>NC_090812.1:101735665-102360665 GCF_000390325.3 Nicotiana tomentosiformis | reverse complement strand
GCTTTTTGATGCTATTTGATCTTTAAAATACCCAACATGGTATAATTATTGGTTTTATGACTAATTGAGTTGTGTGTGATGAATTAGGGTGTTTGGAGTATAAAAATATGAAGAAAAGGTGCTCTAGGTAGAGGAAGAGGGGTTGGATTTCGTGCACCCTTAGCAGTGAAGTCGGCCCATAGCATCCACCATAGCATCCGCACCTGGGCAAAGCTGAGAAGGAGGAACAAAGGGTGGATGCGACGCATCCACCCTAGCATGCGAAGCTGAGAAGTGGAGGACGAGGTGGATGCGACGCATCCACCCAGCATCAATCCCTGTAGCCAAGTCGGATTAGGAATAAGAGAACTTTGGCCCACGACTTTTGTACGCAATATATAAGCTAAAAATGCCTCTTTTAGGGCATCTAACATATTGGGAAGAGGAAAAAAAGCCACAAAGCTGTGGAGGCCGGAATTCATCAAGTTTCTTCTTTCTCCCACCAAACTTAGTAATCTTTATGTTTCTTTGTATGATTTGTTGTTTGGCTACCATGTCTATATGGAGCTAAACTTCACGTTCAAGGGTTGTGGTTCTTTCATGACTATTATTATTCGGATATTGATTTTGACTTCTTGATTTATCATATTAGTTTATTTATTCAATCTTGCGCTTCATTATTTAATTGCTTGATCACCAATTGAATATTATCTACGAATCTAGAATTGAACTCGAAAGTGGGAATTCTAGATTGCATATAGGATTGAGTAGAGCAAGTTCTTGAACTCGGGCATCGGGGAACGGATTCGTGGTTAGGATAGACATATACCTAATTGCCTTGCTTGGTTGATTTACAGGAATTATAAATGCGTTCTTGTTGATTCTAACTCCATAGACATATAGGCGTTAGTTTAGCTTGAATAGGCGAGTAAGAACTCGACAGATTCTTATGAGCAATATTAACCTTGTCAACCAATAAGCTAGATAAATTAGTCGGTCAATTCAATTGAAGAATACAATAGGATTATTAGATAGCCCATAACCCTAGATCGTTTTCATTACATTGATATCATAAAAATCTGCTCTTTCTCGGTTCAAAGTTCGTTATTTATATTTCTTATTTAATTAGTTTAGAATAAAATATTTTTAGATTTAATTCTTGTTTAGATAATTGAGATAGTCTAATTTAGTTAATAGTTAATCATAAGTCCTCGTGGGTTCGACATCCGACTTTTAGTCACTTTATTACTTGACGACCGCGTATACTTGCGTGAGTGTGTTTGGTCCCAACACCTAACCCCTTTCAGTTGAGAGTATGGACATTCCAGTGCAAGAATTTACAGGAAGAACCATCATGCATGCCAGACATGCAATACAGATACCATTTACATATTTTAGTTCACAATGTACACTTTCTAAGAGTGACAATATGCTCAACTATTTGCACGACCAAAGGTTTTCTCACTGCTGTAGCACATGTAGAGGAACCCATCTTTATCCTTGAAAGAATCATACACAGTCTCCATCAAGCTTGCTGCAGCAAAAGAAAATCCATACGATATCAGTGACGGGGCAAATAATCCTTGTCATGGTGTTATAACATGTAAAAAAAATTGAGGCAAGGTGAACAAACTAGGAGTTACTTGTGTGAGGCAAGGTGTTATTCACAAACACGAAGAGAGCTTTCCCAGGAGCCAGATGGAGTCTGCCACTCAGAATGTGGATAAGTTGGCCAACGGACATATCACGGGGTACCAGGTATCTGTGGTCAAGACCGAATAGAAGAATTAAAAAAGAAAAAAAAAGAGGATTATTACTAATTAGGACCTTATAGGACTATTATAAGAGGAACAGTAGAGGACTACATAGTGGTAGGGGAGTGTCTTGGTTTTTTTTTTTTTTTTTTTTTGTGGGGGGGAAGAAGTGGGTTTTCCATCTCTGTTCATTCAGCAAACTACAGGAAACCACATGTACAACCGTGAATTAAACTACAACCCCTCCAAGAAACTAAAAGCAAATTCCAAAACAGGGCCTACGGAGGAGAGTCAGTTATTGGGTTTTCGTTGCATTTACAAATAAATGTGAAGCCCTAAAATACTATTTAAGGCAGGGTATGGTAGAAGAATCATTTTTTGGCAGGTAGCCGGGATAGTACATTGTCCACTAAAGAGAAGATCCCAGACTTGTTCAGCTCTATGTTACACAAAGCTGTTCCAATAGCTCGACGTAGATGACAGAACGGATGAGAAGTAAGCTTCGGAAGGCACTGCTATGATTGGGAAATCGAAAGGATGACCCAGTTTTTGAAAGACCTGGAAGATGTGCAGACATTGTGAGAGGCTCCAGATTCTTTGATATCGACAGTTCCAAGAAAATGGTATATTTAATGTGAAGTCTTGCTATCAAACATATCTGTTGCAAGTGGCACTACCCCCACAATAGCCTATTAAATTTAGTTGGGAAACTAGAGCTCCTTATATAGTAAAGAAATTTTATTAATAGTACCGAAATGGTACACAACATGTACAAGAGATGGATTATCTCTATTCCCTGAAACTAGAGCTCCCTATAAGGTTGCATGCTTCAGTTAGGTTATAGTTAATGAAGCGTGTCTACTCAAGAAGACAAGAATATCAAAGAAGAGCTATGCAGATTTGCAGTAGATGCTGCATGTGTAAAAGGAGGTTGAAAACAATAATTACTCTTTTTGAATTACTGGGTTGCGATTCAACTGTTGAATTTTGTTTACATTTTTAGGGTGAAACTGGTAATATCACAGAAAGTCAAAACCCCTCTTTTGGTGCTGGAGAGGATCGTAAGATGAAAAAGGATCTATGGAAAATTTAGAGCGCCATTCCAACACAAATATGTTGGGTGGTACAAGGGAAAGGAATGAACGTGCTTCTATGGAAAAACTACTTTCTTTTTCTTTTTGATAAGGGTAAGAATTTTATTGATCCAGCACTAAGCATGTGCTACACAGGAAAGAAAGAGACTGTAAGCATTCTTTTCACTTTTCCCTCTCCCTATGTAAAAGTTTTGTTTCCCTCTGCTGTCAGATTTTCAGTTCTAACTAGATATTCATAAGAAATTCTCTAAGCGCATCCAAAACTAGGAAGCTTAGAAAGAGCAGTGTTTTGGATAGCGTGCGGCAACAAATAGCGACGAGCGCCCGCTTCACTGAGGCGAGAGGCGCGCAGCGAAGCGCTCGCCTTTTTGATGTGAAGCGACAATTTATACAAAAACATAAAATATTATATACATATAACTAAAAACTCAATAACAATTATATATTAATAAATATATCATTCAAAAATTAAAGACACAATAGATAGTCATAGACTCATAGTAGATTCATAAACTAAAGTCTAATAGTCTAAAACAAGCAACGTCTATTCTTCTTCAAGATTTTCAAATTCTACAATTTTATGAATGTTAGCATTATATTGGCTATCATCTTCTTCATCCTCGGAGTTTTCATCAATTAGGGACCGGCTTGAACTTGCTACTCCCTTTCCCTTGTAACTTGAAGAACTCCCTCTAAGACCATAGATATTCTCCTCAACTCCAACCGCCATAGAAACAGTACCCCAATCAAGATCATCTCCTTCATACACTTGTTCATCTTCATGATTTTGGGGGGCTCCAGTTAACCATTCATTTGCCTCGTCAATGTTGTCCAACAAAATTGGATCAATGGTATCGCGAACTTCATAACGTCGCCTCAATGTTCTATTGTATTTAATATACACTAGATCATTGAGACGCGATAGCTCAAGCCTATTCCTTTTCTTGGAGTGAATCTGCGCATAAGTTGTTTAGATTAATTAATCGATACTAATAATAATACAATATAAAATATATTAATATAATAAATCTACTTCTTACAAGCTCAAATACGCTCTAATTTCTCTCGCATCCAGATGCACTACAAGTTAGGCTTAGTACTTTGATGGCAAACTTTTGCAAGTTTGGAGTTTGATGTCCAAATTGCTTCTACCATTCAACTATAGAAAAATATTTTAAAAGTTAATAAGTATAAATCAAATAAATTAATTTAAAGTTATAAGGATATCTATATTAAAGTTAGTTACCTGGCGACCTTATGTCTCTGGCTCTAATGGCCGCTTGTAAACCAAATAGGCCCTCTGCTTGTGAGTACCTACCAAACTCCTCCCCTATTTGATCTATCGTCGCTGAATTAGGGACCAACTTCTCAAGACATGCATGGTATCCAATCCACACCTCTGAAGCCAAAGTTTCATCTCTAATGTTCTTGTAAAATAATCCCGGGTTCAGAAGATGGCCTGCTGCATGCAAAGGTCGATGGAGTTGATTCTCCCACCTGATATCAATTATCTCAAAAACTTTCTCATATTTTCTAACATCTCCCTCAAATGACGCTGCAATAGTCTCTTTGGCTCTATCCATAGCCTCATAAAGATAGCCCATTGGTGGTTTTCTCTCCCCATCCACCATACGAAGTACCTTAATCAAAGGACCACAAACTTTAAGAGCCCGAACGACGTCATTCCAGAATGATGGAGAAATAAGAACTTTAGCAGTTTCTTTTCCCGCAACTTCCTTTGCATATCTATTATCTTTCCATTCATTTGAAAGAACTAGCTTTCTCAATTTTTTCTTTTGCAAGTAAAAACTATGCAAAGTTAAGAAAGCCGTTGCAAATCTAGTCTTGGCCGGTCTCACCAAATTTCTTTCATTTGTGAATTTCCTCATCAAATTCAACAACAACGGCCTCTGACTGATGTAAGAATACACCCTGACGGCCTTAGTGAAAACTGTAAAAGTAACAATAACAATTTTATAGTTAATACTTAATAGGATAGGACATAAGTATAAATAACTATATTAAAGTTACCTGAAGCATATGGGTTTTCCTTGAATATGTCACCAAACATCAAGTTGATACAATGGGCAGCACATGGAGTCCAATAAATGTGTGGATACATAGCTTCCATCATCCTACCCGCACTAACATTCTCACTAGCATTATCTGTAACAATTTGTACAACATTTTCCTTTCCAATTTTATCAATAGTCTTTCTAAACAAGCTGTACATTTTGCTTCCATCCGTAGAAGAGTTGCTAGCATCGTGAGATTCAAGAAAAACACTCCCTCTTGGAGAGTTCACCAACACATTTATGATCATTTTTTCATTCCGTGCTGTCCATTTATCCATCATAATGGAACATCCAAACTTGTTCCATTCCACTTTATGCTCCTCAATAATTTGGTCTATCTTCTTCACCTCTTTTTTAAGATGAGTTACTCTAACTTCATGATAGCTAGGAGGCTTCATTCCTGGGCCATATTGTCCTACAGCTTCAATGAATTTATCAAAAGTTTTGTAGTTAACACAGTTGAAAGGAAGCCCTGCATCATACATCCATGCTGCAAAGGCACTTACGGCACGGTCTCTCAAAATCTTCTTGGCTTCTAAACCTAGACCTTCTTCACCTTTTCCCTTTTCTTGTTGTTTTGCCGAGAAATAAAGATTGAGAGGACCTTTTGTCACTGTACGTGCCGTCGTGGATGACCCACTAGAACAATTTGAAGATATCTTATGAGTTTTTGGGGGGGAGGTCTCATTTCACCATCTTCATCCATTTCATCATCTTCATCAATTAGATTCACCGATGCTTCAAAATTCATTTGAGTTCTTGTCACATTTTTCTTATCAACAAACGCTTTTACTTCCTCCCTAACCTCGGGCGGACAAAGGGTACATTGTACTACATTTTTAAATCCACCTATCAAATATTGCTTGTGACGAGTTATCCCACCATTATATATTTTTTCACAAAACACACATTTAATTGCGGATCTTGATGAGCCTTGTATAGCATAATTCCAAGCTATATCATTTCGTTTATTACTATCGGATGACATTTCAACGCTGTTTTATTGAAAAAAAAATTACCAAGTCAATATGCAATTAATTCTACTCTATAAGAGACTATAAGTCAATAATTGGAAAAAAAACAGGGCCTGAAAGAAACAGAAAGTTTGTTAAGAGAAGAAGCAACCTCTGTTATTTTGCAAAAACAGGGCTTCGAAACAACCTCTGTAATTTTGCAAAAACAGAGCTTCAAAACCTCTGTTATTTTGCCAAAACAGAACCAAAAAAATAGAGCACAAAAACAGACCTCTCTTTCTGTTAAGAGAAGAAGAAACCTCTGTATTTTGCTCGAAATATAGAGCAGAAAATAGAACTCTGTTTCTGTTCTTTTCGACAAAAAACAGAAGAAAAAAAATAGAAAGAAGAAGAAGAAGAAGAAGAAGGAGAAAGGAGAAAGAAGAAAGAAGAAAGAAAAAAGAAGAAAGAAGAAAGGAGAAGAAGAAACCTCTGTATTTTGCTCGAAAAATAGAGCAGAAAACAGACCTCTGTTTCTGTTCTTTTCGACAAAAACAGAGGAAAAAAAATAGAAAGAAGAAGAAGAAGAAGAAAGAAGAAAGAAAAAGGAAGAAAGAAGAAAGGAGAAGAAGCATACCTGGACTTACAATGGCTGGAACCTCAAGTTTCTGAAAGAAGAAGACGATGGCTCGCGAGTTCAGAACGTCAAAGTCTCAAAGAAGCTCTGTTGTTTTGTTCAAGTTGAAGAAGATATGTTGTCAAGCTCTAATCACGCCCCTTTTTGTTGAGTCTTTGCTTTTTTTCTTTTTTTTTTAAAAAAAACAAAAGGCGACGCTATGGTCGCTTCTCGCGACACTGTCGCCTCACGCCACGCAGGCAGAGGCGAGCGCTATTTCGAAACGCAACGCAACAGAGGCTCTGTGGCGACACTGTCTCGCCTCGCCTCGCCTCACGCTATTAGCGCTGAGGCGAGCGCTATTTATAATACTGGTAAGAGGTTCCTTACCTTTAACCGGAATTAACAACTCCAATTTGACCTTAATTGTCCACAAAATATCCCTCCAATGTTGCCACAACAACAAGGAAGCGAAACTAGCAATCAATTCAGGTTTTTCGGCATTAGAATTACTTTAGAAGACTTGAAATCACCTAGGGATGATTTTAAAAACTTGAGGGAGTATTTATAGAACATAAAACACTTAAAACAACCTCCCACGCAAGCTGGAACAACACAAAAATCAGCAACAACAACAAGAACAAGAAACTTACTAGCACCACGGGATTCCCGATACTTGATTTGTGTTGTTTGCCCTTTGTTTGGGTCTTGAATCATGAGAGAACCTTGAAAGAGTGTTTTTAGGGTTCTAAGGTCTGAATATACTGAAAAATAATGACTTAAAACGAGGTTGATGCATCTTATATATATTTAAACCTCCTATGTGAGCCCCATAGAGAGCTGCTTGGCGCAGTCTCGCAAACACGCAAATATCTCTCTATTTCGAGGTCGTATCATCTAACGGTTTAATGCGTTTTAAACTAGACTCATTGATATTCAATTTGGTGAGTATATCACCCCGTAATTCAAAGTACATTGGGAGAAAAACGTAGTAACATTTGACTTAAAGTTTAAGTAAAATTATAAACGTAAGTTGCGATAACTTTTGTCGACTTTTGTTTCATAACACACTCGACTTCAAGACTTATGATACGGATATTATATGATTCAAATAAATTAAAACATGACCTCTTGGGATAATTAAGCACCTCTAGTTTTACCCGAAAATACGGGTTACAACATCCTTGATTTGTTTAACTTCTAATACTTGTTAACAACTCTTATACACCCTTGTATCGTTAAGACCAATAGGATTAACTTCTTATCATCTCAAAGATAATCTCTTCTCGGATTTACGTTGACTAACTTACGGCGTGATCTAAGGTACGCGAATTTGGGTTGTAACACCCCCCCCCCTCCCCGGGAACATTCGTCCTCGAATGTAAGGGTTTATGGGGAGTCTAACTCATCGTGGATTCCGACGGAAATTTCCGGTTGAGTTTCCCCTTTAAATGGAAACTAGCCAAACTTGCAAGCAGTTAAATCCAACCTATGGCCTTACAAGACTATACAAACCATTATGGATATGTACATTTTCTGCATATCACCATTTTGTATTAAAAAAGAGTACTCACAAGCTATTGTTTACCTCATAGAGCCGTTTCACCTTCTAATGCATCCTTCTTTTCCCCAACATCCTCATTATCTTCAATCTGGAAAAGGTAAGGGTATTTAGACTTCATCTCCTCTTCTGTTTCCCATGTCATTTCTTCCGTATTCTTGTTCCTCCACAATACTTTGACGGAAGCTACATCCTTTGTTCTCAGCTTGCGAACTTATCTATCTAATATAGCCACTGGCACTTCTTCATATGATATATCCTCTGTAACTTGTACATCTTTGATAGGAACGACCCGAGAAGGGTCTCCAATACATTTCCTCAACATAGATACATGGAATACCGGTGGAAAAATTCCAATTCATATGGCAATTCTAACTCATAAGCAACCTGTCCAATTCGTCGAAGAATTTTGTACGACCCAATATACCGCGGACTCAGCCTACCCTTCTTCCCAAAATGCATAACACCCTTCATCGGCGAGATCTTCAGGAAAATCCAATCACCAACCTCAAATTCCAGATCACGACATCGGACATCGGAATAAGACTTTTGCCTGCTTTGTGTCGTCCTCAGTCGCTCTTGTATCACTTTCACCTTCTCAATGGCTTGGTGAATAAAATCTGGCCCATATAATTATGTCTCACCGACTTCGAACCATCCAATTGATGATCTACATCTCCTCCCGTACAGTGCCTCGTACAGGGCCATTTTAATACTGGAATGGTAGCTATTATTGTAGGCGAATTCTATGAGTGCCAGATGGTCATCCCAATTCCCCTTGAAATCTATAACACATGCTCGTAGTATATCTTCAAGCGTCTGAATGGTACGTTCAGCTTGTCCGTCAGTCTGCGAATGGAATGCATTGCTGAGATTCACTTGTGTGCCTAAACCCTTCTGAAAAGACCTCCAAAATTTAGCCATATATTGAGCTCCTCGGTCTGATATAATAGATACCGGCACACCATGAAGCCTAACAATCTCCTTGATATACAACTTCGCATAATCTTCAGTCGTGTAAGTTGTCTTAACTGGCAAAAAATGGGCAGATTTTGTAAGTCGATCAACTATCACCCAGATGGAGTCAAACTTATGATAAGAGCGAGGTAATCCAATAATTAAGTCCATATTAATCACCTCTCATTTCCAGGTCGGAATCTCTATATTCTGAATCAATCCACCGGGTTTCTGATGCTCGATATTTACTTGTTGACAATTAGGACACCGAGCTACAAATTATGCAATAGACTTCTTCATGTTATCCCACCAATACTGCTCTTTAACTTCATGATACATCTTTGTCGAGTCGGGATGGATAGAATATCGGGACTGATGAATCTCAATCATAATGTTCTCTCGCAACCATGCCACACTAGGCATACCTAATCGGCCCTGGTATCTCGGTGCCCCATCTCCTCCGATCTCAAAAGTTGTAATATTACACTGCTGAATGCCCTCTCTCAATCTTAATAAGGTAGGATCTTCATATTGCCGTGATTTTGCGTCGGCTACCAAAGATGATTCTGTTGTATTCTGTACAGTAACACATCCATCATCAGAGTCTAACAATCTTATTCTCATATTGGCCAGCTGGTGAAGCTCTTTGGTCAACCCTTGTCTACCTGCCTCAATATGTATTAAGCTTCCCATTGACTTACGACTGAGAGTTCTTGCCACAACATTGGCTTTATCGGGATGGTACAATATCTCGACGTCGTAGTCTTCCAGTAATTCAAGCCACCTACGCTACCTCAAATTCAACTCCTTTTGCTTGAAGATGTATTGTAAACTCTTGTGATTTGTGTAGATGTCAACATGGACACTGTATAAGTAGTGTCGCCATATCTTTAAAGCATATATTACTGCAGCCAATTCCAAATCATGAGTCGGGTAATTCTTTTCAGGCTTCTTCAATTGTCTTGATGCATAAGCAATCACCTTCCCACGTTGCATCAATACGCACCCCAAACCTATACCTGAGGCATCACAATATACCACATAACCTTTTATTCCTTCTGGGAGAGTGAGCACTGGCGCAGATGTCAATCGATTCTTTAGCTCCTGAAAACTACGTTCATAAGCGTCAGACCACTGAAACTTGGTAGCTTTCTGTGTTAACTTAGTCAATGGTGCTGATATAGAGGAAAACCCTTCTACAAACCGCCTATAATATCCTGTTAGCCCCAGGAAGCTGCGGACTTCTGACGGTGTTGTAGGTCTCAGCCAATTCTTCACTGCATCGATCTTCTGAGTGTCGACACTAATACCCTCATCAGATATCAAATGGCCAAGGAATGCTATTGAGTTCAGCCAGAATTCACATTTGGAGAGCTTAGCATATAACTTATGATCCTGAAGGGTCTGTAATACTATCTGCAAGTGGCCTACATGTTCTGCCTCCGAACGAGAATACACCAGAATGTCATCAATTAATACGATCACGAACACATCAAGATAGGGCCTGAATACACTATTCATGAGATCCATAAAAGCTGGTGGGGTATTTATTAGCCCGAACGACATCACCAAGAACTCAAAGTGCCAATATCTTGTCCGGAAGGCCGTCTTTAGAATATCCTTCTCCTTAACCCTCACCTGATGATACCCTGAACGTAAGTCAATCTTGGAGAAATACTTGGCACCTTGGAGTTGGTCAAACAGGTCGTAAATCCTTGGAAGTGGATACTTGTTCTTTATAGTAAACTTATTCAACTATCGATAATCGAAACACATCCTTAATGACCCATCTTTCTTCCGCAGGAACAAGACTGGCGCACCCCAAGGTGAAGTGCTAGGCCTAATGAAACCCTTATCCAGTAAGTCCTTCAACTGCGCCTTTAACTCTCGCAACTCTGTCGAGGCCATTCTGTATGGAGAGATAGAGATCGGTTGAGTGTCAAGCAACGCATCAATGCTAAACTCAATCTCCCTTTCAGGAGGAAGGCCTGGAAGTTCATCTAGGAAGACATTTGGAACTTCATTGACCACGGGGATTGATTGTAGAGTAGGAGGCTTTGCCTCCGCATCTCTAACGCGAACAAGATAATAAATGTAACATTTGAGATCATCTTCCTTGCCTTAAGATATGAAATAAACCTACATTTTGGCGTAGCAATGTTCCCCTTCCATTCAATAACGGGTTCACTAGGAAACTGTAACCTAACCACCTTCGTACTACAGTCAACATTTGCATAGCATGAGGCTAACCAGTACATTCCCATTATCACATCGAAATCAACCATTTCTAACACAAATAAATTTGCCGAGATCTGACTACTACAAACCATCACAATGCAACATCTATATACCCTTCTAGCAATCACAGAATCTCATATCGGAGTGGATACCGTAAGTGGTTTACTTATCAATTTAGATTCAACGCCAAACTTATTAGCCACAAAGGGTGCAACATATGATAATGTAGATCCCCGATGAATCAGCACATACACATCATAAGAAAACGCAGACAATATACATGTAACAACATCCGGAGATAACTCGATATCCTGTCGACCTACTAGAGCATAGGTTTGATTTTGAGCACCACTCGAACTCGACATTGCACCTCTACCTCTACCATGACTTATTGACTGTTGAAAACCCTGTGCTGGAGGTCGAACTGATGAGGAAGAACCAGACACAAATCCAGTCGGCTAAGCCATACCACCACCTCCTCTGTTAGGACAATCCTGCATCATATGGTCAGGCTGTCCCAAGAATAGCATGCATCGAAACCTCGACGGCACATTCCAAAGTGGTCCTTGCCGCACTGATCACAATGAGGTGTTGGGGGTCTCGTCTGACTAGTATCCCTATGATATTGTGAGCCTGATGCCCTCGAACTCTGACCTAAACCAGAATAGGTAAACCGATCATACCGAGGCCTCTGAAACTGTGGAGGAGCACTAGCTACAGGTGGCGCCGAACTCCTCGAAGACTGGGGCCTTATACTGCCTATGAAGTCATCAGAATACCCTGCAAATATCGCCCTCTTATGCTGGCCCCTATCCTGATCCCTATCTGCCCTTTGCTAGCGTTTACGATCCTCTAGGGTCTGGGCATAAGCCTGAATACGGGAAATATCCATTCCATCTACCAAGGAGGCTGCCGTGCACTCATTTATCAGATGTGGTCCCAACCCATTCACGAACAGGTGCACCCTATCGCTCATCTCGGCCACCATATGGGGAGCATACCTTGCTAAAGAATCAAACTGCATACTATACTCGTGTACACTCATATTACCCTGTCAAAGGTTCAAGAACTTATCAGCTCTAGCTCGCCGTATCTCAACTGGCAAGTAGTGACAAAGAAAGGCCTCAGAAAATTCCTTCCACACAGTTGGAGGAGCGTTCGGACCCCTAGATCTCTCCCAACTATCATACTAGAAAACTGCTAAATCCCGTAACCGATAAGAAGCTAACTCTACTACCTCCGTATCACTAGCATGCATAACCCGCAATGTACGATGAACCTGATCAATAAAAGTCTGCGGATTCTTGGGCCCGCAATGTACGATGAACCTGATCAATAAAAGTCTGCGGGTCCTTCTTGGGGTCTGATCCGGTAAACACTGGAGGGTCTAGTTTAATAAAATCACAAACTCTCGAACTAACCGGTTTATTAGTAGCACCGGTATTCTGCCTCTGAGCCTGAGTAGCTACCAAGCTAGTCAACAACTACACTACACTACGCATATCGTGGTTTGTAGTGCCAGACGGAGGAACTGGAGGTATTGGGTGCCTCCTAATATCCTCTAGAGGAGATGGAGAGGTATGAGACGGCATCTCACTCTGAGTCTCACTTTTGCCTGCTCTAGCTGGAGGCACCTGACTGGTGCCCTCTGCCGTAGCTGTATCAAGCCATTTACTAATCATTTGCTTCCTAGTCGAAGGCATCGCTGAAATAAAACAAAGTGAATATTAGATATGAACACTTACGACTCAACTCTACGCACGATCTAAATTCAGGAAGAAGGTAACAACCCTAGATGTCATGTAGCCTCCTGATTATAAATGTGGCGCTTTACATATCCATAATCAAGACTCTACTAGACACGGCTCATAGACAACCCCTAGGACAGACTTGCTCTGATACCAAGTTTGACACGACCCAACTAGAGGGTCATGACTAGCACCCGGGCCATACTTATCGAGCACCAACGTACATTTTATCTAACCTTCCTTATTATCTTTAAGGGCTGACGAGATCAATATAAATGGTAGACATGGATCATGAACAACTAACAATGAAAGATAATGGCATGAACATACATAATATGGGACAACAAGACTGTCAAGAAACTATATATAAGGAACGAGCTACCACGCTGCCATGAAAGACTATACAACAAAAATCAGCCAACAAGGCATTCCAAACCATACATGAGTCTACACCTGCCTATAAGCCTCTAAAGGAACATAAGTGCTGCAACACTGCCGGAACAGAGCCCCGACATACCCATAATATCTATAACAAAAATGCATACCAAGACCATGGCAAGTCCGGAGAAGTGATCTCACTAATAACCGCAGCCTACTGTGGTAGGGGAGCTGCGTCCACTCGTCTAACAGGACCTGCAGCACGACATGCAGCATTCACAAATAAAAAGAACATCAGTACGAATAAAGTACCGAGTATGTGAGGCAGGAAAACAAAAGTAAGAACAATAATGTAAACAGGGATAGAGAATATACAACTTGTGACATTTGGGTACCTCTGAGGGCTACTGACCTGAAATGCATGATACATATATATACATAAACTTTTAAAACATACTCCTCTGTGGGCATCATCATCATCATATCGTACCCGGTCGTAATAGGCTCGGTAAAACGTACCCGGCCATCATAAGGCTCGATAGAATAGTACCCGACCATGTGGAGCTCTGTAAAACCCAACTGATCAATGGTTGTACAATAGGTGTCGTACCCGGCCGACTATAGCGTGACTCGGAAGAGTAAAATAGATACATATATATGATGCGTGCTGGACTCATTGGAATCACACTTTGAACCTTTCGGAGTGACGTAAGTTCGTTATCCTCCATACACGTTATTAGGATTAAAAACTTCATTTGCTTAATACTTGTATTGATTGTCATAAGCCAATAGTATAGATTCTTAGTAAATTTTAGTTTTAATCACATAAACCTAAATTGTTGATCATATTGGATAGCAATCTAGTTACAAACTAAAATAATATTGTTTAACTACAATACATGTTGATACGGTATTTTAATTTACTATATTCGACTAGCAAGCATATTTTAGCATGTGTTTTACGCTCGTCAGGTTTTGAGGATACAGGGTCATATCTGTGTGCCCAATGTGGATGGGCTTCAGGAGTTGATTCTTGAAGAGACCCACAGTTCTTGGTATTCTATTCATCCAGGTGCCGCCAAGATGTATCAGGACTTCGGCAGCATTATTGGTGGAGGAGGATGAAGAAGGACATTGTTGCACATGTAGCTTAGTGTCTAAATTATCAGGAAGTAAAGTACGAACATCAGAGGCCTGGTGGTTTGCTTCAGATATTCCTGAGTGGACGTGGGAGCGTATCACTATGGACTTTGTTGTTGGACTCCCACGGATTCAGAAGAAATTCGATATGATATGGGTTATTGTGGACAAGTTTGACCAAGTCAGCACATTTCATTCCAGTGGCAGTTACCTATTCTTCAGAACAGTTAGCTGAGATCTACATTCGCGAGATTGTTTGTCTTCACGGTGTGCCCGTGTCTATCACTTTTGATCAAGGTACGTAGTTTACCTTGCAATTCTAGAAGGTCGTACAGCATGAGTTGGGCATGCGCGTTGAGTTGCATACAGCACTTCACCCCCAGACGGACAAATAGTCGGAGCACACTATTCAGATATTGGAGGATATGCTTCGAGCTTGTGCTATGGATTTCGGGGGTTCTTGGGATCAGTTCTTTCCGCTTGCAAAGTTTGCCTACAACAACAGCTACTAGTCTAGCATTCATATGGCTCCCTATGAGGCATTATAAAGTAGGCAGTGTCGTTCGTCAGTTGGATGGTTCGAGCCCGAAGAGGCTCGGTTGTTGGGTACAAATTTGGTTTAATATGCCTTGGATAAGGTCAAAATTTTTCAGGATCGACTTCGCACCACTAAGTCTAGGCAGAAGAGTTATGCCGACCGTAGAGTTTGTGATGTTGCATTCATGGTTGGAGAGAGGGTATTGCTCCTAGTTTTACCGATGAAGGGTGTTATGAGGTTCGAAAAGAAGGGCAAATTGAGCCCTAGGTATCTCGGAACCTTTGAGATTCTTGAGAGTGTGGGGGGTGGCCTACAGGCTGGCATTGCCACCTAGTTTATTAGCAGTTCATCCGGTGTTCTATGTTTCTATGCTCCGAAAATATCACGGCGATTCGTTCCATGTGTTAGATTTCAACTCATTCCAATTGGACAAAGATTTGACTTATGAGGAGGAGTCAGTGGCTATCTTAGCCCGGAAGGTACGGCAGTTGAGGTCTAAGAGTTATCCTTCAGTTCGAGTGCAGTGGAGTGGTCAGCCAATCGAAGCAGCCACATGGAGTCCGAGTCGGACATGCGAAGTATACATCCACACCTTTTCACTAGTCCATGTACATTTCTATGTCCGTTCGAGGACGAACGTTTGTTTTAGAGGTGGAGAATGTAATGACCCGATAGGTCATCTATAGTTTTACCTTTTATTTCTGTTCTTCGAGACCTCGAATAGCTCCGTTTAGACCTTCTCGATTTGTGTGTGCAGTCCGTATCTTTTTCCAAAAAATATTATGTGAAAAATCTATGAAAACGTGAAATTTAGCATTAAAGTAAAACACATTTGGGTTGACTATGGTCTATATTTTGTGTAAACATACATTGATCAGTATTTTGACGGTCCTAGTGGGTTCATATTGTGATTTGGGATTTGGGCGTATGCCCGGAATCGAATTCGGAAGTCCCTAACTTAATCTAACGTAATTTGTTAAAAACTATTAGTTTAAAGGTTTAAAGAATTCCTAATTTTGATTGTAGGTTGACTTTGATGCTACGGGTTCGGATTACGGTTTCAGAACATTGTGTATCTTCATTTTAGTATTTATGACTTGTGTGCAAAATTTGGTGCAAAACGAGTTGATTTGACGTGATTCGAACGTCCGATTGAAAAATTGAAAGTTCTTAAGTTCTTTGAAAATTTCATTTGTTTTGGTATCCGATTCATAGTTCTAGGTGTTATTTTGGTATTTTTCTCGTGCGAGTGATTTCGTATGATGTTATTACACTTGTATGCATGTTTGGTTTGGAGCCCCGAGAGCTCGGGTGAGTTTAGGACGCGTGGCGGAGTATTGAAAGAGTTAGGACTTTGGTGGTTCTGGTGCACAGGCCTCAAACCTCGCAATTGCGAGGTCTGGTTCGCATTTGTGATAGTACAGGGCCGCTGTCAGGTTCGCATTTGCAAACAATTTCTTCGAAATTGCGAAAAGAGGCTGGGAAAATAGGGATCGAAATTGCGATCAATTAGTCGCTTTTGCGAAACACCAGTGTTCGCATTTGGGAACAAATCATCGCAAATGCGATGATAGCAGAGATGTGGGCTTTTTCGCATTTATGAAGCATTTCTCGCATTTGTGGGGTTCGTATTTGCGAACCCGAGATCGCAATTGCGACATTTGCGCTTGGACAAAAGAGGAGAAAAACGGGATTTAGCTCATTTCTTTCAAGCTCTCAACCCTAAACACCCTAGAGGCAATTTTTTCAAGAGATTTTCTTCCTAAATATATTGGTAAGTGACTTTAATATACTTCTTTTCATTTACCCATTACATTTCATAAGATTCCAACATCAAGTCTAGGATTTTCATGGTAGACATTAGAGATTTTGGTAGAATTAAGGATTTTTATAATTTGGGATTTAGACCTCGAATTGAGGTCGGATTTAGAAATTAATTACATAACCGGGATCGGGGTGAATGGGTATTCGGGCTTTGGTCCGAATTTCGGTTTTGACCAAGCGGGCTCGGGGTTAACCTTTATTGATTTTTTCAAAAATGGTCTAAATTGAACCTTTTTCATTCGCGGGTAGTTTTTAAAGCTTATTTTGAATCATTAGGTTAATAATTTGCTAGATTTTTTTGGTTTGGAGGCTTGTTCGAAAGTCAAGGCCGTGGTTGAACCTTGAGTTGATTGCAGAGTGAGGTAAGTGTTGGGTCTAACTTTGGTTTGAGGGAATTAGGGACCCTTGGACTACATGTTATGTGAATTATGTGTGAAACGATGTATATGCGAGGTGGAGAGTGTATATGGGCCGTTACATTACTTGCTTCCCTATTTTCATTGATTCATAGTATATCTTGTTTCATACCTTAATTGCTACATGCTTATTTGATTTCCGTGCCATAATTGCTACTTGCCATTTAGTATTTCTGAGATTAAATTTTCCATCCCCTCCATAATTCCATGCTTATTTATTACTTGTCTCTATTTGCTTCCCTTATATATCTAAATTATCTTATGCCTTGTTTGCCTTATAGTTTCGTATTAACAGTTGCCTTCATTGATGTAGTTTTACTTTAATGCATTGTTAAATGGTAGATACCGTTGGATTGGTAAAGCTGAGACATCTGAGTAGTCCGAGTCTCTTCGGTTATCATGTTATTCTCTATTGCTCATACATTTGTTCTCTTGACGTATGATTTCTCGTAAATCTTGATTACTGAGTTATTATTATTAATTGAACTTGTTTGGGGAGCGGGTTGCACGCCGTAACAGAAATTGAAAGGAAATGAATTGAAAAGGCGGAATAAAGACGGACTATGATGTTGACAGATGATTATATTGTGGGATCGGGTTGCGCGTCGCAATGGATTGTTTAAAGTTCATATTGTGGGATCGAGTTGCACGCCGCAATATATTGATAAAAGTTATATTTGTTGTAATTGTTGGATTGGCCTCGGTTGTTGAGATGAGTTATATGACTTGTCATTCGGGACTCTCTGTTAGTTGGTGTTGAGTTCGTTGATATGAATTACCTGCTTTACTTTTATTCCAGTCTTTTTTGTATTATTATTTTCTACTGTGTACAGGTTAATGTAAGTGACCCGCCTTAACCACGTCACTACTTCGTCGAGGTTAGGCTCGACACTTACAGAGTACATGGGGTGGGTTGTACTCATACTATACTCTGCACTTTTTGTGCAGATACCGGAGTTGCTCACATCGACATTCCGTAGACTTGCTCGGTCCAGCTATTCAAAGGAGACTTGAGGTACAACTGTTTGTCGTCCGCAACTTTGAAGTCCCTTTCTATTACTTATAGTTGTTTATTTGATTCAGACAGTTATGATTATTTCAGACCATTATTAGTAGTATCTTAGACGCTCATGTATTCGTGATACCAGTTCTGGGATTTGTATTTGGATTTCGTCACTTTTTTTAGTTTATTTACCTTGTTTCAGACTATTCAGTTTTCTTTATTGTCATCGTATTTGAAATTTGTAAAAAATGGTTTATAACTACATCTAACTTTGGCTTGCCTAGCAAGTAAAATGTTAGGCGTCATCACGGTCCCGGGGGTGGGAATTTCGGGTCATGACACAACTCTCAACAAAGGAGCCATCAAATTTTGGCAGATCTATTGGAGCTGGTTTATCATGGCGAAATGGGTTCAAGAGATAGGAAAGAGTTGCCTATTGTTAGTATAACAGAGGTTGAGGAGTCAAAATATTTTACGGTGATGTAGTCTGTTGGTAAGAAGTAAAAAGAGGGTTGTTGTGTTGTAGCATGGGGTTGGAAGCTTGGTGAAGCTGGATGAAAAACTGGTGGAAATCGAGGTCGGAAAATCGGTGGTATAATTGGAGCAGGACTTATTGCTGGGTTAGGAGTTGATGTTTGATTGTTATGGGCTTTCATAAAACTAAGTTTGTGATAATTTCATATAGAGTAGAGGAGATTTTATCAAACTTCTTCTCAGGAGCAGCCAGTTATTGTTGGACCAGTTTCAATTCAGCATCTAAGGTCCTTAATCGAGTATTAGGGACTTCACCTTCACCCATTGGTAGGGAAGGTCAACGAGAGCACCAAATTAGTATGAACTGAATCGCGCTGATTCAATTCTAAGTCATACCCCATATGTGCCTACTCGTCCCATGCCTATTTTCTAGGAGGTGTTGGAAAACTATAAGGGTGGTTCTAGACTCATCCTAGGCTGCTCAAAATTAAAAGACTAAGTATCAAATAGTTAAAAACAAATAGGAATCGGCAGAAGCATAGTTAGCATAAAGGGTTCACATTTACCTCCACAGATTGATTCACATAAGTGCCAAATTATTACTGATCTAGTGGTTTATAAGGAGGTGGTAGAATTAAAGCTTGGAACAACAAATTTTCCTATGAACATTATTTCTAATTGTGGAGGCATGTCGAATAGTTTTCCAGTAAACCCGTATTATTGAATTAATAGATCTGGACCTAGAACATGATTTCTAGGTGAAGTTGTAAGTGGCCAATCGTAATAGTGAATGATTATGAACCAATTAGATGTTAAGCCTATAAACATGGTTTCTCCGTGGATATCATAGAAAGAAGACTCCATTGTTAGATCTTATAGGCAGGATCTCTATATGATTTAAGTCTCCAATTATTAGGTTATGCAATAGTCAAGTGATATAGGTCATTGATTGTAATGCTATAGACATGATTTATAGGTGTAAGGTATTAGGAACATAGTTCTTAAAATATGGTAACACAAATTGTTAGGTTTTTTAGCATAAAACTCCTATAGGCATGGCTTCTAAGTGTAGTACCGCAGATAGTTGAACAAATTAGCACAGAGTAGGTTCTATAGACATGGTTTCTAAACAACGTTGCAAATCACATAGGCAGTGTTTGATTATCGTTTGCTTGAGATCCTAAGCTCATGATTTCTAAGCGAGACATGCAAAGATGGAGGTCCTATGGGCATGATATCTAGTAACAAGTAATATGTGGAAATAGAGCATGGTTGACAAGTAGCAGGCAAGGGTTTTTGGACCTACATGCTTGTTGTCTACCTAGTTATGCAAGAATTAAACTATCCCAAAACCCCTTTAAACTATTATCCCCATTATTTTTATTACAAACCAAGAAGACAATTACAGGTCCAATAGGAAAGTCGATAATACACTGCCACATGCCAAGGACATAGTAACAAGATACAGCGTGAACCCAAGTATATCTGGGCCTTCAAAGTTTCCCAGAACACGAATGAGGCCTATAAATTGCACCACAACTCAGTGGCAGCGAAAGGAATCCCAATTGAAGGTATTATTTGACTAATCTCGATGACAGGCTTACCAAACCATGTGCTTGCCAAGTTAAGGGACTAGGAGCCACTGGATATACACTCCTAGAGGCAGACTCTCTAAGTGCTAGTGCTTAGTGTCTATTATAATAAATAACTACCAACATGGTGCAAAAAAGAAGGAATTTATACAGACAACGCGAGCGATAAGTTAAGCCATATATACTATACGTCTATACCCCATTATGCTTGTTACTTATTTTTGACAGGATATCCAAGCCATAATGAATCACGAGTGACAAAGGTTTAAAAACAAGTTCACTATCAACAAGGAAAGAAACATGTCTCAATGAATACACATGAACTAGTGGCTTCCAGTTTCAGGCCTTATCAGGGATTAAGAACATCAAGAGCAGTAATTAAGGCAAACTTAAGGTCTGGCTTGTAAAGGAACACATGTGAAGTCTCTTATTAAGCAGCGAGTGAGATGCATCTACAATCCACATTCAACCAGTTCTAACCTATTTGAATCACCCTTTAATAAAAAACTATATAGCAGGACAGTCAATAAAGAATGGCAATCTGAAAACAAAATTTGAACAATGTTCTTATCCCAATCGACTAGCTAGGTCTAATTGCATAAACATTGAGCATAGTCAGGCTGGCAAAGATTTATCATAAGCATACAAAGAAAAGAACACAATTGGAAAGCCAATCATATCGGATTTCACAATTAAATAGGTAAGAGTAAAATAATATGGCTAAGAGACTAACCAGTCAAGACGGTAATAAGAACGGGTAATAGAAATTGCAAAGAGCCCCAATAGTATCTCCAGAACCTCGAACCTCAGCAAGTCAGAGTTCATGAGGACCTCTTGGGATCCCGAGTAGTGCTTATACCGTGAAAAGGTCTAAAGAATTAATATACGATGGCATTGGCTTTTCGCCAGCCACAAAGTAACCAAACAGTAAAACCAAATGGAATCAAAAGAACATAGAAAAATATATGCTAGTTTTGAGTATGAGAGTATGAGTGACCTAGGTATGCCTCTAGGGGAAAAAGGGAAGGGGATTTATATAATACCAGTAGAATATTAAAAACAATAAGGAAAGAATCAAACCATGCAAACCTAATCGGAGTCGGATATAGGGCAAATTGCACACAAACCCCAATCACGAAGAAATCGTCGAAGATATGCCAAAATGGGAAGATATTTCCTCGTCCCAGATGTATAAAGCCAAAAGCATATCCAAATCCTTAAGGTCGTGATTGTGTATGCCCGATTTAGGAGAATCGCTTTTTCCATAGAAGGATTGGTAACAAAAGTTACCATGATTAAGTGAGTAAGAGAGAAATAAGGTAAGTGAGACCGCATATAACCGCGTATAAAGAAAGGGTGCGGAAAGATCTTTTAAAGTCGGATAGGGTTTAGTCAAAGAGAGAAGGGAGCGTATAAGGGCGGCTTTGAGCGAGTGAAATGGTATTAGGGTTTGGGGTCTAGTAAGATAAAAGATGAGGACGAGTTGTGAGCAGTTGATCTTTTGGGATTAAAATGAATGATGGGTCGGGTGTAGCGGGTATGATCCTGGTTGGGGTATTAGGTCGTTCAATTTCGGGTTTAGGGGGATTGGGCATGGGCATTTTGGACCTTTTGGTCCAAATTTTGGCCTGGTTTGGGCTGAATTATTTTTAAAAATGCGAAATTAAGAGAAGAATAAATTAATAAAAATAACTAACTAATATATATAAGATTTTATTTATGCAATTAAATACATAAAAGTAGTAAGTTGTGATTATAAAAATATAAAATGCTACTTTGACTTAAATAATATAATTATTATAAAATATAGGCTATTATCGCAAATAATTGATAAATGATATAAAATGCCGTACAATTAGATGGAATGATATAAAATGTGCATAAAATACTAAAAATGTAGATAACTAATTTGGTCAACTTGTAACTCATAAATAATTTTAAGAGAATAATAAATAATCTATTTATCAATTATAAATGCTGGAATTAGTTGAAAGTGCTCATAATATACATAAAAATAAGAACTCCAGAAAAAAAATTTAGAAAAATGCCATGAAGATAATAAATTAATATTTAAAGCATGTCATTGAGTAATAATGCAGGAATTATTCTATAAATAATACTCAAAAATTATATAAAGATACGTTATAAAACATACCAACCCACAAAGATTAAATGAGAATCATGAGGGCAAAATTGAGTATCAACACCAGTTCTATCGAGTTTCAAAGATTAGATATCGGAAAGCTCCACCCTTATTCTTGGAAGAAATTAATCAAGATTCAATCCAAGGATCAAATCATTTGGATTGCCTATCTCTCGAGATCTTTTCCAATCAAGACTCTTAAATTACAAATCATCCCTCAAGACGTATATATAGTCGAAGGCCAAGTATAAGAAGAACATACTTTCATCTGGCCAACCTCAAGCTCTTTGTTATACTCTAATCCAGCATTGTAATCTTTAATTGATTTACTGTGTAACTAGTAGAGAGAAGAAATAAAAATATTGGTGATGCATTGTATCAAAACACTAAGAGTTTACTTTATCTCTAAAAGACGTTGGTGGGTGTTCTACTCATCAACATATGTGTAAGAAGAATTTTAATGAGCTTTAAAGATAGAACCCTCTTGCAATCCAAGAGGACTGGTCTAAGATTCACATTGAATCCGAGCTGGTATAAAAATATTGGTGTCATTTACTTTCTGCACTTTACATTTTGCGCTTATTATTTATATTCGCTCAAACTATTAGTTGACTAATTGACAAACTAATCGACTATCTTTCAAAAAGAAATAAACGGGAGTCAATTCACCCTCCCCGCGCCCCACGCCCCGCGCCCCACGCCCCATCCCCTCCCCCCATAATTTTAGGATTTTTGAAAATGTGGATAATGGTAAGGCCGAACATTAATAGGGTAGAACTTGGGACAAGTAGATTATGATTATCTTAGAGACTATGAGGTACCAGGAATAAAGTGTGGGCAAACAAATTCAGGATAAGAGTCAAGGAGAGAACAGAGGTCAGTTGGTATATCCTAGGGTGTAAAGGATGGAGAAGAAATAAGTTCAAGGTGAAACATATAAGCGATAGAGCCATTGGAGTGTAAACGCTGCAAGGATTAAAGTTAGACCTATTCCACTGATGGGCCAGGGATACCCACCCAAGTAATTCTCTTATTTTGGGCGTAAAATTGGCGTATACGTGTGGCATAATCTGTTACAGTTGGGCCCAAATTTGCAAGCCACACCACACCTAACACAAGATTTTCACCTTCAAACTCAATCACACAAAAAAGGTCATTAGCAAAAATATAGTCCTAAATGGTAAGAGAAAGCTGACGAACAATACCTAAACACTTCAACTGTGAACCATTTCCCACCATTACCGAAGATTTTGAGGAACTTTCATTAGGCAATTTCAGAAATTTTGAGATATGGGGATCAATAAAATTATGAGTGCCTCCGTCGTCGAGAAGGACCTGGACAGAATTAGCTTTGACAGTACCACTATACGTAGTGTCATCATAAAGGACCCATCAGAGAAAGCCAGATAACTTATGGCCGAAACAGATCCATTGGCAATAGGTGATAGAGTTCCCGTTGAATCAGGTTGGATCTCAGTTGAATCAGAACGGTGCATCGGAGACATTATCATCACCTAGTAAAAGAGGTAGTTAAGGGAGATTGACACACTTGTGAACCTTGGTCCATTTAGTATCCCAATTAAAACACACGTTACACAATTTAACTTTAAAAGATTTCTTTTTATAGATTGAAAACAGCCAACGCTGAAATTCTGGTCTAGTTTTATTTTTCAGAGGTTTTTTATTTAGAGGCCATAGCGGTTAGGAATTCTACTGCTAAAGGAAAATAATCGAGGGTCCGCCAAATTTTTCATTTGGTAAGATGCAAGTCGTGGGCTAAACTTCATTTAATAAATAAATGGGATTTTTACACAGTAAATCGCCCCATATTATATAATCAGCATATATTTTTTATATATATAAAGGTATGATTATTTTTGACCAACCACCAAATATATTAAATGACCTTTATAAATAAAGGCAACAAGGGGCAGGCAAGAATATAAAGGATTTGGAGGTAGCCAACGAGAATCAAACATTGGTGTCTTTATTAGTGGAAGTGCACAAATAGCCGCTTGAAGGACCACTACTCGAGACATAGCTAAAATTTTCAAAATATTTAAATTTTAGCACTTCAAAATCATTAAAATTTGAACTTCGGACATGAGAAAATAAAGTTAGGCTAGTCAGCTTCCAAGTTCCAATTTCAAACCTTTTGGCTGAAATTGAATTTTAAAATCTAAAAATTAAACATCAGATATGAAGATATGAAGTTGGACTAATCTAGCTTCAAACTTGAGATCTTTGAATTTCAATCTTGCCTTTCTTCTTCATCTTAGTTAATTCCTTACTTGTTGTATTCTGGTGATTACGAGTCGGTTTGGTTGTACGTCGGAGATAATACAGATTATTAGTCTGAAGAAGAAGTAGCATGGATTTAAGTGATATTCTTTGATGCAAATAGCCCGAATTAAGCCACAAATTTCAACGTATCGTGCTTCACGTGATATTCTTATACTATCGATCTACCATATATGTACTCCTAATAATCTAACTTTAAAACTTTAGAATCTATAGTACTATGTGTCTTGAATATATAACTTTTGTTTCCAAAATTAGAAGATCACTTTCTACATTTACACTAGAACAATTTTAATGCCTTTTTATATTTTAAATTCTATATTTTTTTAAAACTTTACGTACGCGGTACGATTATTATTTAACAAGCCCTTATTTAATATTATCATTTACCTGTTGTTTTATCCTGACCTCAAGTTCTTAGAGAAAGAAAACCACCAACATTAATAGGATAAAACCACAGGTAAGTGATAATATTATATTTTGGCAATCACTTATATTCAACAATATAATGTAATAATTGAATGAGTGATATACAAGCAGACACACAACTGAACTTAAAGGGGGAAGCTTAGATTCGCATAAGCAATTGCTTAAAGACAACACAGACGAAATGACATCAAAAGGTAAGAAAAATCTTGATAAATCAATAATTTATTCACTTTTGAATGCTGACAACCAACGAGTGCTGCTGTTCCTCTATGAGTTCTTTGATTGAAAGTGTTTCGAAGATAATATTAAAAGGCAAGGAATGGGAGTTGCCAAGTGAAACGGTTTGAAGTATGTTACTTTGTTGTCCATTATATCAAACAATATAAGGGGTTAAGAAGACAACGTCTGGCAGACAAGTAAATTAACTGGTAAACATACACTTATGTATATGCATAGAGAGGCTCACAAAGCGAATGCACTACCCGGACTCAGAAAACTTGCAAAAACTATTGGCTTCAGGTAATGCAATGAAACACCATCGACAATGGCGTATTCCTTCTCAAAAGAGTATATATATACACATTAATGAACAAGATGTCACAACTTAAGTCAAACAAATAGACAATAGAGCCTTCCAAAATAAAGAGAAAGAAGAGCAACGACAGTATATCTTTCACAATCAACAAGTACGTTCCACTCTGGATGCTATAGTTACAAAACCCAGCAGCCTCAACTTGAAGATGGGTGCTCAAATCAGGTTGTTACAAACATATTAACTTCTTTAAGCAATACTTTCCAGTAACAACAGATTCAAACAAAATTAACTGGGACCATTCCAGTTCCTGAGTGCTCTTTACGTCATTTCCACAGAAAAACAAAGACATGTTACAAGCCTATGCACCAGATGAACCTTCCAAGAAAAATTTCGTTATTGCACCAACTCCATGTACACATTGCACGGAACTGTAGTCAAACTGTCAGCATTTCCTGAGAGTAAAAAGTAGATGTGTTCGATAAAAATTCCACTAACCCTCATTGGATAAATAGATTGGAAGCATAAGCGAGTCAAAAGGTAAAGCATGGCAAACTAGTGAGCAGCCAAACCAAACGAGGAAGTGGAAAACAATGGAGAGATAATGAACTACGATCATACTACCTATGGGGTACGACTGAGTTGGGTTAAGGGTAAATGGGAGGGGAAAGCAGCTTCAGCTGCAGCTATGGAATATAAATTGAAACAATTAGAATATAATATTGCCACTCCATAGAACCCTTTCTCAAAAGATGACCAACTTTGCCCTATTTATTGGTGAGCAAAAGGAAGATTGCTAGACAACACAAATCTAGAAAGTTCGAAAAAATATGAATGGTAAAAGGCTTCTTCAGGGTGTGCACGCATGAAATTAATGGTTCCATCTGATTAAAGGATTGCCTGTAAACAGCCACAACGTGAAACTAGACTCACTTCCTGTTATTCAGAACATAGAAGCCACAACGTGAAACTAGACTCACTTCCTGTTATTCAGAACATAGTCAATGTGCATAGAGAAACATACAGTATATGAAAGGGCCTAGTGAAGCAGAAAAGTTGCAGAGAAACATGGTATGGTAAAAGGATGGGGAAGAAAATATTTCTTTAGTGCCCCTATCAGAACTTAACTGTTGCTACTCAGTTTTTCTGCTAGTTTATTACTTATTAGAAAAAGTTCCCAGGGAATTTGGAGTCTACTCATATTTTTGTGCATATTTAATCTCAAAAGACCATGTGAGTATTCTTGATTAACATACCTTCTCCTTCTGCTTGAAGACGGTATCAATCTTCTTCATATATTCATCTGTGACTTTCTGCATAGAAGCAGGAAGAATGTCATAAGAAGCAAGACTTCAGGTTGTTCTGTAGTGATATTTATTAGTCATTGGAGGTATTTCCTTCAGTGGGTTTGAGAAATTAGAGCAGAAGTAGGTATTACGAGAAACCCAGAAAACAATTTTAGTTCCTCTCATCCATTAGAATCCAAGGCGTCGAAACAACCAAGTAGTAATTTACAGTTTAAAATTACGATTTATGAGACAATTTTCTTTTTTTAGTTCCAAGTCACGATTTTATTACCATTGCAATGCAAAAGATACAATTTGAAGGAGGGTATAGCCTGGCCTTCTATATGGATTGAGAATTTGACACAGCAAATTCATACAAAATGAGTACAGAATTGGTGGGATTATCTCCACACCAACATGCCAAATGGTAATAAACAATTATGGATAATCACTTTCTGTTTCTGAATTCTTGTGCCATGAACACCAAACTTTGTTAGGTACCTGTAAATCACCAGATAAGTCCTTCACATTGTCTTCAGAAAGCTTTTTCTCCTGAAAAAAGGTAAGATTCCTCAATATCTAACATCCGAAAGATAAGGACCATAAGTTGCCAAGAGCTCAACAAACCTTCTCAAGCTTTTCATAAGCTTTTAAGGCATCTCTTCTTATATTCCTTAAAGCTACCTGCAAATGTTTCATAAGAAAGAGCTAGCAGTATCCAGTGGACTTGATTAATAGGCAATATAAACACACTACCTCCTCCATCCCTAAACAAATGAAAGAGTCATAGTGGGCCAAGCTATCTAAGCTTTAAATTGATATAGGACATTTTAGATTAGAATAACAGCACTACATTCAACACATTATTAAAATTGAAAGGCTAGTTAAGTTGTTTAGGAAATCCATGTACAGAGAGAAGTTGTTTGAATTTCCATCGTAATTGTGTATCACAAATTGGGATAGAGAATATGAAGTACTTTGTGTATGTCATACACTGACTGCAACCATATTTCAGTCTATTGAGCAGTTTAACACCAAATTTACTGCTTGCTACCATAAGGACCATGGATAGGGTACCTCTAAAAGAACCAGAGTAAAGATATAACTATACCACAGTCGTGATCAATTGTAAATCCGAAACATCAAGTGCACCAAAGAACAAATTGGAGTTATTTCTGATAGTAGATCCCACTACATTATGAATGGGGATATTTTCTTTTAAAAGCAGAAAAGAAAATAGAAAGGAGTTACAACATGCTTCTAAAATAGATAAAACTTACCTTTCCTTCCTCTGCCTGTTTAGAAACAATTTTGGATAGCTCCTACATAAAATGAAGAAAAATAAGAAAAGTAAAAGTGCAAACTCAAATAGAAATTGAATGTACTGAACTATTCACATATTTGGAATGAAGTTGTTAGGAACAAGGTGGGTATTGCCTCGGTGGAGGACAAAGTGCGGGAATCGAGGCTGAGATGGTTCAGGCACGTGCAGAGGAGAGACATAAATGCCCCGGTCAAGAGGTGTGAAAGGTCACATATTTACCAAATCATAAGCATTGAGAAAACCCGAAGGGAAGCCTTGGTTTAACCAATAAAATTGTTGCTATGTGACCAGGAAATCACGGGTTCAAGCCGTGGAAACAGCCTCTTGCAGAAATACAGGGTAATACTGCGTACAATAAACCCTTATGGTCTGGCGCTTCCCTGGATCCCGCGCATAGCGGGAGCTTAGTGCACCGGGCTGCCCTTTTTTTTTAACATTGAGAAAACCCACGGGGTGAAGTAGACTTAAGTTGGAATTAGATCAAAAGTTGTAACTACATTTTTTCATAAAAACATGCTATTATAAGACATAAACTTTTGATTTATCATAATCAAAAAGGAATTCTCAATCAAATAACAGAATGGCTGCCGGTCAATTTGGCAGCAAGACGTTCTGTACCCTAAGTGTACGCCAATCACATAGCTTGAATAGCAAAAAGTCACCTCTAGTTGGGATATGGTGCAATTCAAGTTTGCTAGTCCTCTAATTAAAACAAGGTCACTCCCAACCAGTTATTAAACCTAGATATCCAGTCATTTTAGATAAACTGCATAGTGAAGCTAGTGCCCCTAATGTTCTTGTTTCCGTATGACCTATAAGACTGTAAAATCACCAGTCATCTACTCCTCCGAAAATAAACAAGTCAATAATACTAGATGATGTCACATACACCACAAGAATAAAGGAAACAAAAAACTTTCAGAAAATTAATGACAACAATACAAGATATTAATACAGAGCAGATGAAGAGATATGCACTGAAATGCAAGTACCTTGTCTGTAATTAGTGGCTACACTAATGAGAACATGAAATTGGGATTTAAAATTACCAGAAACAATAGACAAATATTTTCCCAAGATACAGGACGAGAAAGCATGACTTAACCGAAAACTGGGTTAATAAATTGGAGATAATATCTATCCAACCCATAGCATATGGGGTTACATCATAAATGGCTACAGTTAAATTCAAGCTCAAAGTTGGCATCTAAAAGAAACAAATTTGACTGAGCACGGGAAAACTTAATACCTTCCTCCTGTCAGATGTCAACTGGGGTACAGACATTCTTATTACTTCTCCATCATTATTTGGTGTCATACCAAGATCAGAGCTGACAATAGCCTTCTCTATAGCTTTTAAACTGAAAATTAAGTCAAAAAGTAAAGCTGAGTGCAGAGCAAATACATGCATTGGTTGATCAAAATGGTTCTAAGAAATCTCTCACGAGGACACTTTCATTAGCCTAAAGCTTAAAAATGAAAACAACTTCTATGACTTGTTATCATGTAAATTATACAAGAAAAACAGTATACAAAGGCAATGAGTCTGATGAAGTTGACGTCCTATTGTTTGATACATCCAAATTCCAGAACTCACTCTTTTGCTCACCCTATTTCAAAATGCATCTAAGAATCTACAAGTAGTATTGATATCAAGAAAGCAAGAGATAATGGTCACACATCCAAAGTATTAGCCGAGGTAATTTTCTTTTTTTTCCAATTGTTTCAGAAGTTCAACCTGGATTTGTCATAGGGCTGCACCAAGATAGAACTTGAATCAGGAGTGCTTATTTGCGCTATGCTTTTCAAGCTGACTGGAGTTCCATAGTAATCCACCTTGTATCAGCAATTAAAATGAAAAAAAGAAAAGTTGTACTTAGACATCTTGCATATAAGAAACAAAGCGATATATTTTACCACTGGAATTTAATTACCCAAGAAGCATATTAGTCACTGCCTACCATATCTCAGACAACACATTTCTACAACCAGATAACTACTATGAAGTATGAATACATGAGAAATACTAAGGAAATATTAGGGGCTTGCAGTGAAGTAATGAGAAAGGCGCAGCAGCCTCTAAGCAAGAACATGTATATATCACTCAAAAGTCATAATACAGTAATACACCAGAGGGGAAGGGACATGGTACAATTGACAAAGAAAAAACAAAAGGAACTGTTACTCTAGGCAGACCTGAAGAAAATTTTACAGGAAAACATGTCGGTTAACAAATTTGCAGAATGCCATAAGCTGCATAACATCAATGTGGCACCTACAATAACATGAATTTCAATTCATTTATAAGTTATAAATTTGTTGATAGGATTTCAATGGTTTTGTAAGCCCTCCATTATGTTCTACGGATTCAAATATGATGGTTATCAATAATTTGTCATGTTAATCATAAGCAACGAAGCATAATGTCATCTGAAAAAAAAGTTAACTACAAACGTCTTACCTCAATTTTATCTAGCATAGCTGGGCTAGCTCGTCCCGTCCTTATAGAGTTGAAATTTGACCTAACATTGTCAATTGTCTTTTCCATCCTTTCTTTCTGAAGTAAAATACAAGGGTTATATGAAAAGGATAAATAAACGAGCTGCCATACCTTTTCATAATTAAAACGAAAATCACTATACTCACCACATCTTTCTCAATCGCAGCTTTTTCCGCTTCTATTTGTTCGATGGTTGCACACCTCACAGTTCCTCTTCTAAAAAATCAAGCCCAAGTTATGTACATGGAGATTCAACAACAAGGGCGGACTTAGTGTACTAGTTACGGTTTCATCCAAACCCCGTAACTTTGACTCAGACCGTACATATGTGTTAAAAGATCCACTAAATAGGTACAAATAATAGATTTCTGATCCAGTAAATCAAATGGGCTGCCGTAGAATTTCGAACACAAACCCATAAAGTTCAAATTCGCATCTGGTCAACACGGAAAATAAATGCAAGCAACAGCAAGACAACAACAACAAAAATTGTTACTAATACACCTAAATCCCGAACTAGTTGGAGTAGTCTATATAACTCCTCAATATACATTCCACTCAATATGGACCCGTTGCATTCCAATATTCAATTAGAAAATTAAGGGTGTCTAGTAGATACTTCACTTTTTCAACTGACATACAAAAAATAGAAAGTAAAAGAAAAGTAACGGCACAACACAAGAGTATAGAATTGGACTTGCCTCTTTACCCAAGATAGCTTAACAGGCTGCAAGCTCCTTGCTCCGACACGTAAGCTCACATAGTTCGCAGACGCCGTCAAAGAAACCACATTACCAGAAGTGCGAAAATCATCTGCAAGGTGTTTGTTGAAATGCTACAACCGGCGTGTCATAGAGAAAGACAAGAGGAAAAGGAATAGTACGTAGTAGATAGATACCTTGAAAGAAAAGGAGGGGTTTGGGAGGATTGGGCTTTTGGTACAGCGAACGGACTGGAGTTGCAGGCGAGAATGCTATCGTCATTGTGGAACGCACAGAGAAACAATCTTTCTTCTTTTGATCGTCTTTTGGAGTGAAACTTCAGCACAAACTTTTGGATAACTAGGATAAGAGTTCTTTCCTTTCCTTTTCTTTTTCTTCTTTTTTGAAGTCTTTTCTTCTTCTTCTTCTTTCTTTTTTTTTTTTTGTTGAGAAAATGACAAAGCTAGTCTCTTATGTTTTTTTATTCCCTTATATTTGGGGTTAATTTAATAAAATAATTCGTCTAATATGCACCCAATCAGTTTTAGTCCTTGGTTTATGGAAACTAAGCATTTTTTCTATCTTTGTTATGTTTGTAATACGTAACAATCGTTATTCTAACAAAATTGACTTGTGAGAAGCACGTGAGCTACTTAAATTTTAAATTGAAGAGAATCTTATGAACATGTTTTATTTTTTTTATCTTTGTTGTGTTTATAGTACATAACAATGGTTATTCTAATAAAATTGACTTGTAAGAAATATGTGTGCGACTTAAATTTTAAACGGAAGAGAATCTTATTGCTAATATAATAATTTCTTTAGAATGATAAGATTTCAACAACAAAAGTTGCTATCAAGGGTTCAAAGGAGATATTTATGTTGATCCTTTGGTTTCATATATTGACGGTCAAAGGGAGTAAATGGTGTATTAAATTAGCTTAAACAAGATTTTTCTTAAGATACAAATTGGGGGAAATGAATCCCTAGAAGTTTGTCCCGACGATTTTCTTCACTTTAAACGTCTCTCTTACTTCTCTTCATCAAAGACAACACCATCATGTGTTTTGATAATAATAAAGACCAAAAATATTTAATTTTAAAAAATATAAATGACTAAAACTGCCCATAGTATGTTTAAAGGATCATCTTAAACTACCCCAAACATAAGGGAATATTTTTATCATTTTCTTGTTTCTTTTAAGTTCTTACATTTTAGTTTGTTATTCTCTTTCTTATGTTTTTTCTCTCTTTTCAATTTTGAATAATGGCGAGTACGCACACGATAAAGAACAATCAAATTTCAGTAGTATAAAAGCAACTTTTAGGTAAATTCAAAATTCTTTCACTTAGGACTTGGCTGATTGTTGAGGCGAAACAAATACTAGCAAAAAAGGGTTCAAAAATAAAGATGAAGGCTCAAAGCATTAACAGGGTTGGGTGATACCGTGCGTAGATATCGAAATTTTAATGGATCAAGCCTATATGAAATTTAGGCTAAATCCTAAATTCAAGACTCTACTCTTGAAATTCTAGGAGTCTATTAGGGTTGCTTGGAAGCTACTCTAGCAAAAACCTAACTTGGAGGCTACTCTACCCAAATCTTAGGTCACTCCTATAAAAAGGGTTACATGTTTCCTTAAAAATGGCATCTAAAAAATAAAGATCATCTCGAATATCCCATAAACTCACGGCATACTCACAAAAAGATCAAGATGTGGCCGGATAATTCTTGATAATCAAATACTTCAAGAAGATCCGCAACACACTTTCATGGATATCAGATACATCCAAGAATGTCTACATCATCCTATATTCCAGAAACACGCTGCTCTAGCCCTCGAATCACGGAGATAATCAGGAAAGAAAAATCAAGGGAGAAACATAATTGTACTCACAATTGATTGATAAAATTACTTTATTCCTTTGTGATTGCAGTTATTTTTCGTGTGTCAAAAATTCGTTCCAAATACCGTGAAACTAAAATAGATGTTCATTCTTTAAATCCTAAAATGAACTACATTTATATAATCTTTAAAAGTTTGGAGAATCTCAAACAGGCTCACGTAACATAGTAGTTAAAGTTCTGTAATTCTGAAATACGAAATTAAGAAGTGTTATAAAAAGAAGAAGAAAAACACGGTAAAAAAATTTTCTCACTAAAATATTTAACATGATTAACAGTTGATAAAATGTATCACAACACATAATTCAGCGTTGTAGTCGAATTGTGTGTTTGCTATGTATATATGCTTGTTTGTTCTTTTTTGCAGTGCAATAAAATTACCTAACTCAAGAAATTAGAATTCAAGATCTCAAAACTATTAGTATGTCATTTTAGCAGACCTTGATCACTAATTAGTCTCAATGCATAAGCATGCCATTTAAACATACAAAAATTTAATTACTAAATAGAACATATATTATATGAGCTAGCTTTTGAATATTTGAATCAGGGAAAAAGTATCGAATTAGACTCAAGTTATACATAGTTTATATACACAAATACAATATGCTAAATATAGCAAATTTAGGCTAGCTTCTTTTTTGTCAAAAGTGTTTTTTTTTTGTGTGTGGTTAAATCTGTTTTTTTTTTTTTTTTCAAAGTTAAGGTGTTTGGCCAAGCTTTTAGCAAATAAAAAGTATATTTGAGTAGAAGCGGAAAAAAGTAGTTTCTCTCCAATTTTTTGAAAACCATTTTTGAGAAAAATACACTTAAAAATACTTTTTAAAAGCTTGACCAAACACAAATTACTATTCAAAAGTGCTTTTCAAATTAACTAATCAAACACAAATCGGTTCTCACTGAAAGTACTTTTCTTAAAATCACTTTTTAAAATAAGCTGATATTAGAAGTTGAACCAAACAAGCTATTAAACTCATTAGGTAAGCAGTTGACTAATGTTTTAGCTTAATGCATATTACTTTGACGGAGGAAAAAACAGTTGATTGTAATCATACCGATTGAATTATAAAAGAAATTTTGAATATTTTTTTCTTTCAAAAATCTATTTTGAAAAAAAATTGTTACCCAAAATCAATTTAGGAGTATATTGGTGGAAAAAAGGGATGGCACGTGGACCAACAGCGAGGTGACAAGTGGCGCTTATAATTGGGCCGATAAAGAAAGACAAAAAGTTACGGAAAAAATGCCTATGGTGTTTTATCAGAGAAGGCACCGGATCTGACATCTTGAATAGAGAAAATAGGTACGAGATGTATGAAGACCATAAAAGAGGAAGATTCATGAATCGGTTGTAAATATGGAAGGAGAATCAATATTAGCTTTGACCATAAAAATTATTTTTGAGTTAAACAAATTGGTTCCGTAACCGGGAATCTGATAATCTATTAACTTTCCCAATATCATTTTTTAGCAACAAAACATATCTACTGCTTACGAAATTGATCAAATAAATCAACAAGGCGGAACTCTACCACATCACACACTCATAGCTACTCCACAACATTCACAAGAAAATTCACCTGAAAGGTCTGCTACTCGCATTGATGGGCAATAAGCAGGTGAATAAGCTAACGAGCAAGATACTTTGAAACAGTTGACTGCACAACACGTGAATGAAGCACTGCGGGCTTTTGCGAGTTGATTGCCCAACGTTGTGCAAACTCCTCCACTAGTACATACCACCTGGGAAAACCCGCGTTCAGGGTTTGACAATTCTGGAAGTGAAGAAATATCAAACGAATCCAGAGATGGAGGATCAGGTACACCTAATAATTCTAATTTACAAAGTTTAGTACTAACTTTGCAGAAATAACTCAAGGAGCAAAACGAGTGTATAGAGCAAATACCTGGCATGTCTCCAGTAATCAAGGGTGCGAATAATGACAAATATTCGCAACAGCCCTGGAAGCCAAGTGCGACCTTTACCAATTCCCAAAAGGTTAAAAATGTCTGATATCCCTAAATATGATGGGACATCCGACCCACGAGATCACGTTACTGCATTCACCACAGGGGTCAAAGGCAATGATTTAACCAAGCAGAAAATTAAATTAGTCTTGGTCAAAAAGTTTGGCGAAACTCTCACGAAAGGGGCGTTAACATGGTACTCACTCTTACATGAAAACTCTATTGACTCTTTTGATGAGCTTGCATATTCATTTATAAAAGCACATTTGGGGGCAAAAAAAATAGAAAAAATGATGGAATATATCAACGTGAGAGAATGATGTTGCCACAAGTACCTGATAACTGGGCGGCTTTGGCAAGTAATTTGAATGAGAAAAGTTCAGAAGCCACGAGGAGGTTGAAAGAGAGTTTGTGGGAGTTTACTGCAACTACTTGGAACGATGTATACAATCGATACAACACGAAGTTGCGAATAGAAGAAGACATGGTTACTCAACCAAGGGTAGAAGAAAGGCCAAGATCTAGACGTTCAAAAATGGAAAAAATGACTGGTAAGAACAGGTACGAGCCCTACATGGGACTCGCGGGATGAGATTCCCGATCTAAACAAGAAAATGCATGGTTTGATTCAAGATCAAGACAAAAGGAGACAAGTTCCTCTTCCCGATTCAAAAGGGAACATAATACATGAGGCAATGATTCAAACTCTCATGCAAAAATAGGAGATTATAATTTCAACATCAGTACATCCGAATTTGTGGTTGTTCGGATAGGAATGGGCGACAAGGTACGATGGCCGAAATAAATGAAGTCAGATCCTGGCAAAAGGGATCAGGAATTTCGGTGCGAGTTTCACAACGATCATGTCTATAGAACATCAGATTGCAGGCTCTTATAGGGGGAAGTTGAATATCTACTGAAGCAAGGCTATCTCACTGATCCGTTCAGTAAGAAAGAAAAACAATCTTACATGAAAAACAGGCAAGAACCACCAAATTTCCCATCTCCAAAAAGAACGGTAAACGTCATAACCGGGGAAGAAGAAGTTAATGGGGTAACGTACATGTAACGACCCGATCGTTCGTTTTGAGCTCTAGCGCGTCGTTCGACAGTTTGAGGCTATGAGCAGCTTCACTTTAGGTATTATGACTTGTGCATGTGGTCGGAATTGAATTTCGGGAAGTTCGGAGTTGAATTGGAAAGAAAATTCTCATTTCGAAAGCCTTAAGTTGAAAGAATTGACTAAGTTAGGATTTTAGAGTGAACGGCCTCGAAATCGGGATTTGAAGGTTCCACAGGTTTGTATGATAATTTTGGACTTAGGCGTATGTTCGGATCAGGTTTTGGATGCCCCGGGAGCGTTTCGGCACCTATTGTGGAAGTTAGCATTTTGGAAGAATTTCATAAATTTAGGTTGAAGTGCATTTCAATGTTATCGATGTCCGTTTGGGATTCCGAGTCTGGAATAGCTCTGTATGGTGATTCTGGTATTGGGAGCGCGTCCGGAAGTGGATTCGGAGGTCCGTAGGTCATTTTGGAGTCATTTGGCTAAAGTTAGAAATTTGAAGGGTTTTGAGAAGTTTGACCGGAAGTGAACTTTTTGATATCGGGGTCGGAATCTGATTCCGAAAGTTGGAGTAGGTCTGTAATATCAAATGTGACTTATGTGCAAAATTTGAGGTCCATCGGACGTGATTTGATAGGTTTCGGCATCGAATGTAGAAGTTGAAATTCTAAATTTCAGTAAGCCCGACGTTATTTTGATGTGATTTGAAGGCTCGACTAAGTTTGTAACGTATTTCGGGATGTGTATATTTGGTTGAGGTCCCGAGGGCCTCGGGTGGATTCTGGAAGGTTAACAGATAGAATTTGAAATTTGAAGAAGGGCTGAAGCTGCTGAGCTTCTGGTGTAATCGCACCTGCGTGAGGAGGGCCGTAGGTGCGGGAAAAGGACTTGCAGAAGCGGATTTTGCTGGGGGAGGCATGGACCGCAGATGCGGTCGAGATCCGCAGAAGCGGGACCGCACCTGCACGCGTGGAGCTGCAGATGCGGAGTTGAGGGGTCTGGTAGAAGACCACAGAAGCGGTAGTTGGGCCGCACCAGCGGAACCGCAGAAGCAGTCAAGTGACCGCAGGTGCGGAAGTCGGAGCTGGGCAGTGTCTTCTTTAAAACGAAGGTGTGGCTCAATCTCATTTCATTTCGCCCATGGGAGCCGCTTTTGGAGCACATTGGAGTGCCATCTTCATCGATCATAATGGGGTAAGTACCTTCTTCACAATTTTGAGTTAAATACATGAGTTTATATGGATTTGGACATGGGAATTAGTAGAAATTAGGGCTTTGGTGGGAAAATCTAGAATCTTGTATATTTGGATTTTGACCACGAATTTTGGACATGGAATTGAGAATAAATTATATATTTGAGTCTGTGATATCATGGGCAGAGTTTATCTTTAAAAATTTTTAGAATTCGGGCACATGGGCCCGAGGGTGATTTTTATCGACTTTTCGATCGGGGTTAAAAATTATTGTAAATTTTGGAGCACGTTTTCTAATCTTTAGGGAAATTCTTGGGTTTTCTTGTTTCTAACAAGGGTATTGAAGTAAATCACGCACAGATCAAAGCAATTGAGGAAATACCTGATGTACTCACGAGCAAAAAAGAGGTACAAAGATTAATAGGTAGAGTAGTAGCTCTGGGAAAGTTTATATCCAAATCTTCAGAAAAATGTTTTAAATGCTTTTCAATATTGAAAAAGCAAAATCAATTTGAATGGAATAATGAATGTCAACAAGCTCTGAAGGATTTAAAGTCATATTTATCAAAACCGCCCCTGTTAGCAAAGCCAAGAGACGAGGAAAGATTGCTCATTTACCTTGCTGTGTCAGAAGTGTCGGTAAGCCCTGTACTGGTACATGAAGACAAAGGTAAGCAGCCTCCGATCTATTATGTTAATAAATCCTTATTAGATGCCGAGACATGGTATCCATATTTAGAGGAACTTGCATTAGCTTTAATTATGGTATCAAGGAAGTTACGACCTTATTTTCAATGTCATCCCATTTTTGTTATAACTGCTTTTTCACTAAGGAATATATTACACAAGCAAGAATTGTCAAAAATATTAGTTAAATGATCTATAGAGCTTAGTGAATATGATATTATATATCAGCCTAGAACTGCCATAAAGTCTCAGGTACTAGCGGATTTCGTAGCAGATTTTAGCTCGAACCTGATTCCAGAAGCAGAAAAAGAGCTGCGAGTGTTCACTGGAGCTAATCTGAGGACTTGGACCTTGTTTACTGATGGTTCTTCAAATGTTAAAGGAGCAGGTTTAGGAATTAATTTAATTTCACCTTCAGAAGAAGTCATAAGGCAGGCAATAAAGTGTTATCCAATTACTAACAATGAGTCAGAGTATGAAGCTGTGATTGCAGGTTTGGAGCTCACGAGAGAGCTTGGTATTGAACAAATCATAATCAAAAGCGACTCGCAACTGGTAGTAAACCAAATGCAAGGAACTTATGTGGAAAGAGAGACACGAATGTAGCAATACCTAGAAAAGGTATGGGAATTACTGAGGCATATCCAGACTTGAAAAGCTGTACAAATATCTAGGGAGAAAAACGCAGAAGCAGATGCATTAGCAAATCTGGCATCTGTGGCTGATGCGTTAAATGCAGAAAATACAGTTGTGGTACACTTGTTTTATTCAGCCCTCGACTAAACCAAGAATGAGGTAAACTTCAATAATTTAACTTCGGATTGGAGAAACGAGTTTGTGAACTTTTTGTAGCAAGGAATGTTGCCCGATGATAAAAATAAATCTCGATTGCTACAATTGAAAGCAATTTATATCGCAAAATATTTGGAAGACCTTTTAGCACAGTGCCTTGGACCTTCACAAACAGAATATGTAATGAGAGAAGTACATGAGGGGCATTGTTGTAATCATGGCGGGGAAAGATCGTTGATAAAATCGCTAATAAGAGCAGGATACTATTGGCCAAAAATGGAAGATGAAGCAGAAAATTTCGTAACAAGATGTGTACGCAAATAATATGCATCGACCAACAGAATTGCTACATTCAGTCATATCACCTTGGCCATTCAGGAAATGGCGAATAGATATCGTAGGTCCACTGTCTCAAGCTAAAGGAAAGGTACGGTTTTTGTTAATTCTAACGGATTATTTTCCAAAATGGGTAGAAGAAGATGCCTTTAAAAAGGTACAAGAAAAGGAAGTTATGGACTTCATTTGGAGAAGCATAATATGTCGATTTAGAGTCCCAAAGGAAATCATTTATGATAATGGGCCAATTCGTATGTGCGAAAGTTACTGATTTTTCAAAAGTTAGAAGATTAAAAGAATTACTTCGGCACCTTATCACCTCGTAGCTAATAGTCAAGCTGAGTCGACAAATAAGGTCATCATCAACAACCTAAAGAAGCGATTGGAAGAATCAAAAGGAGTAGTCAGAAGTACTATCGGGGGTATTATGGGTTTACCGAACTACGACAAAGATAAGCACGGGAGAACCCCATTCTTGCTTGTATATGGGACTGAGACTTTAATTCCAGTAGAGATAGGGGAACCGAGCACAAGATACATGCATACAAATGAAGCGTCAAATGAAGAAGAACTTTGTATAAACTTAGATTTGACAGAAGATAGAAGAGAGGCAACATGGACTCGGATGGAGGCTCAAAAATAGATGATTGAATGGTACTACAACATGAAGGAGAACCTAAGGTATTTCAAAATTGGGGACTTTGTCCTCAAAAAAGTGTTTCGATCAACACAAGCAGAAAATGCAGGAAAGTTGAGTCCAAATTGGGTAGGCCCATATAGAGTTAAAGGCATTGCTGGAAAAGGAGCATACGAGTTGGAAACTATGGACGGCAAGGTGTTACCATCCCATTGGAATGTAGTCCATTTGAAGAAGTATTACTTCTGAAGAAGTTAATACCCATGGTCAGGTATCCTAGAATTTTATTTTTTACGTTGTTCATTTAAGTTTTACTAACTATTGTAGACAATAGGCAAAAAGCTAGCCCGTACAAAATGATGACATTAGACCCGAAAGACACGCAGAATATTTAATTATTTCTGGTCTAGGTTACAACAATTCTGATGGCAAGGGTTAAGCAGTCATCATCTAAAAAGTTACCTCTGAGTCCCGTGTGTGTTTCCTTTTTTAGGGAAATGACCAAAGTATGCAGTTGATCCAGTGTTCAAGACCTCATGCTTCAATGCTCCAAAACTGGGGGGACTATGCATATGGAAGAGTACACAAGAAAATAAGATGTACACCATAAAAGCATAACTTAGCCAATGGCAAAACTTGGAATAAAATGTCAAATTTTCAAAGTGTTCAAGCTCGCAGAAAGAATGGGCAGTAAAGAGTTGAAGAACCTACAGAAAACTCCCATGAAAATTTAGGTTAAGGCCATAGATTTAATCACGAAAAAATGTACATGTACTTGTAAACCTGCTATAAAGAAAGCAGTTATGAAAATGTTGTACATGAATATTTATTTGAAAGTTCAAAAATAAAAACTTCTTCAAATTACTTCATATTTCATATCTTTACATCAATATGAAGATGAGACGCCATCATAATTAGTGTTGTTAATATAAAAGGTCCATTTTTTAATATAAAAAAATTGTGCATACTAAAAACGCGGTCTATTAAAGCATTTTTGAATGCAAGTATAAGCTCGAGAACTTAAAGAGCAAAAAAGCATAATATGCAACGAAATGATATTTATATCAACATCCTGAAAATAGGGAAGGCAAAACTTCCCAGAAACCACTTAGAAATAAAAACAATAAAGTTTCAACAAACACCAACACACGCCACTTCTGAGACAAAGGGTAAAAACTAATGAGCATCATTAACGGGGGTAGACAGATCAACTTGAGAAGACGAAGGTTGGACATCTGCTTCACCAGGATTAAGTCTATCTCCATCACCTTTGAAACTTTCATCCTTGGGTGTTGAGAAGCTTTGATGTTGCTAAGTTTCTCAATCGCTTCCTTAGCTTTTGCAATTTCATCATTAAGGTCAAAACCCTCCTGGTTAGTCTCGGTCAAAGTATCGAGATGAGTATTCAGAAAAGCCCAGCTAACATCAAGTGTTAGCTTGTCTTTAAGAGCTTCATAATCTTTCTCTAACTACTCTATCTCAACCCTCAAGTCTTCTTTCTCATCTTCCGAAGCTTCATAGGATGCCTTCAAAGGTTCAAGAGAACTCTCAAGGAATTGAATCTTATCAGAAGAGGCACGGAGATCCTCTTGAGCTTGGGTGAGTGTTTGCACCAAATCACCCACGTATACCTCATTCTGATTTATAAGTTCTTTCAAGCTTCTAATTTCTTCAGTTGCCTTTGAGTACTGCTCATCAAAGGAAGATGCCAATCTATCCTTATCCTTTTCAACTTGATTGGAAGAAGCCTTAAAAACCACTAATTTAGCGGTGGTTATCTTCAGTTGTTTCTCCAAAGCTCCCTTTTCCTCAGCAAGAACATCCTTTTCAAGTTGAAGGCTTTCAAATTGTTCCTTCTAATTATCAGCTTGGTGCACAACTTAATCACTTGTTGATCAGCCCAAGATATCTTCCTCATGAGCTACATACCTGTTAAATTGATTTGTAGAAAGACAAAGGAGAGGAATTATAAACATGAAAGAAAAAGAAGAAATATAAAGAGAATGGAGATATACCTTGAGGGCAGAATGAATAACGTCATTCATTAAGGTCAAAGAGCTGTGAGATTCAAGTTTTTTCCTTTCCACGGGACCAATCAATGGTTTCAACCATACAGTAGCTTGGCCTGATTTCTTTAACAGATTACCACCATCGGGGACTTCAATCAAAACTTTCTTCATGTCTTGTATACCGCTAGAAGGTTTGGCTTCATCACAAGAAGCAGTGGCAGGAACGACAACAAGGGTATCTGTAGGTAAGGGAGCAGAAGAAATGGGAGGATTAACAGCAGAAGTAACTGAGGTCATTGAAAGAGTAGCAAGTGGTGGCTCTTCAGATACGAGGCCAAAATCTTTTTCACCCTCAAATCCTTGGGCGAAAAGTCTATCAATGGGACTTGAAGGGGGATTACCAAAATGGTCAATATCTTCATCAGAGATATCCAAACGGACACTCTCTGGCTGATCAACAAGACTAAAAGGCGCGAAGCCTGAAGGTGGGTCTCGAGAAACAGTGGCTTCATCATTTAAAACCACGCATCTTCTAACTCGTGGCCTCCTCACTAAGGAACCTTCTTCATTATCTTCTTCTTCGGAGTCACTGACTTCAGCATTCTTCGTCTTAGAAGAAGTTACACTCAAAATTTGTTTATGTGCAGAGCTAATAGAAAGCCTAGCAGAAGGAACGGAAGCAGGGCTGATGCCACGAATTGGCAAACCCTAGAAACAGCAATAACAAAAGGGATCAAAGAAGAAAAAAAACAAAGGGAAAGAAAACCATGGAAATAAAAATATATCGTGGGTTTTCACTTTCCATCCACCATGATCTCTGGTCCATGAGAGCAACAATCTATATTTTTTCTACCCAATCACGGAAGTCAGGGAATTCTCTGAAAACTTCCATGGTAGCTGAAAAATAAATATAAACGTATGTGAGAAAAATTGAAACATTGGAAGAAATTAGGGGTGTTCATAAAAACGCGAAAAACCGAACCAAACCGAAAACTTATACTTTTTAGGTTTGGTATAGTTTTGGTTTTGAATTTTAAAAATCGATCAAATTTGGTTTGGTTTTGGTTTTAATCAAAAAATAACCGAACCAAACCAACTATAGAAGTAGTTATTAAATTTATTATTACACACACACACACACACACACATATACATACATATATATATATAATTTGTATATAAAGTTTCTAAAATTCTATGGTACATATTAGTCGTTTGTATTTTTAGTCTAGTTCTTTGCTATTATAATAATCTAATTGCCAAGTACAAAAATTTATTTTATGTTAAAAATAATTAATTTTTAATTGAGTACTTAAATTATTCATCACTATTTGATTCAATTATCATCAATATATTTTGGTAAATGATATATTTATCAAAGAGCAATTAGTTTGATAGTGTTACGTTGAAAATGTAGTCACCGGAATATGTGTTTGGTAGTGTATGTTTCATATTTAAGAAAAAAATTGATAAATAACCGAAAAACCGATAAAAACCGACAAGAATCGAATCGATAAAAAACCGACTTAATTGGTTTGGTTTGGTTCCAATATTTGAAGAACCGACTTACTTGGTTTGGCTTCTTTTTAGAGAAAAATCGATCCAAACCGAACCATGAACACCCCTAGGAGAAATAAAGAAATAGAGAAAAATACCCACGTGCAAAGTTTCACTTCTCAGGAAGGGCACATTCTCATCATCCACTAAGTCACGAGTGAGAACATCTACAAACCGGACATACCAGCCACGGTCATGGTCATCCTCGGGGCTAACTAAAACTCTCTTACTTCTTGCCACAAGAGAGAAAACATCCCCGCGAAAGAGCTTTGGGGAGTACAGGTGGAGTAAGTGACGAAAAGTAAAAGGAGCAAAAACTAAACTTGACAAATAACGGAGGCAAGCTACTACCTTTCACATGATCGGACCTATTTGGCCAAGGCAGACATTGAAGTAACGACAAAATTCAATGATTACGGGGTCAATAGGGGGGTTAAACCCTAAAGTAAAAGCATAGGTATAAACAAAAGAATAACCTTCATGATAAGAGGTAATTCTATCATCAGCACTAGAGGTCATCACTGGGAAATCTGGTTTCCAATTGCATTCACGACGGACCAAGGAAAGGAGGCCAGGAGTGATCAAACTAGGGTAATGATCAGCAGGATTAAGTGATGCCATGAAAGAAACCTATTTTCTCATAGTTTTACAGTTTGGTATGAAAGAAAATTCCTGAGGAACAATCTCAGATACAATGGGTTATGGAAGTTCTAGCTCTAGAGGAGGAAGGTTTGGCAGTATCCCTCCGAGAAGGGGTAGAACTGTTGTTAGATAAAGAGCCTAAGCTACAAAGTCTGCCACCTCTTCTACTTCAAATTGGAGCAGAAGAGAGTGAAAGTTCATCAATAATCACTATCTTACGGGGGTCCGATGATGAATAAGGGTTTAAAGAACGAGAAGACATCTTTAATGGTGAAAACACAGAGAAAGAAAGAGAACTATAAGACGAAGTTAGAATATGGATGCAAGGAGGTAGAAGAGATTTTCAAAGTTGTGTATGATATGGTATTTATAGGAAAAATAAAAAAACATCATTTAGAAACCGTCATTATGAACTATTCAGAAAGTGGGAGACTATCTGTATTGGTGAAAAAAAGGCATGATACGTGGACCAACAACGAGGTGACACGTGGCACTTATAATTAGGTCAATAAAGAAAGACAGAAAGACACAGATAAAATACCCACAGTGTTTTATCAGAGAAGGTACCAGATCTGATAACTGAAAAAGAGGAAATAGGCACGAGATGTATGAAGACCATAAAATGGGAAGATTCATGAATTGGTTGTAAATATGGAAGGGGAATCAACATTAGCTTTGATTACGTGTGATCCTCTGTTATTACTATAACCGTTACAAGTAAATTTAGTAACGTGCAATCAAGGCAATTAATGCCATTAACGAGTCAGAATTAAGTAGGGAAACCATTACAATTGTGTATCCTTATATAAGGACCCATACCTCATTTTGTACTTTCATCTGAATATCTCTAAATTTATGCAATCAATCATTTTTTTTATTTGATTCAAGATTCTAATCCGCAATTCTGGAGGAGATTAGCAATAAAAGATAAGCTTTCTTTCCTTTACTTATTATCTCAATTGTTTACTTTATTTCTATATTATCAAGAAAGTAAAGTAATTTTGGTTATCAGTAACCCAATTTTTCTTAATATTAGCTTTGACCATAAAAACTATTTTTGGGTTAAACAAGGAGGGTATGAAATTCCTCCATTGTTATAAAAAACAATAGAATTAAATAAAGCATTCTCTTCTTGGATTAACACGTTCATAATCAAGTTCCACTACTTGATGTTCCCATAGAAAATAAATCAACGAGACCATGTCCATGCATTACGTATTAATTTAAAATTTTGAATTCGTATCTGAATTGATTGATCATTTGACATATATGTCACATTAGTGAGCAGCCTTGTACTGGCATTTCATCCACATAGGTAGGGGTGACAAACGGGCGGGTCGGATAGGGGGCAGGTCGAAAATGGGTAATGAAAAAAATGGATAAATTATTCGATCCGATCCATATTTAATACGGATAAAAAACGGGTTAACCGGCGGACAATATGCGTAATCATATTATTTATGACTTCATGAATATGATCACTTTTGTGAGAATTCCTAATCTCCCAAAGTTGAGGAATCCCAATTTGAGGTTTTACAAATATAAAAGTTAAACTCATTAGTTATCCATTTAGTTATTATCCAAATGGGTAATATGATTATTATTCATATTTGACCCGTTTTTAAAAAATTTATTATCCAACCCATTTTTTAGTGAATAAACTGGGCGGTTAACTTTTGTCACCCTACACATGGGTAATGACTAGCCTATCTGGACAAAGGCATATATCTCGCATGCATACCCAACGGAACCAACTCACAAAGTTCTCCAAATTCACGAAATATTTGTGAGTCATACAAAGACCAAGTCTTGGCTTTTTCTTCACTCAGTCTGCAGAAGCGTTATATAATGACAGTGTGAAATGCATTTCCTATCGATTCCATAACAACACTTCTGTGTAACTCGCTCCTTTCATTTGAATTCTAAGTTACTTTTTATAGATTACTGGAATTCTTTTTGCTGTTGGCTGTTGAATCATGGTTTTTACGAATGAAGCTATGTTTTTGCTCTCAACAATGGCTGTTTTTAGTTTGTTTACAGCCACGCTAGGCGGCGGCGCCGTGTACAAAGTGGGTGATGCTGCTGGTTGGACGATCGGCGGCGCCAATGTTGACTACCATATGTGGGCTTCTTCTAAAGTTTTCCGGGTCGGCGACATTCTCGGTAAGTCCGCCTTCTGTATAAAGCTTCCGTTTTAGTTTCAATTTCCTGAGTCCATACGATCATTTTAGATCTTCCAGCAATTTGTGTTCGATTGAGGTTCACGGCTAACTACTTGTAACACAAGATTGTTTAGATAATTGACATTTGGCAGTTCTTTTTTCTTTTTCACTTAGTAGAGAGCATGAAAATTTTATGAACAAAGAACTAATTATTGAGATTCTTGATCGTGAAATTAGGGGCTATTGAGTAGTCCCCTTGTGATAAAATTAAACCAATTTAATTGAGAAACAAATTGTGTCTTTCCACTAAATTTCGTACTCGTAACACTATTGTCAACTGATGCTTGATCGAGTTGTACTCTTTGATTCAGGATTTAAATTTAATAAGTTGAATAAAATCATGATTTACATAAAGTAAGTTTGAATACGTATATATATATATATTATACATATACCTATCATACATCTTGTGAGAGAACTAGAGTCGTGGATGTGATTCTAGAACGTTGTTATTGATATAGAAATTAGAATGTTTGACTTATTTTTCCTGATTGCTAATTTCCTTTATTAAGGTTAGTATATCTATATCTTCTTTTCTCTAAGGTTACCTATAATTTGTATCTTGTATAACTTGTCTAGTTTAGTACTACTTAAATGCTTTTAACAATAACATGATAACCTGAAAAATTCATGATATGTGAGATGATAAAAATCAAAATTTACCACATTGTAGCATTTGTCATTGATTTCAACTTCAAATGGTACTGTAGTTTTCCAGTACAACCGAACACAACACAACGTACTACGAGTGAGCCTCCCCGATTACCACTCGTGTAACGCTGCAAATCCAATCGCCACTTACTCCTCCGGCAACGACTCCATCACCATCAAAGGTCCGGGTCACTACTACTATATCTGCGGTTTTCCGGGCCATTGCCAGGCCGGACAGAAGATTGATGTCAGGGTCCTTAAAGTTTCTGAGCCCACTGATTTCAGTAGTAAAAGCCCAAGTCCAGCTCCAGCCTCATCTACTACTAATGGGCATGTAATTGCACCTAGCCCAGTCACAAAGAGCAGTGCCCCCTCATTGTTCTTGAATAATGGGCTTAGGCTTTCCCTGACTTTGTTAATGATTGTTATTGGTGCAGTTTATTTACTTTAATTGTACTGTGCTATAATATGATGTTGTAGTTTAATTTTCATGATCTGGAGCATTTTGGTGATTAGCCATTGTTTTATTGGGTTCTAGTATGAGTCTGTATGGGAATGCTAGTAGATTTTAATTTATTCGAACTCGTGCATTGCGTTCTGTTTTGTAGTCTCTTAACGATTGAGTTGTCCTCTTGGATGATTCTTCTAGAGTTTTAACTTCTAATCACTAACACTGTAAAAGAATTTTTAAACTATCATGACACCTAAAAGATAGGTACAAATAATATTTTATAAAATAAGTTGGAATAAAGTGATATGGAAAATAAGTTAAGTCTATGTAAATAAAATCCTGTATTTTATTATTCTCAACTAGATTTGAGGCCTTTGGAATCTTTGATCTCCGTCGGAAAAAAAAAGTGAAAGAGACATAAGAGTATAAAACGTACTCCCAAAAATAAACTAGAAAAAAAAAATGCAAATCGCTGATAATAATCACAATGATAGGTTGGAATGACAGATGTAACCATTAATAACTTACGTGAGTATCAATTAACATCAGTAGTAAAAAAGGAAAGAAAATCATGAATTGAAAAGAATTAAAGGAGCTACCAGAAATCACATTTGCCCAAATGGTAAATTCTAACAAAATCTTTTTCTTTCCAAGAACTGATAAAATTGGTTGTTATATACAATTAACAAAATCTTTTTCTTTCCAAAAACCGATAAAACTGGTTGTTATATACAACTAGACACCCTCATTCACTCACCTTTCGAAACTTATTTGTGCCTCGGTTTCTTTTGACTAATTATTAGCTATGACTCTGCCGAAGAAAGCCATGCTGTTGTTTTTGATGGTTCTGGTATTTTGTGGAGTAACAAAGGGTGAAGTATACAAGGTTGGTGACTCCACTGGGTGGGCAGACATTGGTCACTTTGACTACAAATCTTGGTCTGCCAGTAAGAATTTTCGTGTTGGCGATTCCATTGGTAAGTAATTTACTCATGGCATGTGAATATTGAATTACTAAAAGGAATTGTATCACAAAAGTGTAGGCTTGGTAATTATTCACCATGATGAGATGGCGATATAGAGAAAAAAAGTATTTACTTTGTTATATCACTTAAAAATAAAGAGTCATACTCTTCGAAATAGAAATGTGATGGGATTTTGGATCTATGTCATTAAAAAGTTTTAACATTATTTTATATAAAACTGAGTAATGGTAGAGATGCTTTTTTTCACCCAAGGGGATTAAGAACAAGAGAAAAGATTTGGTCACATGCATAGATGATAGATCTATCTTTTTTCTGTGTTCCTTGCAGAAGAACACCAAGTTTAGGTATGCTTATATGAACTTTCAATGCAAAAGTAAATTAGGCCGCATAAAATCCAATGATTGTACGGCCTTTATGAAGTGTTAATATGTTTTCTCTGCTTTAGATCAAATAGCAAAAGTAATTAAATTCTCTTTTAGGCGAAAATAACCAAATTCATAATATTAAAACAGTGTTTAATATCACCATCTATTACATGCAGAACTTCATATGGAAAATTGTTGTTAAAATAGCAGTAATCATATAATTTATCAAGGAACTAAATAGAATCTTTTATTCTAATGTATTGCGAAACTTTGGCCTCCTTCGTTACGTTGTAGTTGTATACAAATATATTATAATATGGATTTACTTATTCTTACTTTATAAATTATCAGTAGAGTTTTTCTTTTAGGGAATAAGATCCTATTAGGGTACGAAAATTAACCACCAAGAGTTTTCCTTCTTTGAAAATGACATTAATTATCACCGACCAATTAAGATACTTTTGGATGTTAATGTATATTACTATGTATTCGCTTTTGATTTTGAGTTATACCCTTATTATTGTTTTCTTTGGGACAGTGTTTGAGTACAACAAGCAATTCCACAACGTGGTTCGAGTGACACACAAGAACTTCAATGCATGCAATGCGACAACAACTTATTCCACCTTTAACACTGGCAATGATACCTTTGTGATCATAAGGCCAGGCCATTTCTACTTCATTTGCAGCTTCCCTGGCCATTGTCAAAATGGCCAGAAAATTGACATCAGAGTTCCTAAGCCAACGAAATCATCGTCCTCGCCTTCGTCCTCGCCATTGTCTTCGCCTTCATCCTCACCTTTGTCCTCGTCGTCGCCTTCGCCTAAGCCTAATTCTCCATTGGAGCCAATTACTCCATCATCAACACGGGCACCTTCACCATCTCCTGCTGCAAGTGGATCCTCAGAAATGATCTTCTCTTTTAAGCTTTGGTTGTCCATGCTTTTATTAGTTGCCACTATGGTTTAATTAATTCCTACTATTCTTTACTAGCAAAAGGTCCAGGTTCTTTCTTTCTTCAAAGACAGTTTTTTTCCAATTATAGTAGTCATTTTATGGTTTAATATTGACATTACTGCTTGGTAATTCATAGTAATATTTATTATTTAACTGTTTATATTTTGCCTGTTTTCTAAGGTTCTTGAGCTATTTCGATTTTTGATTACTATATCGGGTGATATATCAAGGGATCAAGAAAACTCTGCCAAAGAAACAGATCATTCTTTGAAATTACTTGAGAAATTGAGTGTCTAAACCCGAACTGGTTGTTTGGTACACCGTACACGGATCTGTTATTTAGGAATTATAAACCTAATGGTTGTTTTCTACGAAGATAAATAATGGAAAAAAATACACTCTTTGTCTGTTGGGCCAACAGCCCAACCGATTTTGGCCCATATTTTTGCTTTCAACCCGGATTAGCCCAGGGTGTACATTTTCATCCTTTAACCCTCATTACTATCCCCATTTTTTTAAATCAGGAATTTTGATTAGTGATTGATGGAAACTGCAGTAGCAAAGGTAAAAGCAATCTAAATGAGATTAGTCTTCTTTTTTTTTTTTGACGACGGACGGTAAAATTTCTTTGGTTTTAGGCGAACAAACTCATAAGAAGAGATCAGCTACCAACTGTTTGATCCACGATCCACTCTAAAGAGCATTTTAAAGTTTAGTCTTATGACAATTTTACAGCGAAACAGAGGCGCGACCAAACTAAGCATTTTAAGAGAACAAAGGAAGAGAACACAAAATAGTGATAGTGGTCAGATTTGGTCAACTTTTTGTAAGAGCAGCTCTACTCATACTTCTGCTTATGGAAAGAATGAAGATTTTATTTGGGGTTAAGAGCATCCTAGAATTTATAATCCATTTGATGATGTTTTTGACCCATTTCGAAAATTGGGCCTTTTTCAGGATTTTAAGTTATTTGGATTCGGTGTTGTTCCCGTCCATTGGAAATATCATGAAGAGTTCAAATCTTAAATTTGAAGTGATTTAGAGTAGATTTGAGTAAAATTTCAGAAGCTATTCAAGGAAGAAGACATAGTCAATTTTTATATGATAGTGTATAATATTGTACAATAGAGTATTATACACTATTATAATATACTCTTATACGCTATTATACACAACTATTTACATTATGTACATGCTTTATATACAAATATATAATCTATATCTATCCATCACGAAAGCCTTTAGCGAAATCTCATTCGCCTTTTTTACCCTTTAAAAATAAAGTTCACATTGAACAAAATTGTAATTTAGGTTACCTTCCTAATATTTTGGATACTACAATCAACTAGAATTTTGATTATTAATTTTAACTAGGTAGAAAGTCCTAATATGAAATATTCTCTTTTTTATTATTTGGCCCGTATAGACTATCTAATATATATGAATTTGAAGTAAACCAATATTGTAATTCTTTAAACGAAGTTCCAATATAGACACGTTGATGATCTTAAGATTATGCAAAGTTAATTGCTGTAGTATTCTAGGTAATCAAAGAGATGATAGTTGGTAAATAAATATCTTGGGGTTTCATAGCAATTTGCAAGTATTATACATAATATAATTTTTTTTAGAGTTAGGTTATATTATTATGTAAACTAATTATAATTGTAATTAAATTTATTTTCTAATAAATGGTACTTTAAATCTATTACCTTACGTAAATCCTTTCCTTATTTGAATATTTATCTACTATGTCCTCCCCTATTTGAATTATTACCATCTACGCAATTATTATATTTCTTTTTTATTTACGTCAGAAATTGTTAAAAGTAACTTTATAATTTGAAAATAATTTTATTTTACCTAAAGATAAATGTTACAATAAAATTTTGTAATTTAAAATTATTTTTGAATATTTAAGATTTTAAAACCAACTAAAGGTTTCATTAATAAATTACTTTTTTAAAATTTAGGATTTCTTTGTGAAATTTTTAGTTTATTTTAAACACATAAAGAATAGTTGTGCAAGTCTTTATTTCAACTCTTTATCCTATGATACAACCGAACTAATCCAACCTATGTACACCCCTAATACTAATATAGATCTTTAATAATGGAAATCACAACACAATTTCTCTAGGGTTCACCAAAGCACTTCAATTTTAAATCTATTTGGTTAAGTATATTTGCTCAATTAATATATATATACATATATATATATACACACACTACTTCTTCTCTAGTATTTTTGTGTACGTGGTGTGATTGAAGCTTTGAATAAACCATAATGGAGATCGAAAGCATATCATATTTCTATTTCTAATTCCTTTTTATGAATATTATCTTCTTTATCTTTATAATATTAATATTTTGTTATACAATTTATAATATAATATTTATGATTTTAAAAAAAAATTAATTTATTGAGATAAGTACCAAAGACTAGTACTATATTAAAAGCACGAAGGCCCTTAGTGAAATATCGTTCGCCTTTTGTACCCTTTATAAATATATTTTATATTGGACAAAGTTGTAATTTAATTATTTTCCTAATAGTTTGAAATCGACTAAAATTTTGGTTATTAAGTATTTTCTTGATTGAATTATGTACGATGTCTTAATATTTAGAACTTATGAAGTTTACTATAAGGCAGAATAGCCTAATATCCTCTAAATATAATATTTAGAACTTTTTTTTCTTCCCAAAAATAGTTTTTGTGAATAAAAATAATGACGTGGAATATTTTTATCCGACGTGAATAATACAGTGAGATGATTGAGGAACACACACGGTCAGAAGAGTTTAAAATATTACGTTTGAACGGGTAGAAGTATCTTGTTACGACCCCAATTTTTCACCTTCGGATGTCGTGATGGCACCTAGTCTCAAAGACAAGGTAAGCCTAACATTTAATAATAACATAACAGGAATAACCAAATTGAGATACTAAATTAAAACAGATAAACTCATAATAACTTCCAAAATATAACCTCAACAACATAAAACCGGTGGAACAGAGTCATAAGCTCTACAAAATATTCTAAAACGTCTACTACAACACTGTCTAATAAACAAAACAACAAAATAAGAAGATAATGGAAGGTGACTCTGATGCTTGCGGACGCCGAGCATGTATATCTTGAAGTCTCCGGAAGGCAGTTAATAAGTCAATCAGTAAAGTCCAGCACGGGCAAACGTACCTGGATCTGCACAAAAGATGTGCAGAAGCGTAGTATGAGTACACCACAACGGTACCCAATAAGTATCAAGACTAACCTCGGTAGAGTAGTGACGAGGTCATACCAAGACACCTACTAAAATATGATAAACAAAACAAAAATATAATAACAAGAAGTAATGGAAAACGGAGAAATGAATGATAACGAAAATATTTAATAACGTAAACTAATGACAGAATTGTAGGCATAAAGACACAAGAAGGAAGCAAATAATAGGAAATAGTCAAATACGGACAAAAAATGATAAGACAAGGAAGAATAAAAGCAACAAGAACTGTTCAACCAATAACTCTTTTCAACATGAGATGCACAATAAGAACCACAACTGAGGTACCGCCTCGTATTCACATTTTTTAATTTCAATCACAATCTTTTCTTATACCGATGCGTGAGCCTTACATTTAGATAGTTTTGAAAATATTTTTTCTGAAATAGCTACACACACTTTAGGTCACCTTATGTCATCGCGTGGCTTCAAGTAATTCACTTACTAGCAACACGCACATAAATCCCGCCTTATGCCGCTACATGCATATTAATCCCTATCCTTATACCCCGCATGCGCATCAATATCACAACACAATAATAACTCGCACCATAAGTGCCCATATACCACAACTTGCCAAAAATAAACAATGCCAATGTTTCCACAATAACTAGCTCATGGCTCAACCACAATGTGTATAAGAATCTCAACAATAACAAAATGAATGTGAATTGCTCAACAAGAACGATATTTCAACAACTAACAACTTGACCTCAACGTGATAACAACTTTTATAACTTCAACACCAATAACTCAACAAGAAGATATTTTACGAAATAACAATTTCAAATAAAAGTAATTCAGCAATTTAGGAGGTAACAGGGCAATAAGGCAATAACTTCAACTAAGCATATAAGAGCAAAATAACAAGTAAGAAATAGAACAAGCGTTAACAATGTCAATTAAAGTATGTAAGGGTAGATTAACACATGAAAGAGTTGATTAACAATAAGGGATATGACATGTTATGCCAATTTAATTAAAGGCATGGAAAGAGTCTAAATAGCCAAAATCGGCCAAAATCACATATAGCCCGTGTACCCATTCGTCACCTTGCACTACACGACTTTCACATAACAAATCAATCCCAAATCCTAAGGGGTAATTCCCCCAGTATTTTAAAAAGCGTGGGCGTAAGGCGAGACATTTTACATATACCTCAGCGAGGCGTAAGCCCCATAGGTATTTAATTTTTAATATTTTATAAAATAGTATAATTACAGTAAATATTTATAAACAGGTAAAATTGCATAAAAATGAAGAAAACTGTAAATATGTGAAATATATATATGTGTGCTTCATCCCCACAAAAAATTAGTCAAAACAATCTATTATACGCTACTTAGAAGTTCAAGTAACTTGAGTCGAAAAGAATAAAGATTTCTACATGGAGGAACAAAAAGGATGACTAACCTTCAATTTGAACTGTGAACTTGCTGATATGAAGGAGAATGGAGTTCTCTTTATATTTGTAAAAAAAATTAAATATTCGTTGCTTTTAAGAGATATTAGTAGACTAGCGGACAAGATAAAAAATTGGAAAAAACCATGAATTGGGGCTTCGATCAATAAAAAGGTCTTGACTTTTAAATTTAATACATTTTAGTTCCTTTTTAAAACTTTTGAGTAATTACTAAGCTGAATTTTGAAAATTTGGATAATATATGAAGGATTTACTCAACAAATTTTGTTTTAATTTAAAAACATCTCTAGGGCTTACGTCTCACTAAAAAACTCGCCCTGAATGCCCAGGCGTATGCCCGGGCATATGCCCCGAATTGCTGGGCGTACGCCTCTTGAGACTTTAACCCCACACCATCGCCCCAGAGTGTTTTTGGTGCGCCTCGCCCCGAAAATGCCTTTTAAAATACTGGTTCCCTCACACAAAGTTAGACAAGTTACTTACCTCAACTAGGCCAACTCAACCCTCAGAAATAGCTTTTCCCCTAAGATTCGCCTCCACATGGATCAAATCTAACCAAAAGTGACTTAATATTATCAACCAATGCAAGAGAAATCAATTACAATAAATAAAGTTATGATCTTTACACTTTTCCCTAAAAGTCAACCCCGGGCCGGTCCGATCAAAAACCTGGTCCAAGGATAGATTCCAACTACCCATAATCCTACGAGTCCATATATGTGATTAGTTTTCAAGTCCGAGGCCAAATCGACTCTCAAAACTCAAATTCTTGCTTTCATAAACTTAGGAAAAATTTCACAAAATTTCACTTTGATTCACATGAATTTGATGCTAAATCTAAGATATATTAATGGAACATAATTGAAAATTGATTATAATCACTTACTCAATGTTTGTAGATAAAACTCCCCTCTCCAAATTGCCTCATACCGACTCTAGAATTCTAATATGAGAGAAATGAAATGAAATTCCGACTTTCCTAACCTTTTGTTTAGTTACAGGTGTCGCAATTGCGGGTTCGCAATTTCGAAGAAAAGCTCGCAACTGCGGCACTAACAGTCTTAAGGAAAACCTTGCAAATGCGAAAATGGGTTCGCAAATGTGAACCATGTTCCTTTTACAAATGCGAACCTAGCGTAGACCAAGTCAACTTTGTAATTGCGTAACTTATGATCACCCTGCTAAGCTCGCAGTTAGGACCCTGGTGTTCGCAAATGCGACACTAGAGGCATCAACACAACAAAAACTCAGATTCAGTCCAAAACTATTCCGCGACGCGTCCGAAACTCATCCGAGCCCTCATGCTCCAAACCAAATATCTACACAAGTCTAAAAATATCATACGAACTCGCTCGCACGATCAAAACACAAAACTAACATCTAGAACTACGAATCAGATACCAAAACGCATGAATTTCAAAGTAAAGCTTAAGAACTTCTAGAATTGCAACTAAACGTCTGAATCCTATCAAATCAAATCCAAATGACACCAAATTTTGCAAACAGGTTCTAAATAGCATAACGGACCTATTTCAAGTCCCAAAATCTAATTCCGAGCCTGATAGTCAAAAGTCAACCTACGGTCAAACTTCTAAACCTCAAATTGCCAATGTTCGGTAAAACAACATAAATCAACCTACGGACTTTCGAATTCGATTCCGGTCATACGCCCAAGTCCAAAATCACGATACGAAGCTATCCGAATCATCAAAATGCCGTTCTGGGGTCGTTTTCACAAAAGTCAAACATTGGTCAACATGATCAACTTAGGCTTTTAAACCAAGAGCCAAAGGGTCTAAATCAACCCGAAATCTTCCCGGAACGAAATCAATCAACCCTGCAAGTCATAAAATCAAAATTAGACATGTAGCATCAAAAGGGGAAACGAGGCGCAAATACACAAAACGACCGGTCGAGTCGTTATATGTCTAGATGAAATTTCGTTAAGTATGGGGACCGGGATATCAAAACCGAATAAGTAAAGGTGTCTATTAGACTATTTTGCCTTACTATAATTATACAACTTTGACCTTTTCTACCTCTTTTTACATAAATTAAGAAAACGTATCCCAAGTCCCAACATTTAGGACTAAAAGTTAGGAACTTGTATTCAACTATAATTCCTTCAAATGTGTGTAAGAAGGAAAATATATCGATTCTTGTTGTGAAAACTTGTTTTACGAAAACTTTGCTACATATCAAATACTAGAAAAAGAAAAAGAACCTCTGAGTACTTTCTCTTCCTGTCTAATAATCAAACGATTCCAAAACAACATTCCATTGTTAATTTGATTCCTCTTAAATATGTCCGTTAATCTTATTTCATTTATGTTAAATGTATCTGTAGGTATATAAAATTTGCGAAATTAAATTCATAAATTAATTTGGACTATATTTTAAATTCAAGATATATTGGTCCAAATAAATATTATGGGCTAATATAATTGGATTAATTATATAAATCCAATATATATGGATTAAATAAATAAGTCATAATTCATTGGGCTAGCCCATTTAATTGGGCTAAAGTGATGAGACCACTTCATTAAGCCCAAAATGTCATCTTCCTAGAGGCCCAGTTTGGTGCCACGTGTCATATGACGTGGCGCGCCAAGTCAAGCAGAAGAGCCAATAGGATCATGCCACGTGTCAAAATAACAAGGCATGCTAAGTCACATTAAAAGGCTAATGAAATCGCGCCACATGTGCAAGTGACATATTCTGGCCAATCAAATGCGTCCTTGTCACACTTCGATTTGATTAGTCGGAAAGAGTTTGTTCTTATCATAACTCTTCCCTTCCATAACTATAAATAGAGGTCTTCATAATCCAGAAAAGACACTAGAAGTTATAACAAGAAGCAAGAAAGAGCTCGTGGATCAAACGGTGCAAATTTCTCCACAAGTTTCAAGCTTCAAGCAATCAAGTTCAAGTTCAAGAAATCAAGTTCAAGCTCAAGAACGAAGAACAAATCAAGTTCAAGCTCAAGAACGAAGAACAAATCAAGTTCAAGCTCAAGAACGAAAAATAAATCAAGGTTCGTCCTAGTTGAATTCAAGATCATCGTTCGTGGAAACAACTACATATTCAAGATCAAGCTCAAAGGCCCTTGAATTTATTTACGATAGGAAAGAAGAATCAGAGGATAAATAGAGATTGTACACTCAAATTATTTGAAATCAAATACTACGATTGTTGTAATATTTTTCGGTCCTGATTTTATTTTCTCGACGCAAATTTATTGTCTACAAATTCTGGCATGCCCAGTGGGACAATCTCTACCTCTCATCTCAACATTTTAATTATCAAAGTTCAACAACATTGAAATGTCTTAAAAGAAAATCAACTCCAGTTCAACTTCCGCCAAGGCTGCTAATTCCAGGTTCTATGCTGATGTGGAAAGCATCCTCGATGTTACCTTTGGAAGCTTTGGACCAGTTACGAGGAGCAAAGCAAGCTCGTTAGGACAACAAGCACCCCAAATGCTGTCCGTATCAACCCCTATTTTTGGATCTTCATCCTCAAAAGGAGAAAGATCTTCCACAAATGTTCCCGAAGAAGGAAGCGATGTTGCTGAAATGATCAAGAACCCTTGCTCTGCTTGACCTCTCTGGATCCAAGCACTTTGCTGTGAAGGAAGATGATTATACTTCAAGTGATGAATCCTCCCCACTTACACCACATAGCGTGAGCCAATCAAGGATAAATTTGTGTGAAAATCCATGCTACTCTCCATCATCCATGATAATCATGCAAGCCATGGTGACAAACACTTCATCTGTGGAGGAGCAGTTGGCAAACTTGACGGAAACAATCGCTGGCTTGACCAAGTGCATGCAAAATCAATATGCTAGAATTGACAAGCTAATAGATAGGGTGGGAATCTTGATGGAAGAAGAATCCACACATGCACCTGGCAAACTCCCAGAAGTTCAAGAGATTGATCCTCCCCTACGACAAGTAGCATCCGCTAAGGCTATCCCTGTCTCATCTGAAGGGATGATTCCAATCGATCAACTGAAGGTGTTCATTGAAGGAACCATTAAGAATAAGTATGAAGATGCTACCAAGTCCTCCCTTGCAAAGCCATACACTGCAAGGGTCGATATGTTGAAGATGTCTGCTGGATATAAACCTCCAAAGTTTCAACAGTTTGATGGTAAAGGTAATCCAAAGCAATATGTGGTGCACTTCGTTAGGACGTGCACAAATATTGGGACTTATGGAGATTACCTCGTCAAGCAGTTTGTCCGCTCGCTAAAAGGAAATACTTTTGACTGGTACACAGATCTCGAGGCTGGATCTATTGATAGCTGGGATCAACTAGAGCAAGAGTTCCTCAATCGATTTTATAGCACGAGACGTACTGTAAGTATGATAGAACTTACAAATACTCATCAACGAAAGAGTGAACTAGTTATCGACTTTATCAATCGTTGGAGAAATGCAAGCCTCAACTGCAAAGAGAGGCTTAGTGAAGCTTCTGGCATAGAGATGTGCATCCAAGACATGCATTGGGGACTCCGCTACATCTTGCAAGGTATCAAGCCTAGCACATTTGAAGAACTCACGACTCATGCCCACGACATGGAGTTAAGCATGGCCTCCGTTGGAAACAAAAGGCAGCCTATCTATGAGCCCCGCAAAGGGAACGACAAGCAAGAAGTGAGGAAATGGAGCAAATTTGTACCCAGGTCTGAAAACAAAGAAGATATGAATGTCAACACATCACCTGTGAAGTTCACAACAAAGGTGAGCAAGAAGAAGAGTATGAAATCCACTTCTTTTCAAGATAAACCAAGTGGGAAGTTGATTCTAAAAGAAATGCAAGAGAAGGAGTACCCATTTTTGGATTCTGATGTGCCAGCAATTTTTGAAGAACTCCTTGAGTTAAATCTCATTGAGCTTCTGGAGACGAAGCAGCCAAAAAGCTGGTAAAATGAATGACCCAAATTACTGCAAATACCATCGACTCGTGAGCCACCCTCTGGAGAAGTGCTTTGTCTTCAAGGACAAAGTTAGGGACTTGGCCCGTGATAAGAAGATTGTGCTTGAAGATGAGAAAGAAAGTGCAAACCAAGTCTCTATCACCTTTGGCTTATTTAGTCCGGATGAATTATATGGTTTTAAAGAAAGTAAAGATGCAGAATTATTGGAGAACAATAAAGTTCAATCAACCTGATGATGATGAAGGTTGGACGTTGGTAACTCGTCGTAGGCACCACAAAAGGAGCCCACGAAAAGAATCAATAGAACAACCAACAATAAAAATGATGGTAAAAAGACGAAGAAAATAGAATCTAGTTATGCGTTTGGGGAAAGCAAAAGTGGAGGTGTACCACTCTCAAAAGCCACAAAATCCAGTGACCTTGGAGGAGTTTTTACCAAGTTGGTTTCGCATGAAGATTTCCCATGGGGGTATCGATGCCTCTTGTTGCCATGCTGACGAAGGGAAAAAAGAGAGTGATGACCTACCGTTGGCACCATCTTCGGAAAAGCTCATTGAGTCTACTACTCAAGAAGTTAATGCTTGTGAGAAAAAAGTCACGTTCACAAATGACGACCTTCCACGAGGTGACATTCTTCATAACCGCCCGTTGTACCTGGTTGGCTATATGCGTGATGAAAGGTTAAATCGAATTTTGGTTGATGGAGGATCCTCAGTGAACATCTTGCCAATCCGCACTATGAAAGAACTTGGTATTCCCAAGAACGAACTCTCGAAAAGTCGTGTGATGATCCAAGGATTCAACCAAGGGGGGCAAAGAGCCATAGGTGCGATCAGGTTGGGAATCACCATTGAAGATATGCAATCAAGTGCATGGTTGCATGTGATCGATACAATGACTTCATACAACGTCTTGCTTGGAAGACCTTGGATACATGAGAATAAAGTAGTTCCATCTACCTACCATCAATGTTTGAAATACTACAAAGGTGAAGTCGAGAAGAAGATAATTGCTGATGACGAGCCATTCACCGAAGCTGTCACACTTCACCGATGCAAAGTTTTACTTGAAGAACTGCATTGTGAAGGAGCTAAAAGCTGATGATAGCATGAAAAGCAAGAATGACGAGCCCACAACTAAAAGAGCTGAGGTGATTGCTGGTAGAGTCAAAGCTGTTACTGAGGAGGTACAACCCAACGCGAATAAATCTCATAGAGGGGATATTGTGTCATATGGCAAGAAAGTAAGTCCTGCACTCCAATATGTCCCTAAAAGAAAGAAAGATGAATGTGAATCATCTAATATCCAAACTAACATGCTAAAGGAGTTAACTCTTCCGGTAAAACAAATTGAGGCAGTAAAGTTATCCTCAAAGCCATTTGCAGGGTTTGTAGCCCAAAATCGTTTGCAGAATGTGGCACTCCCTACAAAGCGAACAGATGAAGGTTTTGATCCTAATGCTTATAGGCTATTTGCAAAAGCTGGATACAATCCCAATGAGCCATCAAAGTTAGGGAAGCTCCCATCAGAAGATGCGACGAGGCAACCACTTAAAGGTTTGGGATACAAGTAATGGTTTCGTGTGATGAGGTACTGAAGGTGAAGCCATACACTATGGTCTACACTAAAGAACGTGATGAAGACGAAGAAAGTGTGGGTTCTTCGTATCATGTTACTGCACAAGGCGAGCATGGTGTTTTATCTCTAATGGAGGATGACGAGAAATTGGACGATGTTTCACCGTGTTATCATACATCCTTCAATGATGGGGACCCTCAAGAAGATGAATATGCGAAAGATGCTCCACCTGAACTTGAAGAAGGAGTGAAAACTACAATTGATGCCTTACAAGAAGTTAACCTTGGCACCGATGAAGAACCAAGACCCACCTACCTAAGTGCTTTACTAGAAGTGGATGAAGAAGGCACTTATATTGAGTTACTCAAGGAATTCAGGGATGTCTTTGCTTGGAGCTACAAAGAGATGCCTGGCTTGGACCCGAAAGTAGCAGTCCATCACTTTGCCGTCAAGAATGGTGCTCGCCCTGTTAAACAAGCCCTAAGGCGCTTTTGGCCGGACTTGGTTCCCTTGATTAAAACCAAAGTTAACAAACTCATCGAAGCTGGCTTTATTCGTGAAGTTGAATGCCCAACATGGGTTTCAAGTATTGTCCCTGTAAGGAAGAAGAAGGGCCAGATTCGAGTGTGCGTCGACTTCAGGGATCTCAACAATGTGTGTCCCAAAGATGAATTCCTGCTTCCTATTCCAAAGCTGGTGATCGATGCTACTACTGGGTATGAGGCAACATTATTTATGGATGATTCGTCAGGCTATAACCAAATTCGCATGGCACCAAATGATGAAGAGCTTACTGCATTCCGCACACCAAGGGTATTTATTGCTACAGGGTAATGCCTTTTGGCTTGAAGAACGCTGGTGCTACTTATCAAAGGGCTATGCAGAATATTTTTGACGACCTTCTCCACAAAAATGCTGAATGCTATGTGGACGACTTGGTGGTAAAATCAAGAAAGAGGGGTGACCACTTGAAAGACTTGAGAATGGTGTTTGAGTTGCTCAAGAGGTACCAACTTAGGATGAACCCATTGAAATGCACCCTTGGAGTTACTTCCGAAAAGTTCCTTGGTTTCATTGTCCGACATCGAGGTATTGAAATTGATCAAGCCAAAGTAGATGCAATTTTGAAAATGCCTGAGCTTCGGGATATTCACGAATTGAAAAGTCTGCAAGGAACGTTAGCGTACCTTAAGAGCTTCATCTCAAACCTAGCTGGGAGGTGCCAACCATTCAGTCACCTTATGAAGAAAGGTGTCCCTTTCAAATGGGACCAAGCGTGTAGCAATGCCTTTGAGAGCAATAAATCCTACTTGATGAAGCCTCCGATTTTAGCAGCCCCTATACTTGGAAAGCCGTTGATACTATATATTTCAGCATAAGAAAGGTCTATTGGAGCGTTGTTGGCCCAAGAAAATAGTGAGGGGAAAGAAAACTCTCTTTACTACTTGAGCAGGATGATGACACTAAATGAGCTGAATTATTCGCCAATTGAAAAGTCATGTTTGGCGCTAGTCTTCTCAATCTAAAAGTTGAAGCAATACTTTCATGCTCATGTCATTCGTTTGGTTTCTAGAGCAAATCCCATCAAGTTTGTGATGTCAAAACCTATCCTTAGTGATCGACTAGCAACGTGGTACCTTCAGTTTCAACAATTTGAAATCGTGTACATCTCTCAAAAGGCTATAAAAGGACAAGCGTTAGCAGACTTTTTGGCAGATCACCTTATACCTGATGATTGGGAGCTAACTGGCAAACTACCTGATGGGGACGCAATGGTTATTAAAGTTCAGCCTCCATGGAAGATGTACTTTGATGGTGCTGCACATCACGAAGGAGCTGGTGCTGGTGTAGCACTTATCACTTCTCAAGGTGAAGTTTTTCCCTACTCTTTTATGTTGACGCAACTCTGCTCTAACAATGTTGCTGAGTATCAAGCACTAATTTTTTAATTTGTTGTTTTTTCTTTCTTGTTTCCCTACCTATTCATTTTTTTCAGAAAAATTATCTAATAAAGTTAAGCTATTGACATTATCGAGTCTCAACATATTGAATATAGCACGAGAACATAAAAACTCTTGGATTGTTGGCTCGCTTAATATATTTGATGCATTACTCTAGTATTGCTCTTTTGTGCTCGAAAATACACTATGTTAGAATGTTACAAAATACGAAAAGGAAGAAGGATAGGAATTATTTAATTCATATAGAGAAAAAAGAAGGAAACGTTGGAATGAATAATAAAATTCAGCTATGAATCAACGATCACCCAAATGGAATCAAACTTACGATATGAACGAGGCAACTCTGTGATGAAATCCATATTAATCCTCTCCTATTTCCACATCGGAATCTCTATATTTTGCACTAGCCCACCTACTTCTGATGTTCTATCTTTACTTGCTGACAATTGGGGTAGTAAGCTATGAACTCGGGAATGTTTTTTTTCATATCATTCCACCAATAGATCTCTGTAATATTATTGGAATGTATATGAGCATAAGCAGAGGAATGCAGCTAGAAGAGCATTGCATAACTGTTAGCTAGTTGTTAGAAGCAATTAGTGTTAATGAGCTGTCAATTAGCTGTTAATAGTTGTTGATGAAGTTAGTTAAAAGTCACGTGAGAAACACGTGATAGAGAAGAGGACATCGACTATATAAGCTTGTACATGTACTCATTCTATATAGAGCTAACATAGTTTCTTCCGTCTCATCTCTGCATTCTCTCCTCAAATTGATTCCAATCTCTAATTGCAGTAGTCAATTTGACATGGTATCAGAGCAGGTCTCTAAAGGCGACTGATTTTCTAGTGAGATTCCAACAGCTACTCTAGAATGTAAAGCTTGCTCAATTTTTCACAGCCATGGCAGGAAACGAAGTCACGTCGTTAGATCATAATCATCCATTATATCTTCAAGCTGGAGATGCACCTCGACTAGTTTTAATTCCTCTAAAACTCACATGCCTGAGAATTATGCACTGTGCAGTAGAGCGATGAAATTGGCTGTCACAATCCCATATTCTCTCCGTAGGATGTCGTGATGGCACCTAGTATCTAAGACTAGGTAAGCCTATCAATTATGAGGAATAACTGAATATAAATATGAAACTCAATCCTTAACAACTGAAATAAACAAGAACGACAGCTTAAATAATTACAACTCCCAAAATCCGGTAGAAATAAGTCACAAGCTTCTAAAAGAAATACTAAGTATCTTTATGCATCAGAGTCTAAAGAAAATAAAGAGAACAATATAATAAGGATAGAGGGGGAGACTCCGAGGCATGCGGATGCTGGCAGATATACCTTGAAGTCTCCGCGTACGGCTAGCTCACTGATATCTGGTCTGATAGAAAGTACTTGGATCTGCACAAAAAGATGTACAGAAGCATAGTATGAGTACACCACAGCGGTACCCAGTAAGTGCCAAGCCTAACCTCGGTAGAGTAGTGACGAGGTCAGGTTAGGACCCTACTGGAAATAATAAGGGACAAGGCGAAAAGTTTAACAATATAATAATAATAATGACAATGAGAATGGATCACGTAAGGAATATGTTACAATTTAACTGCACAGAATAAGGGCAAATAATACCTCACGGAAGGAAAATAAAAATTTACATATTTAAGGAAAACCTAAAATAACCAAAGGCATGTGCAGCCATAGAGAAATATCAACAAGGGCACTCCCGAGGTATCGCCTCGTAGTCCCAAATCATAAATAAATTCACAATATCTCATTTTCTTATATCACCGCGGGAGCCTTCACATTTAATTTTAAAGAAATTATTTTTCTCGAAATAGTATCCCGCATTTTAGCCACCCTTATCACACCGCATGACTTCTAATAGTTCCCCTACTAGCCACGTATATCAAGATACCTTTATCTCACCGTATGCATTTCAACATCCAGACCTTATACCACCGCATGTGTATCAATATCACAATATATCACAATTTGCACCTCAAGTGCCTGAATATTTTAACTTGCCAAAATAAATCAACAACAATATTATTTTTCACAATAAGGGGCTCACGACTCAATCACAATGAATATAATATCTCACAAAATATTCGAGAGTAAATAACTCAACAAAAATAATATTTCGAAATTTTAATACTTTGCCTCAATACCAAATTTTAAATGTCAAATATTTCATATTAATAATAGTTCAAGTAAGAAATTCAACTTTCAAATAATGAATACAGAATAAAAGAAATAAAGTTTCAACTAAACAGGTAAAGCAATTAGCAGAAAAAAGGTAAGGCAAATTTAAAATGTAAAAATAGATCAATGATGATGAATAGAACTAGATAAAATAATTTACTTAATATGTAACAAAGATCTATTCAATTTAAAACTAGAGTTTTCTATATTTAGCCCATGTACACACTCGTCACCTTGCGTACACGATTTTCAATACGTCACAATTTTCATGACAATAGCAATCCTAGGAGAATTTTTCCCACACAAGTTTAGACAAGTCACTTACCTCGACTTACGTAATTCTTTACTCCGCTATGCCTTTGTCTCGCGATTTGGCCTTCGAAAGCCTCGTATCTAGTCACAATTAATTCGATTCAGTCAATACAAATTATTGAAATTAATTCCATATGAAAATACTAATTTTCCAACAAAATCAGAAATTTAACTCAAAAATCGTCAGTGGGGCCCACACCTCGGAACCCGACAAAGTTACAAAATATGAACGCTCATTCAACCACGAGTCCAACCATATCAAAATTACTAAATTACGACATCAACACGACCTTGATGGGCTATAATCTCGTATTTTAGTCGCTTATTGCACTCTAATTTACTGCACTTTACTTATGTTGAGCTTTAATTAGTAGTGTTTTACACTTATTGTGTGTTTTGTGTCATATAAGAGTGATTCCGAGTTATTTAGATGTTATGGAATGAATTCAAGCTATTCTGGAGCTTTGAAGTCTAAGTAAAAGCCCAAGGATTAAGTTGGGATCGTGTTCGGGGATTAACGGATGATAGTGCACTTTAAGAACGAAACGAAAAATCAAGCAGGCATATTGCGCATTGTCCAATAAAATATACATAACTTTTCGCTAAGAAATTCGTTTGGGCTCCACAATATATCGTTGGAAAGATATTTAAAAGGGCTACAACTTTCATGTTTTACATTTTCCCAAATCCCCATCTACCGCGGCACATGGGGCGGCGCGAGGTGCGGCTGTGCAAAATGTGCCCAGAAAGTGATTTTGCAAATATTCTGGAATTCTCCACAAGCGCGCTACATGGTGCGGCGCAGCATGCGGCGCGGTAGTGCAAAATTCTTAGAGTATGTTCCCAATTCCACTAAAAAGGATATTTTCATCTAGGGTTTATTTGGGGGATAATTAAATACAAGGGAAAAATACCATTTATTTATTTTTGGACAGATTTAGACCTAAGGAGGCCAAGGAGGCTAAGGAGGCTAAGGAGGAGTTTGAAGAATACAAGCACAAGTATTTCATCATTCCTTCCTCACTCAAGATCGGGGTTTGGATTGTATTTATATTTTCCTCTACTTTTATTTCATTTGTGAAGAACTTCTCCATGTCTATGGAGTAGAAACTTTTGGATTTTGATGGATCTGGTGTATTGATGATTGTTTGTGGATTATAACTCTATTTTTATGTATTTGAATTATTTTTGAAAGATTTAATTGTTGCATCTATGTTCACTTATTCTTGTAATCGAAAGAGGCATAACTTGTGATATATTTACACTATATTGTTGGTTGAGTTCATAGATTCTTCTAAGTAATCGAAAGAGGCTATTTGAATCCTTGATTAAACCTAGTTAGGAGGATAATCGAAAGAGATTCTCCTAAAGACCAATCATTACGAATTCTTGCATATCTTCACCGAGCTTAAATCGGTTCATATTGTGAGGTTGTGACTTAATCGAGAGAGGTGTTTCTACTAAATAATTGTACTGATAATTAAGTGAATTCAAGAGACTCACTTGAACATTAGTAGTGAAGTATCTAGAGTTAGATCCCAAACAATTATCTTTCACCTATCGTATCAGCCCATTTTCTCCCATTGATAACTTCCTTGCTCACCTTTGTGGCGATTGTCATTAGTCAATAGCTGCAGATTTTAGATTATTAATTATATAAATCTCAACTGTTGATCCTCCTAGATAGCAATCAAGCTACAAACTACGAGAATACTGTTTAAATCCAATCCATGTAGAGACGATATCATACTATACTATCTTTGACTAGCGAGCACAATTTAAGTGTGTGTTTTGCGCTCGTCAAAATTTGGCGTCATTACAGGGGATTGGCAATCAATAGTGTTTGAAATGGTTTGTAGTACTAATTCAGGAATTAGCTTTTAATGTTTTCTTTTATTTTTAGTTTGTTTGGTTAACTTCTCTTCAAGATTTCTGTTGAAGAAATCCTGAAGAACATATTCTTGATACTGAACTCTAAATATTGTCAAGATGGAGTACAACCAGCCTATGAAAATGGTTGAAGAGTTAGCAGCTGAACACTATCAGCGGTCTGCTATGTATTTTAAATGCGGTGGAAATCATCTATGGGTTGATTGTCAAGCAGGTAGGTATTCTTCATACAACCAGCCTAAGAAAACGGTTAAAGAGTTAGCAGCGGAACACTGTCAGCGGTCTACTCTATGTATTAAATGCGGTGGAAATCATCTATGGGTTGATTGTCAAGCAGGTAGGTTTTCTTCATATGGTTCATCTTTTGAACACTCTCACTTTGTCTCTAGTCCGTACAGGTATGAGGATTCATATGGGCACAATTCTGACTCTGGTTAGCATGAATACCCTTATTATAACTGGAATGAAAGCAAAGTGAGACAACCACCTCAAGCGGAGAATGGTAGTTTAGAAGAGCTTATGTACAAGTTCATAAATAAGGTGGAAGAGAGATATACACAAAATGATGAAGCCATTAACAACCTAACAATGCAAGTGAGTCAAATAATAAGTACACTTTCAAAAAGCTCATTACATTGTGATGGTGAATATATGGAAGAGATACCGTGTAAAATTGAGCCTACCCAAGATGATGAACATCTACAGAGAGAGTTTTTCACTCTGCAAGAGGACTCTTGTTCAACTGAGATGATTGAAGATGAGGCTTGGGTTGATTGTGCATCAATCAAAGAAGAGTTCAAATCACCATCCACCTATCCACAACCACAATTTTTATTAGAAGAGAATGAGGAAAAACGGGTCTTGGACATACTAGAGGAACACTCAAATGACCCTTCTTCATCATTTTCTTATTCTAACCTTGATCATGTGGATTTTAATTTTGGAGATTTACAGGAATATGCAGGGATTGATCTTATGAATGAATACAGAAACAAGTTGAGGATGATCCTACAAGAATAATCCACCGCTCAAAATGAGGCCAAGAAAAAAAAGAAAAGAGTGGGTCTTTCAAATATCTCTAAAGGACTTTGGTCTGATGAGCTCCATAAAGAATCCCGAGGAGCGAAATCGAAAAATTCATTCAAAATTAGGGATAGAGTTCACAAGTTCTCGAAAACAGAAAAAGTTCAGGGAAGTTTTATTTACATCTTGCTTTTTATTTATGTGTCATGGGGACATGCCACAATTTAAAGTGTGGGGTGGAGATGTATATATGTACATAAATGTTTGTTTTTGTTTCTTGTGTGTGTTTTCGTTTCTTTTGATTGAAATTTTTAAAGTCAATATATATATATATATATATATATATATATATATATATATATATATTATTTTCTTTAGGTAGTATAATAAATTTCCCTTGATTTTTCTTTGTGCCACGGTTCTTTTCCAAGGGTTTTTTTTTGAACCGGGTGTAGTTAATTTTTTTTTAGGAGTAGGAGTTTTGTGCTGTGATTTTAAATGAAAGCAATATCTCTTGACTTTATTATGCCCTGAGAATAATATGTGCTTTAGTTGTGATGCTTAGGCTCAGTTTTTGACTCTTGTATAAACATCTTAAATTGTATGTTCTTAATTTTGCTTAACTACTTTGATTAGAGTGTCTTGATAAGTCCGATCCTGAGTGAGTTTTGTGCTATGTGTATGTGAGGCTTTGTGTATTTTGTGTAGTGCAATTGATGTCTAGAACTTCCCCCATGTGTTTCCAAAGCGAAATAGTAGATTTGTTCAGTCTTGAAAGTGATAAATACGTTTCTTTGTTGAGCCAACTATATATGTTACCCACCAAATTGTTATGTATCGTAGTTGACCCCGTTGAGCCTGTAATCTTGTTTCTTTGGTAACCACATTACAAGCCTTATCTATTTGAACCATTTACCTCTCATGAGCACTTGAAATTGGTATGAACTTTATAAAAATTAAAGTGTGGGGTGGTTGGTTTGGCTTTTGAGTGGAAATATTGAAATAAGGAGAAAGGTGCACTGTTGTGAAAAAGTATGAGCCACTTGAATCGAAAAAGAAGATGAAGAAAAAAATAGTTTATATTCATTGATAGTGGTAACTCTTGATGTATTTGTGCTTAAAGAATTTAGGAGTTGATATATATGGATGTGAAGGTGGAATTATGGTTTGACATAAGAATGGGGTTTAAAGGTTAAGTATATGTATTAAAAGTGCTTAGGGAGGTGTAGTTACTCTTATATCTAAATGTATCCTACCCGTCCCGCAGCCTACATTACAACTAATTAAAGCCCTACTTGATCCTTGACTAAACAAGCTCGATTAGTAGGGTAGTACACTACGGGAAAGCCTATGGTGGATCTTTTGTGGCATATGAATGTTGTTCTGAGAGTTAGTGAATTCTTTTTATCTTGAGTTCCTAATTATTCTTAACTTTTATTGTGTGTGAAACTACTCTCTATTGTTGGGTGAGGGCACTTGATTCATGAAGGAAAGGTAATATCATTGACCTCTGTGTTAGAGTAAGTGAGCAGGTTGTGAAAAGTACGTGGTGCTTTTGAGTCAAATCTTGAACCGGGGATGTTACGGTATTGTGCTTAATCTGTTCTATTATTCTTGGTATGATGAGTTAGGAGAGTTGTTTAAAAAGGTCGTGTCTATGTGAAGTGTAGTTTGATTGCTCGAGGACGAGCAATGGTTTAAGTGTGGGGTATTGATGGTAGACTATAATCCCGTATTTTAGTCACTTATTGCACTCTAATTTACTCCACTTTACTCATGTTGAGCTTTAATTAGTAGTGCTTTACACTTATTGTGTGTTTTATGCCGTGTAGGAGTGATTTCAAGTTATTTAGATGTTATGGAATATATTCAAACTATTCTGGAGCTTTGAAGTCTGAGTAAAAACCCAAGGATTAAATTGGGATCGTGTTCGGGGATCAAAGGATGATAGTGCACTTTAAGAACGAAACGAAGAATCAAGCAGGCATACTACGTATTGTCCAGTAAAATGAACATAACTTTTCGCTCAGATATCCGTTTGGGCTCCACAATATATCGTTGGAAATCTATTTATAAGGGCTACAACTTCCATGTTTTACATTTTCCCAAATGTCCAACTTTCGCGGTGCATGGGGCGGCGCAGCTGTGTAAAATGTGCCCAAAAAGTAATTTTACAAATGTTCTGGAATTCTCCACAAGCGCGCCGCATGGTGCGGCGCGGCATGCGGCGCAGTAGTGCAACATTCTTAGAGTATGTTCCCAATTCCGCTAAAAAAGGATATTTTCGTCTGGGGTTTATTTGGGGGATAGTTAAATACATGGGAAAAATACCATTTCTGTACTTTTGGACAAATTTCGACCTAGGGAGGCCAAGGAGGCTAAGGAGGGGTTTGAAGAACACAAGCACAAGGATTTCATCATTCCTTCCTCACTCAAGATCTGGGTTTGGATTGTATTTATATTTTCCTCTACTTTTATTTTATTTGTGAAGAACTTCTCCATGTCTATGGAGTAAAACCTTTTGGGTTTTGATGGATTTGGTGTATTGATGATTGTTTATGGATTATAACTCTATTTTTATGTATTTGAATAGTTTTTGGATGATTTAATTGTTGCATCTATGTTCACTTATTCTTGTAATCGAAAGAGGCATAACTTGTGATATATTTGCACTATATTGTTGGTTGAGTTCATAGATTCTTATAAGTAATTGAAAGAGGCTAGTTGAATCCTTGATTAAACCTAGTTAGGAGGATAATCGAAAGAGGTTCGCCTAAAGACCAATCCATTACGAATTCTTGCATATCTTCACCGAGCTTAAATTGGTTCATATCGTGAGGTTGAGACTTAATCGAGAGAGGAGTTTCTACTAAACAATTATATTGATGATTAAGTGAATTCGAGAGACTCACTTGAATATTAGTAGTGAAGTATCTAGAGTTAGATCCCAAACAATTATCTTGCACCTATCCTATCAGCCCATTTTCACCCATTGATAACTTCCTTGCTCACCTTTGTTGCGATTGTCATTAGTCAATAGCTGTAGATTTTAGATTATTAATTATATAAATCTCAATTGTTGATCCTCCTAGATAACAATCAAGCTACAAACTACAATAATACTGTTTAAATTTAATCCTTGTGAAAACGATATCATACTATACTATCTTTGACTAGCGAGCACAATTTAAGTGTGTGTTTTGCGCTCGTCAGTCCTTCAAATCCCCTAATCTCATTTTCAAATGCCTAGACCCAAATCCTCTAATTTGACCTCAAAAACACGTTATCTAGTCGAAATACTCAATGATACTTCAATGTTATTGATTAACAATGATCATAAGTGACTTACCTGAAGTTTCCTCGTGAATTCTCTATGAAAAATCGCCCAAAACCGTGTGCTTTAACTCCAAAATGGCAAAAATGTCGGATCCTTCTGTTTTTGTAGCTTGTCTAGTGTTTTCGCTTATGCGGAACATTTAACCGCATCTTCTGTTCTGCTTTTGCGGAAAATCTACCTCTTCTGCGGTTTGCTAAGGTCCCTCTGCCTCCTACTTCTGTGATTAAACGATCGCTTCTACGAGAAGCAGTCTGCTTCTGTGGTCCCAAGCGCACCTGCGGTCCCTCGTCCGCATCTGCGGTCACGCAGATGCGGAACTTTCCTCCGCACCTGCGGCCACTGCTCCACTCTCCCTTTTCTACTTTTGCGCTCCCATTCTCGCTTCTGCAAGCCAAATTCCGCAGGTGCGATTGTATTAGAAGGCAGAAAGTTTCCAGCTTTGTCCTAAGTCCAAATTTGATCCATTAACCGTCCGAAATTCACCCGAGGCCCCTGGGACCTCAACCAAATACAAACAAGTCCTAAAATATCATACAAACTTAGTTGAAACTTCAAATCACACCGAACAACGCTAAAACCATGAATCATACCCCAATTCAAGCATAATGAAACTAAGAAATTCTAACTTTTACATTCGATGCCGAAACCTATCAAATCAAGTTCGATTGACCTCAAATTTTGCACACAAGTCATAAATGACATAATGGACATATTCAAATTTCTAGAATCGGATTCTGTCCCAGATATCAAAAAGTCAACTCCCCGATCAAACTTTCAAACTTAAATTTATATTTTTAGCCATTTCAAGCCTAATTTAACTACGAACTTTCAAATAATTTTTCGGACATGCTAGTAGGTCCAAAATCACCATACGAAACTATTGGAATCATCAATATTTTATTTCGGGGTTGTTTACACATAAGTCAACATCCGGTCAACCTTTTCAACTTAAGTTTTTAATTTTGATACTAAATGTCTCAATTTATTCCGAAATCTCTCCAGATCCGAACCGACTACCCCGTCAAGTCACATAATAGATATAAAGTATAAAATAAGTAGTAAATAGGGGAACGGAGATACAAATCTCAAAACAACCAGCCGAGTCATTACATTGGCACTCAGAGGCAAAAACAAGCTTGGATTTATGGATGGAACATGCATCAAAAGCATGTACAACGGATAACTAGCTGAGAAGTGGGAGAAATGCAACGCGATTGTTTTATCATGGATAGGAAGCATAGTTTGAGTGAATTGATGCCAAGCGACTATGCATCCAATGCTAAGAAAGTCTGGAGTGATTTCCAAGAGAGGTTTGATAGATCGAATCTGACGAGGATTTATCATCTCTGGACTGAGATTGCAACTTTGAGATAAGGTACTGATTCAGTTACTACTTATTATTCTAAGATAAAGGTGTTTTGGGATGAACTAGATGTTTTGGCTCATTTGCCTTCGTGTGACTGTGAAGAATCTCTTCCCTATGTTGTGCACTTAAGATCACAGCGTTTACTGCAATTTCTTATGGGACTTAATGAGTCTTATAGTAACATAAGAAGCAATTTGTTGGCAGAGAGGCCTGTGGTGTCTGTTAATGAAGCCTATGCTACTATGACTCGAGAGGAAAATCAGAATGTCTAGATGTAGTCTATGTGAATAGAGACCCTTTGACAATGCTAGTAGGGAAGACATACCAAGGTTTTAAGCCTAAGAAACATGGGATAGTTTGTGAGCATTGTGGATATAAGAGACATTTGAAAGAAAATTGCTACAAGATAGTTGGACATCCACAGGATTTCAAAAGTAAGAAGAAGAGTGCACAAACAGGGGGATTTAGGACCTTTACTAACTTTACAATGGCAGGAGATGGAGGAAATATGTCTGAGGGGGCAAGAGCATGGTCATTTCTTTACAGAGAAGTAGTACAAATAGATTTTGAGCATGTTAGACAAGCCGGCCTCAAGTGAATGTGTGGGCAACATAACATGTAATATGGCATGTATGATCTTACAATTATCCAACACCTTTACTTCTGATTGGATAATTGACTCGGGGGCATCACATCATATTACATCATGTAGAGAATTATTGACTGCTTTTAGATCATTGAGAGATCAAAACAACAGCAAGGTATAGATACCAATTGGTGGTAGAGCAGGAATTACAAATGTAGGGAATGCAGTGATCCTAGGAAAATATGAACTTGAAAATGTTTTACTTGTTCCAGATTTCAAGTTCAACATTCTCTCAGTATCAAAAATAACCAAGCAACTTTCTTGTGTAGCTTTGTTTTTCCTTGATTTATGTGTGTTTCGGGGACTCTTCAATGGGAAGGTTCAGGGGATTGGTAAGGAGAGCGAATGATTGTACATACTACAGGAGGTAATGAAACCTGCAGTAGGAGCAGTTGTTCATAAGGAGAAAAACAGTGGAAAGCTATGGTACCTAAGACTAGGACACCCTTCAATTGGAGCTATGCAACATGTTGCAAGCCTTAAGAATAAAGTTGACATCAACATTAAAGAGTGTTGTGAGATATGCCCTCTGGCAAAACAAAGCAGACCGAAGTTTTCTAATAGTAGTAGCAGAACTGACAATCCTTTTCAATTGATACATCTTGATGTCTAAGGACCATATAGAAAAGCTACATATGATAATACGTACTACTTTGTTACCATAGTAGATGATCATAGTAGATTTATATAGATTTGTTTGATTCAATCTTAGCGTGTGAAGTGTTTGTGGTGTTGAAAAACTTTCTAGCATTAATAAAAAAATCAGTTTGACAGGAATGTTAAGATCCTGAGATCTGACAATGGAACATAATTGTTTAATGCCAAATGCAATGAATTGTTAGCTTGTAATGGCATTATACATAAAAGTAGTTGCTCGTACACTACACAAGAAAATAGAGTTGTGGAGAGAAAACACAGACATATATTAGAGGTGGCTAGAGCATTGAGTTTTCAAAGTTCAATGCAAACCAGGTTTTGGGGAGACAACAAACTACCATCTACAGTGTTGTAAGGCAGAACACCATTTGAATTATTGTATGGAAGACCACCAAAATTAGATCACCTTAGAGTATTTGGCTGTCTCTGCTATGCAAGTAGACTGCCTAAAGGTGATAAACTTGCAGTTAGAGCAAGGAAGACAATGTTTGTGGGATATTTTGAAACACAAAAAGTATACAAGCTTTATGACCTTGATGATCACCAAATCTTTGTCAGCAGGGATGTGCAGTTCAGGGAGTCCATATTTCCTTTCAGAACTGCAGGACAGGAGGAAGCACCATGCATTGTTTTTATTCAGAGAACCAATATATGGAGAGATAGACTCAACATATACAGAAACTCCTAATGCTGAGACACTTATTGCACAAGACTTAACACATATAGATGGCACACATGCTATACCTCCAAGTCCAATACTGGACACAAATGACTCAACTGCTGCTTCACATGAGCCTTATAATGCAACACTAGACACAGGAGACCAGGCAAATCAATTACAATCAGATGAGAATCTTCCAGCTAAGTCATCTGATCAAAGTGCACTCTTTCAACCTGATCACAATGTCATTCAACAAAATGAACCACAAGTAGAAGCAAACCAAGACACTCATGTACATGAGGCCACCAGTACCAGACCAAGTAGCATGGCCAGACTACAAATATGGCTCAGTGACTATGTCACTACTATCAAGCCAAGAGCACATTACACATATCTTATCTCATAGTATGTCACATATTCTCATCTCAGTCCAAGCTACTAGGCTTACTTTAGTTCTTTTTCTATACCAACTGAGCCTAAATCATTCAAGGAAGCTTCTACATATCCTAATTGGATCCAAGCAATGCAATAAAAGATGGATGCATTGGAAGGCAACAAGACTTGGGAGCTAGTGACACTACCAGTTGGGAAGAAAGCCATAAGCTCCAGGTGGGTATACAAAATAAAACATAAGAACAACGGAGAGATAGACAAGTATAAAGCTAGATTGATGGTCAATGGATATATACAATTGAAAGGACTAGATTACCATAAGACTTTTTCCCCAATGACAAAAATGGTTACTGTTAGGACAGTAATCAGTATAGCAACTTCAAAGAATTGGTTTTTATATCAAATGGATGTCAATAATGCTCTTCAAGGAGACTTATATGAGGAGGTTTATATGGACCTACCACAGGGATTCCATAGACAGCGGGAGTATAGGGTCTGTAAATTGCTAAAATCCCTGTATGGGCTCAAGCAAGCTTCAAGGTAATGGAACATCAAGCTTACCACTGTTCTATTGGAAGCTGGATACTGTCAAAGTCCACATGACCATTCACTATTCACTAAGCAACAAGAAGGCAGCATTGTGATCATCCTAATATATGTGGATGATATACTAATCACTGGCAGTTGCAAGGATTTAATTGATGAGGCAAAACAAACTCTGTACAATAATTTCAAAGTGAAGGATTTAGGTGAGCTCAAGTACTTCCTGGGAATTGAAGTGCTCAGGTCACAAAAAGGGATACTTCTTAATCAAAGGAAGTATGCTCTAGAATTAGTGCTTAATGTGTGATTAAGTGGTGCAAAGCCAGTGTCCACACCTCTTGAGGCCAACACTGAGTTGACTACTACAGAATATGACAAGCTAACAGGATGCATAGATGATCCTTTACTGGAGGACATCAGGACTATCAAAAGTTAGTGGGAAAGTTGATTTATCTAACAATCACAAGGCTAGATATCTACTTCACAGTTCAAGTCCTTAGCCAATTCATGCAACAACCAAAGATATCATATTGGGATGCAATATTAAGAGTGATTAGATACATTAAAGGATGCCCAGGCTTAGGGATATCCATGTCTGAGAACTCCACAACTCAGTTGACTGCATTCTGTGATGTAGACTGGGCTGCATGCCCTAACACTAAGTGCTCAGGTTATGCCATCTAATTAGGTGACTCTTTAATCTCCTAGAAGTTGAAGAAACAAGATACTGTCAGTGGATGCTTGACAGAAGCATAATATCGAAGCATGACAGCATGTGTAGCAGAAGATGTGTGGCTGCTTGGTCTGTTACAGGACCTTGGAGTATCTGTTCCCAGAACAGTTCCACTTTATTGTGATAGTAAAGTAGCTATCCAAATTGCTGCAAATCCCACATTCCATGAGAGAACAAAGCATATTGACATCGACTGTCACTTTGTTCGTGAGAAAGTAAAAGAGGGGATGATTCAGACTACTTATCTAGCTACTCAGTCTCAGATTGCGGACATGCTAACCAAAGGCTTAGGCGTAAGCCAACATCACCTTCTTCTTTCCAAGCTGGGTGTGCTCAATATCTTCCACCGGGAGTATTGGAATGTATATGAGCAGAAGTAGAGGAATGCAGCTAGAAGAGCATCGCAAAACTGTTAGCTAATTGTTAGAAGTAGTTAGTGTTAATGAGCTGTCAGTTAGCTGTTAATAGTTGGTTGATGAAGTTAGTTAAAAGTCACGTGAGAAGCACGTGATAGAGAACGGGACATCAGCTATATAAGCTTGTACATGTACTCATTCTAAATAGAGCTAACATAGTTTCTTCCGTCTCATCTCTGCATTCTCTCCTCAAATTGATTCCAATCCCTAATTGCAGTAGTCAATTTGACAAATTTCATGATTCATCATACATCTTAGTCGATCCAAGATGAATAGAGTAGCGAGGATAATGTACCTCTGCTATAATATGGTGCCGTAGTCCCGCTATATCCAGAACACATAATAGGCCTCGATGCCTCAAGACTCCACTTTCTGTTATCTCAAAGGTTGTCACTTCATTCTGTTGAACTCTCTCTTTAAGCTGCAATATAGTAGGATTCTCGTATTGTTGACTTTAAGTTTGTAATTTACCCAATAAAATTACTGAATATATTAGCGATGTGTGGCAATAGGTTGCTGATATAGTAATAAAGAAATAAGTTACTGGCGGCTACTAACATGTCGTAATATATTGTTATGGTTACCATACCTGTGAATTCAAAGTCGTAACAATATTAATACCTCAATCCCTTTCACGTTCCATTGTGATGCTATGAAAAAGTAAATTACTGGTTATTTAAACTATTTATCTTGACGTAAAGAATAAATGACTCATCATTATTGGAAGGTGTTGAATTTTTAAAGGACTTGCAATGAACCCTACAATTTGTGTACTAGGCATCAAAATGTTTAGCTCTTCATTAAATTCATCTATTGAAAAATCATTGATTTATACATACTTGAACTGTTGAACATATAAAAGAAAAATAATTCTCCCTCGGGATAATAAATTACTAGTCATTTATTTGGCGTTTCATAATGTGCAAGGTAAATGACTGGTCATCTCTTTGTTAAATCACTTGAAAAATTTAGTTCCATTGTGATACTATGATACTATTAAATAATGATTAATTTTCAAAATAAAATAATTGCGGTAAAAAAACTTTGTTTGGCACTTGAAATGGTTCGGTAAAGATGGTTCGAGGCTGAGATGGGTCGGTCATATGAAGTGAAGGTAGTGGCGGAGCCTGAAGTAGTCAGCTCGACCCTCAGGCCACATAACATAAAACGGAGGTTATTATCACTATTATTACTAGTTTAAATCAATATTATAAAATGCATTTTTGGGGCGAGTCTCTGGGCGAGACGTGGAAAAGAAACTTGGGCTTCTTAGGGAAGAGCTTACGCTTAGACATTGCGAGTTTTCAGTTCGGGGTGTAAGCTAATCCTTAGTTTAATGCATAACAATAACAACAGCAACTTACCTAGTGAAATTACGACTTTGGCAATATGAGGGTATTTTGGTAATTTTAGTACTTTGAACCATCAGCCCACTACCTAAACGATTTACTACAAATATTACTTTTACTTGGACTTGAACTTTATGTTAACTAGTGTCACTTTGGCAGACTTATCATAGGATCTATTTAAGAGTTCTAAGAAAATATGGTGATATTCCTGGGAAAAATTATTTCCAGTCAATGGAAGAACCTTTTTCATGAAGCCAAGATCTTTTAGCTATGTAGGAAGTTAAATTGCAAATATCCTAGATGTCAACCATAGGAAGATGAGCACTATGGTCGCGCAGAGTGGCTGGAGAGCTCACATTTCGCAATTACTCAAATCAACATAGTAATGTTTAATTATTTCTAAAATCACTCAAAGCATATGTCAAACATCTTACAAGATGCTTCAAATATCTCTCAATAAGTTTGCAACATCTTAAAGGATGTTTCACACATTTGACAGGATGTTTCGAACATCCTGATAAAAGTCTAAACATCTTTCGGGATGTTTCAAACATTCTCGTGTAAGTTTAAAAATCTTCAGGATGTTCCAAATCAATTTGAAGGTGATATGATACACCAGGTCACAACAACCAGTACTAGGGTTATCATAGCATTATGAAGGCTAATGAAAATAAATAAAATATCTTTTACAAAACTAATGCTTGTGTTTACTGATGGGTCCTAGTTGTTTACGGTTGAAGTAATTATTGAAATCTTTGAAACAATCTCTGAAATCTTTGAAACAATCTCTCGTATAGATTTAATAATTGGAGACATCATTTTCCAGCATAAAATGGCAAGGTCTTAATAGCCAATAAAGAAAAACATAATTATCTACTCATATTAGGGGATAGAAAATGTGTAAATGAAGTAGACGCTTATATAGTTTACAAAAGTACTCTCTCTAGGCTTTCCAAATGTAATTGTTTCTGATAGCTTAGCATAGGAATATACTAGGATCTAGTTTCATAGTCCAAAATGAATCAGTTGTGTATAAACGCTTGATACTTGGTTAAATAAAATTTTCAGTTTCACCCAAAAATAATTAACATCGGCCAAAACATGATGTGAGATGTCATAAACATCTTGTACCAAATTCAAGTCTTGTACAGAAATGCTGTAGAAGTACAAAATATAGACTCAAATCTTAACACTATAGAAATGCTGACGAAGTACAAAATATGGTAGCTTTAATAACTGTCATAACTCCCATCCTTCCTCCGCCTCTTCTTATTACGAACCCAAAAAACTATCTCTAACGACCCCGGTCATTTTGCGAGTTGTAGCCTCATTCCCCATTTACTGTTTATTCTGTGCTTTATAGCTACTACGTGACTTGCCGGGTGTAACGACCTGGCCGACCGTTTTGAGTATTATAACCCCGTTCCCCCATTTACTGCTCAAGTTATTTTTTATAATTATTTTATAACTTACCGGATTAGTTGGTTCGGGTCCGTAAGGATTTCGGAGTGAAATGAGACACTTAGCCTCATAATTGAAAACTTAAGTTGGAAAAGTTAACTAGATATTGACTTATGCATAAACGACCTCAGATTCGAATTCTGATGATTCCAATAGCTCCGTATGGTGATTTTGGACTTAGGAGCGTGTCCGGAATTTTTTTTGGAAGTCCGTAGTAGAATTTGGCTTGAAATGGCGAAAGTTGAACTTTTAGGAAGTTTAATCGGAGAGTTGACTTTTTGATATCGGGGTCAAAATCCGATTCTGAAAATTTTAATAGGTCCGTTATGTCATTTATGACTTGTGTGCAAAATTTGAGGTCAATCGGACTTGATTTGATAGGTTCCGGCGTCGTTTGTGGAAACTTGAAATTTCAAAGTGTTTACACTAAAATTCGAGTAACAATTAAACTTATTTAATAGTTTTAAGGATACATAATTTAATCCAATATCAATTGATAAACAAGGAATTGAATAGATAATCTGAATAGTAAAATAAATCAAACCAGTATTCTAGCAGTGCTTCCGACCTCGATTCGGGATGATCTCGTGGTTGGGTAAGAAGAACAGTAAAGAGCAGAAAATAAATAATGATGAACAGTAATGGATAGTAAGTGAAATAGAGAGCATCGTTTTTGTATATGTTTTTCAGTGAATCAATCCTACTACAAATGAATGAGGTCCCTCTTTATATAGTAGAGGAATCCTAAATAAGGTACAATTCTAATAACGGAAACAAATCCCATGATTGGCGTCAATAACCGCTTGATTCGATCTGTTCCGGGATTTCCGCCAAGATCTTCGGTCGGTTGCTAATATTTTGCCATTCCGTTATTATGCCTTACTCGAAGTCGGTCATGCTCGGTCTCGATCTTCATGCTTCATACTCTGCCATTGAGCTCGAGGCTGGTCTTTTACGAACTTACTCTCGAGGCAGCTCCTCGTGCCTATGAAATCTGACATGCCCGATTTCGACCGTATACAGATAGTCCTTGTGTTTCCTGGAATAAAATGATAAGAAACGATTTTAGCCTTGATTTTCCGAAACCTCGATCATGACGTCGTCCTTATGACGTAAGTGACTGATATGATCGAAATGTCCCGTCAGTTCAGTTCCCCAAATCATTAATGCCTGTCAGTTAGCGGTCGACCACTAACGCCACCGAACCGTTGCCGTGAACCTATAAATACCCACTCCCCCCTTGAATCAAAATTTACTTTTGCTCTAATCAAACCTCTAAGTATTCTCACTCTTCTCATCTCCTCCTCTTTGCCGTCTGTAGAGCCATCTTCGTTAGCACCAAAACCATCCGTTTTTCATCTTCCTTCGCTCTTTTTTACTTATACAGATGGCGAAAACCTCAAAAACCGTACCGCAGAAGGAGAAAGCTTCATGCTCCTCTTCCCGGCCATCCAGTGGCAATGCACCGGTGGATCCTCTTCCCCATGAATATGTTCCCGGCCCGTTAACTCTAAAATATGACTTCAAGGTCAAAAATCCTTCATCGATCCCGGGCCGATCTGAGCATGTGTCGATGTACATGTGCTCGATATCAAAGAGCCACCTCGAGGCCGTGAGGAGGGACTGCAACTAGGGTCCCAAGGTCATGGTGCAAATTCCTACTCCCGAAGAGAGCATCACCGCTTATGTGGAGGGGTTCCTAAGTGTTTACACTTACCCCTTCACATTGGGTCCCCTCGACCCAGTGATTATTGATCTCTGTAAAAGATATCAGGTCACCTTCGGCTAAATCCATCCCTCTATGGCGCATAGTAATCATGCTGCGCTTCTTCTCTAACAAGGTCGAGAGGCTAGAGTTTACTCTAAATCACTTCATACGGTTGTACTGGCCTCAAATCTACCGAGGACTAATCAGGCTCCAATGCCGGGAAATGATGGCCTTGATCTCGAGCAATGACGAGGACAAGGTTCGGGGTTGGATGAGCCGTTTTATACATGTGAGGACCCGCGACATTATCCCGGAAGAGAAGATGTCGTTCCCTGAGGAGTGGAACTTTGACTGTAAGTGATCTTTTAAACTTTGTTTTTCGTACCTTCTTCGGCTTCACCTGATATCCCCTTTCGACATGCAGCTATCCCTTGGATGCCTCAAGTGGTACCTGACCTCGAAGATTGGGTTCGAAAGTTAGCCTCAACTTTCACTTATGCCGAACGTGCATGGCATGATTTGGCAAAGGGCAGATGGGAGGCCAAGAACCACGGTAAGGATCTCCTTTTTCATGTTCTGAAACACTTTTTATACTTTATTCGTCACTAATTTTCTTTCATGCAGGCCTGACCAAGGATGCCATTTTGAGGCCTTTAAGTGGCGAGGAAGAAACCAAGTCCCCGGTTCCGAAGCCGGGGGAAGACAAAAAGAGGAAATCTGCCTCGCAGTCCGAGGACCCCAAGCCTAAACCTCAAAGGGTGAGGAGGAAAGTAATCGCTCTCAGATGGACTCGGTTCAAAAACTGAGAGACGAAGAAGAGGAAGAAGAGGAAAATGCCTCGGCACTGACGGTTCGACCTAGGAAAGCCGTCGAGGTCACCAAACCTTCTGAGCCGACGTCGGCTGCTAAAATCAAGCCTCGTGTCGAGGAGGCTTCCAAAAAGAAATCGGGTGAGGATCCCGAATTACCAGAGGTCGAGATCGTTTCTAGGCTATCTGCAACTACACCAGACGAAGCCTGTTATGAGACCCCGAAGATCGATTAGAACATCCCGAGCGACTTGCTCGGGACCATGACAGCAGGTCACTTGCCTTCTCTTCCGACTTTTTCTAAGTAGGCACTAAGGGAAGATCGAGAGTTGAAGACCCCTGATATAGGCAGAGGCTCTAGTGTAGGGGATCCCTTTCGGGATTTCTTTACCGGAGTTGATGATGCCTTTGATATCAGTGACGCTTCTATTCTTTTAGAAGAGGGCCAACGTCTTTTATCTCGGGTAAGAATCAGTTTACTGCACTTCTTTTCTTTACTATTTTTTTTATTTTTTTCTAAATCTGACTTGTGTATAGGCCTTCACCAAGTTGTGAGCTGACCTTAGCCAGTGTAAAACCGAGCTCCAAAAGGTCTCGGAGGAGAGGAACGCTCTGAAGCTTCTTTGCGGCCAAAAAGACAAAACTATAAAGGACCTTCAAGCGGATTTGGCCAAGGCTCGTGAGGAAGAGGCCGAGCTAGATAAGCAGGTGAGCATCCTTTTGATAAATTACGGACTCGACCCAACTATGGAGGCTAATAATTCATTATCTCAGCTGTAGCAAAAGGTTGAAAGGATCGAGCTGCTTCGGGGAGAAGTCGATCAGGTAAAGGCCGATTGTGATCGGTGGAAGGAGAATATGGATCGCCTGGCTGCAGAAAAAGAAACTATCTTGGCCAAACTATCATCGGTCGAGGTTCAACTTCAGGGCATCAAAGAGAAAAGTTTGGCCTAAGCCAAGAGGATCGAGGATCTTGAAATAGGGCTTGTAGAGGCCAAGGCAGAGATCGAGAATACAAAGGTCATGGCGGACAAGTCCATTGCCATGTATCGGGCCGATGCTGAGGCTGCTCAAATGCAACTAAGGGAGTCTTCTGACCGAGAGCAATGGATCATTGACTCGGTAAAGTGTCAATCCTGGAAACTGTTTACCCTAAAATTCGAGTAACAACTAAACCTATTTAGTGGTTTTAAGGTTACGTGATTTAATCCAATACCAATTGATAAACAAAGAATTGAATAGATAATCTGAATAGTAAAATAAATCAAACCAGTATTCTAGCAGTGCTTCCAACCTCGATTCGAGATTGTCTCGAGGTTAGGTAAGAAGAACAGTAAAGAACAAAAAATAAATAATGATGAACAGTAATGGATAGTAAGTGAAATAGAGAGCAGCGTTTTTGTATATGTTTTTCAGTGAATCAATCCCCCTACAAATGAATAGGGTCCCTCTTTATATATTAGAGGAATCCTAAATAAGGTGCAATTCTAATAACGGAAACAAATCCCATGATTGGCGTCAATAACCGCTTGATTCGATCTGTTCCAGGATTTCCGCCGAGATCTTCGGTCGGTTGCTAATATTTCGCCATTCCGTTATTATGTCTTACTCGAAGTCGGTCATGCTCGGTCTCGATCTTCAGCGAGCACTTCAATCTTCATGCTCCATACTCTTCCATTGAGCTCGAGCCTGGTCTATTACGAACTTACTCTCGAGGCAGCTCCTCGTGCCTATGAAATCTGGCATAGCCAATTTTGACCGTATACACAAAGTTCATTAGGCTTGAATTGATGTATGATTCGTGGTTCTAGCATTATTTGGCATGATTTTAAGTTTTGACTAAGTTCGTATGATGTTTTAGGACTTGTTAGTATGATTTGACGGGTCCCGGGGGGCTTGGACATATTTCTTTTGGGATCATTGATTGAGATACTAGTAAAGTTAAAAAATTTGGGAGTTTTACCATGGTCAATATCAGGTCAAGACAACCTCTTTTCAGTGTTTTGAGTGCGCGAGCAGGTCCATAGTGTATTTTATGATTGAAATTCATATATGGTTTGTGTCCGGGAAGTTTTGGGAAGTTTTAGGTGAGTTTCAGATGGTTAACAGAACAAGATTTAGACTTAAACAGCCGCTAGAAATTTCTGCTGCTGGAAAAATCGAGGTCATGAAAATCGAGGTCATAAAAATCGAGGCTGGAGAAAATATAGGTATTTAAAAATCGAGGTCATAAAAATCGAGGATGGAGAAAATCTAGGTATTTAAAAATCGAGGTCATGAAAAATCGTGATCATGAAAATCGAGGCTGGAGAAAATCGAGGTCATAAAAGTCGAGGCTGGAGAAAATCGAGGTCATGAAAATTGAGGCTGGAGAAAATCGAGGTAATGAAAATCGAGGTCATAAAAAAATCGAGGCTGGAGAAAAATTGAGGTCAGGCCTGGGCAGAAACTTTAAGTTACAAAATGGGGGTTTCTTCCCATTTTTTCCATTTTCAAGGAAAAATATCGGGGTATGTGATTCTAACTCAGATTTGGTCAATATACACGAATATATCAATGTTTCACCATTTAATTAGTATTTTGAGATGAAAATTTGGGGAAATGAGGAAGAGTTCTTGGGCTAGAAGTTTGAGGTTTTGAATGGGATTTTGTTATCGGATTTGAGTAAATTTGGTATGGTTAGACTCGTGAGTGAATGGGCTTTTGGTTTTTGTGACTTTTGTTGGATTTCGAGACATGGGCCCGGGGGCCGGGTTTGAGTCGATTTCATATTGTTGGCTATAATTTCATATTTTCTTGTGGAATTGATTCCTTTAGTCTATATTGATTGTATTGTACTGCTTGTGGCTAGATTCGAGATGTTTGGAGACCGATTTGAGAGGTAAAGTCATTTTGGAGTAGATTTTTACTCGGATTGAGGTAAGTAACACTTCTTAACTTGGTTTTGAGGGTATGAATCCCCGAATTGGTGTTATATAAATTATTTGGAAGTGACGCACATGATAGTTGACGAGCGTGTGGACGTGCACCATTGAAATTGTGACTTGAATAAATTCTGGAATCTATACACACCTCTAGTGAGCGTAGATGATTATATATATTCGGGATGGATTTTCCAGGGCGTGGACTTGCCTTACTTATTTATATTGTAATGAATTTACCTGGACATGGGTCTTGTCCGTACCATTTACATTTGAGGATAAATTACCCAGGGCTGGATTGGCCTTATATGGTACTAAGTGACTGACTGTCAGTCGATGTGTATTTATATACGGGTTGGAACACCCTTGGGCTAAATAGTCCATAAACAGTACCGAGTGACCGAATAATTGGTGACCAGTATTTACTTGAGGTCTTTCTACTGAGATGTCATATTCCCCATATCATGCAGTATTGATCTATTTCACTTGTACTGAGTTTAACCGTTGAACTTGAAAGGATGCCTACATTGTTGTACCATTATTTATACTGGACTGTACCTGCGGAGCTCGTCACTACTTTCAGCCCAGAGATTAGTCTTGTTACTTATTGAGTTAGTTTTACTCATACTACACTCTGTAACTCGTGTGCAGATTCAGGTGCTCTCGGATATGGCGGCTGCTAGATTTCAAAGTTAATTCTATTGGGAACTATCAAGGTAGATGCTTAACGTCCGCAGACTCGATTACTTTCCTGTTTAATTATTGTACTGTTCTATATTTTCAGACTGTGATTTTTATCCGTCAGACTTTGTATTCATATTAGATGCTTATGTACTCAGTGACACCTGGTTTTGGGAGTGTTATATTCGAAAATTGTGGGTTTCTTCCGCTGAATTTAATTATTTTGTTTTCAAACTTAAAACATATGGTGGTTTATTGAGATTGTTGGCTTGCCTAGTATTGAGATAAGCGCCATCACGACAGGTGAGATTTTGGGTCGTTACAAGTTGGTATCAGAGCCTAGGTTGCATAGGTCTCACGAGTCATGAGCAGGTTGAGTAGAGTCTTGCAGATCAGTACGGAGGCGTCTATACTTATCTTCAAGAGGCCGCCGAACCCTTAGTAAATTTTTTATTTTTCTTATATTCTATCGTTTGAACTTGTTGATTCCAGAAAATTAAAATTCTGTTATTCTATTCTCTCACAGATGGTGAGAACACGTACTACCAGATCAGACGATCAGCCACTAGTGCCACTAGTTAAGGCCGCGAGAGGCCATGGTAGAGGTCGGGGCCGAGGTAGAGGTCGAGGTGTCTCTCGTACAATAGTTGGAGCAGCACCTGTAACACCACCAGTTGCTCCAGCTTAGGAGCATATTCCAGATATAGCTGTGCCGACAGGACCAACTCAGGCACCAGTTGTGCCCATTGAGATTCCAGGCCTTCAGGAGACTTTGGCCAGATATTGACAGTTTGCACTGGCCTTGCTTAGGTGGTTTCGGCTCAGGCCGTACCAGCCACTTCTTAGGCCGGGGGAGGTACTTATACCCCTGTTGTCCGTACTCTAGATCAAGTAGTACAGGGAGTTCAGATACTGGGGGCACTACCAGCCTAGCCGACTGTAGCTGCTCAGGCCCCGATAGTTCCTGTTATGGCAGATGATGAACATAGGAGACTTGAGAGATTTGGGATGCTCAGGGTTTTCTAGATAAGTGCCAGCGGATGCTTCAGACAGTAGGTATTCTGGAGACCAGTGGGGTCTCGTTCACTATTTTTCAATTTTATGGAGCTGCCTTCAGATGGTGGGAGGCTTATGAGAGGCGCAGACCAGTTGGTGTAGTAACACTTACATGGCAGGAGTTCTCCGTTCTCTTTTTTAGAGAAGTTTGTGCTGCAGTTTCGTAGAGAGGAGCTGCGCAGACAGTTTGAGCAGTTACGTCAGAATGTCATGTCCGTGACGCAGTACGAGATGAGATTTTCTGAGTTGGCTCGTCACGCAGTTTGGTTGGTTCCCACTGATAGGGAGAGGATTATGAGGTTCATTGATGGCCTCACGTATCAGCTGCGGTTGCTTATGACTAGGGAGAGGGTATCTGGTGCCACTTTTGATGAGGTGGTTGACATTGCTCGACAGATAGAGGTGGTTCGTAGCCAGGAGCGTGGTGACAGGGAGGCTAAGAGGCCTCGAGGTCAGGCGGTTTTGATGGGGTACCTTCTGGAGGGCAGTTCTACCACAACAGGGGTCGTCCAGTTCACCGTGGTGCATCATCCAGCCATGGTTCATATAGTTCTCATCAGAGACAGTCATCTATTAGTGCACTTCCAGCCCCGAGTATGCCCTGTGCACCATCAGTTCAGGGATCATATGTACCAGGTCCTTCTGGTAGTTATTCTGGTTCTGAGGTCGGCCTCAAAACTCGTCACCATTCTTTGAGATGGAGTGCTATGAGTGTGGAGAGCTGGGTCATGAGAGGAAATATTGTCCCCGCCATACATGAGGTCCAGTTCAACAGAGGAGTCAGGCTACTACTTCTGCACCAGTTGCTCCACCACCCGCCCAGCTAGCTCGGGGTAGGACTCAGTCAGCTAGGGATCGCCGAAGAGCGGGAGGTCGATCCGGTGACGGCCAGGGCTGATTCTATGCTTTTCCTGCCAGACCTGATGTTGTTGCTTCAGATGCAGTGATCACAGGTATTGTCTCAGTGTGCCACATGGAGGCATCTATATTATTTGACCCTGGTTCCACATATTCATATATTGCATCATATATTATTCATTATCTGGATATGCCCCGTGAGTCCTTAGTTTCACTTGTTCATGTATCTACGTCGACGGGCGATACTGTATTTCTGGACCGTATGTATCGGTGGTGTGTGGAAATTATTGGGGGACTAGAGACCAGAGTTTATCTTTCATTGCTTAGCATGGTCAATTTAGATTTTATCTTGGGTATGATGAGTTATCAGATGTTTTGTTATATGGCTTTGAGCCAAGTGGGGGAGTCTGCTATCTATGATTTGATTGCATGATTTTGTACAATATTGGTTTTTGGGCGTAGGCATACTTGTTGATTAGTTATGACTTGTAGAGGTTGATATCGAGGATGACTTGAGTAAGAAAATTTCTTGAATGCGGGTTATATTGCACTTTATAAAAATATGAAAAATCATGAAATGATTAAATTCTTATCTTGAAGGATGTAGTGCGCACGAAGTATGAATTTGATTGGTGGTGTTAAGGTAGGGTTACTTACTTGGGGGCTGTTGTGTTAATGGGGCTTGTGTCTTTCAGCCCGTTTGGGCGGTGCAATTTATATTTGAGCTTAGTGGGTGACTTTTGAAAGGGTTCTAATGGATTCAAAATGCATATGTGGCAATTGAGAATTTTTTCGGATTTGTGCATCGATAGAATCTGAGATTACATTTAATGGTGCCGGGATTTGCGGTAATTTTGTATGATTATGGATTCTACATTTTAGTATAAGAAAGATAAGAAGAATAATTTTAAATTCACATAAGGTATTTTCAGAGTGAGAATTACAGTTGTGATATTTATGGAGGTACTTAAGAGGAATACAATGGCTTATGGGCCTTATGGCAGTATGGTTTTATGTTAGGGTGCCTTGTAGTGAGCTTTGGGTAAGGATGGTGGAGTTCTTACAAGGAGAAGTATCAAATGGAGGATAATTCAGAAGAAACTCGAAGAAAATAGGACAATTGGGTAGTAGGCTAGACCAGTATGGTAATGGCATGCTCGGTTCTTTTGGGTAATAATGATGTGGAGGCTTTACATATGTTTTGGTGACCTGCTTAGCTTGGACGAGTTAGAGGAAATTAGTTATGATAGCTCGATTAGGTGCAAATGGATTTTAAAGCGTTCTTGATGGTTTCTACCATGGTTTGAACGGGGGTATTTTCTACCGGTATGGGGAACGTGTTGTGTATTGTGATCTCCTTCTGGAAAAAAATAAGAGGAAGGTTTCTAACTAACCGGGTACGTAAATTGTTGGTTACTATTATTAAATTTGTGTGTCTTGGTTATACTATATATAATGAGCTTATAGCATTACAGTTGTGGTGGTGCTTGTTGAACTTACAATACAGTTCTCTACTTTGAGACATCTTCTATTTTGGGTACAAGGTTGCGCAATTGTGGATTGAGTTGTATTGGTGTGGCATGTTAATGAGATAGTTGTATTTAATAAAATAAGTTCATTGGACCTAGAATGGGTACTATCAAGTTTGATTACGGTATATTGGGAGAGTAATATTGAAAGTCAGCGTAGAAAGTGAGTATGGTTCTGGTTGGGGTGGGAGAGCTCCGTGACTTGTCGATCTGATAAGATGTTATGAGATTCCACGTGTTTCTTTCATTATCAACAGTGTGCGAAGATTTTGGAATGAGGTTATGGCTTGATACAACTTTTTCAGACTCATACAGCGTGTTGATGTGAGATCCAGGTCTTGAAAAAAAAAATCTGAATTTTGGAAATTGAATTCCAAGGTTTATGGGCTAAGGTTGAAGTAATGATTTTTAATTATGTTGTGTTGTCAGGCCTATACAATTTACACATAATAGGGTGGCGTGGGATTAGCCCCGACTATGTGAGTGGTAGATAGAATAGTGATGTGATGGCTTGGAAACAACTCTAGGCACATTCGATGACGAACGTATATTTAAGTGGGGGAGAATGTAACGACCCGACTGGTCGTTTTGAGTATTATAACCCCGTTCCTCCATTTACTGCTCAAGTTATTCTTTACAGTTGTTTTATATCTTACCGGGTTAGTTGGTTCGGGTCCGTAAGGATTTCAGAGTGAAATGAGACACTTAGTCTCATAATTGAAAACTTAAGTTGGAAACGTTTACCAGATATTGACTTATGCGTAAACGATCTCGGATTCAAATTCTGATGATTCCTATAGCTCCGCATGATATTTTGGACTTAGGAGCATGTCCAAAAATTCTTTTGAAGTCCGCAGTAGAATTTTGCTTGAAATGACGAAAGTTGAATTTTTGGGATATTTGACCGGGGAGTTGACTTTTTGATATCGGGGTCAAAATCTGTTTCTGAAAATTTTAATAGGTTCGTTCTGTCATTTATGACTTGTGTGCAAAATTTGAGGTCAATCAGGCTTGATTTGATAGGTTCCGGCGTCGTTTGTGGAAACTTAAAATTTCAAAGTTCATTAGGCTTGAATTGATGTATGATTCATGGTTCTAGCATTGTTTGGCGTGATTTGAAGTTTCGACTAAGTTCGTTTAATATTTTAGGACTTGTTGTTATGGTTTGATGGGTCCCGAGGGGCTTGGGCGTATTTTCTTTTGGGATCATTGGTTGAGATACTAGTAAAGTTAAAATATTTGGGAGTTTGACCATGGTCAATATCAGGTCAAGACGACCTCTTTTCAGTGTTTTGAGTGCGCGAGCAGGTCCGTAGCGTGTTTTATGATTTAAATTCATATATGGTTTCTGTCCGGAAAGTTTCGAGTGAGTTTCGGATGGTTAACGGATCAATATTTGGACTTAAACAGCTGCTGGAAGCTGGAAATATCGAGGTCATGAAAAATCGAGGTCATGAAAACTCGAGGTCATAAAAATCGAGGTCATGAAAATCAAGGCTGGAGAAAATTGAGGTCATAAAAATCGAGGTTGGAGAAAATCGAGGTCATAAAAATCGAGCTAATGAAAAATCGAGGTCATGAAAATCGAGCCTGGAGAAAATCGAGGTCATAAAAATCGAGCCTGGAGAAAATAGAGGTCACAAAAATCGAGGTCGTAAAAATTGAGGCTGGAGAAAATCAAGGTAATGAAAATCGAGGTCGTGAAAATCAAGGCTGGAGAAAAATCGAGGTCGTCCCATTTTTTTTCATTTTTGACAAATTGGAGCTTGGGGAGAGGCGAGTTTTGACAGATTTTCAAGGAAAAACATCGGGGTAAGTGATTCTAACTCGGATTTGGTCAATATACACGAATATATCAATGTTTTCAGCATTTAATTAGTGTTTTGAGATGAAAATGTGGGAAAATGAGGAAGAGTTCTTGGGCTAGAATTTTGAGGTTTTGAATGGGATTTTGTTATCGGATTTGAGTAAATTTGGTATGGTTAGACTAGTGAGTGAATGAGCTTTCGGTTTTTGTGACTTTTATTAGATTTCTAGACGTGGGTCCCGGGGGGCGGGTTTGAGCCGATTTCAGATGTTTAGCTGTAATTTCATATTTTCTTGTGAAATTGATTCCTTTAGTCTATATTAATTGTATTGTACTGCTTGTGGCTAGATTCGGGACGTTTGGAGACCGATTTGAGAGGCAAAGGCATTTTGGAGTAGAGTTTTACTCGGATTGAGGTAAGTAACAATTCTAAACTTGATTCTGAGGGTATGAATTCCCGAATTGGTGTTATATAAATTATTTGGGAGTGACGCACACGATAGTTGACGAGAGTGTGGACGTGCACCATTGAAATTGTGACTTGAATAAATTCTGTGGAGTTGCAAAATTAAAGAATCATGTTATTATCTGAACATTTCCCTATGTGTTAGAGAAATTGAGATGAGGCTCTTATTAAAGATCATGTTTAGGCTATGTGCCGTTATTTTGGGACCCATGGGGTCGTGTTGTTGTTGAATTAATTGTTTTAAAAATGTACATTTGTCACGACCCGAAATTTCCCACCGACGGGACCGTGATGACGCCTAACATTTCACTTGCTAGGCAAGCCAACGTTAGAGAATCATTAAACCAATTCCTTATTTCCATTCAGTAATTAACAAAGATGAAATATAATAAGTACGGAATATCATAAAACTGTATTAATTACTACCACCAGGATCTGGAGTCACAATTCACGAGCATTCTAGAATTTACTATAAGTAATAGTCTGAAAGAAATACAACTGTCTGAATGAAAGAAACAGTAGAAAAGAAAAGATAGACGGGGACTTCAAGGTCTGTGAACGCCGACAGATCTACCTTGAGTCTCTGGACAGCGGACCAATAGCAAAATCTCGATCAACCCGAGTCGGTATCAAAATCTGCACAGAAAGTGCAGAGTACAGTATCAGTACAACCGACCCCATGTACTGGTAAGTATCGAGCCTAACCTCGACGAAGTAGTGACGAGGCTAAGGCAAGGCACCTACAAATCAACCTGTACAATTTAACAGTGTATATACAAATAACAGAAATGAAGAACTAAACAGGAAATGTCGGGAGGGGAACATACTAAGGGGAATACAAGATAAAAAACTATAACAGAATGATCACCGGAGCAGTCAATATACCATGAATCAACAGGAATAGTGAATACAGTAAGGAAAAATGCACGGCATCACCCTTCGTGCTTTTACTCTCAATCTCACCATAAAATTAATAGAAACGACACGACATCACCCTTCGTGCATTATCTCTCATATCATGGCACGGCATCACCCTTCGTGCATTAACACTCATAATATGGCAGGGCATCACCCTTCGTGCATTAACACTCACAATATGGCACAACATCACGCTTCGTGCATTAACACTCACAATATGGTACGGCATCACCCTTCGTGCATTAACACTCTCCCTTACCATAATGCAATGCATAAATAACAACAGGGAGATAGAATAACAAGTACAAACCTTACTTCAACATTTGGTTCCACAATATAAATCTCAACTTTGAAATAAAAACTCAATTATCACCAGAAAATCCGTAAACATGATAAGAACAATAAATTGAACAACACTAGTATAACACGTAGCAATTACGTATAGGAATGAGACAATAAAAGAAAAACAGAGAAACTTGGAAAACGGGTAAATTGGCGGCGCATAAGTACTCGTCATCTCACATATACGCCGCTCACATGAATTTCACTTAGCAAGTAATCTAAGGTTCCTAATTCCCTCAAGTCAGGGTTAGACACAATACTTACCTCGCTCCGAATGCCACTTAATTTTCAATTACAGCTTTTCCTTTGGAATTCACCTCCAAACCACTCGTATCTATTAAAAAAAGACTCAATAATATCAAATATTGCTAAAGGAATCAATTATATTGCATAAATTAAATTTTTCAAATTTTCCTCCAAAAAGTCAAAAAATCAACCCCGGGCCCGCTTGGTCAAAAACCGAGGTTCGGACCAAAATCTATTTACCCATTCATCCCCGAGCCCGAATACATAATTGGTTTTGGAATCCGACCTCAAATTGAGGTCTAAATCGCCAAATTCCCAAAATCCCTAGTTTCTACCCTAACCCCTAATTCTACCATGAAAAATCTACATTTTAGGTTAAAAATTCAAGAAATGTAATAGGTAATTGAAAGAAAAAGGTTTAGAATCACATACCAACATTTTGGGGAAGAAATGACTCTTGAAAAATCACCTCACACCGTTTGGTTTTTGAGAAAAATAAATTTTTGGCTAAATCCCGTGTTTGGATTCTGTTAAGTGCTGGGCGATAGTGTTCATCGCGTTCGCGAGAGCACTGTCACGTTCGCGAGAGCACTGTCACGTTCGCGAAGAGTATAGGCTGCCAAGCCTTCGCATTCGCGAGATAGTTCTCGCGTTCGCGTAGGCTACCCTTCCCTGGTCTTCGCGTTAACGATGAAGAAAAGGCTGACTCCCCCTCCCCAGTGCCTAACACTACGCGTTCGCGATGGGCTTGTCATATTTGCGAAGGGTAAAGCCCCCATCGCTTCGCGTTCACGAAGAAGAAATCTCTGCCTCATCAGTTTACTCTTCGCGTTCGCGAGAGGACCTTCGCGAACGCGAAGAAGGACATGCCAGAACCCAGACTCTGCAGAAATAAACCAGATTTTCCAAAGTCCAAAACATCCAGTGGCCTATCTGAAACTCACCCGAGCCCTCGGGGCTCCAAACCAAACATGCACACAAGTCTAAAAACATCATACGGACCTGCTCGCGCGATCAAAGCGCCAAAATAACACCTAGAACTCTAAATTTAGAACTAAATCAAATGAAATTCTCAAGAACACTTTAAAGTTACTATTTTCTCAACCGAAAGTCTAAATCACGTCAAATCAACTCCGTTTCTCACCAAATTTCACAGACAAGTCTTAAATATCATAATGAACCTGTACTGGGCTTCGAAACCAAAATACGAACCCGGTACTAACAATGCCAAATATCAATCAATTCTTAAAAACAAATAATTTCCAGACTTTTAATTTTCATCAAAAATTCATAACTTGAGCTAGTGACCTCCGAATTCGATTCCGGGCATACGCCCAGGTCCCATAATTCGATACGCACCCACCAGGACCGTTAAAACACGGATCCGGGCTCGTTTACCAATAATGTTGATCGAAGTCAACTAAAATCAACTTTTAAGGCATAAATTCTCATTTTCATCAATATTCAACATAAAAACTTTCCGGAAACATGCCCGGACTGCACACGCAAATCGAGGAGGGTAAAATGAGATTTTTAAGGCTTAAGAGCGCAGATTCGAGTTCTAAAATATAAGATGACCTTTTGAGTCATCACATTCTCCACCTCTAAAACAACCGTTCGTCCTCAAACGAACATAGAAAATACATAGGCTAGTGAAAAAGTGGGGATATCTACTCCGCATGTCGGACTCGGACTCCCAAGTAGCTGCCTCAATAGGCTGACCTCTCCACTGCACTCGAACTAAAGTGTAACTCTTTGATTTCAACGAGCGAACTTGCCGGGCTAGAATTGCCACCGGCTCCTCCTCGTAAGTCAAATCCTTGTCCAATTGGACAGAGCTGAAATCTAAACACATGGGACGGATCACCGTGATACTTTTGAAGCATGGACACATGGAATACCGGATGAATACCTGCTAAACTAGGTGGCAACGCAAGCTTGTAAGCAACCTCTCGCGCTCTCTCCAGAATCTCAAAAGGTCTGATATACCTAGGGCTCAACTTGCCCTTCTTTCCGAATCTCATTACACCCTTCATGGGTGATACCCGAAGTAATACTCTCTCTCCGACCAGGAATGCAACCTCACGAACTCTACGGTCGGCATAACTCTTCTACCTGGATTGAGCTGTGTGGAGTCGGTCCTGAATAATCTTGACCTTATCCAAGGCATCCTGTACTAAGTCTGTGCCCAACAACCGAGCCTCTCCCGGCTTGAAGGTGAAGAAATGAAGTGATTACAATTGCAAGTCTTTGGTGACTCTCAGTTAGTGGTCAATCAGCTTCTAGGTAGTTACGAGGTCAAGAAACCTGAACTACCCCATATCATGATTACGCTAAAAAATTAATGGGGTGGCTCGGTGATGTGACTATTCAGCATGTGCCAAGGAAAGAAAATAAGAAGGCTGATGCTATAGCTGCCCTAGCTTCGTTGTTAACCCTGCTTGATCAAGCGCAAGTTACTCTCTGCCAAAAATGGGTAGTACCGCCACCAAATGAGGCTGAAGGTGAAGAAAGTGAACTCAAGCATCTTGTTGCTGTTTCTGAAGTTGAGAAAGAAGAATGGAGACAACCCATTATCAACTACTTATGTTATCGGATACTTCCAAAAAATCCGAGGGGAAGGACTGAAATCCGTCGTCGTGCACCTCGCTTCCTTTACTACAAATATACTCTATACAGAAGGTCATTCGAGGGAGTACTCTTGCGATGCTTAGGGGAAGAAGATGCACTCCAAGCTTTGCAAGAGGCACATTCTGGGGTATGTGGGTCACACCAGTCTGGACCAAAGCTTCACTTCCTTATAAAAAGAATGGGATATTATTGGCCAACGATGGTAAAGGATTGCTTGGACTGCACTCGAAGATGCAAGGCTTGTCAATTCCATGCGAATTTTATTCATCAACCTCCTAAAGTGTTGTACCTGACTGTTGCATCTTGACCATTTGACGGTTGGGGATTGGATTTTGTTGGGCCACTGCCAAAGTCATCTGGCGGGCACCTATACATCTTGGCTGCAACTGACTACTTCTCAAAATGGGCCGAAGCTGTTGCTTTTAAGGAAGTAAAGAAGGAAAATGTTGCAAGTTTCATCAGAGTAAACATTATCTATCGCTTTGGCATTCTTCGTTACATAATAACGGATAATGGAAAGTCATTCGACAATAGGTTGATGAGCAAGATTTGTGAACTCTTTGGCTTCAAGCAACGTAACTCTTCTATGTACAATGCTACCGCCAATGGTCTAGCCGAGGCATTCAACAAGATTCTATGCAACTTGTTAAAGAAAGTCGTCTCCAAATCCAAATGGGATTGGAATGACCATATAGAGGAAGCTCTGTGGGCATATAGGACAACTCACCGCACGCCAACACAAGCGACCCCATATGTACTCTTTTATGGAGTTGAAGTCGTCTTGCCACTCGAGCGTCAAATACCTTCATTATGATTAGCTATTCAAGAAGACATCACTGATGAAGAAAATGCTCAACTTTGATTAGCAGAGTTGGATGCTCTTGATGAGAAAAGGTTGGAAACTCAATAGAGTCTTGAATGTTATCAAGCTCGATTGTCTCGCGCCTTCAACAAAAGAGTTCGCCCAAGTTCCTTTCAAGTAGGAGATCAAGTCTTTGCCATAAAAAGACCCATTATTACTTCCCATAAACCTGTAGGAAAGTTCACTTCAAAATGGGATGGGCCATATGTCGTACAAGAAGCTTACTCAAGTGGGGCTTACAAGCTGGTTGATGCAGATGGCATGAGAATCGGCCCTATCAATGGAAAGTTTTTAAAGAAGTATTATCCTTGAAGTTGCAACGCTCCTTGACGCATGAGCCTAAACTGCATGTTCCTACACTCCTGGCCCGCATGAGTCTAAACTGTGTACGGCCCATAAAAAAAAGTCCGCTAGGTTGAAAACCTCGAAAGGGGCGACCTAGGCAAAAGTTAGGACATAAAAAAAAATTAAAAAAAAATCACCCATTCTGAACTACGGTATGACTTAATCCTCTTCACCGAGGTACGTAGGCAGCTTAGAGTTTCATTCTGAATTCAGTCGCATAAGTTCAAAAGATACATATTGCCCTAGTCGTTGTCCAAATGATATATGATGGAAATAATTCATTCAAACAACACTTGAAAATCAGGCTGAAATTTCATTCTTCTTTTAAACTTTGGATCTCATATGACTTAGAGGGGGCAAGCCTTCATGATAAACCAATGTCTTCTATAGGACGATTATAGTCTTTGAGGAGGCCACCAAGTATTTGCACTAAAGTTCAGGGATTTACTATGTCTTCATGTTCATCAAATCTTTAAGTCCTCCGGTCTTCAAGTTTGCTGCTCTTCAAGTTGAAATGTTTAAACCCTCCAAGTCTCCAAGTTGAAGTCTTCAAATCCGTCGGTCTTCAAGTTGAAGTCTCCAAGTTGAAATCTTCAAGTCTGTCGGTCTTCAAGTTGAAGTCTTCACGTTTGCCACTCTTCAAGTTCAAGTCTGCAAAGTCCGCCAAATCTTCAAAGTTTCCAAATACTCAAGTCAATGTCGTCAAGTTCACGAAGTCTTCGAGTTGAATCTTTATAATTTTCCAATCTTAAGGTGGACATATGAGTCCCTTTGCACCTTAAGTTAGCCTCTTCGTGGTTTTGTCCTTAAAAGAAAACTATAACTTTCTAATCTTAAGGTGGATATATGAGTCCCTTTGCACCCTAAGTTGGCCTCTTCGTGGGTTTGTCCTTAAAAGGAAACTATAATTTTTCAATCTTAAGGTGGACATATAAGTCCCTTTGCACCTTAAGTTGGCCTCTTCGTGGGTTTGTCCTTAAAAGGAAACTATAACTTTCCAATCTTAAGGTGGACATATAAGTCTCATTGCACCTTAAGTTGGCCTCTTCATGGGTTTTTCCTTAAAAGAAAACTATATTTTTCAATCTTAAGGTGGACATGTAAGTCTCTTGAGAGTAATCTCTCCAATAGTCGAGGCACATTGAGAATAATCTCTCTGATAGTCGGGGCACATTGAGAGTAATCTTTCTGATAGTCGGGTCATTTTGAGAGTAATCTCTCCGATAGTCGATCCACATTGAGAGTAATCTCTCCGATAGTCGAGGCACATTGAGAGTAATCTCTCTGATAGTCGAGGCACATCGAGAGTAATCTCTCCGATAGTCGAGGCACATTGAGAGTAATCTCTCCGATAGTCGAGGCACATTGAGAGTAATCTCTCCGATAGTCGGGGCACATTGATAGTAATCTCTCCGATAGTCGGGTTATTTTGAGAGTAATCTCTTCGATAATCGAGCCATATTGAGAGTAATCTCTTTGATAGTCGAGCCACATTGAGAGTAATCTCTCCGATAATCGGATCATCTTGAGAGCAATCTCTCCGATATTCGGACCGGGATAAGTACTCATCCCTTCACACCCTAAAACACCCTTCTTCATGCCCGTATCATCTCGTTAAACAAGAACATATATCTTTCTTGTTTGACCTACAAAAAAAACAGTAAAGGAAGAAAAGACGACGAAAAATACACAGAAGAAAAATTACCTTGGGATTGCCTCCTACTCGTGAAAACACACAGCCAAGGCAGCTAGTAGATGCTACAATTCGATGCTTAATAAACACATGGGCATGGGGTTTATATAGATCTCCTATACAGTTGATTGGGAGGTGAGGTCTCGATGTGGGATCGCCTGAAATCAGTTACCAAAAGGGATTTGGATTGCTTAGGCGGCCGAAATAAGTAGTGTTGGACATGGAGTCAAAGTGTAGTCTTCAAAATTAAATATTCATAGTTTCAATCCTAAAGAGATTTGAATACATATACTGCACTTATATTACACATAAGACAATAATGATTTTCAATTAAAAGAGAGATTTATTTTACCAAAAGGCAAAATGGAACGTTAGAGAGCAACTACACTGTTCAACGTGATTGAAATTTGGAACTTTGGTGTTTAGTTTTATGTGAAAAGAAAGAGAAAAAATGTTGCTTCATAATACTTCAAGCATGGTCTTAAAGCTTATACCTTGACAAGTCTTGAAGTATGGGGTATTTATAGGTATATAAAATTTGCGAAATTAAATTCATAAATTAATTTGGACTATATTTTAAATTCAAGATATATTGGTCCAAATAAATATTATGGGCTAATATAATTAGATTAATTATATAAATCCAATATATATGGATTAAATAAATAAGTCATAATCCATTGGGCTACCCATTTAATTGGGCTAAAGTGATGAGTCCACTTCATTAAGCCCAAAATGTCATCTTTCTAGAGGCCCAGTTTGGTGCCACGTGTCATATGACGTGGCGCGCCAAGTCAAGCGGAAGAGCCAATAGGATCATGCCACGTGTCAAAATGACAAGGCATGCTAGGTCACATTAAAAGGCCAATGAAATCGCGCCACATGTGCAAGTGAAATGTTCTGGCCAATCAAATGCGTCCTTGTCATACTTCGATTTGATTGGTCGGAAAGAGCTTGTTCTTATCATAACTCTTCCCTTCCACAACTATAAATAGGGGTCTTCATAATTCAGAAAAGACACTAGAAATTATAACAAGAAGCAAGAAAGAGCCCGTGGATCAAACGGTGTAAATTCCTCCACAAGTTTCAAGTTTCAAGCAATCAAGTTCAAGTTCAAGCTCAAGAACGAAGAACAAATCAAGTTCAAGCTCAAGAACGAAGAACAAATCAAGGTTCAAGAAATACGAGTTCAAATCAAAATTCGTCCTAGTTGAATTCAAGATCATCGTTCGTGGAAACAACTACATATTCAAGATCAAGCTCAAAGGCCCTTGAATTTATTTACTATAGGAAAGAAGAATCAGAGGATCCATAGAGATTGTACACTCAAATTATTTGAAATAAAATACTACGATTGTTGCAATATTTTTCGGTCCTGATTTTATTTTCCCGACGCAAATTTATTATCTACAGTATCGAAATAACTTTGAACACTAATTCCTCCTTTCTGATAACCAAACAGCAAAACAATATTTTTGTTGTTAATTTGATTCCTTTGAAATATATTTGTTCATATTATTTCTTTAATGTCAAAGTAGCGGAATAAATTTTTAGGAAAAATAAATATTATTCTAAACGTAAATAAAAAATTATGTTTTCAAGAATGGACGAAATTGTGCTCAAAGTGCTTAACAACTCCTAATTTAAATAAAAAAGATATATACTGACTGTAATTAAAATTTTGTCTAATATGAAATGCACTTACGAAAAGTAAAAAAGGTCCGATCTATAAGTTAAAAGGAAAAATATAACATTCCTAAAATTTTCAACATAAATCAAAGAAAAGTAAAATAATACATTTCTAAAATTCCTAGCATAAATAAATGAGAAACATTTTCAAGAACTAGATTTTTTTCAATTCCTAAAATCTACGTTGATTACAAGAGAAAAATATATCTTTTAAGAAAGAAATTGTTTTAAACATAAACATAAATAAAAGAGAAAAAGTCTTTATTAAAATGGAAATTCTAACTACTTTGTTTACGGGAAATTTTTCGGCAACTCTACTGCTTATCGAACAAAAACTTAGGAATCTTTTCTTTTTACCCCTTTCTATTTACTTTTTGAATTATTATATTTTCACTTTGAATACAATTTATTTTTTTCTTGAAAAGTGCCAAGTTCATTTTAGTTTGATGTAAGAAGAACCATTCTTACTTCTCTATAAAATTATATTTAGCGTTAATTTGTCACCAAATTATGAATATTATAACTCAAAGAATTATTTATGATTGGATATGTCCTTGTGACATTAACATATCTTCTTACCCTTCAATCATGTACTATTTTTAAAAATACTAGTATCTATGAACGTGTGTTGCACGTTAACACTAACTCGTGATGATATAAACATTTATTTATATGAAGAAATAAAATTTAATTAATGAGAGAAATTTTATATTTAACAACACAGCAATCATCTAAATACCGTTACATTAGCATAATACATGAATTTAATATAAAAGAACATCATCAAAACCTACACAAATGATCAATTTTGTCATGTTAGTTAGATAATTATGTATTATTAGTTTAAAAGTATTTAATGTGATGGTATCTTAAAGAACACTTCTTTTTGGACAATATTTTTTTTGTGTATGTTTCCTCATAATGATTTGGTTGCTCTGCCTTAACCACAACTCTTGTTGTCGATCTTGATATCCCTCTTGAAAGTGCAACACATAATTATTCGTGCAACTAAACATATTGCGGTAAATATAGTCCAATATTTTTATGATGTTTGTCCTTGTGCTTTATTTATCATATTTGCAAAACATACTAAAAATTATTTTCACACAAATTTAAAAGGATATTCCTTAGTTTCGGAAGACAAAAGTTGAATTCAGGGATAATAATATACTTAAAAGCACATTGACCAGTATCATAATTTTTGCATGTTTGACGTTATTGTCAAAACTTCTATATATCATCTATGTGCTATTACATAAGCTATTTAGAATCTTGAGAGTGCAACATGCAGTTGTTCGTGTAAGAAAACATATTGCAGTAAATATAGTCCAATATTTAGGATATTTGTCATTGTACTTTATTTATTATATTTGCAAAACATACCAAAAATTATTTTCACACAAATTTAAAAGGATAATCCTTAGTTTCGAAAGACCAAAGTTGAATTCAGGGATAAGAATATACTTAGAAGCACATTGACCAGTATCATAATTTTTACATGTATGACGTTATTGTCAAAACTTCTATATACCATATGTGTATTATTACATAAGCTATTCAACGTATCTAAGTTTTTAAGTAGCATGACAGGCATAATTTTCTTCAAAATCAACCTATATACAATGCAAGATCAATTTTAATTTAGTCTATTATATATACGATGACACTAACATACATTAGAAATAATAAACTTGACAACAAACATGTATGGTAGAAGGCCATTTAAGTAGAAGGTCATTTGATATTAAAGTATTTAAGCATTCTTCTTGGTAGTAATTATTGGTATTATTTTTCTGCTGAGTCAAAAACTGAAAAATGTTTGTTGTTTTTACTACAAAATTTTGCAATCAACCTTTTATTTAGTTGATCATCATATTCATTTATGCTAGCTAAGATATTTTTTTTAATTCTATCATGCGATTTGCACAAATTTCGTTGTAATCTAATGATAAAAATATTTCTCTTATTAAATGCACTACCATTGCCATTTGAGATTGATAACCAAGTATTCAGGAAGAACCAAATCATCTTTTATTGGATGCTCTTCTTTCTTTCCGACACGAATCAAGAAGACACTGAATACCGGATCTATTCTTACTTTATATTTCTTGTGAGTTGAATCTTTTTTCATTTGAGGCCAGAAGTATAACTTTTGCAAGCTAGCTTTTACAATCTCTGATTTTGTCGATTTTGGAACTACTGGTAGTACTTGACAGAAATCGCCTCCCAAACCATTAATTTTTCACCAAATAGTTCATTAATATCCAATATATCTCTAGAACTCCGGGCAATTATTTCGATCGTTTTACACTTAGCCATAAGTGCTTCATCCCATATTATCAATTTTGCTTTCTTTATAAATTTAGCACTATTTCTCTGCTTTGATATATTTGTGATGATTATTTAAGTTGTTTGAAGAGGTATATCAAATATAAAGTGAGTGGCCTCACAATAAAATCGTTGTTGGTACACCACTTGCTATTATTGCTAACAATATCATGCCCCTTGATACGATGTTTGCAAGTAATGCATGACATAGAAATATTATTTGATTCCGCCGGAGGCATCTACAAAGAATAATCCCGCTATACCAGGTCGACTCTTTATAATATAGTCTTGAAAGCTTGTTCTTGCTTAGGATTTAGTTTTGATTGTGCTTCCTCAGACACTTGTATATTATTTTGATTCTTAATAATATAATAACCTTTTTACTTTGTGTTCTAATTTTTTTAATCTCTAACGCTCTTTTTATGGAATAAATTTATGTATACTAAATTTTTTTTTAAACTTGAATAAGAATTTTACTCATACGATGAATTTAAAAAATAATTGAATTGGATTCTCTTGCTAAAAATTTAATTAAAAGATTTAATTATTTGGTTTTAACATAAAAAAATAATTTATTCTATATTGATTCAGATCTTAATATTAGTTTCATCTCTTGTTTTGAATTTTTAATCTTAATTATAATTTTTTCCGCCATAAATTTTATTTTCAAAGAGTAAAGGATTGATATGACATTTCACTTTTAGATGTTTAAGTTTGTAGAATCATTAGTGGTATTGACTCTTACCAATCATTTTTTTTCTTTACTCTTACCAATCATTTTTTCTCTCTTTCTCACACATTTATATTCTTAAATATTTTCTTAGTTGTTGTTTAATAATAGTGTATTTTTCAGTATTACACAAAAAATTGATTAAAAAATTATTATTTAAGTAGAAAATAGTTTAAATATAATATAAAAATATATTATCGTGAGGATATTTTTTGTTCCTCAATTTCAACTGTTTATGCAGTCTATTTAATATTAATTTTATTTTTTCTTGGTATTGAACATTATGGAGTTGTAATGTATTGTAAGTACGGAGGATTCTTATGAAATTAATTTTATTAAACCTTCCTGCATATTTTTAATAAGAATTTAATAGACAAAATTTTATTAATTTTAAATTTTTAAATATTAAAAATTAGCATATAAAGTATTGTAGTCCAAAAAATAGGTTATTGCAGTCACGTCATTTTCCTATGAGTTCTTCCATTTAATATTTTAGGGCTATTTTGGTCTGTTAATATTGTATTTGTGCTTTTAAAATAATACAGGCTCTCCTTTTTCTAAATGGATTTGAATAATATAATATATTCTCAAATTAGTCCAAAAAATAGGTTATTGCATTTATGTCCTTTACTTATGAGTTCTTCCATTTAATATTTCAGGGCTATTTTGGTATATTAATATTGTATTTGTGCTTTTATAATAACATATGCTCTCCTTTTTCTAAATGGATTTGGACAACATAATACATTCTCGAATTATATTAGTAATAGGATATTATAATACGCTTTCAAATTAAATTAGTAATAGAAATTTTTAAGAAGTATATCCTACAAGTAATAGGATTACATGACTAAAAATATGTCTCTACCCCGAAAGTAATTATATTAAAAGGAAACATAACGTGTTCCTAAAGATATTAGGTATACATGCTAACATGTAAATATTATATGTCTATACCCGAAAGTAATTACACTAATAGGATTTCTAAAGGTAATCATATAGGATTTCTAACGTGTAGTATTATGTCCTAAAACTAGTAGGATTATTAGGCTAATATCTAGAATTTCGATTATTTTTTTTTATTATAAGGTTATTATGCTTAATATTATAAGGTTATTTTTGTAAACTGACATTGTATTCATGCTTTTATAATAATATAGATTATACATACAAAACAATAAAATTATTTTATAATGAATAATAGGTAAAAATTAAAGCATAACCATAGCTACCTTATAACTGTCTTGATCCTCTTTGTTGTTTCATCTTCTTAAACTGCGCAAGCTTGATACATCATAAATTTACCTTTTTAAGTTATTTCTTAAAAAGAAGTGTAAATATCTAAAATACCATTGAGAAATATTAATAAAAGTTAACACAGCGTGCTTACTCTGTTTGAACTTCGAAATCATGTATAAAACCCACGTGTCGATATTTCAATAAAGCATATGAGAACCTATGTGGGACAATAGTTTTTTCGTTTTAGAATTAGCAGAAACATATTCAATATTAATCATTTTTAAGAATTTATACTTCCCTTTTTAATTTTTATTATAACTCACAATACATTTGTAATTGCATTTATATCATTTTTAAAAAAAAGAATTATTTATGACACGAGATACACGCGCATCGCGTGTACCGCTAAGACTAGTATAATATCAAAGTATATAAGCGTCTATAGACGAACTTCTTCTATGATTTTCAGTTGCAATTCTTGTTCAATACCAGTCCAAATCTCCATTAAGTGACTTCCAAATTTGTAAGCAAACTCCTTAGACTATTTCTAACAAGTCTAAACGACAATCGCTCCAAATTTTTCGGTGAGAATAGCACGTGCTAGTCAGTTTTCGGACCGGTAATTGAAAAATAGCTTGCATTTGCAAAGTCATTACAAAATAGCCACTATTTTGCTGAAACACGGAAAGTTCCAGACTAATATGCTGGATTATGGAGCTCATGCGTATAAACTTCCAGCATATTATGTTGGAACTCCAGCACATTATGCTGGAATCTCATATGTAAAAAATTCGAAGTAGAGCATATTATGCTGAAATGTTTTCGGATTTTTAAAGGTGGTTTTGTTCAGATTTTATCTTTACATGAAAAAGTAGCTAGATTTCAATTACTTTTGAAACTGTGGCTATTTTTCAATTACCAATTATAAATCTGGCTATTTTTATTTTTGTCCAATTTTTCATAGAATCATATTCAAAATGTAAACCCGCTTATTTAGACAAAGAGTATGAGTCATTAATTGGAAAATTCATGACTAATAATTGACCATACTAGTCATTGTTCAGACAGAAACGAACTATTCTATTTTTCGGCCCAATATAAGATAGCTTATGAGTCCAAGCCCATCTACATCTGAAAACAATTTCGTGCATTGCTTCCATTAGAGCAATATCATCCTTGTCGGCACAGCCTATTGATCAAGACGGATGTAGCATAGGTACAATGAATTTAATTGAATCCATTTTTTCAGACGAAGCATAGAAACTATTTGAATAAATTACCAACTTAACAAATATTTAATTTTCAATCAATAATTTCAAAACTGTAATAAGTTGCGTGCTACTATTGTTTATAAGTTGAATGCATTAAGTTTAGATTATGCATCCGTTTTTAAGTTAGATACTTCAAAACAAACAGTGGTGTCAGGAATTAGGAATTAGTGGTCTCTCAATTAGGTAAATTTCACGGTGTCATATTAACTGTGGTAAATAGACACAGTTGTATGCATCTTATTCCCAGAAATCATTGTAAATTTGTAATTGTTGGACTTAAATAATCTTAGTTCCTCGTGTGGCGCTCTTGATTTCTCTCCTACCAGAGGTACCGAAGTACAAATTTAATCCAAAGTCACAGTTTTGTGAACTAGCCTAAAGTTGGGTCTTATGTCTTATCCCCACCGTGAAAGCCTAAAGAGCTATTCCCTCATTAGACTTTCCTTTTAAATGAATGTAGGTCCAAGCACATTGATTTTCCAGTAAGTGGGTATTTTTAATGTAAAATATGGATCGCAAAGTACCTTTTAAGACAATTTTAGATAATTTAAAAGAAAATCATACTTAACAGTTAAGATTGAGGCTAATGACTTTGAGCTCTATTGTCTGCACTTTCTGATTTAAAAAGTTCTTGAAAAGGTATTTATTTAAACACCATTGTTGAGAGATCAAAAATCATATCCTCCTATAACTAGATACGTAATAAATTGGCCATTGTTTTCTTACAGAAAACCAAATACGTTTGATAATTAATAGCTCCTTTTTCATCAATTCTGTAAGATTTAATTCTTCATATAAAACTTTACTTTTTTTTTTCTTGTTAGGTTATATATATATCCTTTACTATAATTGATGATTAATTGCTAATTTTATGACGTCAACAACATGCATCTGCTTTAAGAAATTTGAGGATTTGTTACGCAATGAAAGTGAAATGTTACATGATATATGATTAATAGTTAAGCAATACTCGAAGTAAAGCATGCGTCCTAATTTTTTATCAAATTTTCACCACGAAACTTGTTCATCTTAGGAATCTCTATAGAACATAATTTACGGAATAAAAGGTACTCTTTGAGAAATGAAAAAAAACTGAATTGTTTTTTATGTACATACTTGATTGTGAAGAAACAAAAATATTAATATAATTATGCAGTCCCCTGTATATATGCCTCGTAGTAAAATTTGGTCACACGCAATTAGTGATGTCTAAGAAAAACAAAGCTTTCATAAATTAGGTAGTTACATGATGATTCGTAATCACTATAACAGTTGACACTAGCGCTTCTTCTAATTAATTATAGCACGCATGAAAAACCAGACATCACCTAACTATACATGATAAACATCAATTGAAAAACAAGTGTTCTTAAGATAGAAACTGTTCCTGGACTTCAAATTTCTTTTCCTTCAAAAATCTTTAACAAGGAAAAGGAGAAACCAAACAAGTTCCACCATCTGGTAAGTATAAATTATCCCAATACTAATTTACCCCGAATCGAAGTAAGTAACCAAACAAGAAATAAAGCGATTTTAAATTTTTATCTCAGAATTATTTTTGTTTATTCATCGAACTAAAGGACCCTTAAGGATAGGATTAGGAAGGAGACAAAGTTCAAGGAAAGGGGGGGAGGGGGGATGCAAAGTTCGAGGAAGGGGGTGGGAGGTGTTGGTTGTGAGTATTAAAGATAATGGTATTCAAGAATCAAGAATATTTTTGGTTTGTATTATTCCTCTCCAATTTACAAAGGTCAATACAGATACATGGCTTTAGCTTAAAACTAGAAAAACATAAAACTGAGAAGGAAACAGAAAAGAAAATCCTATACGGGTCGAATTTTACGGATACAAAATATTTTAAGTACAAAAGAAGGAAAATAAATATAATATCTTACTTATACAAGAAATCAATCAAAACTTTACACATACAAGGACATTATTATCCACAGATGTATAGGTTAAGCCGATAGAAACTAGCATTAAAATGTGTAAAAAAGTAAGCCTTGTTAGTTGTTATAACATTGACAGAGCTTATCGCATGTGGTTTTTTTCTAATAATCCATTATCTTTTAACTGGACTGGTGCTGACTAGTGCAGTAGTGCTCCACTGACACAACATAATTATTTATCTCTGACGTTAAAATAACTTTCTTAGGGGTGGATTGGTTTGAATATAGGTTATGCTGGGATAAGTTATGATAAGATTATTTTTTATTCGGATATTGTATTAAAAATAATATTTGCATAATTTTTAAGAAGAAGGTATAAGTTATTCCGACACTAATTACCTCACCCCCTACAAGGTATAAGTTATCCCGATGTTAATTTTATTTCCGGGATAACTTATCTCAGGTTTGCTAACCAAATAAAGTATTAAGGTAGTATTAAATTTTTATCCCAACATTATTTATACTTATACCTCATACCAAACGACCCCTTAATTTTTGGGTTATTTATAGCTATATCACATAGAGAGGAGAAGGACAAATTGGGATGGCATTACTTATCAGATAATTGAACCCACATAAAATTGGCTCAAAACGAAGTTCTAAAACAAGGGAAAGCTGTTAGAAATAGGGCCGCTTATCGGACGGATTGGGCGGTTATTTGCTCTTAACGATTTGGCTTATCGGTTATCGGCTTTTAAATGTATTAATCCGCTAGCCACCCGATAAGATATCGGACGGATTGGTATCGGTTTAGCTCTTATCGGGCGGTTTATCGGATTGTTTGCTGATTGATGTAACTCAAAATAAAATTTCTATGCTCAGCAGACTACATTCCAGTCTATAGAATATGGCACCTAAGAAGAGAGCTAAATAGAAGAAATATAGAGCTACATTCTAGCTTATTTCCCAGTAGAATCATCTCTGGGGATGAACCTATTAACAACTTATAACTATCAGAAGAAATAGAAGAGAACACTGGGTATAACACATGACATCAAAATTATCTAATAGTAACTAACTGGAATAGTAAATTATAACTAAATGTCTAATAGTAAATTAGTAATAGATAGAGTACTAGAAGTGGAAGAAGGATTTTTGATTATTTAATATATATATATATATATATATATATATATATTCTTAATGGGTTAACGGATTATCCGTTAAGAAAATTGAATAATCCGCCCCCAAACCGATAAGCCGTTAATAAAAAAAATTCAATCTGTTCCCCGTCCGTTAAACCGTTAAACCGATACCAATAAGCCATTAAGCTTCGGTTTCGGTTCGGTTTTCGAATTCGGTTCGGTTTTGAACACCCCTAGTTAGAAAGAGTAAACGGAAATGAGAGAAGACCATAACCTTAAATTAAAACGTTAAAATTCATGCACTTCTCAAACAAAGATTAATAAGATATAAAATTGTCCATATTAAAAGAAATAAATGATGAAATATTTTTGGGAGTAGAGAAGATACTAGGGCTACAACAATTTAACAATCAGGGCAGGGGGAAGTGCAGAAAATTTTCATTTAACTTGTTAGCACGTCTCTGTTTAGGGCAATCTGGTCTAAACAAGGTCAATTGATGCACTTCAAATCTTAATAATTTCTCACTTTTGTCTTGTTCTCTTTTATTTATAGTTTTTTTTTCAACCTTTTATTTATAGTTAGCTAACCATAATTAAACTCTTTTTGTCACTCCAAATACTGAAATAATCCCAATAAGATAATTAGTGGCCAAAACATTACAGACTTCACGTCATCTCCAATCCTTGTCTCCATTTTCTCCTCCAAAATAGAGTAAAGTTATTCTAATCATTACTCTATTTTTTACTCCAAAAACGAATATTTTATTTTATATTTTTCTCTCTCTTTAATATTATATTATTATATTTTATTTAAATTTTATTTTCTTATATCTATTAAAAAAATTCTATCTTTTTTTCTTTTTTACATATTTTATCACATATAATTTATATTCCTTTCTTATATAACCATTTAATATAAAATTATTTTATATCATAAATTTGTAAATAATATAATTTGCAAGAAAATATTATAGATTATATATATTAACGGATAATTCAAATAAAAAGTAATATCATTGAGATACAAAATAATTAAATACATATTACATTATGGTAAAATTTAGATTAAATACTACATAAATATTCAACTTCCACCTCTAGCATGCTCCCATAAATGATTTACTAATGCATTACGAAGTGCAAAATGAGCATCTTTGTCTTTAATTCTTTTGTGTCGAGCTAAATATTGTTCAAATCGGTAATTTTCATCTACTACTATTTCTACCGTTGGAGGTGGATATTCCCAATCATCTTGAATTGGTGCATTAAGATCACGCTCATCCTCGATTATCATGTTGTGCAGTATAATACATGTAGTTATTATATCATGTATCACTTCTTTTGTTCAAAATATGATGGTCCTACAACAATTACAAAACGAGCTTGCAAAACTCCGAATGCATGTTTAACATTTTATCGACATGATTTTTATTTCATCGCGAAATATTTATTTCTTCTATGGCGAACGTGGGTCACGAATAGTTTGCACAAGGGTTGACCATTTTGGATATATACCGTTAGCTAAATAATAAATCATATCATATTCTTTTCCCTATATTTGCACCATTCATTTTTTGAGATGATTATATATTTTTTGTACAATTATAACTTATAATAAAATTAACTTACAATTTTACATAAAAATAATAAATGCACGAAAATTAATTTATCAAAATTATACGCCAAAGTTAAGATGTATAATTAATATGATAAAGATATTACATAAATATATTTAGGTATATATAAAGAGATAAATTAAAAGAGTTAAATTTAAATTCATAATTTTAACAGTATTATAAGTTTAATGTTAAATTTTTTTAAAATTAAACCCATAAAATTTAAATCTAAGAAAACCATACTATTATTCTTCTTTAATTTCTACTGTCCGTAAAATGTTCTGCCAGTTCGTGTTAATGCTATAGCACGTATTAATTGCAATAGCTATGCACTAAGAAAAGTATAAAGGTCAAACAAATAAACAAATGTTAGAAACACTTAAAATAATGAAAGGCTCTGTCACTACCCGGAATCCTATGAAAGCACGTCTTTTGGACGTGCATCCTCCTCCGCGGAAACACGTGATCTTGATTGTTTTTTATTTCCAGGAAATACAAGCACCTCATGGAAACCATCAACTAATATTTTCATCTCTCCGCTTAATACACTTAATTCTTCATAGACTCCACTATATGATTATAGTAAATTTATTATTGTTATTATTATACTTAGTACTGATGCCCCAAAAAAGAAGTACACCAAATATTAGAATAGATACAAATAATTTTACGCTTATATTTTTTTATCATCTTCTATATGTATGATCCAGTTGAAGATGTGTGCATATCGAAAATCATTTAATCATACCCTATATTTATATAATCAGTAAATACAAAATTATGTTATATATAACTTATTAGTATGACTTAATCATAATTAATTTAATATATATATTTTAACCTTAATTTTACCGCTAAAATAATGTCATTTGAAGTATAGTACTAGTAGGTAAGCTCTACGGACAAATGCCTCTATGGCTAGGTCTCCAAGAGTCCGAAACCAAAATGTGATTCTTTTGGATTCAAAGAACAAAAATATATGAAAAAAATACAGTGACAATAATATATATAGCGTCTTTTTAAAAGACGCTATACCTTAACGGCCATTTGGCCAGTTAAGTATAGTGTTTTTCACAAAGACGTTATATGTGAATTAATTTAAGCGGGAAACTATAGCGTCTTTCGTTAAAACGCTATATATATAACGTCTTAACAAAAGACGCTATACATATAAATATATCGTCTCCTTCCCTTCCCCCAAAATAGAACCCCCCCCCCCCCCCCCCCCCCTCCCAAAAAAAAAAAATCAAAACGCTCCCCCCCCCCCCCCAGTTTTAATCAAAAAAAATTGTGTAGAGCCCACCCGTCCTAGAAAAGTAAAGATTCTCGGTCTCACGTGCTAGCTAAGGCGTTATCTCGAACATTGTTGCTTGTTTCGGCTCCAAATCACAAAATTTTTGACTTTCTAAAAATCTTAAATCGAGGTATTCCGACTTAGTTTTTGTTAAAACTTGTATAAAAATGCATATTAGTTATTTTTTATGTGCTCTATGTTATTTTACAATTGTTTTGCGATTTAACTAATTTGTTGTTTTTTCTCCGGACTATAGTTTTAGTGTGCTCTAAAAATTCGTAAAATAGAGAAATTGTTATTAGTTATTAAAAAAAAATAATTAATTAGTTACTTTTTACTGTGGTATATGTATTTTCGTGATTGTTTTGTGATTAAATTGATTTGTTATTTTTATTCGGTTTAGATTATTATTTGCTAAAAGATTAGTAAACTAGATAAATTGTTACTTTAGTTTTTTGTAGTGGTATCTTGTGGCCTAATGTAGTGCTTGTATTTGTAATGTAGTGCCCTTTTAGCGTAGTAAAATATAGTGCTCTTTAGCGTAGTATCCTTGTAGTTATTGAAATTAATCATTTAAGTATCTATTATACCCAAAAATACGTCAAAATAGCTGATAATTCAAACACAAACTCTGTCCAATTCTAGACAACGATCGTAAGAAAATATCATGAGAATTAAAAAAAATTTCGCATCATGAACATAAGAATTCAGGATACATTGGTGCTACTGGCCTCAAATATTGTGTCCGGAACCAAAATGTGAATATTTAATAATTAAATCATGTATAGTAAAAAAATAGGTGATAACTAACAAACATATAAAATAATAAAACTAACATATTAAAGTAACATATAAAATATAAAATTATAATATTGAAAATGTATCAACTTAATTAACAATATAGTAAAAATATCGAATAAAATTTAATATTCAAGGTATTGTAATATATTTAAGCAATGGAAAAGAAAAATAATATAATTAATTTTGTTCAATTTACAGTAGTCGTCATGGAAGTTCCACCTTTGCATCTCGGACCTGCCTCCCTAGAGCTACTATTGCTACAGGCCGAGCATAGGTCTTCCTACATATGGGAGGAGCAGTTATTGGCCCAGACTTTACGTTCTAGGAGAGTAGACGATATGTGGGACTTTTTTAAGACCCGCCAGCTCCTTCCCCATATAGTCAGACGCCTGCAGAATACGGATTTTTATAGGATCATTGAGATCGGTCGGCTGCAGCTGGATTGGTCGTTGATCACGGCTTTGATAGAGCGGTGGCAACCAGAGACACACACATTCCATTTGCCTATTGGCGAGGCCACTATCACGCTGCAGGACATGGAGGTTCTGTATGGGCTGCCGGTTAATGGACTTCTTGTTGCTTTGCTACATGCCATGAGAGATTATACGGGAGATCAGTACCTAGAGACGTTGCAACGGCTCACCGGTTTCCGGCTAGAGGAGGAGGGTGTATTGGTTGGGGCTAGTCGTCTTGCGTTGACGCCCGTCCGGCTGCATTTGGAGGCCATACATGATGACATTACTCATAATACACCGGAGCTTCATATTCACCGGTACACGAGGTTGCTGCTGCTGCTTATGTTTGGAGGCGTAGTGTTCCCAAATACTTCGGGAAACCTAGTCAGCTTGAGATTTTTTCATCATCTTGAGCGGCTAGATGATTTGCATCAGTACAGCTGGGGTGCTGCTATTCTTGGCTACTTGTACAGGCAGATGTGTCGGACATTCATGAGCACCCAGTGAGATGTTGCAGGATTTATGTCTATGTTTCAGGTGAAAACATAGTTAAATACTCTCTTCATTATAACATACATCATTAAAATATACCTTAAATTTTACATCCAAATTGTATATTATGTTTGGGCCTGGGAGCGGTTCCTGCAGTTTCAACCACCTCTACCACCCATAGCTCAGGATACACCACCTCTATCGTTTCTCCCTTTGGCTAGGAGGTGGGTTGATAGGCGGGGATACGGACGCGAGTATGAGGCTCGACATAATCTCCCCTATTGCAGGGATTTGTTGGATTTGCTGGAGGACGCGCATGTAATTCTATATTTAAGTTTACTTGTCCTGGATTCATGTATGTTGCATATACTCACGGTTCCTGTTTTTACGCAATAGTTCATTTGGAGGCCATACAACGAGGGCATCCACATCCAGCATACTTGGCAAATGATCAAGGTAGGGAATATGCCTCGAATGAAATGACACGTGGGACTCGTATACTTTTAGTCTAACGGGAGGTGGAGCATGCTCCCTCGTCAAATCAGGTTCGACATTCTCTTCCTCCTCAACATCACCCTCGTCAGGAAAGGATGTGTCATCTCCAGACTCATCATCATTGTTGTCATAATCGCTATTCTCTTCCTGACTCTGCGCATCTACCAGATCCCGATTAAATACGCCATCTTCAGGCAATTGAGTAAGGACAGGACTATTAAGTTGCTCGTTTTCACTGCAGAACCAAAGAAATAATGAGTTACTCAAATTGGTCCAAACAATACATATAACTTTATATATTCACTTACAAATCATAATGTGTTGATATCCCATGATGCACATTATCTTGTTGATGCTGACTCCTGGATGGACCACCATGATCCAACACACTAAAACTCGGCATATTCCAACTGACCGTTGGTTCATAACTTGTAAAATTCATATCTGGTCGGTACCCCCTGTGGAATATATGAGTGTTAATACAAATACAATACACAAAAATATACATCATAACACAGTAGGAAAATTGAAGTTTACCACCCTGCTTTGTGGATTATGTATACTAGGGGAGAAATTATTTTCTCGCTCCTCATTCGCCCATGGAGATAAGTTTAGATCCGGCCAAACTCTTTCAGCCGGAACCTGTTCGGCTAAAATTGCTCCAAAATAACCACCCGATGATTGAGGGATTTTCCTACTTTGCGCAACCACATTATTGCGAACGTTTTGATCCTTGACGTACATTTTCAATATTTTTATCACAATAAATTCTCGGTATTCATCCGGAGTCCTCAAAAAATCTCTCAGAGTTTCATCGTCTTCGATGTTAAACTCAATATAACAAGCAATCCCTTGCGGAGTCACAAAATACGGATATCTTCTGGTTATTATAAGATCACAGAACGTTTACTCACACTCATTTTTTTACATAACAACGATACCAATGTATCCTACTCCATTGTAAGTGGCAACTTAATATGAGACTATGGAGATAAACTATAGCTTAATGAGTTATTCACCACCACAACTTCTCCCTCCCTCCCCCCCCCTCCCCCCAAATATAATGAAACCTTAATTTTTCACTCTTCAGACATTGTGATAAAATGCAAAACAACTAAACAAATAAAAATTTCACAACACTTAGAGTAATTCTGAATGGATTTTTACAAAATTCTTAACGTCCTTATATAAGGCAAAAACCATTCCGGGGGGAGGGTTAAGACGCTATACCCAGTTGAATTATTGTTATGTCAGTTAAGTCTAGAAGAATTATTTGTGAGCCCACAATAATACAGATAACGTCTTTTAAAAAAATATTATATATATAACGTCGTTTTAAAAGACGCTATACCTAACTGGCCAAATGGCCCGTTAAGGTATAGCGTCTTTTAAAACGACGCTATATATATTTTGATCACTATATATTTTTTTCATATATTTTTGTTCTTTGAGTCCAAAAATGTGGTTCGGGTCTCCGACCTCCGAAAGAATTAACAAAAACAAAGAAATAAAACATTTACTACCAGTCAAAAGCAAACGTGGAAGCAGTAGAAAAATTTGGAAGTGCTAAACTTGGTTTGTATTGTATATAACGTATAACCAAACTCTGTATTGGAGTGTCTTTTCCCCTTGTTTTAACTCTGCATCACACTCACCGTGACTCTCTCTCTCTGTACTTAGCAGACAGTGGAGCGAGCACACTGCACAGATTGTATTTCTGTCAGTCCGAAGAAATAAATAAGAAAAAATAGGAATATACAGTGCAATTTCGCATCATAAATGCCTCTCCGAAGAATATCGTGACCTTTTTCCTGTTTCACGGATTTTCCATTAACTGTTGCATAATCCATCAGTACAGTAAATTACTTCCATTGCTTATTTCGCTGTTCAGTGATGGAGTTCAGTAAGATGACGCTGGAAATCTTCTCGAAGTTAGAGCAGAAATGGCTGTATCATTATGAAGGGAAGAAGACTCGGATTCTCAGTATTGACGGCGGTGGAACCACCGGCATTGTTTCCGGTGCGGCATTGATCCATCTGGAAAACCAGATCTGTGCCAAAACTGGTGATCCTCACGTTCGAATTTCTGATTTCTTCGACATTATCGCCGGTACTGGAGTAGGTGCGGTTTTCGCCGCAATGCTTGTTGTTGATGGAGGCGACGGTCGTCCGTTATTCACGGCGAAGGATGCCGTCAAGTTCGTAACGGAAAATCAGTCGCGGCTGTTTAAGGTGAAGAACGTCGGCGTTTTCCGCCGCAAGAGGAGGTTTTCAGGGAAGAGTATGGATAAAGTGTTGAAGGAAGTGTTTAGAAAAGAAGATGGCAAAGTGTTGACGTTGAGGGACACGTGTAAGCCTCTACTTGTTCCTTGCTTTGACCTCAACAGCTCTGCGCCCTTCGTTTTCTCTCGAGCTGATGCTATCGAGTCCCTCAGTTTCGATTTCGAACTATCGAAAGTATGCCGTGCCACGTCAGCAAATCCGTCGATGTTCAAGCCGTTTAATCTTAAATCTGTCGACGGCAAAACCTCGTGCCTCGCCGTTGATGGCGGTCTTGTCATGAACAACCCTGCCGCTGCAGCCGTCACTCATGTTTTGCATAACAAACGAGATTTTCCTTCCGTCACCGGCGTCGATGACCTATTGGTTCTCTCTCTAGGTAACGGTCCATTAAGCTCACCGACAAACTTGAAACTGCGAAACGACGGCTACTGCGCTCCATCTTCCGTCGTCGGAATTGTCGTCGACGGTGTATCTGAAACCGTCGACCAAATGCTCGGCAACGCCTTCTGCTGGAATCCTAATGATTACGTTAGAGTTCAGGTATCTCTAAAATTTTACTCCGTCCAATTTCTTTTACATATTTTGTTTATGTCAGGAGTTAATTTGACTTACTTTTGAAGCTAAATTCGTTGAGACTATTATAATACTGTCAATATGATTCAAAACAGAAAAAGTATTACAAACTGTAAGTTTTTCTACATCAAAATGCGAAACATTGAGTAATTAAAAGTGTTGGTCAAAATTCGCTTTAATTGCAATATAATTTAAAGCATTTTTGGAGAAAATATTATACTCTAGTACATTTTCTCACTTTTTACTGAAGAAATATCAGATTGAAAAGCTTGACGTGTGTCAGCGTTGATAACGGGACTTTCGTTGATCACAGGCGACCGGCTACACAAGTGGAGAAGTGGGAACAAAAATTGAGGAAGCATTGGAAGAAAGAGGAGTGGAGTCATTGCCATTTGGCGGTAAGCGGTTACTGACGGAGACTAACGGACAGAGAATCGGCGGTCTGGTGCAACGCCTTGTTGCTACCGGAAGAAGTAGTGTGCCGCCAAGTCCATGCAAGGAAACTGCCGTCAGTCCTCTTAGAAACGGACGTTAAGTCATTTTCCTTTTTCTTGTATTTACTTTTCGTCCATTTTGTAATATTTTTTGTCACTTTACGACTTTAACTGTCTCAATGCTGGAGTTAAATACTAGGCTGTTTAATTAGTGCTACTACTGGTATAGTACCATATTATATGTTTAGATCTATAGTATTGTTCTGGAATCAAATGATGCCTTTTCAAAGGTACAGTTTCTTTCGGCCGATTGATTGCCTGAAATCTAGCTAATAGAGTAAGGACAAAGCTGAAATTGTTAATGTCATTAAAGGTAAGGGAAGCAGGTGTTTATACCATTTAAAGCATCCAAATCTTGTATGCGCACTTTAAGTTATTGAGTTTTGGTAAATGTCAAATCAATTGACTCAATTATTTCTTATTAAGAGGTGTGGGTGGCAAGTGGGCCGGTGCGGGCCCGGGATTGGGATCAGGTCAGGACCGTTTGGCTCGATTTTAGTGGGCCTGAGCCGGTCTCGTGAACTGGTCCTATGATTTGGGCCCGTCAGGCCCGGGCCGTTTAGCCCGCCAGGGCCCGAGACCAGACCGGTTCCTTAGCGGGCCAAACGGTCTCACCGGCTATTTTTTAAAAAAAATATAGCCGTTGGGCTGTCAAAAATAGCCGTTGGCTATTTATAAAATAGCCATTTAACCCCCCAACTTTGTTTTAATCCCAAACTTTTTATAATTATACTTTTTCCCTATTTTCAACTATAAATACCCCATCATTCTTTCATTTTTTCTTACAAAATCATCAATCTATCACAATCTCTCTCTAATTTTCTTCTATAATTGCTACTATTGCTTACTTTATTGTTACAATTTGTGAAACAATTGTGAAATTGATGAATTGAAATCTTCAACGATAATCAATTTCCAACAAGTTGTTCTTCAATTCGGTAAACTCGTTCCAACTCTTAAGTTTTAATATTATAATTTTATTTGTTTTATTTATTTTCTATTACTTTATTAATTAAGATGGCTTCCTTAAAAAAAAAATTTGGTAAAAATAAGGGAAAATCCAAGAGTGACGAATCTAGTGCTCAACTTGTTCCTCCCCCACTGCCCCGGGCTCCCCGAACCAAACTCCATATACGTCCTACACCTGCTATTTTTGATAGCGATAATAGTTTATTACAATTTACTGAAAGTCAATTTTGCCATAATGTTAGATCTGGTGAACAATTAGACCATGAATTAATAAATATTCTTTATTCTAATCCAACTATTGATGAAAATGATGACGAGAAAATAGATTTTGATGAAACTCAACCGGATGATGATACACCAACTAGTCCTGCTCCTGATGTTAACCCAACTAGTGGTAACCCTGCTAATCCAAATGATGCCCCATTTAATACTCCTGTTACTACCCCTACTTTTTCTAGACAACCTAACAAACGGACGAAAACATCTCCCGTTTGGCCATTTTTACTCAACTAATTCCAAAAAATAAGGTTAAGTGTAAAACTTGTGGCACGGAGTTAGTTTTTAAATATTTTGGATCGCGGGGGGGGGGGGGGGGGAGGGGGGAGAGGGAGGACGAGAACTTTGGCTAGACACATAATAAAACACCCTCAAGATAAAGTGAGATATCTTCGTCTGAAAGCTTTGGCCGAGGGAAAAAGTCTACCTACTCCTAGTCAGGTTGACCCTAGTACCGGTTCAAATCAATTTCAACCGGGAATTAACACTGTTACCGATGGTATTTTGTATTATGATCCAAAAAAAGATCGGGAAGAATTGGCAAAAATGGTAAATGTTATGTATTTACCCTATAGTTTTCCTTTTGATCTTAACTTTGTGCATTATATTAGAATTTTTTTTAATCCTACTTATAAAGGTTTTTCTCGCACAACCGTAAAGAGCGATATTTATAAATATAAACATGAATATGAACAATATTTGCGCTATTTATTTACTCATATAAATTATCGTGTTGCTATTACAACTGATATTGGTAGAAGTGGTAACGACTGTGATTACCTTACTGTTACCAGTCATTGGATTGATGAGGATTGGATAATACAAAAGCGCATTATTTCTTATAGAATAATTAATTCACGTCACACAGGGCAGTTTATTACTAGCACAGTTACAGATATTTGTAGATATTTTTGCATTAATGATAAAATAATATCAATTTCAATGGATAATGCTACTAGTAACACAAATGCTATAGCCTTACTTACCACTACGCTAAATCCTACATTTAGTGATATTTTTCATATTAGATGTATTTGTCATATTTACCATTTAATTGTGGGTGATGATATGAGAATTTTAAATATTGAAATTAAAAAGGTTAAAATGGCTCTTAACTAGCTTTTTTATTCAAACCGTAGAAGTAGACTTAGAGAATAGTTTAAAAGATGCGATGAATTTGGCCTAAGAGAAAGAAAGGCTCCTAAACCTTATCCAACTAGATGGAATTACATGTATGAAAGTTTGGTTGTTGTATATGAATATAGAAACCCCATAAACTCAATATTTAATGCACATGTAAGTGATGATGATGAGCACCTTACAAATGGGGATTGGGCTAATGTTAAAATACTTGTAGAATTTTTAGAAAAATTTCATATTGCTACAAATGAATTTTCTGGGCAATATTATCCTACTATTTCTAACTGTTTAGTTTATATTGCAGAACTTGCAAATTTGTTTGCTCATTTTTCAGAGGATGGAAAAATTTATAAATTTGCTATTGATTCTATGAGAAAAAAGTTTAAAAAATATTTTTTCCCTATTCCCCCTATTTATGGTGTTTCTCCTTTGTTAAATCCTTGTATGAAATTAGGAGGTCCTCATTTTTAGTATGAAACTGTTTATAATGGTTTATCACTTAAAGATGAGGAATTGTCTCAACTTTCGAAAATAATAGCCTCAATTAGAATAAATGCTCAAATTATTTTTAATACTTATCAAGTTGCATTAAATCATGCTAGACCAAATGTTCCAACTCATTCTTCTTCTGATTCTAAATCATCTAAAAGAACTGCGGGAGTAAGAGCACTTAGTGCTTGGGCGGGGTTTATGGGTTCTCAAGGTTCTAGTAGTAGTGATTTTTCACAACTAAATGAGCTTGAAGTTTATTTTTCGCAGGGAATTGAGGAAGTGAATCCCGACGGTTCCTTTAATCTTTTGGAATTGTGGAAGGACAAAGAAAAACACTTTTCGGTTCTTTCAAGGATAGCCCGAGACATTTTAACTATTCAAGCTTCAATAGTGGCATCAGAGAGCGCTTTCAGTCAAGCAAGACTTCAACTCGGTGATTATAGAGCGTCTATGAGGGAGAGTTTGAAAAAATCAGTACTTTTCAGAGATTGGATCCGGTCGGAAAGAAAAATTTTTGGACTTGATGAATCACAACCAGATGAAGACGAAGCTTACGAAGAAATGCTAGCTGAACTTGCGGAGGATATTGCTTCGCCCGAAAGTGGCGATGACCAAGCAACTTTTCCGCCACCACCAACGGAAATTCCTCCGGACCTTGATAGATTTATGAAGTTCGTAAGAGATACCATGTAACTTGTATGAACAAAAATTAGTATGTCTTATGTAACTTATATTTTGGCACATCTTGATTAGTTTCTTTTTCTTCTCAATGGTGGTATTAGCACCTTGTTGTGCTCATTGCATAGGGGGATGAAGACTAAGAAAGATATTGCCATATTTTTTAATGCTATAATAAAATTACAAGGAATATTACAATATTTTTGTCTTTAGACTTAGATATTATTTTTAACATCCTTTTGTCTTTAGACTAATATATATACTATACTATACTATACTATATATACATCTTATATATAGTATATAGATGTATATATAGCTTTTATATATATATAATACATCATATATATAGTATATAAGATGTATATATAGCTTATCGAATATAGCTTTTATATATATATATATATATATATATATATATATATATATATATATATATATATATATATATATATATATATATATATATATATACATTTAATATATATACTATACTATACTATACTATACTATATATACATCTTATATATAGTATATAAGATGTATATATAGCATATCGAATATAACTTATATATATATATATATACATACATGTATATATATATACTATACTATACTATACTATATACACCTTATATATAGTATATAAGATGTATATATAGCTTATCGAATATAGCTTATATATATATATATATATATATATACTATATATATATTTAATATATATACTATACTATATATACATCTTATATACTATATATATTCGATATTAAATATTAAATATTAAAATTTAGGATGTTAAAGTAAAATTTAGGTCATAATTCTATAATAAAATTTACAAAGCATTGTCTTAGATATTTTTTTTAACATCCTTTTGTCTCTAATATCTATTTTTTTTTTAAAATAAAATATATTGGGCCTACTTAACCCGCGGCCCGGGACCATTTAGCCCGAGATCAAACGGTCCCGGCCCCGGACCGGTCCTTAGAAAAAGTCCGTTTGAACCAGGCCCGTCCCACTTAGCCCGTTTAGGCCCCGGGATCGGCCCACTTGCCAGCCCTAGAGGTGTCACAACTCACGCGGGAGCTAGTGAAATGCTTCACTAATTACTTTAATTATTTTAAAATTCCTCCTCCAAATGACTTTGACTTTAAACCGTGAACACACTTCGGGAAAAGGAAAACTGTTGGTATGTAGTTGGAGGGAACTCTAATCAATTTAAATATCAGGCCAGTGCACAGCTAGCAGAGGCTATATATAAGATCTCGAATTAATCAAAGTTGATCATACAAGTTTTCTTTATTCACTCTATTAGGAGTGTTGCCAAGATATAAGACAAATAAAATATTACAGTTAATAGGACTTCTCATTCGATCCACTATCAACGCCTGAGATCTCCCCGAAATTTATTCTCTAGTATCGTTTGTCGAAATTTGAGAGGGATGGATTGAGCAGCCCAGGTATAAATCTCAGTAAAATAAGTGAGAAATTGAAAGAAGATGCGACATTTAAATTTCAGTAAACACAAAAAGCATTAAGTATTTTTTTTTATCAGATTAAGTTTTGTTTAGAGTAGTTACTTAGACATATGCTGGGAAAATATAACTAATAACTAGTTATATAGTCAAGCAAGACACACATAATCTGACTAGAAAACCATGTTATAAAAAAATTGAAAGAGAAGCAAATGGCGAGTAATGCATGTAGTACAAGGAGTATGGCTGGTGAAAAGCATGCATGTTTCGCGTTTTAATTAGCAATGTTGTTAACGATTCTGGATTTATATGGCTGATATGAACATTTATGCCATTCATATAATGTGTCTTTTTTTTTTTTGTAACACAAGTTTGCAGTAGTGGCAGCTGGTAGATGGTTTGCAGTAACAAAGTGTTGCTACTGCTTGAGACAATATTATTGCCGTGAAACGGCAAAAAGCAGAAGCAATTAATTCTATCATGACTTCTTTCATACAAGGACCTGGGAAAAAATTGAATGATAATATTCCTAGCTATATCTTTCTTTCTTTCTTTTTCCTTTTACTTTTCTATGGATGATGAGAAAATAAGTTAAATCGTCCATTATTATTTCACAGAGTTTGTTGAGTGACAGCAGAGCCTTCAAGTCAGTTGCATATTGCATACTGTGCATAGACTTGGTCATGACAATTGGAACTAAACTCAGTCACTCACCGATTGATAATATTCTCTACCCTTTCACGTCAAACTTATGCTGTAGTCTAACGGTGAATAAGTGGGGATGTAGCAAAAAAATTATTTTGTGCCTCATATAACTAGTTGTCTTTTTTTTGTCTCACAATTTTATGGTCCCAGAATTTTGTGGACCTAGATGTGTAAGATATGAGTCCACATATGTGTGAGATAAAAATAAACCTCACACAACTAATCAGTTGTGTGAGACACACCGCAAAATCATTTGGGATGTAGCCTTTAGTGACGAGTGCATACGAAAAATATACACACCGTTTTAAATATAAAGTAAAGAGAGTAGAAATACTTTTAAATACAGGGACACTCTACACGTGACCTAACATCTTACATTCATGATTCACCTCCGGCTGAGTCAAAGGGCACCCAAGGCAATTTAAAGAGTTACGTATTAAGTTATATTTATCATAAGTATAATTTTCTTATACTATTAATAGTCACCCAAAAGATATTTTTAGGTAAGTAAATTTTCTTATAATGTAATATTTGTAATCTTTAAAATTAGGCGTGTTACCTATACAACAGGTAAAAATCACCTAATGATGTAAAAAATTCCTTACACTAAAGGTGTATGTATACAACTTAAACTCATCGGAATATATGCGGGTAACACTCTAAAAAAGGATTTCAGCTGATCAGTTGCAGTATGCGATATGAAAAAGTAGTAAAGTACTACCCTCATTACGTTAGAAATGTAAGTTTTTGTGCCATTTTCTATGGAACTCATCACAAGACTGACGAGGATTTGCATGCAAAGGGAAATGGAATCAAATCTTGAAACAGATCTGGTATAACAATTTGTAATATACGGAGTTCCTCGAGGAAACCATCACAATGTTGACACAATATTGCAAACCTAAACATTCTTAAACTTCGAGGCGAGACTTTACCAGATCAAATATCTAGGTTTTTTGTTTTACTTTGTGGAAGCGAGCAAGAACATGAACTCCTAATTGGCTGTTATGGAGTACTGACACTAGACAATATAAAAGAATTGTTCTATTAATTAAGAGTGCTAATTTAGTATCTTCCACTTGACGAGAGGGTTCAATTCTGGCTCTAGTTCCATCAACCAAGCTACTGATTTCGTATTAACTTCTAGGTTACGCAGTATAGGGGTCCCTAAATCAAATTATTGAAGAACTTTTGCATTGCCTTTCCTAGTTTAATTTGACAAAAGCAAAAGTCAATCGGACCTAACTAATCCCTCTTCAGGAACAATATTTGCAAAACTCAAACTCATACGTACATCGGTACATGTTCCTAAAATGCAATTTTCAATATGATAAGTACCAATTGATCACCAAAATTAGAAGAAGCAAAACTATCAATTAAACCCAACCACTATAACCTTGGGAGGCATAGTACATGGTGTATTCATCATGTAGATGCCATTCTCATCAATCAAAAATCAACCAATTAAGGGTGAGCCATGAGTAGACAAACGCCAGGTTATAAACATATAAACCAAACATTATGTGATATGTTAGAAGACAACATTGCTTGGCTAATTTGAGTGACTCTATTATTAAAAAGTTTAGTAGCCCCATCTGTTTTTAGCTGAAAAAAGTGCTACCATTCAATCAATCATCTATACATAAATGTTTAATTTCTTTCTACATTACACTATATACTGTGTTAATTTGTGTTTTTCAAATGATTTTGGATAGGAGCGGAGCTACATAGTCTCAACTCTCAAGCGGATTCAATTGAATATCTTTAGTCAGAAAATTTACTGAGTAAATAAAGTATACAAAATTTGCTCAGTTCAGTCCCTTCTGTTTCTTTCAACTTTCTTCATAATAATTGTATTTTAATATTCATACCTTGGGAATTATGAAGACACCCATCCATCCACGTCCATGGCCCCTATGGGCTAGGTGAACGCAGTGACCCCTATATATCAGAGGTTAGGTACCTCATAAGAAAATGAATTATGTATGTATGTATATAAATTAACCAAGCCATAAAGTTTTCTACAACTTTTTTTCGAGATAACTTTTAACGTTGATTTTAGATGATGGATCTGGCCTGTCCGGTACTCATGCTTCCTTAGAAAACCTAATGGCCCCGTAACAATAATATTGTAGAAGCTAGATTCTAACCTAAAGATAAAGCAGGCTACTTCTATAATTTGCCTTCTTTAATTATTAAAAACTGTTCTTGGACTTGATATATATTGATAACAGAGCTAGAGTAGGAATATTAGGATCGTTTTCCTAAAGCCAGACAATAGAGAGACCTTTTTCGTGGTGATTTCATTTTAATACCCATTTTTAGGAGGATAGTACCTAATTTAACAGTAGGATATAAGATGCATTCTAACCGTGCAAATAATAGGACTGCTGTACTAAGCTCCTGTTATGCGCAGGGTGCATGAAGGATCGGACTACAAGGATCTATTGTATGCAACATTACCCTGTATTTTTGCAAGAGGTTGTTTGCATGGCTCGAACACGTGATCTTCTGGTCACATGGCAAAAGAACTTTTATAATATTAGAGCGGTTTAACTTGTGATAACTAGTGAATTATTATCTTAGTTAGATTATCAATTAATATTTATCATAAAAATTTATTGTATTGATCTTATAAGTGACCTAATTGTATAAGAATTTTATACATAATCAGTCAATTTAATAACCCTAATCGGTCAAGACAAGAACTGAATTTGACTCTTCCCTCGTGGTAGGTGTAGTCTACTGCTACGGTTCAACTGAACACATAACTTTCGACATAAAGTATATATAATATGTAAAACCTTATTAAAATCTCAACAAATATTGGATAGCTACAAATTAAACAATATTGAAAACATCACAATGAGTTAATACTAAAAATCTTAAAAATTGAACTCATTAAATTTAAATTCTGGATCAGACTCTTCGTATAACAAAAAAGGTTACAATCTGGAATCTGGTGTCGTGAATTCAAATCTAAGCCGATTTAGTCTCTCTTCCTCACCTATGTCACACATTTTTTTTCTCCAGGGGTAGGGATAGGGATTTTTTCCAATTTAAGTGACATTAATCGAAATGAGATTATTTATTTAATTCAGAGTCGCCACTTGGAATAAGTTATGGTGTACCAAGTCACCGATTTATTTTAAAATCCCAAATCAAGGAAATTGACTCTATTTATGGTCCGCGAACACATAAGACCGGGTAAGGAATTCTGTTAACCCGGGAGAAGGTGTGAGGCACTCCCGAGTTCCGTGGTTTTAGCACGGTCGCTTAACAATTAATACTTGGCCTAATTATCTGATTTATTACACGTTTTAGACCTATTGTGCATTTTACTCTTTACCACTTTTAATTATTTACTTAACCGTTTTTTAGTATTTATGGAATTATTATTTTTTTGAACAAGCTACGATGTTATATACTTGTCGTTTTGGTACATATTGCGAATCGCGCCACGTGAAACGTACCCGCAGTTTGCAACATGTTTAGTTTTATTATTATTTGAAGTTCTAGTCGAGTCACGTGAAACACACACTAGAATTGAGATTTACGTATCGTGACCATGCAACGGTAACCGTACTCATAGTCGCGATAATTTATTAATCGTGCCTAAAGCAAGCTACGATGTTTATGAATTATTTGTCTTAAGCTAATTTGAGATTTGTAAAGCCATAAGAGTGTGTCATTGTAGAAAAGCATGAAATAGATTAAATTAATTATTCAAGGAATACAAAAGGGGGCCACTGTATGAGATTAATGGGCCTACCAGATTTCAAGTTTTGGCCTCAAAGATAAAATAACTTTCTTCATTAGCTTATAGTAATCTCACAACCCTAGTTCCTTCAATGACCCATGTGTCTAGGCCCAAAAATTAGATTTTCACCAGTGACATAATTCTATTTAAACTTGTTTAACAACTTAACTTTATACTTTAGACAATTGATAGCTTAATTTAAAACAAAGATGGAACTACTAAAGCACATTTATTAACACATGAAGGACTAAATAACCAAACAGAGACATAACCTTGCCTAATCTTCCATTTCAATAAGATTTTTTTTTTATGAACAATCACAACTCACTCATCAATTAGCAATTTTCGTTAAATCATTCATGGATTAACCCTTTTTTAAGAGAACATGCTAATGAACTAAGATAAATATACAAAGAGGAAGCTCAAAATTTGGCAGCATACTTAACAAAAAATAATTTCATTCATTCAAGATATAAATGAACACCAAAGAACACCAAAAGAAAAAAAGAAACAACTCATATCATTAATCAAAACAAGATAAGGAGTGGACTTCAAAAATTGAATCTGAAACTTTACGGTTTTACAGATTTGTCTCTTAAACACATTCAGACCGCACGCAATACCTCAAACGGAGCATCGAAACTCGCCGGCGACCTCAACTAAAAACCTCACTGTTTCGACTGGGTTTGGATGGTAGTTTCTGGTATTAAAAGGGTTGTTCTATGGAGCTTTAAGGGTTATTTTTGGGCGGTGAAGTTGCCGATTTTTTCGAAAGAAAGACGAAGAAAGAATGACACGAATAGAAATTCCCTTATCCTAGAAGAAGAAAACAAAATTCTCTCAATTCTCTCCTCCCTATTTTTTTCTCCTTCTCTCCTTCCCCTTTATTTTCCTTACATTTCTCTTCTATTTATAGAAAAATTTTCGGAATTTTCAGATTTAATTTTAATTTTTTTTTATTTTTTTTTATTTTTAATTAAAAAGAATTTCCACTTACCATTTTTCTTATTTTTTTTAAAAAATAATTCCCCACTTTCCTTTACTTTTATTTTTAAATTTCTTACTTTTTTTTACTTTTATTATATTTAAATTCTTATTTTTATATTTTTCTTTTTTTATTTCCCACTAATTTTACTTTTTATTTTTTAATTCCAACTTTCTTTTACTTTTCATTTTTTAAATTTTCACATTCTTTTACTTTTATTTTTTTTTTAATTTTTCACTTTCTTTTACTTTTTTTATTAAACAATTTCTACCTACTTTTACTTTTATTTTTTAATTTTATATTTCTACTTTTACTATTTTTTTAATTCCCATCCGAAATTTGTGTTTTTTTTTAAATAATAATAATTAATTAATTTGTTCAATATTGCCTTGAAAGTTCTACAACAGCACTGGCACCTAGGCTTGCATGCTCTGCAAAGTCAATCGCTGCTTGAGCAGCAGAGGTAGCATCCTTAAATTTCATGTTCCAATTATGCCTACCAACAGAAAAATTACCATTACCATCTCCAGGAAATGATTGCCCATGTTCCAGCCTTTAATCCTTGAAACCTAAGTGGCATGAACCACCATTATCAACAAAATATCGCCTTGAAAGTTCTACAAAAGCTCTGGCAGCTAGGCTTGCATGCTCTGCAAACTCGGGCTTTTAATTCATTTTATTTAAAATAAAGATAAAAATAAAAATAATACTAATAGTTATAATTAACTTTTTAAATTATTATTAATATTTACACTAAAAAAATTTAAAATCTAATATATATATATATATATATATATATATATATATATATATATATATATATATATTTTAAATTTCTGAAAATATTTACATAGTAGAAGGTGATAAAAATTTAAATATAGTAAAAAATTAGGTGCTCACAGCTGCCCCTCTTTGCTTGAAAACCTGAAGACTAAGTAAGTCAAGTGACTAATTTTTTACCAAACCATTATTTAAAAGGAAAAGAAATAAAAGATAGAGTGCAACCGAGTCCTGGTTTTGGACAACCTACATATCCCGGGTTATAGGAGAATCAGGTAGCATGTAGTTCAAGGAGAATGGTGGAATGATGAGTTAAGGAGTCAGGTGAGGTTCTGTCGAGGCTCCGGTCCGTTGTCCTGCTATTATATCAAAATAAAAAAGAAACTAAACAAGTCTATCAGTTATGAGTTACAAGATTCCTACCTATGAGTCTTCTGAAACTTGATCTTGAGTCTTGACTGGTTCTTCATGCAGACTCTGATCTAAACCATGATTCTCACTGGATGTGGGTTCCAGTTTATTGTTCTATAGCTTCTTCTAATCAAAACTGTACTCCAATGCTCGTGGCTTCAGTCATGTCTTGAGCATTCCACATCTTTTCAAATGCTTTTGCATTTTGGATTCACTTATTTTTTCTTTTCTTTTATTCTGAATTGAGACTTCTTCTTTTGGTTATCTCTAACCATGTGCCTTGAGGTAAAACTTACTCATACACCAAAACAAACAAACGAACAAAATATTTCTCCCCAGTTTGCACTGGGAAAATTTGTGAGTTATTGTAACAAAATTTTAATCTACTTTTTTATTGAAAGCAATAAAAGGTCGGGAGGGTGTACCCCGAAAAAGTCATTTTTTTGGATGGTGTTCCTTTATTGTCAAAAGTATGTCTCAACTAAGGATTGGTGTACCTTATGTTGGGAAAATGTAGCTAGGGAATGGAATAACCTATATTGGCAAATATATCGGGGAGTCGTGTACCCTGCATTTAAGATCAAATCAACTAGGGGGTGAATACTCTATGTTGGAAAGGAGACTAGGGAGTTGAGACCCTATGTCTAAAATAAAATCAACTAGGGAGTGGAGACCCTATGTTGGAAAAGCGACTAAGGAGTGGAGACCCTATGTCTAAAACATCAACTAGGGAGTGAAAACCCTATGTTGGAAAAGCGACTAGGGAGTGGAGACTCTATATCTAAAACCATCAACTAGGGAGTGGTGACCCTATGTTGGAAAAGCAAACTAGGGAGTGGAGACCCTATGTTTAAAAATTATCAGCTAGGGAGTGGAGACCCTATGTTGGAAAAAAGACTAGGGAGTGAAGACCCTATGTCTAAAAACATCAACTAGGGAGTGGAGACCCTATGTTAGAAAATCAGACTAGGGAGTGGAGACCCTATGTCAAAAAATTATCAACTAGGGAGTGGAGACCCTATGTTGGAAAAGCGACAAGGGAGTGGACATCCTATGTCTAAAAATCATCAACTAGGGAGTGGAGACCCTATGCTGGAAAAGCAGACTAAGGAGTGGAGACCCTATGTCTAAAAAATCATCAACTAGGGAGTGGAGACCCTATGTTGGAAAAGAGACTAGGGAGTGGAGACCCTATGTCTAAAATAAAAACCAACTAGGGAGTGGAGACCCTATGTATAAAATAACATCAACTAGGGAGTGGAGACCCTATGTTGGTAAGGAGACTAGGGAGTGGATACCCTATATCTAAAATAACATCAACTAGGGAGTGAAGACCCTATGTTCAAAAAGAAACTAGGGAGCGGAGACCCTATGTCTAAAATAACATCAACTTGGGAGTGGAGACCCTATGTTGGAAAAGAGACTAGGTAGTGGAGACCCTATGTCTAAAATAACATTAACTAGGGAGTGGAGACCCTATGTTGGAAAAGAGATTAGGGAGTGGAGACCCTATGTCCAAAAATCATCAACTAGGGAGTGGAGACCCTATGTTGGAAAAGTTACCTGGAGTGGAGACCCTATGTCTAAAAATCATCAACTAGGGAGTGGAGACCCTATGTATAAAAATCATCAACTAGGGAGTGGAGACCCTATGTTGGAAAAGCAACTAGGGAGTGGAGACCCTATGTCTAAAAACATCAACTAGGAGTGGAGACCCTATGTTGGAAAAGCAACTAGGGAGTAGAGACCCTATGTCTAAAAATATCAACTAGGGAGTGAAGACCCTATGTTGGAAAAACGACTAGGGAGTGGAGACCCTATATCTAAAATTCATCAACTAGGGAGTGGAGATCCTATGTTGAAAAATCATCAACTAGGGAGTGGAGACCCTATGTTAGAAAAGAGACTAGGGAGTGGAGACCCTATGTCTAAAATATCATCAACTAGGGAATGGAGACTCTATGTTGGAAACTCATCAACTAGAGAGTGGAGACCCTATGTTGGAAAAGAGACTAGGGAGTGGAGACCCTATGTCTAAAATAACTTCAACTAGGGAGTGGAGACCCTATGTTGAAAAATCATTAACTAGGGAGTGAAGACCCTATGTTGGAAAAGAGACTAGGGAGTGGAGACCCTATATCTAAAATAAAATCAACTAGGGAGTGAAGACCCTATGTTGGAAAAACGCCGCTAGGGATTGGAGACCCTATACTAGCATGATTTTGAAATTTTTCTTCTTTTTTCTTTCTTTTCATCATTTTTATTTTATCTCAGAAAATGAGTAAATGCGAGAAATAATTTTTTGGAGGAGACTTCCCTTTTGGAGTGGTTGTTGCAAAACTGTTTTAGCCTTTGCGCAATTTCATTTTGGTTGCACCTGCTTCTTGCAAGGTTGCTTTTGGATTGCACTTGTTTCCTATTTTTCCAAACAAAGAACAATTTGTCATTTTGAAACGGTGGTTGGTTTTGTGGCCTTGAGTGTTTCAGTCACTTGATCTTGGCCGGCTTATTTGATTGTACTTTCAACTGCAACTAGTTGTTCCCTGAACACCGATTTCATTTCTGGCCCCGAAGAACCCTTGGCTTTTCCAAAATTTTACTATGACGGTTAGTCGCGTGGGACTTAACCTTTTTGCCTTTGTAGGCTTTTTACTTCTTTCCTCTAAATTTAACTTCAGAGCATTGGGGAACCTTTGGCTTTTCAAACTTTGCCAAGACGGTTAGCCACGTGGGACTTAATCATTTCAACTCCATTTTGCCTTTGTAAGTACTTCAATTTTATTTTCTCCTTCTAAGATCTTTTGATTTTGGAGCATCGGCTGCCATGGCCAGTCGGGGTTGACTTGATGCCCCTACCGAGGCTGTGGGTGCCTTTTTTTTTTTTTTTGCATACTATCTTGTATCAAACGAGAGCCCTGTAGATCAGTCTTACCATCATTTCTTTGTCTTAATTTCGGAACAGAGTTAGACCGAATGGGATTCAAAGAAAAACAAATAGTAGAATAGAGAATAAATTTAGACAAGAAATGTCCCTTTAGGGGAAAGAAAAGAAGAACTTATCTGGAGTGCCTGCGGACTTCAATGAACATGACTTGCCTTTTGGACTGGATGCATGATCTGTGTAAACTGTCCGACTCTCAAAAATTCATCACAACTTTTGCCTTGAAACTGAGAAGCCTTGCCTAGGACTGTGTCAATGCCAAAGGCTGTGAAGATCCTATTTTCGATCAGTGGCGCCCTTTGCGGGTTTTCACCAACTGACCGCTTTCATTTCTCTTCCTACCATCGCCTTATAGTGCTCTTTGCGAGTTTTCACTAACAAGACTCTCATTCTAATTTCTTTACTTCCCATCGCCTTACGGTGCATGTGAGGATTTTCACCAACAAGACTCTCTCATTTCATTTCTTTTATTTTGGTTGCATCAGATCCTGTGACTGTATCCTCCAATTCTTAAACATTCTCATCGATTGATCGGAAGGACATTGAAAAAGGTTTGGGTGAAAAGGATTTGGACTGACTTACAACTTTGGAACCCTTCGGGAGAAACCATCGTCGGACCATTATAAATTCTGCCCCAGTTTTAACTTTTGGGGAATGTGGATTTTTATTTTGGTGTGACTGAACCCCAGAGAGAGGTTGCCTATGTATCCTTTCGGAATCAAGTTAAACGTAGTTCAAGGACGAGAACTTTGTTTTTAATTCTCTTTTGTTTTGGTTTTCTTTTATGTTTTGATTTCTTCTCTTTCTTTTTTCCTTTCTTTTTCTCTTTTTTTTTTTTATTTTTTTATTTTTCATTTCATTTTCTTTGTCTTTTCTTCCTTTTTTGTATATTTCTTTCTCTTCTCTTTTCATTTTTTTTTTATTTTTCATTCAATAATGACTTCCGGGTTCCAATGAGGGTAATCAAAGAATGGGAGCCGGCTCAAAAGGGTTTGCAAAGGGTTAAATATTTGGATAGTGAGAAAGAAAGCCTTCTTCATCCCAACCGGAGAATATTAATGCTATATAGAGGATTCAACATAGTACCTTTTGATTGCACCTGCGTTGATAGTTGTTTCAGGGACATTTTTCTCGATGTGTCCCAAGTACAACTCTCTCTTTTGGCAATACTCTTGTTCAATGTATGAACCTTTCCAACCTGAAGCTAATTTTCCTTTAGCTGTTCCGATTCTTTATTTTATTTCCTTAAACCTATCTTCATTGCATTCTGATTCTTGATTCATTATTTCGAAATCTGACAGCGTTTTAGGATCAGGGCATGAAGCCCGCAAACATGCCATGTTATTGAAATTTGCATTTAACAGAACTGAAAAAAGAATAAGAGAAGTGACAAAATTAAGAAAAGAGATATTTCTCGACAATAAAATATTAATTTCATTTGATTTTGTTCTTTTTTTTTTTGATTTCGATTGATTTTTTTTGAATTTTAAAGATAGAAGGGTTTACACCGGAAAGTAAGACAATAAAGTAAAACATCCAGATCACACCCTGAGATAATCCGGACGCAGAAAGGATAGCAAACTGGCTACTAAGACTCCCGTCCGATTGGGAACTTTCAGGCTTGGCGACCATTTTTGGCTTTTCCTCTGTCTCAGCAAGGGCTGTAAGGGCCTTCAGTGTCGTATCAAATTCCTCATCTCTCCAATTTCTATTTATCAAACCCTCCGAACCACTCTTTGTCAATCTAGACACAGAGTTCTCTTTTTGGATTTTTCACTCTTGCTTTTTCTTTTTTTTTTTCCTTAGTTTTTTTTTCGCTCTTTGTTTTTATTTTTCGCTCTTATTTTTTTTTCACTCAGTTTATTTGATGTCAATGATCGAATACGATGGGGATTGACTACGTATCATGACGCCGTATGAATCAGATCTTGCGTAGTTCAAAAAATATCAGGAATAAAGTAAACAAACTAAGACATTTTTCCTTTATTTGTTTTTACTCATACACAAAATAGACCACAAAAATCTCTAACAAGGAACATATTTTTGATATTTTTTTTGGAGGAGAATTTTTGAAAGGAAAACTTCTTTAAGAGTAAAGAAAATATTTTTGGATTTTAATTTTTTTTTGTTATGTTTTTTTAAATATATTTCTTTTCTTTTCTTTTTGAGAATTTTTGAAAAGAAAGACTTCTAAAGAAGAAAGAATTATTTTTTTGAATTTCGATTTTTATTTTATTTTTTTCGAAGAAAGACTTCTAAAGAAGAAAAAAAATATATTTTTGGATTTTGATTTGATTTGTTTTTCGAATGAAAGACTTCTAAAAAGAAAGAAAATATTTTTGGTTTTAATTTTTTTTATTTGGGATTTTCTAAGGAAAGACTTCTAAAAATAGAATTAAATAAAAATATTTTTGGATTTTTGAAAATTGGGGCCGGAACTGATGAGATTTGCCTACGTATCTCACATCCGGTGAGAATTAGACCCGCGCAGTTCGGTAAGAAAAGCATGGCCTTTTTTTTGAAAATATTTGGCGTATTTTGAAAATTATTTTTTTCAAAATGTTGGCAGAGTTTTGGGATTTTCAAATACCCGGTTTTTCAGAAATCGGGTAAATTTCTCTCTCTTGCCTCACTCTTGTTTTTTCTTAATTTTTTTTCCCTATTCTAGAAACAGGTCAACATGCAAGCCGAAACAAACATATGCACAAGTAGCACGTAAAAATGCATCAGGATAGTTTTTTATATTGGGTACACCTATCCTAGACGGACACAACCCGTGTATTGAGTCCCCAAAATCAAATGTACGTGATGCAAACAAACGTACCTACTAGGGATCCGGCATGAGGTTATGTTATTCTAAATTTAAATCATGGGTATATTGTTCTAGACCTAAGTTACCCGAGCGGACAACTCGAGCCGAAGTGGGGCAGCGTACCGGGAATACAGAAGCTTCATCGGCTTTGCAACTTGTCCGATCCTCATTCTAAAATTAGGGTATGACTCTAACAGAAAAGAAGCCACGCGAAGCGCACGCTTCCCAGAAGATTTAGAAGACTCTGAGAGAATAAGGGTTTTCGTAACAGTTTATATACAGTTCACGGCAATATCAAAGCGGTAAAGAGCGGCAATTAGCACATTAGGCTCAAACACGTAAAAATATCAGATAATAAACAAAAACTAAGTATAAAAGTCATCTAAGCTCGAATTCTGAACCCTAAACTAGAAGTTCTGGGTTCGTTTCCCCAGCTGAATCGCCAGAGCTGTCACACTTCTTTTTTCCCGAGTGGGTAGGGGTAGGGAGTTTTTTCAATTAAAGTGACATTAATCGAAATGGGATTATTTATTTAATTCAGAGTCGCCACTTGGAATAAGTTATGGTGTACCAAGTTACCGATTTATTTTAAAATCCCAAATCAAGAAAATTGACTCTATTTATGGTCCGCGAACACATAAGACCGGGTAAGAAATTCTGTTAATCCGGGAGAAGGTGTGAGGTACTCCCAAGTTCCGTGATTTTAGCACGGTCGCTTAACAATTAATACTTGGCCTAATTATCTGATTTATTACACGTTTTAGACCTATTTTGCATTTTACTCTTTACCGCTTTTAATTATTTACTTAACCGCTTTTTAATATTTATGGAGTTATTATTTTTTTGAACAAGCTGCGATATCGTACACTTGTCGTTTTGGTACATATTGCGAATCGCGCCACGTGAAACGTACCCACGGTTTGCAGCATGTTTATTTTTATTATTATTTGAAGTTCTGGTCGAGTCACGTGAAACGCACACTCGAATTGGGATTTACGTATCGTGACCATGCAACAGGAACCGTACTCATAGTCGCGATAATTTATTAATCGTGCCTAAAGCAAGCTACGATGTTTATGAATTATTTATCTTAAACTAATTTTAGATTTGTAAAGCCATAAGAGTGTGTCATTGTAGAAAAACATGAAATAGATTAAATTAATTATTCAAGGAATACAAAAGGGGGCCACTGTATGAGATTAATGGGTCTAGCAGATTTCAAGTTTTGGCCTCAAAGATAAAATAACTTTCTTCATTAGCTTATAGTAACCTCACAACCCCAGTTCCTTCAACGACCCATGTGTCTAGGCCCAAAAATTGGATCTTCACCAGTGATATAATTCTATTTAAACTTGTTTAACAACTTAACTCTATACTTTAGATAATTGATAGCTTAATTTTAAAAAAAGATGGAACTACTAAAGCACATTTATTAACACATGAAGGACTAAATAACCAAACAAAGACATAACCTTGCCTAAGCTTCCATTTTAATAAGATTATTTTCATGAACAATCACAACTCACTTATCAATTAGCAAATTTCATTAAATTATTCATGGATTAACCCTTTTTTAAGAGAACATGCTAATAAACTAAAATAAATATACAAAGAAGAAGCTCAAAATTTGGCAGCATGCTTAACAAAAAATAATTTCATTCATTCAAGATATAAATGAACACCAAAAGAAAAAAGAAACAACTCATATCATTAATCAAAACAAGATAAGGAGTGGACCTCAAAAGTTGAATCTGAAACTTTACGGTTTTACAGCTTTGAATCTTAAACACATTCAGACCGCACGCAATACCTCAAACGGAGCATTGAAACTCGCCGGCGACCTCAACTAAAAACCTCACTGTTTTGACTGTGTTTGGATGGTAGTTTCTGGTATTAAAAGGGCTGTTCTATTGAGGTTTAAGGGTTGTTTTTGGGTGGTGAAGCTGCTAATTTTTTCGAAAGAAAGACGAAGAAAGAATGACACGAATCGAAATTCCCTTATCCTAGAAGAAGAAAACAAAATTCTCTCAATTCCCTCCTCCCTCTTTTTTTCTCCTTCTCTCCTTCCCCTTTTTTTCACTCACATTTCTATCCTATTTATAGAAAAAATTTCGGAATTTTCAGATTTGTTTTTTTTTATTTTTTTATTTTTAATTAAAAAGAATTTTCACTTACCATTTTTCTTATTTTTTAAAAAAAATAATTCCCCACTTTCCTTTACTTTTATTTTTAAATTTCTTACTTTTTTTTTACTTTTATTATATTTAAATTCTCACTTTTATACTTTTTTTTAATTTTCCACTTATTTTACTTTTTTTTTTAATTTTCACTTAATTTTACTTTTTTTTAAAAATATTTCAGCTACCCTTACTTTTATTTTTTAATTCCAACTTTCTTTTACTTTTTATTTTTTAAATTTTCGCATTCTTTTATTTTTATTTTTTTAATTTTCCACTTTCTTTTACTTTTTTTATTAAATAATTTTTACCTACTTTTACTTTTACTTTTTAATTTTGTATTTCTACTTTTATAATTTTTTAATTCATATCCGAATTTCTTTTTTTAAAAATAATTAATTAATTTTTATTTTTTTCCCTTTTTTAATTCATTTTATTTAAAATAAAGATAAAAATAAAAGTAATACTAATAGTAATAATTGAAATTTTAAATTATTATTAATATTTACCCTAAAAAAATATAACAAAGCTAAAAAATATATATATTAAATTTCTGAAAATATTTACATAGTAGAAGGTGATAAAAATTCAAGTATAGTAAAAAATTAGGAACTCACACCTATTGACTTTGTATTAGAAAAAAATCAGATAGCTACAAATTAAACAATAATTTTGAGCCATACAAATATTTATTTCAATAATTAAAGTTAATGTCCTCAGCGCATTCAAAATTTATACGAATATTACATAAATTTTGTTTCAGCAATATCGGTAATCCGATGTGCAAGATGCATTAGCTGCAAAGAGTCTGTAAATATCTGCAACTTTTATGAGGTAGTGGTTGGATTGCCAATACTCATTAAATGTAGCAATTGGCAACCACGTCATCAAAATGGAATTTGGAAGTTAATGTAAAGAGAACTATGAGTTAGATTATACTTTAAGGTCGGTTGTTAGGGTGTTCCTATTTAAATGGCGATGAACAAAACAAACATTTCGATTAAGACCCAAGGCACACTACTTGTGGAGTTTATGTTGTGTGCTTGAGTAGTGTTAAAAAAACAAAAAAATCACTATCAGATTAAGTTAATCTTAATATTATGTGTGATATCTTTACATGAAAATAGTGAAATAATCGGCTATAGTCGAATTACATCGATAGTACAAATTTTTAACACTAACTAACTGTGAAAATAATGCTAGAAATTTTGATGGGGAAAACAGAAGAAAAACACAAAAACAGAACAAAGATGAAGAGGAAGGCTTGAGGCGTGACACAATCACTATATCACTTTTTCAAAAAAGTGATTGTCTGTCTATGGGGTTAGCAGACAACACTCTTCTGTGATAGAACAAGCATGTTATCAATTATCATTAAAAATGGTCGATATGAAGTCATTGACGTCTCTATTAATAAAGACATATGTAAAACAAATTTAAATGGCACTTGTTCGGAAAGATTACAAACTTTTTGCAGATGTATTCCGCCAGTGGTACCTTTTTACTAGATGTTCATGCATCTCTAATACCTTTTCACTAAATATTTCATCTGTGAACGTTTTACTAAAAAATAATTCGAATTGATATATTGATTGGTGAGGTATTCAATATCAAATATGAAAGAAAAATCTTTAAATTATTCAATTAGATAAACATTGAATTCTTTTTTCAAGTTGATTCAAATTAGTTTAGTATTGTATTACTTATTTATTTTTGTTTGGCGTACCAAATTTTTTATTACATTTCCGTTGGCGATTATATATATATATATATATATATATATATATATATATATATATATATATATAAGAAACTTAATTTTTTGAATAGTTAAAAAGTCTGCCCTCCAACAATGACATTATTAATTGTCTGTCTCTACTAGAATTATCCATATTGCGTGCGAGCTTCATTCTTTTTTCTTGTTTTTTTTCCCCTTGTTTTTTCACTAATTCACTAAAAGGATCTGTTTACCCCGAAATTTTGGGTAACAATTAAATTTATACGGGATTTAAAGAATACATGATTTAATTCAACACGAATAATTAAAAATAACAGATAGATAAATTAAAGATGAAATAAACGATCAAAACAATAGCAAGGTTATGACCAAGCCTGATCTTAGATTGAATAGTGACCTCGTCCTCGATTGGACCTTCGGTTCTATGCCAGTCGTGACTCGTGAATGAAGAACAAAACAAGTGAGTGATGCCTTTAACAGTAGCTAGAAGACAAAAATAAATTTTTATTGCTTTGAATTGCGAGTTACAATGTGTGAGACTAAAGAAAAACTTCATCTTTATATAGTAGGAGAATTTCAGTCCTAGTATAAGTCGAAAAAAAGGTAAAAATTTTCTTTTCCCGGTAATTGTTGATCCATAATCGATACTGAACGAGATTTGCACCATAACATCCGGTTGAGGGCGAGTATTACGGTCCCCTATCTGTTATGCATAACTGTCTATCGCGCCTCCCGAGGTCTAGAAGTTATGCTAGGTCTAGCGTACGCTGTTTTATCATGCCCGATGTCGGATATACCGTCCATTGTTTTACCATGCCCAGTGTTTCTCGCCTTGATAATAACCTCGCAGATCCGTATTTCCCCTTCGTTCTCTCGTCGGAGAATCGGGACATGCATTGCCCCCGATTTCATTCGTACACAGATAGTCCCCTCATTTTTCGGAGGGTAGATTTATCGAAGCGACGGGAAGAGATAAGTGAACCCCGGTTCCTTCCTTCGTACGTTATGACCGAGTTGATGGGTTAAAGAAATGTCCCATTAGTTGCATCGTTCTGACTTCGAATACGTGTCAGCCACCGATTGACTGTCCTCGAATGTGAAACGTCGCGCATTGATTGTCCTTCCTCTATAAAAACTCTGACCCCTTTTTCACTATTCCATTTTCCGAATCCAGAGCTCTTTGACTTACCCTCAAATTCTCCATTTACCTTTAACTTCTTCATATCTTCATACATTGCTCCTTAGATCTTCATATCTCCGTCCTCAAATCTTCATACTTTCTCTTTGAATCTTCAACCCAGCCTTTCATATCTTCATCCCATCTTCAAATCTTCATATATTTTATTCAAACCTTCATATTCCCAAAATCTATTGGCGAAAACATCCAGATCCGTGCCTCAGCAAATCGCTCCTTCATCTTCCAACCCGGTCACAGACGCCGAGGTGGCCATTCTTGAGGTGGCCCAGGAGCCTCCCTTGAAGAGCTTCATCCCCGGGGGCTCCTCTATCGAGAACCACTTCAATTTTGAGAAGGCCTCCAGTCAAAAGGACCGAGGCGAGGGAGCATGGAGGTACATATGCTCCGTTATTAAGGAGACACTACCCACAGTTCGGGTAGATTGTAACTGGGAGGGCAAGGAGGTGATCGTCCTCGGGCCCAACGATGACATCACTACTCACGTGGAGGGGTACCTAAGTATTTACATTTACCCTTTCACGCTTGCCCCGTTGGATCCTATAGTCCTCAACTTTTGCAAGAGGTATGAGGTCTGCCTTAGGCAGATTCACCCGTCCTTTTGGAGGATCGTAATCCTCCTCCGCCACTTTGTAAATAACACCGAAGCACCTCGGTTCACCCTCAACCATCTACTTCGTCTATACAATCCCTGAATCTTCCTAGGGGGGTTGATCAAGTTCGTTCGCCGAGCAAGTAAGGCTCCATTCTCGAGCATCGACGAGGATCGAGATCAAGGTTGGCAGGGGAGGTTCGTTCGGGTGAAAACCGAAAATCTCATCCCCTTCGAATTTATACCGTTCGCCGAAAAGTGGAAGCATCTTGTAAATCTTTTCCTTCTCGAGTGTTTGACATTCCTCTTTATTCTTTTTCTAATTGCCTGTGTTTGTCATTGTGCAACGGTTGTCAGGTTCCTAATGCAGTACCTCGCTTCAAGGAGTGGATTGAGGGGATCTGCAAACATATGTCTTACTTCTAGCGCACATGGTGCAAGCTTTCGAGAGGCAGGTGGGAGGTCTGTTCCCATGGTGAGGCTCTCTCCTGAATGATTACACTCATACACTCAACTTGTGTTTCGCTAAGCCTTTCTTCCTTCTCCCAAGTTGGCCCAAAACTACCGAGCTTAGACCGTTGGATGAGGGTGAGGATACCGTCTCGTTTCCCAAACCCTCCGCTTCGAGACAGTCCGAGGTTGCCGCAAAGGAGGAGAAAAATAAGAAGAAGAGGAAGTCCTCGGGCTCCGCGGATGCCGAGGTGAAGAAGAAGAGGGTGGCCATCCTGATCCAGAAAAGCAACAAAAGGAGCACCAAGTTTGGGGTACCAGACTCTGATTCCTTCTACCGGCTCAAGAACTATCCCGATGATGATGACCTTGAGCTCATTCCTCATAAGTCGACCATCAACGAGGATGAGCAGGCGGCAACCGGGAAAGGTGACCAAGAGGTCGGTCCCCCTCTAGCCTAGGAACCAAAGGGAGAGTCAGAGGCCACTGCCTCTCGAGAAGCCGCTTTTGCCTTGAAAGAGGTAGCTGGTGTTATTGGCATTGCGGAGATGCCGTCCTATACTAAGTCCAAGCTCGAAGAGGCTCAAACTGATAAAGAGAAATCAAACGAGATGGCGCTGAGCCCAGATGATGCCACGTTCTTCGATGGCATGAATATGGCCGCGTTGGAGGACTTCTCCGGGCTTGGTAACCTAGAGGTCCCAAAAAAGGATGTGACATCGGGAGCGGGCTAGCCAAGCTCGATCCCGAAATTAGTGAAGCAGTTCCCTGCCCAGAGTGTGGACCCCAACCGTAATAGAACAATCGTTCTTACTATCCCAGCGGACGCTCGAGCGCTGTTCGCTCCGGTGGGTGTGGCCAGCTACCTTTGTTTCTTGGTGACCGAGGAGGACCAGGCAAAGATGAATGAAGTAGCAACGTCGAGCCTCGTCAACGAGGTGCAACATGCACTGAACCGGGTAAGATGTCTATCCTTTGTATCCTTTGAAAATTGTTTCTCAGCATATTCTAATGACCTCATTGTTTTTGCAGACTTTAATACTTCATCATGAAAGTTTCCTTCTGTCCCACTTGGAAATCAGCCAGCTCGAGCTCAAAGAGCAAGTCTGGAAGAAGGACACGTACATGGCTCTCAGTGAACAACAAGACAAGTCCCTCAAGGACTTTCCAATTCTTCGAGCCGAGCTGGAAAAGGCTTAGAAGGAGGCCTCGTCCGTGAAGCAGGAGCACGATGATCTGGTCGAGAAGGTAAGGAATTTTAGGCAAAAAACAAGAAGCTACTTGTGGTGACTAACAACGCAACTTCACAGGTCTAAGAAAATGTATACTTGATCGACCAGCTACGGGCTGAGATGGATGAGGTCAAGGCCACGACCAAGGCATGGAAGGGCAAGATGGACCTGTTGGCTTCAAAAAAAGAGTCTACAAAAGAGGAACTGTCATCGGTCAAGGACCAACTTTGGGTGGAAAAGGTCGAGGCCGACAAGTGGTCTCTACTAAATGATGAACTCCGGGCACAGATGAACTCAGCCGTCACGGAACAGGATGCCCTAGGCCAAGAATATACCCCGTTGAGGTCCAAATTGGAGGCAACTTCTATTGATTCCTCTTTCGTCGAGGAAATGCTGGCCCAGTATAAGACTGATGTGGAGATAGCTGAGGTCCGCTTAAAGACGAAGGCCAAGTATGTAAAGCAGCTATCCCGGAGAGAGAACTTCGAGGAGATCCATGCCCGAGGGTTTGACCTGTCGGCCGAGATCGAAAAAGCCAAGAGATTCGAGGCCGAGGCAAAGGAACTCTCTGAGCTTGAGGGTCCCAAAGGCTCCGAGGGTTTCGATAATTCTGGTGACGAGTCGATCCTCGGTGAAGTCCAGGCGTAAATGCCTTAGTTCTTTTTTATTTTTCTCTTGTACATTTTCTTTTTTGTTTATTTTGAGGTCGTTTTATCTGCCTGTCTAAATATTTTTGAAATATATAAAATTTTCCTCTTTGGCAATACTGTATCTTTACTTTCCAGCATCTATTTGTAGTTTTTTACTTGCGTATAATTTTTAATGCCTTAGCATAAAATCAAATGTAGTCTAGAGCATCCGTTCTTTGGAGGCCTGAATGGGGCACGATTTTGATGGCAATTTCCGATTACTCGTGGCTTCGAGATTTCGATAAAATTGAAGGCCTTTAAGATACTTAAGTGTCTTATATACGATGATATTTTTGCCGGGGGTAACCTTTTAATAGGTTTTGATTATATGTAAGGGCCTTACTTTCTGGATACGGACTTCGGATGTCTCGGAACCATTTTTAGGACGGTCGTAGCCTTTTGTATTCGGGCACTGCCTAATAGGCTTGGTGCCTCGGGGATTCGCTAGCCCGGGCCGTCTGAAATTTTTATCGGACGATAGTCCCCGAGTAAGGGTAGCCTGTGGGCTTCAGGATCTAGGATCGAAGAAGCCAAATGCATAGTAATAAAGTATAAGGGAAGCATAGATTTCTTTCATTGCTTTTATATGTAAGGTACATGATTGGAGGCACATAAGCCTTGTGCCGTGACTAGAGTGGGCTACATGGGCACGATTCACATGACCATTTGACCCTTATGATGAATCCTAACCACCAAGCCTTGGCTTTCGACATATAAAATTTTCTTTTCTCTTGCTAAAGATCTTACTTTAGGGGTAATGGCCCCCAGTATTCGAGGCCAAAATTGTGAGGGCTCGGATACTGTTGATTTGGTGCAAACGATCATCAATTCTGGTCTAAGGACGGTCTCTAAAACTAAGATAGCACGTTTTACTGTTGCCTCGTTAGAAACCTTGTCGAAAAACCCACTTAAGGACAAAATCGATTCAAGAGAAAAAGAGTACAACACGTGCTTTCATACCTAATAGTCATATTCACCCTTGGCCGAGTACCTGCATACGTTAGTCCGTAATGTAACTAAATTAAAAAGGAATTAAGTTCGTACCTTAGGAGTAGTACTGCTTTAAGTGTGCCACGTTCCAGTTGCTTGGTAGTTGTACACCATTTACCAATTCAAGTTTATACGAGCCTTTGCCAGTTATTCCTATGATTCGATACGGTCCTTCCTAATTAGGGTCCAGCTTCCCTTCATTTGGGTTCTTGGTGTGTGGTGTTACCTTCCTCAATACCAAGTCCCCGACTTAAAAATGTCAGAGGTTTGCTCCTCGCTTGTAGTATCTCCCTACTCGTTGCTTATGCGCGACCAACCGGACCAGGGCGGCCTCCCGCCTTTGGTCCAATAATTCCAAGTTCGTGTTCATGGACTCGCCATTTGACTCTTCGGTAACATACTGGAACCTGAGGTTCGGTTCCCCTACCTCGACTTGTCACGACTCGGAATTCCAACCCTCGGGACCGTGATGGCGCCTAACATTTCACTTGCTAGGCAAACCAATGTTAGAATAGTTTTTAGCCATTATTAACAATTCAAATTAACTAATATCGAGTAAACTAAATAAACTGAAATAACACTGAAATAAAGTGAGAAAACCCATAATAATAGAAATATTTAGATACAACGCTAGAACTGGTGTCACAAGTACACGAGCGACTAGAATAATATAGATAATGGTCTGAATGAAAGTAAAACTATATGAAATGAAATAAACAACTAGGATAAGGTAGAAGGGTACTTCAGGGTTGCGAACGCCGAGCAATTGTACCTCAAGTCTCCGTTAGGTGATCAATCCGAGCAATCTACTGACCACCGCTAGGGCTGACTCCAAAATCTGCACAAGAAGAGGAGAGTGTAGTATAAGTACAATCGACCCTATGTACTCTGTAAGTGCGGAGCCTAACCTTGACAAAGTAGTGACGAGGCTAAGGCGGGTCACTTACAATAACCTGTATGCAGTATAATAATAATAACAGGAAAGGAGCACAAGAAAGTAAGGCAATTAACTTATAAAAGTAACCTCAATCCTCGAAATCGGTAAAACTAGAAACACCAGTGCTCAGAATCTCGTATGAAAGCATCGAAAGCTAACACAATACAACAATGAATACAAAACACACAATCCATTGCTGCGCGCAACCCGATCCCACCGTACAAACACAATCCTCCCTTACTTCACCATATCAATATCAGGAATAACATGTAAAAGCCTTTGTGGCGCGCAACCCGATCCTACCATATAATCAGAATCAATATCATATTCCTACCTTATTTCACCATATCAAAATCACATATAAAATCGAATGCGGCATGCAACCCGATCCCACCATATCAATATCAATCCTCCCATATTTCACCCGTTGCGGCGTGCAACCTGATCCATAAAAAAAATCAATAAATGTAATCATCTCAATAAGTCAGATCACAAGAATCTCTTCGATTAGGGAATATGAAAGCAAAGCCATAAAGGAACCTCTTACCAAATCATGGAATGCTACAATTAACACAAAGTAAAAAATGCAAGCCAAATATATGACAATTAAAGTGTACAAGTAAGACAATTAAGTCAAGTAGCAATTAATCATGGAAGCATAGAAGGAGCGGACATTTTAATACGATAGAAATAAGTGACGGGTAGCAAGTAAGGCATACAAAGCAATTAAAACATGTACAGTTAAGACATGGAATGAAATAAGTAATGAAATACGGAAAGCATGGAAACAAGTATTTTGATGGTGCTTATGTACTCGTCACCTCGCATATGTAATTCACATAGCACATAGCTAAAGGGTCCCAAATTCCCTCAAATCATGGTTAAACCCAACACTTACCTCGCTCCGCAAGCAAATCAAAGCTCAACAGGGGCCTTTTCTCTAAAATTTGTCTCTGAACCAACCAAATCTAACCAAAATCAACTTAATATCAACAAATAATGACAGAGAAATCAATTACAATACATAAAGCTAAGAACTTTACACTTTTCCCAAAACGTCAACAAAAGTCAACCCCGGGCCCGCTTGGTCAAACCCCGACATTCGGACCAAAACCTAATTATCCATTCACCCCTGAAACCGGTTATGTAATTATTTTTGAAATCCGACCTCAATTCGAGGTCTAAATCCCAAATTTACAAAAATTCATAATTCTACCGAAATTCCTTATTTCTACCATGAAAATCCTAGATTTGATGTTGAAAACTTATGAAATTTAATGGGTAATTGAAACGAAATAGATTAAAGTCACTTATCAATATATTTAGGAAGAATCTCTCTTGGAAAAATAGCATCTAGGGTGTTTAGGGTTGAGAGTTTGTGAGAAATGAGCTAAATCCCGTTTTCTCCCTCTTTTACCCACCTGCGGATATCGCAATTGCGATATCTTGTTCGCAATTGCGAACATCGCAAATGTGAACCCTTCTACGAAGGTCAAACATCGCAAAAGAGACATTTTGGTCGCAAATGCGAACCCATGCCCTCGCAAATGTGGACCATCCCTTCGCATATGCGAAGGTTTCCCAGGAACACGCTGAGTCGCAAATGCGACTTTGTCTTTGCAAAAGCGACAGTAGCAAGTTAGCAAATGCGAAAATTCTTGCAAATGCGAGATTCCCCCAATCAGCCTATGCTCGCAAATGCGAAGCCTTGTTCGTAAATGCGAGCCAGATCTCGCAAATGATAGACCTGCAGCAGAGCACCAGTAACACTAGAGGCATCAGTTATTCTACTAAGTCCCAAATCACTCATCGCCTATTCGAAACTCACCGGAGCCATTTAGGATCCAAACCAAACATGCACACAAGTGTAATAACATCATACGAACTCGCTCGCATGATCAAAATATCATAATAACACCTAGAACCATGAATCAGACACCAAAACGATTGAAATTTTCAAAGAAACTCAAGAACATGAAATTTTACAACTGGATGTCTGAATCATGTTACATCAACTCCGTTTTGTACCAAATTTGGCAGACAAGTCATAAATAATAAAATGAACCTATACCAAGTTCTGGAACCGGAATCTGAACCCGGTAGCAACAAAGTCAACATACAGTCAAACTTATGAATTCTTTGAACCTTTAAATTGCTAGTTTTCAACAAATTATGTTAAATCAAGCTAGGGACTTTCGAATTCAATTTCGGGCATACTCCCAAGTCCCAAATCACTATACAGACCCACTGAAATTGTTAAAATACTGATCAGGATCCGTTTAACCAAAAACATTGACCATAGTAAACTCAAATGAGTTTTAAGGCATAATTTCATGTTTTCATCAATTTTCTCATTAATAATTTTTTGAAAAAGGACGCGAACTGTGCACGTAAATCGAGGAAGGCTAAATGGAGCTATTTGTGGTCTTATAATGCAGAAATAAAGGGTAAAACTATGAATAACCTATCGGGTCATCACATTCTCCACCTCTAAAACAAACATTCGTCCTCGAATAAACATAAAAAGGTACCTGGACTAGTGAAAACGTTTGGATATCTACTCCGCATGTCCGACTCGGACTCCCATGTGGCTGCCTTCATCGGCTGACCACTCGTCAACACTCAAACTGAAGGATAACTCTTTGTGATGACCCAAAATGTCATCTTTAATTTAAACATTCATTTCTGTATTCTAAGACCTCGAAAAGCACTATTCATCATTCCTTGACTTGCATGCGCAGTCTGTAAATTTTCCAAAAAGGTTTTATGTAAAAAATTGATTAAAATGTGAAATAGAGCTTTAAAACTCAATTGGGTTGACTTTGGTCAATATTTTGAGAAAACGGACCTGGTGGAGGAGAATGAAGAAGGATATAGTTGCATTTGTAGCTCGGTGTCTAAATTGTCAACAAGTCAAGTACGAGCATCAGAGACCTGGTGGTTTGCTTCAGAAGTTAGAAATTCCTGAGTGGAAGTGGGAGCGTATCACTATGGATTTTGTTGTTGGGCTCCCACGGAATAAGAGAAAATTTGATGCAGTTTGGGTCATTGTGGACAGGTTAACCAAGTCAGCACATTTAATTCCAGTGGCAGTTACCTATTCTTCATAGCGGTTAGCTGAAATTTACATTCGTGAGATTGTCCGCCTTCACGGTGTGCCCTTGTCTATTATTTCAGATCGAGGTATGCAATTTACCTCACACTTCTGGAGGGCTGTACAGCGTGAGTTAGGCACGCGGGTTGAGTTGAGTATAATATTTCATCCACAGACAGACAGATAGCCCGGGCGCATTTTTCAGATATTGAAAGATATGCTTCGCGCTTGTGTTATAGACTTTGGAGGTTCTTGGGATCAGTTCTTGCCACTTGCGGAGTTTGCCTATAATAACAGCTACCAATCGAGCATTCAGATAGCTCCATATGAAGCATTATAAGGGAGACGATGTCGTTCGCCAGTTAGCTAATTTGAACTAGGAGAGGCTCGGTTGTTGGGTACCGATTTAATACAGGATGCCTTGGATAAGGTTAAAATTATTTAGGATCGACTTCGCACAGCTCAGTCTAGGTAAAAGAGTTATGCCGACCGTAAGGTTCGTGATATTACATTCATGGTTGGAGAAAGGGTATTGCTTCGGGTTTCACCTATGAAAGGTGTAAGGAGGTTTGGAAAGAAGGGCAAGTTAAGCCCTAGTGTAACGACCCGGCAAATCGTTTTGTGTATTATAACCTCATTCCCCCATTTACTGCTCAATTTATGCCTTACATATTTTTTATGACTTATCGGGTTAGTTGGTTCGAGTCTGGAAGGAATTCGGAGTGAAATGAGACACTTAGTCTCATAATTGAAAACTTCAGTTAAAATAGTGATCGAATATCGACTTATGTGTAAACAAGCCTGAAATGGAGTTTTGATGATTCCAATAGCTCCGTATGGTGATTTTGGACTTATGAGCATATCCGGAAAATTATTTGGAGGTCCGTAGTAGAATTAGGCTTGAAATGCCGAAAGTTAAATTTTTTGGAAGTTTGACCGGGAGGTTGACTTTTAGATATCGAGGTCGGAATCTGACTATGGAAATTGGAATAGCTACATTATGTTATTTATGACTTGTATGCAAAATTTGAGGTTAATCGAACTTGATTCGATAGGTTTCGGCATCGAATGTAGAAGTTGGAAATTTCATAAGACTAAAGTTTCAAGTGAGTTCGCATAAGACCTAACTTCAAATGAGTATAACTCTCAGTACACGAAGTGTTATATGATGTATTACCTATCAAATGAAAGATATTTGAGTTTAGTTTCTAGCGCTTCAAACCGTTCATTATTTGAACACACCTACAAGAAGTTATGACCAAATTACCAAAGGCTAAAAAAATACAATTCTGCGACCAATTATGCGATCGCAAAACTGCTTCTGCGATCACAAACTAGTCACAGACTGGACCAGAAGAGCCCAGTTCTGGGCACCGATTTTGCGGCCCGCATACCCATTTTCCGGTCCATTATGCGACCGCAGACTTGCTTTCGGAGGGTTAATTTTTCTATTTTCATAACCCGATCCCGTTTTGATAAATAGGCTTTGGGGCTTATTTTGGGGCAATTATCTGATGATTTTAGAGAGAAGTGAGAGTGTTCTAGATAGAAGAAGTAGATGAAGTGTCTTGTTCATCAAATTCTTGTCTAAGCCTTGAAATCCAACGAGAAATCCCTCAAGTTCCTCATAAAAGAGGTAAGGTTCTAACCCCTAATCTTCAATTTCGACTTTGGGTTATGATGGGTGATTAAAAGTATGATTCTTGGGTGTAAGAGTATTATTTATACGTATCAATAAGGTTTATAGAAAGAGTCTTGAGTTCAAATGGGTAAAGATTTGGTTGAAAATGGTAAAAATCTTCAATAACTTTAATTGAAGATTTGAGGGTCGAGTTGATGTCGGAATTTGGTAAAATTTGTATGGTTGGACTCGTGGTTAGATGGGCATTCATATTTTGTAACTTTTGTCGGGTTCCAAGATGTGGGACCCACGGGCAATATTTGAATATAATTTCGGATTTTGTGGAAAAATTAGTATTTTGATATGGAATAAATTCCTATAATTTGGGTTGACTGAATCAAATTAACTGTGACTAGATTCAAGCCATTCGGAAGTTTTTACGTGCAGAATGAAATTTATGGAAGCATTGTTTAGCTTGCTCGACATTGGATTCGGCTTGTTCGAGGTAAGTAACTCTTCTAATCTTGGAGCTGAGGGTATGAACCCTGAATATACATATTATGTGAATTGTTTGGAGGTGACGCACATGCTAGGTGACGGGCGTGTGGGCGTGCACCGTAAGAATTGTGACTTGGTCAAATTCCATGGGACTGTATAGTTGAATAATCTGTTGATATCCGTACATTCTCTACGTGTTAGAGAAAATTGAGCTGAGACTCGTATTAAAAATCATGCATAGGCATATATTGTTATTGATGGTACCCATTGGGGTCATTTTTGTGGTTGAATAATATGTTCAAATTGTAATTGTTCACTCAGTCATGTTTATTCATTTCATATCATACCTTAGTCTCTCTCATTTATTGTTGATGCATCATATCATTATTGTTGGACTAGTTTTCATGACATTGTGAGCCCGAGAGACTGAAGAGATTGATGACTGAGTGAGGCCGAGGGCCTGATTGTGAGGATGAGTGTGGATCGGGGCTTCCCGCCTGCAGCATACTTTATTATTATGGCACGTGAGTTGTCCGTGCGGATTCTGATATGATATTATAGCACGTGAGTTGTCGGTGCAACACGTGAGTTGTCCATGCAGATTATAGCGCTTGGGCTAAAGGAGCCCGTCCGGAGTATGTACACACCCCCAGTGAGCGCAAGTACCTATTGAGTGCGAGTGCCAAGTGCTGAGTGACTGGGAGCCATGAGTGATTGTGAGGTATACCCGAGTGGCACGAGTGACTGTGAGGTTTGCCCGAGGGGCTGTATATGAGTGATGTTCTGCTCGAGGGGCTGTTTATGATTTCATCACTGAGTTGCATCGCATTGGCATGCACACATGGCATACATGCATAGAGATGTATTTTCCTCATGCTCTACAACATCACATTATTCATGATTTCTCACACATTTTTGACAGATGAGCATAGTGATGCATTTGTTTTATACGGGTAATTTGAAAGAAAATGAAACATCTCATTTATTATTGAAAGGATTTTGGGAAAATCACAGTTTTCATACTTACTCATATTTTGGTGATTTTAGTGAAAAGAATTGAGTTTTACTATTATATTTGAAAAGAAAAATGTTTATTTTTCCGAAAATGTGAACGAACTGAGCATTATATTATTGAGTTATTCATTGTGCTGCCTCAATTTTGTTGTTATGAGATTCGTTTTCTGGATATTGTTGTGGACTATCGGTTTTGGACCCGACCTTGGTAAAAGCTCGTCACTGCTTTCAACCTAAGGTTAGGTTTGTTACTTACTCAGTACATGGGGTCAGTTGTACTAATACTACACTTCTGCACCTTGCGTGCAAATGGTGGCTGCTGATGTTGCTGTGTTCGATGGGAGCTGGATTTGAAGATGTATCTGCGCTCCGGTTGTAGCTGCCTCTTGTTCATGGTAGCCTTAGATTCATAAAACTCTGTTTACGTACTTTTCAAACAGATGATGTATTTATTTCATACCCGCTTTGTAAACTCTATTCTTAGAAGCTTATGATTTGTACTATCAGTTCTTGGGAAAAAGTATTGGTTTTAGATATTTTCTTTTAATTAATTACCTCGTTAATTTTATTAAAATTAGATAGTTGGTGATTGGCTTACCTAACGGGTTGGATTAGGTGCCATCATGACTAGTTGAATTTTGGGTCGTGACAAGGCGGTATCAGAGCACTAGGTTCATAGGTTCTACAAATCATGAGCAAGTGTCTAATAGAGTCTTGCGGATCGGTATGATGACGTCCATACCTATCTTCGAGAGGCTACAGGGCATTTAGCATAATTTCCCATCTTTCTTTCTTTATCATGCGGAATTGATTCAGCTTGAAATATAACTCTTTGAATTCCTCCCACGCATTCGTATGCGCACATGGTCGTTCGGTATCAGCTGTGTATTGCCGGCTTGTGATTTCAAGGATGATGTGCGAGATGTGTATTCTGTGTTTTGGTGATGGGCCACTTAGGAGGACTTGAGGCCATGGTTAGACCGCAGCTTAAGCTCGGTAGTTTTAGTTGTAACTTGTACAACCTGACTCATATGTCCGGTAATGACCCTACGAATGGAATTTGTGGATCGATGAGCGGTGGAATGGCTGTGTGATGGGCACGATGTGACCGCGGGATGTGTTAAGACGATTTGAATATGACGAGAAGTGTTTCCTTAAAATGTAAAGGAAATGCCATATGGAGTGCTTGATTTTCGATTTGATGTGATGTATAGTCTCGAGTATGAATGTTTTGAAGGATCTCTCACGTTGTTAAAATTTGGGAGAAATTAAATTCTCAGGTCTGGTAAATGAATTTGGACTCAGAAAGATTAAGTGATTTCATAGTAATTATAATTGCGAAAAGGTATAACAAGATACCAATTTGAGGCTAAGGAAGTGGATTATCCCCTGCGAAGAAATCTACGTAGATGTGTTCCTTATAATGTGAATGGAGAGTTTCTTTGCTACCAGCGGGGTGTATGTGTTGAGATATGAATTTGAATATGGTTGAGAAAGTTGACTTGAGTGTTGAGAGAATGAATGCGAACTTAGCAGACAATTGAGGTATTTTATGATTGGTGTTGCATTAGCTTGAGAAGAATATTTGTTGGACCGACTAAAATATTATGACAGTAAATAAGTATGGGTATTGTGAGTTATGGAGTATTTTAATCTATGGATTTGAGCCAAGTGGGGGAGTCTGCTATGGACAAATTAGTTCATGGGTATGTGTCAATTGTTTTATTTTGGTCTGAGGTTTACTTGGGAATCAGTGATGGCTTGCAGAGGTGGAGTTCGAGAATGACCCTAGTAAGGAAATTTCTGGATACGGGTTATATTGCTCTTTATGAGTATATAAAACAATCGTAAGACGAGTGAGTTGTTATTTATGAATGATGTAGTGCCCACGGAGTATGAAATTGATCGGTGGTATTAAAAGTAGAGTTAATTCTTTGAGTGTTGTTAAGCTATTGGGGCAGGTGTCTCTTGGCCCATTTGGGCGGTGTAATTTGGATTTGAACAAAGGGGGAGACTCTCGAGAAAGTCCAATAGGTTCGAGTATCATATATAGCAATTGAGAATGTTTCCGGACTTGAGTATGGATAAAATATGAGATTTGCATTTAATGGCGACTAGACTTGCGGAAATTCTATATGACTAGGGACTCTATGTTTCAGTATAAGGAAGGTAAGAAGAACAATTTTAAATTCACATAAGGTATTTTCATAGTGAGTGTTACAGTTGTGGTATTTATAGAGGTGCTTAAGAAGAACACAATTGCTTAAGGGCCGTAGGGCATTGTGGTTCTATGCTAAGGTTTGTGGGGTGAGTGTGGCTAAAGATCGTGGTGTTTTAGCAAGGAGAAGTATCAATCGAAAGGCAAATTTGGAAGGGACTTGGAGAAATAGGACAACTGGGTAGTAGGCTGGACTAGTATGGTAATGGTAGGATCGGTCCTTTAGGTAATTACGACGTGGTAAGACTTTACAGATGTTTTGGTGGCAATATTCTTGGGTTTTGGTGACTTACGTGGTTTGGTCGAGTTAGAGGAATTTAGTTCTAATAGCTTGGTTATGTGCAGATAGATTTCAAAATATTCATGATGGTTTCTACCATGGTTTGAATCAGATAATTTTCTACCGGTGTGGAGAACGTGTTTTGTATTGTGATTTCCTCCTGGGAAGAAGCAAGAGAACAGTTTCTAACTAATAGGGTATGTAAATTGTTGGTGACTCAAAGTTGATAATAAGATTCTTGTACTTTTCACATGATGTCATAATAGATGTGGTGTGTTGTGCGGGATTAGGATTTATATGTACAGGGTGATAGTTCAGTCTTGAAGAGAAGATAATGAATGTTGGACAACATGGTTAGTTTCAGATATTTCGATGAGTGTTATAACTGCTTGGTAATTCCTAAGAAGGGTACGCATTTCAGAAGGCGCGTTGTGTTTTGACTTACAGATGTTCATCGGTATTGTAATACTCACCTTGTTGATAGACTGTTGATATTCAAATTACTGCTATGTGGCACGGAAGAATTATGAAAGTATTCCTCATGGGATTATCGTGAATGGAAGATGTGTTAGTCATTTTAGTGCTGGAGTTGGGATCAGTTACGGTGATTCATGTGTTCAATGAATTTGGAAACTAGGAGTTCTCAGAAGTATATTTTTTCGGGGTTGCGACCTATTTGAGGTGGCTATTTTATTTTAACTCAGTGGAGGCACTAGTTGCGTTAATTATTTGTGATAGCTACGCGCTATAAGTGTGCATATATGTGAGGTTTGAGCCAATGTGCGGGCATTGGGGCTGGTATTTATACTCGAAAGAACGCTTAGGCTATGATATGCCTAGAGTTGACTGTTAAGTGTAAAGTTATAATGTTTCTCATGTTCTTACCTTTGTTGAGAACTATCTGGGCTACACTTGAGGTTACAAAGAGGCCAATTCTCTGAATAAACGGGGTAGTTACTAGTTCTGCGTTAAATTGCCGATTTGGAGTGTGATAGCGGACTTTGCACATGCTTACACTATGGCATGTTATTTATACCAGTCCAGGAGCATGAGAATCTTATTTCATTATCATATATAAGTGTATTTTTTTAATTGCTCCTGTATGATATGCTGGGACTAGAGGCCTGTGACCATGCCGGGCGATTCATATTATTGGCACGTGAGTTGTCCGTGCTGTGTGTGAAAATTTTATTTCTATGATAATTTATCTGATTCATTAATTTCCTTCCTCTACAATTGTGCACATGCGCCTACGGTTATCCTCATCACGAAATTTGAGGAGTTGGTTGTAACATTGTAGTTGTGGTGGTGCTTGTTAAACTTACAATATGGTTCTCTTCCTTGAGAGATCTCCTATATTTGGGTACACGGATTGCGCAATGGTGGTTGGAGCTATATTGATGTGGCATGTCTGTGTGATAGTTGTGTTTAATAATATAAGGTCATTGGACCTAGAATGAGTACTATCAGGTTTGAAACGGTATATTCGGGAAGATAATATTGAAATTCGGCTTAGAAAGTGATTATGGTTCTGGTTGGGGCGAGAGAGCTCCATTACTTGTTGATCTGATAAGGGGTCTTGAGATTTCTGCATGTTTCTTTCATTATCAGCAGTGTGCAAAAGTTTTAGAACGAGGTTTTGTTTGATTTGGGGTTTAATACTATTACCGGGTTACTTTGGAGTAGTTAATGTGATAGAAAATGGTATTGCGAGCATGTGAGTTGTGTAGTATGTTAAGTGATTATATCTGGGGTTATGGTTATGGCTCAATACAGCTTGTTCAGACTCATACAATATGTTGATGTGAGATTCAGGTCTTGAAAAGAAATTATGAATGTTGGAAATTGAATTCCAAGGTTTATGGGCTAAGGTTGAAGTAATAATTTTTAATTATGTTGTGTTGTCAGGCCTATACAATTTACATGGAATAGGGTGGCGTGGGATCACCCCGGGTACGTGTGTGATAAGATGGAACAATGATGTAGTGGCTTGGAAACAACTCATGGCACGTTCGAGGACTAACGTATGTTTAAATAGGGGAGAATGTAACGACCCGGCCGGTCATTTTGAGTATTATAATCCCGTTCCCCCATTTACTACTCAATTTATGCCTTATAGTTTATTTATGACTTATCGGGTTAGTTGGTGCGGGTCCGGAAGGATTTCGGAGTGAAATGAGACACTTAGTCTCATAATTGAAAACTTAAGTTAAAATAGTGATCGGATGTCGACTTATGTGTAAACAATCCCGGAATGGAGTTTTGATGATTCCAATAGCTCCGTATGGTGATTTTGGACTTAGGAGCATATCCGAAAAATTATTTGGAGGTCCGTAGTGGAATTAGGCTTGAAATGCCGAAAGTTGAATTTTTTGAAAGTTTGATCGGGGGGTTGACTTTTTGATATCGAGGTCGGAATCTGACTATGGAAATTGGAATAGCTTCATTATGTTATTTATGACTTGTGTGCAAAATTTGAGGTCAATCGGACTTGATTCGATAGGTTTCGGCATCGAATGTAGAAGTTGGAAATTTCATAAGACTAAAGTTTCAAGTGAGTTCGCACAAGACCTAACTTCAAATGAGCATAACTCTCAGTACACGAAGTGTTATATGATGTATTACCTATCAAATGAAAGATCTTTGAGTTTAGTTTCTAGCGCTTCAAACCGTTCATTATTTGAACACACCTACAAGAAGTTATGACCAAATTACCAAAGGCTGGAAAAATACAATTCTGCGACTAATTATGCGATCACAAAACAGATATGCGATCGCAAAACTGCTTCTACGACCGCAAACTGGTCGCAGAATGGACTAGAAGAGCCCAGTTCAGGGCACCGATTTTGCGATCAATTTTGCGGCCCGCATACCCATTCTACGGTCCATTATGTGACCGCAGACCTGCTTTCGGAGGGTTAATTTTTCTATTTTCATAACCCGACCCCTTTTTGATAAATAGGCTTTAGGGCTTATTTTGGGGCAATTATCTGATGATTTTAGAGAGAAGTGAGAGTGTTCTAGAGAGAGGAAGTAGATGAAGTGTCTTGTTCATCAAATTCTTGTCCAAGCCTTGAAATCCAACGAGAAATCCCTCAAGTTCCTCATCAAAGAGGTAAGGTTCTAACCCCTAATATTCAATTTCGAGTTTGGGTAATGATGGGTGATTAAGTGCATGATTCTTGGGTGTAAGAGTATTATTTATACGTATCAATTAGGAATATCTTCAATAAATTTAATTGAAGATTTGAGGGTCGAGTTGATGTCGGAATTTGGTAAAATTTGTATGTTTGGACTCGTGGTTCGATGGGCGTTCATATTTTATAACTTTTGTCGAGTTCCGAGACGTGGGTCCCACGGATAACTTTTGAGTGTAATTTCGGATTTTGTGGAAAAATTAGTATTTTGATATGGAATAAATTCCTATAATTTGGGTTGACTGAATCAAATTAATTGTGACTAGATTCGAGCCGTTCAGAAGTTGTTACGCACAAAATGGAATTTATGGAAGCATTGTTTAGCTTGCTCGACATTGGATTCAGCTTGTTCGAGGTAAGTAACTCTTTTAATCTTGGAGATGAGGGTATGAACCGTGAATATACGTATTATGTGAATTGTTTGGAGGTGACGCACATGCTAGGTGACGGGCGTGTAGGCGTGCACCGTAGGAATTATGACTTGGTCAAATTCCATGGGATTATATAGTTGAATAATCTGTTGATATCCGTACATTCTCTACGTGTTAGAGAAAATTGAGCTGAGACTCGTATTAAAAATCATGCATAGGCATATGTTGTTATTGATGGTACCCATTGGGGTCATTTTTGTGGTTGAATAATATGTTCAAATTGTAATTGTTCACTCAATCATGTTTATTCATTTCATATCATACCTCAGTCTCTCTTATTTATTGTTGATGCATAATATCATTGTTGTTGGACTAGTTTTCATGCCATTGTGAGCCCGAGAGACTGGAGAGATTGATGACTGAGTGAGGCCGAGGGGCCGATTGTGAGAATGAGTGTGGATCGGAGCTGCCCGCCTGCAGCATACTTTATTATTATGGCACGTGAGTTGTCCGTGCGGATTCTGATATGATATTATAGCACGTGAGTTGTCCGTGTAGATTATAGCGCTTGGGCTGAGGAGCCCCTTCGGAGTATGTACACACCCCTAGTGAGCGCAAGTACCTACTGAGTGCGAGTGCCGAGTGCTGAGTGACTGGGAGGCATGAGTGATTGTAAGGTATGCCCGAGTGGCACAAGTGACTGTGAGGTTTGCCTGATGTTCTGCCCGAGGGGCTGTTTATGATTTCATCACTGAGTTGCATCGCATTGGCATGCACACATGGCATACATGAATATAGATGTATTTTTCTCATGCTGTACAACATCACATCATTCATGATTTCTCACACATTTTTGACAGATGAGCATAGTGATGCATTTGTTTTATACGGGTAATTTGAAAGAAAATGAAACATCTCATTTATTATTGAAAGGATTTTGGAAAAATCACAGTTTTCAGACTTATTCATATTTTGGTGATTTTAGTGAAAAGAATTGAGTTTTACTATTATATTTGAAAAGAAAAATATTTATTTTTCAGGAACTGTGAACGAACCGAGCATTTTGTTATTGAGTTATTCATTGTGCTGCCTCAATTTTGTTGTTATAAGATTTGTTTTCTGGATATTGTTGTGGACTATTGGTTTTGGACCCGACCTTGATAAAAGCTCGTCACTGCTTTCAACCTAAGGTTAGGTTTGTTACTTACTCAGTACATGGGGTCGGTTGTACTGATACTACACTTCTGCACCTTGGTTGCAGATATTGGATGCTGATGTTGCTGTGTTCGATGGGAGGTGGATTTGATGATGTATCTGCGTTCCGGTTGTAGCTGCCTCTTGTTCATGGTAGCCTTAGATTCATAAAACTCTGTTTATGTACTTTTCAAAAAGTTGATGTATTTATTTCATACCCGTTTTGTAAACTCTATTCTTAGAAGCTCATGATTTGTACTACCAGTTCTTGGGGGAAAGTATTGGTTTTAGATATTTTCTTTTAATTAATTACCTCGTTAATTTCATTAAAATCAGATAGTTGGTAATTGGCTTACCTAACGGGTAGAGTTAGGTGCCATCACGACTAGTTGGATTTTGGGTCGTGACACCTAGGTATATTGGACCCTTTGAAATTCTTGAAAGGGTGGGTGAAGTGGCCTACATGCTTGCATTACCACCTAGTTTATCAACGGTTCATCTGGTGTTCCATGTGTCTATGCTCCAGAAATATCATGGTGATCCATCCCATGTGTTAGATTTCAGCTCTGTCCAATTGGACAAGGATTTGACTTACGAACAGGAGCCGGTAGCTATTCTAGCCAGGCAGGTCCGATAGTTGAGATCTAAGAGTTATCCATCAGTACGAGTGCAATGGAGAGGTCAGCCGGTAGAAGAATCTACTTGGGAGTCAAAGTCGGATATGCAGAGTAGATATCCACATCTTTTCACCATCTTAGGTATTTTTCTAATTCCGTTCGAGAACGAACGTTTGTTTTAGAGGTGGAGAATGTGATGACCCAAAATGTCATCTTTAATTTAAACATTCATTTATGTGTTCTAAGACCTCGAAAAGCACTATTCATTGTTCCTCGACTTGCGTGCGCAGTCCATAAATTTTTTCAGAAAAGTTTTATGTGAAAGATTGATTAAAATATGAAATAGAGCTTTAAAACTCAATTGGGTTGACTTTGGTCAATGTTTAGAGCAAACAGACCCGGGTCAGTGTTTTGATTTGGGAATTGGGCGTATGCCCGAAATCGAATTCGTAGGTCCCTAGCTCGAGTTATCGTATGTTGTCGAAATATTTAAGTTTAAAGGTTTAATAACTTAAGAGATTTGACTAATGTTTAACTTTGTTGATACCGGGTCCATATTTTGGTTTCGGAACACGGTATAGCTCTATTACTATATTTATGACTTGTCTGCCAAATTTGGTGAGAAACCGAGCTGGTTTAACGTGATTCGGACGCTCGGTTGTTAAAATAGAAATTCTAATGTTTTCTAAAAAATTTCATTTGATTTGGTGTGTGATTTGTAGTTTTATGGGTTATTTTGGTGTTTTGATTGCGCGAGCGAGTTTGTATTAAGTTTTTGGACTGGTGTGCATATATGGTTTGGAACCCCGAGGGCTCGGGTGTAATTCAGATCATGATCGACGCATTTCGGAACCATGAAACTGCTGAACCTACTGCTATTGGTTTCCTTCTATGCGATCGCGTGACTGTGTCCGTGATCGCGAAGGCTTAATGGTCACGAATGGAATTTGTACTATGCGATCGCATAGTGAGGTCCGCAATCGCACAGTTGGAGAAACAAAGGCATCTCGAACTCGTGGGTAAAGCCGCGTTCGCGAAGAAGGAATGAGGCAGAAGCTGAAGCACAAAATTTGTGCTACGTGATCGCACAACGTAGTCCGCGATCGTGGAAAGCTGAGAAGCTGTGCTTCGCGTTCGTGAGAGCACTGTCGCATTCGCGTAGAGCAAAAGCTGGGCAGCCTAAAAATGTGCTTCGCGATCGCGAAGCATTGTCCGCGATCGCATAAGGTAAAAAACTGGACAAATAGAACTTATGTTCTGTAAATGGGATTTCGGCCCATTTTCTACCATTTTCGATTTTTATCTCGGGTAAGATGACTTTTGGGCGATTTTCATGGGAAAAACATTCGGGTAAGTGTTCCTTATCCTATATTGATTACATTTCATGATTCCATACTCATTTACATCATGAATCCGTGAATTTATGGAACAAAAATCAGATTTTTATAAATACTTCCAAAAATGTAAAATTAAGATTTGAAGGTAAATCCAGTGTCGGAATTCGATAAGTTTTGTATGGTTGAACTTGTATCGGAACGAGTGTTCGAATTTTGTGAGTTTTTTCGGGATTCAAGACATGGGTCCCACTGTTGAATTTTTAGATGAATTTCGGATTTTAATCCGAAAAATTAGTAATTTCGTACGCAATTAATTCCTACGATTTGTATTGAGTATATTGAATTATTTATGACTAGGCAAAGGTTTATTGTAATCTTGAATTTGGTTGCAAATCGAGGTAAGTATCGTGATTAACCTTGACTTGAGAGAATAGAACCCTTGAATTATTTGTTACATGAATTTCACGTGTAACGATGTATAGGCAAGGTGACGAGTGCCTATACTTTGTCAAATTAATTATTTGCATAATTATTTAACAATCATAAATTATTTTAAGACACGAATTAATTGTTATAATGATTGTTTTTCTCATATTCCTTGTCAAATATTAATTCTTGAATTTATGGAATAATTGTTACATGCTTATTTGATTTATGTGTCTTAATTGCTATTTGACATTTAGCATATTAAATATGAAATTGCCTAGCAAGTGAAATGTTAGGCGCCATCACGGTCCTGGAGGTGGTAATTTCGGATCGTGACAAGTTGGTATTAGAGCACTAGGTTACCTAGGTCTCACGAGTCACGAGCAAGCTTAGTAGAGTCTGAAGGATCGGTACGGAGACGTCTGTACTTAACTTCCATAGGCTACAAAGTTTAGGAATAATTCCACTTCTATCATTCCTTATCGTGCGACATTGATTTAGCTTGAAACATATATCTCACATTCCTTTGTATCCACTCGTGTATGACATTGCGCACTTGGTATCAGTTATGCATCGACAGTTCGTTATGCCGCAGATGGACTATGATGGAGCCAGAAATGCTCAAACATTGCCTCAACGTGTGGTTCCGACTGAAGATGCGGACGTATTGAGATATCACCCAGTGAATCATGTGGGGGGTGCAACGGACCTGGCATCTGGTTGATTTATATGATTTGTGAAGGTTAATATTATGGATCATCAGACGTTGTGACCTATGACTTCGCTCCCAGTGGTGGAGTCCATTATCAAAAATATGGATTGCGGGATCATGTGTTATATCAGTTTTGGCATGAAATATATATATATATGTGGTACTGAAAGGTTCCCCAAAATTTACACATGGTTAAGGCTTGTGATTTTGTAACGGATAAGGTTGGGACTTGCGGTATGTCCGCCTCCTTAATAATCCTATACTTCAGTACCAAAGGAGTTAGAGAAACAACTTTAAATTTAGAGAGGGTCTACTTAGTGTGGACGTCACGGTTGCGGATTTTGGGGTGCTTAGAAGTACAGTGGCTGACGAGATTCTGGACTATGTGGTTCGTTCCAAGATTTGTCTGTATGGAGCTATACTTTTGTGATCGATGTATATCAATAGGGGTAAGGGTTACCCCAAAGAAAAATCGAATAGTATGTTAAGAAATGGGTCAGCTCAGCAGTGTTGAGTCAGCATAACAAAAGAAGAAATTGGCCTTGGGAGAGATAATTCTCCACCGATGTTCATAGCAAGCCTATGAAGGGAGCAAACCAGCCAATGCAACACCACCCACTTGGCTCAATTCTCACAAACGCTTTTGAAAGAGTTTGTTTCCCGGACTCTCTATAATGCGTGGCGCATAGGGTTTGAATGGTTGCGTCTGGTCACTATGATGGTATCAGAATATGCCATCAGGTTCAATAAGTTAGCCCGTCATACTCCTAATTTGGTTCTTAAAGCCAGAGAGCGAGTCCACAAACTCATTAAATGACTCAATTATGATCGTAAAATTTTGTACGACTCGGGAGCTACATGCTGATACTTCATTTCCGCTAGTGGTAGAAATTGCCAAACTATTAGAATGTGTTTGGGGTGAGGAAAAAAGGAAACAAAGGAGACCAAGAGGTCTCGAGGTTCTGAGGATTCAGTGGATTCTACTTTGCAAGTATGAATCATTATGGTGGGGGCTCGAGCAGTCGGTCAGCCCAGTACGCACATCAGATTACTCGGGGTACTCTAGTAAGTTCTTTTAATGCACCACTGACATGCGTTTCCTACTATGGTTATTCCAGTTATCTGGCACAGACTCAGTATGAGTAGCCAAACCCGCAAAGGGGTTGTTATGAATATGGTGAGACATATTTCATCAAAGCACTCAGGCTACGTGCCCCATTGCAGTTACTATACCACCTACACGACCAGTTAGGGGTGGAGGACAGGCGGGTAGAGGGCGTCCTAGAGGTGGAGGCCCAGCCGTGCATATATTTTATTTATGGTATGGCTGAGGCCACTACATCAAATGATGTCATTACAGGTATGACCTCGATTTAATATAAAGGAATAATTTCCTTAACTTGATTCGGTTCTGAGTATCGAGACGAGTCCTCCTATTGTGCTCCACTCATGAGTGAGCTTTGTAATTCTATATTCTACTTATGTGTTTACTCTTGTTGGTAGATTCTATGGAGATAACTGTACCTATCATTCCGTGTTGGTCACTAGTAAGAGTTGTGAGGCTAAAGGTGTCTTTCATTTACTCATTTCGGTAAGTTAAGATGTAATTTCTGATAATTAATTACAAATTCTGAATTTTATGTCATACTAGTGTGAGGTTTAACGGAAATTATTTAAAGGGAGAAAATGGAAAGTTTCGATTGGCATGATGTGCATATTACTTATGAATCAGAACTGAGGATGAGATCCTCATATTTTAATATAAATTGATATGTTTAAACCGGGCTACGAGTTACGGTGGAAGTTATATAAGGACGAAATCCTTGTGATAAAAATTCTTGTGTTTAAGTTCTCCCATGTGAAAATTAAATTTGTACTATAGTACTAATAGGGAGTCATGCATGTTAGGCTTATTTGAAAATTCTTGTATGAAATTCTCTTTGCATACTTGCCAAATGTATGTTGTAATTACTGAGTTTTAACCTACGAGGTAGGTGCCCGCCCAGGTGGCGTTAAATTTAACTCGTTAATTCGGGTAAATAATTATAAGGTCTTCATGCCTCGCATCTCGTTATCAGTATTGTGAAGATTTGAAACGAGATTTTTAGTTAACATGAAGTTAATTGACGATTCTGTAATTGATTATGAACAACTATTAAGACCAGATTAACCCAAAAGGGTACTCCATTCAGGTGGACTGAAGAGTGTGAGGAGGGCTCTCATGTGTTAGATTTCAGCTCGGTTCAATTAGAGTAGATATCCACATCTTTTCACCAGCTCAGGTATTTTTCTAATTCCGTTCGAGGATGGACGTTTGTTTTAGAGGTGGAGAATGTGATGACCGAAAATATCATCTTTAATTTAAAAATTCATTTCTATGGTCTAATACCTCAAAAAGCACTATTCATCATTCCTCAACTTGCGTGCGCAGTCTGTAAATATTTCCGGAAAGGTTTTATGTGAAAAATTAATTAAAATGTGAAATAGAGCTTTAAAACTTAATTGGATTGACTTTGGTCAGCATTTTGAGCAAACCGATCTGGATCAGTGTTTTCACAGTTCCAGTAGGTCCGTATCGTGATTTTGGACTGGGGCGTATGCCCAGAATCGAATTCGGAGGTCCCTAGCTCGAGTTATTGCATGTTGTCGAAAATTTTAAGTTTAAAGGTTTAATGACTTAAAAGATTTGACTAATGTTTGACTTTGTTGATACCAGATCCGTATTTTGGTTTCAAAACCTGGTATAGCTCAATTACTATATTTATGACTTGTCTGCCAAATTTTGTGAGAAATGAAGTTGGTTTGACGTGATTCGGACGTACTGTTGTTAAAATAGAAATTCTAAAGTTTTCTTTAAAATTTTATTTGATTTGGTATCCGATTCGTAGTTCTAGGTGTTATTTTGGTGTTTTGATTGCGCAAGCGAGTTTGTATTAAGTTTTTGGAACTGGTGTGCATATATGGTTTGGAACCCCGAAGGCTCGGGTGTAATTCGGATCATGATCGACGCATTTCGGAACCATGAAACTGCTGAACCAGCTGCTACTGCTTTCCTTCTATACGATTGCGTGACTGTGTCCGCGGTCGCGAAGGCTTAATGGTCACAGATGGAATTTGTTCTATGCGATCGTATAGTGAGGTCCGCGATCGAATAGTTGGAGAAACTAAGGCATCGCGAATACGTGGGCAAAGCCACGTTCACGAAGAAGGAATGAGGCAGAAGCTGAAGCACAAATTTTGTGCTACGCGATCGTACAACGTAGTCCGCGATCGTGGAAGGCTGAGAAGCTGTGCTTCGCGTTCGTGAGAGCATTGCCCTGTTCGCGTAGAGCAAAAGCTGGGCAGCCTAAAAATGTGCTTCGCGATCGCGAAGCATTGTCTGCGATCACATAAAGTAAAAACCTGGACAAACAGAACTTAAGTTCTATAAATGGGATTTCGACCCATTTTCTACCATTTTCGATTTTGAGCTCGGGTAAGACGATTTTGGGCGATTTTCACGGGAAAACATTGGGACAAGTATTCCTTATCCTATATTGATTACATTTCATGATTCCATACTCATTTACATCATGAATCCGTGAATTTATGGAAGAAAAATCAGATTTTTATGAAAACTTCCAAAAATATAAAATTAAGATTTGAAGGTCAATCCGGTGTCGGAATTCGATAATTTTTGTATGGTTGAACTCGTATCGGAACGGGTATTCGGATTTCATGAGATTTCCTGGGATTCAAGATGTGGGTCCCACTGCTGATTTTTGAGATGAATTTCAGATTTTCATCCGGAAAATTAGTAATTTCATACGGAATTAATTTCTACAATTTGTATTGAGTATATTGAATTATTTATGACTAGATTTGAGGATTTCAGACACGAATTCGCGAGGCAAAGGTTTATTGGAATCTTGAATTTGGTTGCAAATCGAGGTAAGTGTCGTGGTTAACCTTGACTTGAAGAAATAGAACTCTTGAATTATTTGTTACATGAATTTCATGTTTAACGATGTATAGGCAATGTGACGAGTGCCTATACTTTATCAAATTAATTATTTGCATAATTATTTAACAATCATATATTGTTTTAAGACACTAATTAATTGTTATAATAATTATTTCTCTCATATTCCTTGTCAAATATTAATTCTTGAATTTATGCAATAATTACATGCTTATTTGATTTATGTGTCTTAATTGCTATTTTAAATTTAGCATATTAAATATGAAATTGCCTATTTTCTCCGTGATGTTTCACAACTAATTGTTACTTGTCATTACTTGTTTCCTAAATAAATTATAATCATTGTATGCTTTGTTGCCTAATAATTTCATATTGAATGTCATATTTATTGGAGTATTTTTATTACAATCAAGAGTTGTTAATTTTATATTGTTGGACCGGGTTGTACGCCGCAACGGAAATGAAAAGGAATATATTGGGGGATCGGGTTGCACGCCGCAACAGATTATATTTTATATTTATATTGTTGGAGCGGGTTGCATGCCGCAACAAAAATTTATTGAAGAATTATATTGTTGGAGCGGGTTGCACGCCACAATGGAAATTAATTGAAATAATAGTTGGTTATGGCTGCCGAGTTGGCTTCAACTGTTGAAATGAGTTACTTATTTTATTTATATTATTGTTGTTATTACTATTATTGCGTACATGTTAATGTAAGTGGCCTTCCTTAGCCTCGTCACTACTTCATCGAGGTTAGGCTCATCCCTTACAGAGTATATGGGGTCGGTTATACTCATACTATACTCTGCACTTCTTGTGCAGATTTCGGAGTTGGTCCTAGTGGCGTACTGTAGAGTGTGCTCGGATTCAGCTACCAGTGGAGACTTGAGGTATAACTGCACGGCGTTCGCAGTTCTGAAGTCCCCTTCTACTTTATTTTAGCTGTGTGCTTTCTTTCAGATAGCTTTATTTTATTCAAACCCTTGTTTGTATCATTCTAGAAGCTCGTGCACTTGTGACACCAATTCTGGGATGGTATTCAGACATCGCTAGTATTATGGATTATTCTTTTTATTTCAGACTTTATTTCTGCATTTGTTCCTTTGTTATTAATTAATTTTAAAAAAAAAAATTGTTCTAAAATGGTTAATATTATTCTAACATTGGCTTTCCTAGCAAGTGAAATGTTAGGCTCCATCATGGTCCTGAAGGTGGGAATTTCGAGTCGTGACACTCTTAGACCTCAACTGTCGGACCTGCCAGGCTAGAATAGCCACCGACTTCTCCTCATAAGTCAAATCCTTATCCAATTGGACTGAGCTAAAATCTAATACATGGGACGGATCACCGTGATACTTCCAGAACATGGACACATGAAACACCAGATGGACTACTGAAAAACTAGGTGGTAATGCCAGTCTATAGGCCACCTTACCTACTCTCTCAAGAATCTCAAAGGGTCTGATATACTAGGGCTCAACTTGCCTTTCTTTCCAAACCTCATTACACCCTTCATGGGTGAAATCCGGAGTAATACCCTCTCTCCAACCATGAATGCAACATCATAAACTCTAGGGTCGGCATAACTCTTCTGCCTAGATTGAGCGGTGCGAAGTCGATCTTGAATAATTTTGACCTTATCCAAGGCATCTTGAACCAAATCTGTACCCAACAACCGAGGCTCCCCCGGCTCGAACCATCCAACTGGCGAACGACATCGCCTTCTGTATAATGCCTCATAGGGAGCCATTTGAATGATCGACTAGTAGCTGTTGTTGTAGGGAAACTCCGCAAGCAGCAAGAACTGATCCCAAAAATCCCTGAAATCCATAACGCAAGCATGAAGCATATCCTCCAATATCTGAATAGTGCGCTCGGACTGTTCGTCCATCTAGGGGTGAAATATTGTACTCAACTCAACCCGTGTGCCCAACTCACGCTGTACGGTGCTCCAGAAGTGCGAGGTGAACTGCGTACCTCGATCTGAAATGATAGACACAGGCACATCTTGAAGACGGACGATCTTGTGGATGTAAATCTCAGCTAACCGCTCTGAAGAATGGGTAACTACCACTGGAATGAAATGTGCCAACTTGGTCAACCTGTCCATAATGACCCATACTGCGTCGAACTTCTTCTGAAGCAAACCACCAGGCTTCTGATGCTCGTACTTTACTTGATGAAAATTTAGACACCGAGATAATATTCAAATATATCCTTCTTTATCCTCCTCCATCAATAATGCTGCCGCAAGTCCTGATAAATCTTGGCGGCACCCGGATAAATAGAATACCGGGAACTGTGGGTCTCCTCAAGAATCAACTCACGAAACCATCCACATTGGGCTCACAAATACAACCCTGCATCCTCGAAAGCCCATCATCTCCTATAGTAACCTACTTGGTACCACCGTGTCGCACCTTGTCCATAAGGACAAGCAAATGGGGATCATCATACTGACGCTCTCTGATGCGCTTATACAAGGAAGACCGAGCGACTGTGCAAGCTAGGACACGACTGGGCTCCAAAACATCTAACCTCACGAATTGATTGGACAAAGCCTGAACATTTGATGCAAGAGGCCTCTCACCAACTGGAATATATGCAAGGCTACCCACACTCACAACCTTTCTACTTAAGGCATCGGCTACCACATAGGCCTTCCCGGGATAATACAAAATGGTGATATCAAAATCTTTTAATAGATCCAACCACCTATTCTGCCTCAAGTTGAGATCCTTCTACGTGAACAATTATTGTATGCTCTGATGATCCGTGAATACCTCATACGACACACCGTAAAGATAGTGCCTTCGAATCTTCAGTGCATGAACAATGGCCGCCAACTCTAGATCATGAACATGGAAGTTCTTCTCGTGAACCTTCTACCGCGTCGCGTATGCAATCACCCTATCGTCCTACATCAATACTGCACCGAGCCCAATACGAGATGCACCACAATATACCATGTTAGATCTTAAACCTGTGGGCAACACCAATACTGGCATCGTACTCAAAGCAGTCTTGAGTTTCTAAATCTCAACTCACACTCATCCGACCATCTGAATGGGGCACCCTACTGGGACAATCTGGTCAATAGGGTCGTTATGGACGAAAACCCCTCCACGAACCATCGATAATACCCCGCCAACCCTAGGAAACTCCGGATCTCTGTAGTTGAAGTAGGTCTAGGTCAATTTTGGACTGCCTTAATCTTTTAGGATCCACCTTTATTCCCTATGCCGATACAACATGCCCCAAAAAGGCGACAACTTCTAACACAAACTCACACTTTGAAAATTTGGCATATAACTGGCTATCTCTCAGAGTCTAAAGTACAATCCAAAGATGCTGCTCATGCTCCTCTCGACTACGGGATTAGATCAATATATCATCAATGAATACAATCATAAAAGAATCCAAATAGGGTTTGAACACTCTATTCATCAAATCCATAAATGATTCTAGGGCATTTGTCAACCCAAATGACATTATTAGGAACTCATAATGTCTAAACCAAGTCTGAAAAGTTGTCTTAGGGATATCCGATGCCCTAATCTTCAACTGAAGGTAGCCAGACCTCTAGTCAATCTTCGAAAACACCTTGGCACCCTGAAGCTGATCAAATAAGTCATCAATCCTCGGCAACAGATACTTGTTCTTAATAGAAACCTTTTTCAACTGCCAATAATCTATACACATCCTCATCAACTTATCTTTCTTCTTCACGAACAGCACAGGCGCACCCCAGGGCGGGACACTAGGTATAATGAATCCTTTATCTAGCAAATCTTGTAACTTCTCCTTCAATTCCTTCAACTCCGGTGGGGATATACGGTATGGTGGAATAGAAATGGACTGAGTGCCCAGAGCCAAATCAATACAAAAGTCAATATCACTGTCGGGTGGCATCCTCGGCGGATCTTCAGGAAACACCTCTGGAAACTCACGAACAACTGGTACTGAATCCATGGAAGGAACCTCCGCACTCAAATCACGAACATACACCAAATAAGCTAGACATCCCTTCTCGACCATACGTCGAGCCTTCACATAGGAAATAACCCTATTGGTAGAATGTCTAGGAGTCCCTCTTTACTAGAATCGAGGAAACCCTAGCATGGCTAAGGTCACAGTCTTGGCGTGACAGTCCAATATAGCATGATAAGGTGACAGCCAATCCATACCCAAGATAACATCAAAATCTACTATATCAAGAAGTAGAAGATTTACGCTAGTCTCAAGACTCCCAATAGTAATCACAGACAAGCGAGAGACACGATCTACAATAATAAAATCTCTCACGGGTGTGGACACATACACGGGAGCACTCAAAGAATCATGAGGCTAACCAGATATGAAGAAAAATAGGTTGACACATAGGAATAAGTAGAGCCTGGATCAAATAGAACTGAAGCATCTTTATGGAAAACTGGAACAATACATGTGATAATAATGTCAGATGACTCAGCCTCGGGCCTAGCTGGGAAAGCATAACATCGAGGCCGGGCCCCACCTCTCTGAAGTATGTCTCTGGGGCGGCCTCTAGCTGGCTGGCTTCTACCTCTAACGACATGACCTCTACCTCTGGCTGCCTGACCCTTGCCTCTAGCTGGCTGAGCGGGCTGGGGAGCAACCGGTGCCTGAACCATGGAACGTGAACTCTGCTGCGGCATGCCGCCCAACAATCTCGAACAGAACCTTTTGATGTGACTAGTACCTCCACACTTAAAACATACATCTTCCTTTTGTGGCTGTTGGAGCTGAAGTTGACCTGAATGGGCCAGATAACCATGGTGATAGCTTTGAATCGGAGGCACACTTATAGTAGCCAATGGTGCACTGTAGGCTGGTTGACCAGAATAAAGCACATAAGCACCACGATTCCCTAAAGCATTGTGAGATGCCTGAGGCGCTGACCGAAATGGCCTGGGAGGATGGCCTCTACCAAAACTACCCCACCCTCCAGATGAGGCACCACTAAAACTACCAAAATGACAAGGCCTCTTATAAGACACCGGCCCACTCTCTTGAGCACGAACCATCTCAATCTGTCTAGCAATATCTGCGGCTATCTGGAAAGAAATATCACTTCCGGTCTCCTTGGCCATCTGTAGCGTGAGAGTGATAGAGATCCCATCTGTAAATCTCCTCATTCTCTCCCTCTCAGTAGGAAGAAAGATAGTGGCGTGGAGAGCTAGGTCCACAAATCGAGTCTCATGCTAGGTAATAATCATACTACCCTGCTGAAGACGCTTAAACTACATGCGATACTCCTCTTTCAGAGTGACAGGAATAAACTTCTCTAGAAATAGCTGTGAGAACTGATCCCAAGTAAGTGCAGGTGAACCAAATGGTCTAGTCAACATATAATCTCTCCACCACCTCTTGGCAGAACTAGTCATCTGAAACACTGCAAAATTGACCTCATTGGTCTCAACTATGCCCATGTTTCGCAGTACCTCGTGGCAGTGGTCTAGATAATCTTGTGGGTCCTCTAAAGGTTCACCACTGAAATGAACAGGAAAGAGCTTGGTAAACTTGTCCAACCTCAACAAAGCCTCAGAAGACATATCGGGCCTATCAACGGCTTGTACCGCAACAACCGGCTGAATACCCCAACTAGCGAGGCTGCTGGAGTCTTATACTGGGTAGCCGCCTGCTCCAGAGTATGAGTAGCGGGAGTTTGTGCTCCTTTCCCAACCTTAGAGATTACTGGTGCCCCGAAAATGTACTGGTCTGGGCCACACTCTCCATAAGGCCCACCAAATGGACTAGAGCATCCTGAAGCACTGGAGTGGCTATGAACCTCTCCGAGACCTGAGTTGGTATGACAGGTACAGTCTGAGCTGGAACCTCTTCCTCGTGATCAATCTGAGGCTCCACTGCAGGTGCTTCTGCTCGAGCTCTAGGCTGAGCTCTGCCTTTGCCTCGGCCTCGGTCTCAACCTCTGCCCCTTGTAGTAGCTGTCACAGGGTACTCCGGCTCCTCTCCGACTATAGATGCAGTGCGTGTTCTCGCCAGCTGCAAGGGAACAAGAATAGAATGGTTCAATAATCAATGATAGAATAAGATCGCACTATAGAGTAAGAAAGAAGTGAAATTTTTCTAAACTCTATAGCCTCTAGAAGATAAGTACAAACGTCTCCTTACCGATCCTCCAGACTCTACTAAGCTTGCTCGTGACTCGTGAGACCTAGGCAACCTAGTGCTCTAATACCAACTTGTCACTAACCGAAATTCTCACCCTCAGGACCGTAATGGCACCTAATATTTTATTTGCTAGGCAAGCCAATGTTAGAATAGTTTTTAGCCATTATTAGCAATTCAAATTAATTGATACCGAGTAAACTAAATAAACTGAAATAAATTGAGAAAACCCATAATAATAGCAATATTAAGATACAACCCCAGAACTGGTGTCACAAGTGCACGAGCGACTAGAATAATACAGATAATGGTCTGAATGAAAGTAAAACTATCTGAAATGAAATAAACACCTGGGATAAGGTAGAATGGTACTTTAGGGATGTGAACGCCAAACAATTGTACCTCAAGTCTCCGCCAAGTGATCAATAAGAGCAATCTATTGACCCCCGCTAGGGCCGACTCCAAAATCTGCACAAGAAGTGCAGAGTGTAGTATGAGTACAACTGACCCCATGTAATATGTAAGTGCCGAGCCTAACCTCGACAAAGTAGTGATGAGGCTAAGGCGGGTCACTTACAATAACGTGTACGCAGTATAATAATAATAACAGGAAAGGAACACAGGAAAGTAAGGAAGTTAACTTATGAAAATAAGCTCAATCCTCGAAATTGGTAAAACTAGAAACACCAGTACTCAGACTCTCGTATGAAAGCACCGAAAGCTAACACAATACAACAATGAATACAAAATACACAATCAGTTGCGGCACGCAACCCGATCCTATCATACAAACACAATCCTCTCATATTTCACCAAATCAATATCAAGAATAACATGTAAAATCTGTTTCGGCACGCAACCCGATTCTACCATATAATCAGAATCAATATAATATTCCTCCTTTATTTCACCATATCAAAATCACATATAAAATTTGTTGCGGTGTACAACCCGATCCCACCATATCAAAATCAATCATCCCTTATTCCACCTGTTACAGCGTGCAACCCGATCCATAAATAAAATCAATAAATGTAATTAACTCGATAACTCAAATCAGAAGAATCTCTTCGATTAAGGAATATGAAAGCAAATCCATAAAGGAACCTCGTACCAAACCAAGGAATTCTACAATTAACACAAAGTAACAAGGTAAGACAAATATACGACAATTAAAGTGTACAAGTAAGACAATTAAGGCAAGTAGCAATTAATCATGGAAGCATGGAAGGAGCGGACATTTAAATACGAGAGAAATAAGTGACAAGTAGCAAGTTAAAACATAGGAAGCAATTAAAGCACATAACATTTAAGACATGGAATGAAATAATTAATGAAATACGGAAAGCATGGAAACAAGTATTTTGACGGTGTATATACACTCGTTACCTCGCATATACGCCACTACACATGTAATTCACAGAGCACATAGCTCAAGGATTCCTAATTCCCTAAAATCAAGGTTAATCCCAACACTTACCTCGCTCCGCAAGTAAATCAAACCTCAATTGGGGCCTTTCCTCTAACATTCATCTATGAACCAACCGAATCTAACCAAAATTGACTTAATATCAACAAACAATGCTAGGGAAATCAATTACAATACATAAAGCTAAGATCTTTACACTCTTTCCAAAAATTCAACCCCGGGCCCGCTTGGTCAAAACCCGATATTCGGACCAAAACCCAATTACCCATTTTCTCCCTCTTTTACCTAGATGCGGATGTCGCAACTGCGATATCTTGTTCGCAATTGCGAACATCGCAAATGCGAGAAAGAGGTCGCAAATGCGAACCCTTCTCAGAAGGTCAATCATCGCAAAAGCAACATTTTGGTTGCAAATGCGAACCCATACCCTCGCAAATTCAAACCATCCCTTCGCATATGCGGAGGTTGCCCAGGAACACGCTGAGTCTCAAATACGTTTCTGCCTTCACAAAATCGGTAGTAGCAAGTTCGTAAATAAGAAGTTTCACCTCGCAAATGCGAGATTCCCCCAATCAGCCTATGCTCGCAAATGCGAAGCCTTGTTTTCATAATCAAGCCTCGAAAATGCGAGCCAGATCTCGCAAATGCGAGTCAGATCTCGCAAATGCAAGACCTGCAGCAGAGCACCAGTAATATTAGAGGCACAAGCTATTCTACTAAGTCCTAAATCACTCGTAGCCTATCCGAAACTCACCCGAGCCCCTCGGGCTCCAAATCAAACATGCACACAAGTGTAATAATATCATACGAACTCTCTCGCGCGATCAAAATATCAAAATAACACCTAGAACGACGAATCAGACACCAAAACGATTGAAATTTTCAAAGAAACCTAACAACATGAAATTTTACACCGAACGTCCAAATCACGTCAAATTAACTCCGTTTTGCACTAAATTTTGTAGACAAGTCAAAAATACTGAAATGAACCTATACCAAGTTCCCAAACCAAAATCCGAACCCGGTAGCAACAATTTCAACCTATGGTCAAACTTAAGAATTCTTTGAACCTTTAAATTGCTAGTTTTTAACAAATTATGTTAAATCAAGCAAGGGTTTTCCGAATTTGATTTTGGGCATATGCCAAAGTGTTAAATCTCGATACAGACCCATCGGGATCGTCAAAACACTAATCCGGGTCCGTTTACACAAAACGTTAACTGTTGTCAAGTCAAATAAATTTTAAGGCACGATTTTATATTTTCATCAATTTTCTCATAAAAAACTTTCGAAAAAAGGACACGGACTATGCACGTAAATTGAGGAAGGATAAACAAAGCCATTTAAGGTCTCGGAACACAAAAATAAAGGGTAAAACTATAAATGACCTATCGGGTTATCACACAATTAGTATTAAGGTTTCCGCTTCGCACACCAGAGAGAACGGGGTCGCCCCCGCACTCGATTTCGATGTCTTACTGTATGCCCACAGGACTTTTAGCATGATTTCCTTCCACTTTCCTTTCGAACCGTCAACCTCTTTTTCAGGTTTTGGAGTATAGTTTTGTTCGTCGATTCCTCTTGCCCATTCCTACTATGATGGTAAGGCGTTGATAATATTTTCTTGATCTTGTGATCTTTGAAAAACTTACTTTCCTTGTTGGCGACGAATATTTTCCGTTGTCGCAAATGATATGGGTTGGTATCCCAAATCGACATATTATGTGATCCCAGATGAAGTCGATGACTTCTTTCTTTCGGACCTTCTCGAACGCCTGAGCCATGACCCATTTGGAAAAATAATCGGCCATGAATATTATGAATTGAACTTTACCGGGTGCCCATGGAAGGGGAACGGTCCAATGTCCATTCCCCACTTCATAAACGGCCATGGTGAGGTGACAAGATCGGGTGGAGCATCTCTCCCTGTTGATGAATAAACGGGGCGTGTCTTTGGCACTCGTTGCATTTTTGCATGAAGTGTTTCACATCCTTCTCCATTTCATTCCAATAGTAGCCGACTTCTGAACTAAGGATTTTGCCCCTGAATGGTTCCTGTAAGTGCCCTTGTGAACTTCTCTCATGGCGTATTCGGTATCTCCTAGCCTAAAGCATTTGGCCACTGTGCCGAAGAAGGATCTCCTGAACAATGTCCCTTCGACTAAGCTAAATATGGTAGCCTTGGTGCGCAGGGCTCTCGATTCCTTGGGATCCAAAGGCAATTTTCCTGTCCTTAGGTAGTCTATGTACTTGTTTCTACAAACCCAAGTCAAACTTGTCGAATTTGCTTCAGCACGACCTTCTTCTATCATCGAGTTCATCAATTGTACCACTGCCCTAAGCTGAATTCATCGGAGTCGACATACGACCTCAAGTTGGCCAGTGCATCGGCCTTACTATTTTGATCTCGGGGTACATGATGTAGAGTCCATTCCTTGAATTGGTGCAAGGTCACATGAAAATTGTCCAAGTACCTCTGCATCCGTTCTTCTTTTACTTCGAACGTTCCATTGACTTGATTTATGACGATGATGGAGTCGTTTTTTGCTTCGATCACTTCGCCCCCAAGGCTTTTAACTAGTTTTAGACCTGCAATTATGGCCTCATACTCGGCTTCATTGTTAATCAATTTTACAATTCTAATAGACTGCCTAATTACTCTTCCGCAGGTGGTCTTAACACTATACCGAGCCTAGATTCCTCCGCGTTTGAGACACCGTCCCTGAATAGGGTCCATATTCCCGGATTAGCCCTCGAGGTGAGAAGTAATTCCTTTTCGACTTAGTGTATTAAGGCCGACGTAAAGCCGACCACGAAGTTTGCCAAAATTTGAGATTTTACGGCAGTTCGGGGTCGGTACTCGATATCGAACCCGCTAATCTCCACGACCTATTTGGCCAACTGGCCCGAGAGCTCGGGCTTATGCATGATATTCCGCAATGGATAAGAGGTTACGACACATATGGGGTGGCATTGAAAGTACGGCTTTATCTTCCTAGAAGCGCTTGGCAAGGCGAACGCTAACTTCTATAGGTGAGGATACCTTGATTCGACATCGCCTAGTGTTCTACTAACATAGTAAATAGGAAATTGCATACCTTCTTCCTCCTAGACTAAGATACCACTTACCACCACCTCGAAAACTGCCAAGTAGAGGTACAGTTGTTCATCTGCCTTTGGAGTGTGCAGTAGAGAAGCGGCTTGACAGGTATCATTTGAGTTCTTCCAAAGCTCCTGGCATTCCAGAGTCCAGGAAATATTATTCTTATTTTTCAATAGTGAGAAGAATCGATGGCTCTTGTCTGATGACCTCGTGATGAACCGACCTAATCCGGCTATACGTTCGGTCAGTCTTTGAACCACCTTGACGTTGTTCACTACGGTGATGTCGTCTATGACCTTTATTTTGTAGGGGTTGATCTCTATTTCCCTATTAGATACCATGAACCAGAGGAATTTGCCCAAACCGACCCCAAATGCGCACTTCTCTAGGTTTAGCTTCATGTTGTATTTACTTAGTATGTCGAAGGTTTCCTGCAAATATTTCAAATGGTCCTCTGCTCGCACGGACTTGACCAACACGTCATCAATATAAACTTCCATTGATTTCCTTATCTTTTCTTCGAACATCCGGTTTACTAGGCGTTGGTAGGTAGCACTGACGTTCTTTAATCTTACGTTATAGCATTTAGTGGCAAATTTTGTTATGAAAGAAGCTTTTTTCTTGATCATCCAGGTCCATCAGAATTCTGTTGTACCCAAAGTAAGCGTCAAGAAAACTGAGTATCTCATGCTCGACCATCGCGTCGATCATTCGATTGATGTTAGGCAAAGGAAAAGAATTCTTTGTGCATGCCTTGTTTAGATCTTTAAAATCCACATATATCCTTAGTTTATTTCCCTTTTTAGGTAGTACCGCTACGTTAGCTAACCAATCCGTGTATTTAACTTCCTAGATGGACCCTATTTTTAGAAGTTTGGATACCTTAACCTTGATGAATGCGTGTTTGATTCCAGACTGTGGCCTTCTATTCTACTTAACCGAATGAATTTTTGGGTCCAAACTTAGCTTGTGAGTGGTTACCTGTGATGGGATCCCTGTCATATCAAGATGGAACCAAGCGAAATAATCGGCGTTAGCTTTAAGAAAATTAATAAGTTTTTTTCTGAGCTCAGGGGTTATCCCGTGCCTTGGTAGACCTTTCGATCCGGTAGATGCTCGATTAATATAACTTGCTCCAACTCTTCAACTATTGATTTGGTGGCGTCGGTGTCATCTAGAGCTATGAATGATCTTGGGACGTTGTAATTGTCCTCATCGGCTTCTCTTTGTTCTTTCTGTTTCTATGGTTTGGCTGAGACCGGTATCAGTGATTGCTATTTAATTTCTTCTTTTTTTGTTGGTTTCGTGCTCCTCGACATTTAAACCGCGGGCACCAGGATCATTTCGTTGACAACAAACATTTCCCTTGTGGCTGGCTATTCTCTGTATACTATTTTGACTCCCCTCGGTTTTGGACCCATGGCCTTCCGAATAGAGCGTTGTACCTCATATCTCCTTCGCTTATGTAGAACTTCGGTTCTTAGATTGTCCTGACAGTGTTTACCGGCAAAGTTATCTCTCCGGTTGTGGTCTCACAAGCCATGCTGAATTCGTTCAATACCTGGACTACTGGTACGATTTGATCCTGTAACCCCAATTGCTCTACGACCCTTGAACTGATGATGTTGGCCGAGCTACCTAGAATAATCAGCATACATTTAACTCAAAATTTATTGATAAGTACGGATATTAACAGTGCATCATTGTGAGGTTCTACGATGCCCTCGGCATCTTCGTCGCTGAAGGAAATGGCTTCCTCCATAACATAATCTCGGGTACATTTTTCCCTCGTAATAGATACTTTAGTGCGTTTTATCATTGGCCCTTGGGGGACTTCGACTCCCTTAATGATTATGTTGATCACGTGCCGGGGCTCCTCTTGTTCGACCTGTTTGTTGGCGTCCCTATTTCTGAAGTGGTTTTTGGCCCATTGTTGAACAGTCGAGCAACTTCTTCTCTTAGTTGTTGGTATTCTTCGGTCCTGTGCCCGTGGGTGTCATGGTACTTATACATCAAGTTAGGATCTCTCTGGGCAGGGTCGATTGTAATGGTCGGGGCCTCATGATCTCTTCAATATGGCCTATGGCCGACACAATGCTTGCAACGTCTGCGTTGAAGTTATATTCTGATTAGTATTGGTGCCTCCCTACTCTCGAGTGACGTGTCAAAATCATTCTTGCTCATCAAGCCTCGGCCACCGAGCCCTCGATCACTTCTCTTCTCATTCCTGCTAGGGTGACGTTCTGATCCATTTCCCCTTTGGTCCGCATTGTATGGTTGATATCGATTTCGGACTGGTCTTGGCTCTTGATTAATGGCTCTCTTAGATCTATCATCAGACCTGATGGGGTAAACAGATCCAGAAGAGGCCCCGAGTTAGTCGTCCTCGACCTTGATCTTCGACTGGTACCTGTTGTGGATGTCGGCCCAGGTTACCGCCAGGTACTCCACCAAATTTTGTTTTCGCTGTTGAGAGGACACAAAACTTTAGGGGTTGAGCCCCTGAGTGAATGCCTGAATATCCCATTCATCTGTAACAAGTGGTAGGTCCATCCGCTCCATATGAAATATTGACATGAACTCCCTGAGCATCTCATTATCCCTTTGTAACCTTGAAAAGATCTCACTTTCTGGTCTCGACTTTGATGGGCCCGTCATGGGCCTTTACGAAAGCATCTGCAAGTATAGCAAATGAGTCAATGGAATTAGGAGGTAAGTAGTGATACCACATCATCGCTCATTTGGATAGAGTTTCCCCAAACATTTTCAGCAACACTGACTCGATCTCATCATCTTCAAAATTGTCCCTTTGATCGTGCATGTATAGGAGTCACATGCTCATTTGGATATGTGATCCCATTATATTGGGAATGTCGAGCATACAAAACTGTAACGACCCAGTCGATTATTTTTTGTATTACAACCACGTTCCCCCATTTACTTCTCAATTTGTGCTTTACAGTTATTATATGACTTGCCGAGGTAATTGGTTCGGGTTCGGTGAGGTTTTGGAATAAATTGGAATACTTAGTTTCAAGGTTTAAAGTTTAAGTTGAAATAGTTGACCAGATGTTGACTATGCGAAAACAACCCCAGAATAGAGTTTTGATGATTCCAATAGCTCTGTATAATGATTTTGGACTTAGGAGCATGTCCGAAAAATTATTTGGAAGTCCGTAGTTAAATTAGGCTTGAATTGACTAAAATGGAAATATAAGTTTGGAAGTTCGACCGGGGTATTGACTTTTTGATATCGGGGTCGAAATTTGATTTTGTAAATTGGAATAGCTTCGTTATGTCATTTATGACTTGTGTCCAAAATTTGAGGTCAATCAGACTTGATTTGATAGGTTTCGGCATCGAATGTAGAAGTTGAATTTTTTTAGTTTCATTAAGCTTGAATTGGGGTATGATTCGTGGTGTTAGCATTGTTTGATGTGAGTTAGAGGCTTGACTAAGTTCGTATGATATTTTAGGACTTATTGGTGTATTTAGTTAAGGTCCTGGGGGCCTCGGGTGAGTTTCGGATGGTTAACGGATCAATTTTTAGACTTTGAGTGTTGCTTGAAATTTTTTATATCTGTATCTAGTTTCCTTCTACTCGATAGTGTGAGAAGGTCTGCGATCGTGAAGGGTTAAGTGGCGTTGCTGAGTTTTTGTTCTATGCGATTGCGTAGCTAGGAAGAGAGAACGCATCGCGAACGCGTGGGCAAGCTGCATTCGCGAAGAGGAAGTAAGGCATCAGGGGGTCACGAAAAGTTGCTCTTCACGATCGCGTGGATCAGTCCGCGATCTCGTAGGTTTGTGCATCAGTGATCCGCGCTCGCGTGGATTCAACCGCGTTAGTGAAGGCCAAATTTGGGGGCAGTTTAGTTTGTGCTTCGCGATCACGCGAACTAATCCGCGATCACATACGGTAAATTTTTGGCAGTGGAAATGTGTGCTTCGCGATCGCGGAACTTTGTCCGCGATCGCATAAAAGAAATGACTAGGCAGAAAGTTTAAGTTCTGAAAATGGAACTTCGTCCCATTTTCCATTTTTTCCGATTTGGAGCCCGGGAAGAGGCTATTGTTTGGGAGATTTTCAAGAAAAATAATGTGGTAAGTGTTCTTAACTCAATATTGGTTAAATTACCCGAATCCATGGTTGTTTTTAACATTTAATTGGTGAATTAAATTGAAAAATTGTGAAAACCCTATTGGTTTAATTTGAAGATTTAAGGGTCGAGTTGATGTCGGATTTGAGTAAAATTTGTATGGTTGGACTCGTGGGTTAATGGGCGTTCATATTTTGAAACTTTTGTCGGGTTATGAGACGTGGGTCCCACGAGCGATTTTTGAGTGTAATTTCGGATTTTGTGGAAAAATTAGTATTTTGATATGGACTAAATTCCTATAACTTGGTTTGACTAAATCAAATTAATTGTGACTAGATTCGAGCTATCCGAAAGTTGATACGCGCAGAATGGAATTTTGGGAGCATTGTTTAGCTTGCTCGACATTGGATTCGGCTTGTTCAAGGTAAGTAACATCTCTAATATTGGAGATGAGGGTATGAACCCTAATTATACGTTTTATGTGAATTGTTTGGAGGTGATGCACATGCTAGATGACGGGCATGTGGGCGTGCACCGTGTGAATTGTAACTCTACTACTTCTGTGGTATTGTGTAATTACCTGATCTTATCTGTAACCATGAAATTTCTACGTACTAGAGCTATTGAGTTATGATCCATGTTAGAAACCATGTTTAGGCTACATGCCTATTTTGTTGAGACCCACTGGGGTCATTTCTGTTGTTGAGTTATCTGCTTAAATTGCATTAACATACTCAGTCATACGCATTCATATGCATATCATATCTCAGTCTCTATTACCATTTATTGATATATCATATCATTATTTTTGGGCTGATTCTTTTCATGACATTGAGAGCTCGAGAGACTGGAGAGATTGATAACTGAGTGAGGTCGAGGGCCTGATAGTGATGATGTTTATGGGATCGGGCTGCACGCCGCAGCAGGCTATATATATATATATATATATATATATATATATATATATATATATATATATATATATAGATTTATGATGGGTTCGGGCAGCACGCCGCAGAATATTTTATTGATTTATGCCATGATAGTGCTTGGGCTGAAGGAGTCCCTTCGGAGTCTGTACATACCCCAGTGAGCGCAGGTACCTGCTGAGTGGGAGTACTGAGTGCCGAGCGATTGGGGGGATTGAGTGACCGTGGGGACTGAGTGATTGTGAGGACTGAGTTACTGGGAGGACTTAGTGAATTGATACTCTCAGAGTATGCATGTGGTTTTATTACTGAGTTGCATCGCATTGACATGCACACTTGACATACAAGCATAGAGATGCATTTTTTCTCATGATGTATGATATTGCGTCATTTATGACTTCACATACTTATTGACATGTAGGCATAGAGATGTATTTTCCTCATGCCATTTGAAAATGAAACATCTTATCTGTTGTTGAAAATATTTTGGGAAAAATCACAGTTTTACAAAACATACTCATATTTTGGTGATTTCGGTAAAAGATTTGGGTTTTCACTAATATACTTGAAAAGCATGCCTATTTTTTCTGGAACTATGAACGAGTTGGGCATTTTATCTCTGAGCTACTTCTTTTATTACTTCTATTATGTTGTTATGAACTGTTGTTGGCTACTGATATTGGACTCTATCCTTGGTACAAGCTCGTCACTACTTTCAACCTAAGGTTATGTTTGTTACTTATTGAGTATATAGGGTCGGTTGTACTCATATTACATAGCTATACCTTGCGTACAGATTTTGGATGTTAATGATGCTGATGTTGCAGAGACTGACATGAGCTGGATTTGAAGATGTATCTGCATTCCGGTTGTAGCTGCCTCTTGTTCAAGATAGCCTTAGATTTATAAATATTTATTTATGTATATTTCAAATAGATGATGTATTTATTTCTTTCCAGCTTTGTAAATTCTAATCTTAGAAGCTCATGATTTATATTACCAGTCCTTGGGGAGTGTATTAGAGTCAGTTAAATATTAATTTAATTAGATAGTTATTAATTGGCTTACCTGACGGGTTGAGTTAGGTGCCATCACGAGTAGGTGAATTTTGGGTCGTGACAAGGTGGTGTCAGAGCTTTGGGTTCATAGGTTCTACAAGTCATGAGCAAGTGTCTAGTAGAGTCTTGCGGATCGGCATGATGACGTCCATACTTATCTTTGATAGGCTACAAGACATTTAGGATAACTTCCCATCTTTCTTTCCTTATCGTGCGAAATTGATTAAGCTTAAAGCATAACTCTTTGAATTCCTTCCATGCGTTCGTGTGCGCATGTGAGCGCTCGGTATCAGTTGTGCATCGCCGTCTTGTGATTCCATGAACGAGATTTGAAATGTGTATTCTATGTTTTGGTGATGGGCTAGTCTAGAAGACTTGAGGCTGGGTTTAGACCGCAGCTTAGGCTCGGTAGCTTCAGTTGTGTGAACTTGTACATTTGGACTCCTATGCCTGGAAGTATACTTATGAGTGGAATTTGTGGCTCGATGAGCAGTTGAATAGCTATATGATGAGCATGACGTGACTGCAAAATGTGTTCAGATGGTTTGATTATGACGAGAATAGTTTGGGCCATTGGGTGCTTGGTGTCTGTTTTGATTTGACGTATATTCTCGAGTATGAATGTGTTGATGGATCTTTCATGTTGTTTAATTGTAGAGCGAAGTAGATTTTCACATCTTGTTGATGAGTTCAGACTTAGGGAGATAAAGTGATCGCGTAGTGATTGCGGCTGTGAAAGGGTATATCAAGATGCCAATTTTGGGCAAAACATGTGGGTTATCTCATGTAGAGTAATTTACGGAGGTGTACCCCTTATAATGTTGAGCGAAAAGTTTCTTTTCTACCAGCGGGGTGTATGTGTTGAGATTTTAATTTGAATCTAGTTGAGAAAGTTGACTTGACTGTCAAGAGAAATAAATGCGAGCTTAGAGGATGATTTAGATATTTAATGGTTGGTGTTACATGATCTTGAGAAGAATTTTCATTGAACTGACTGCAGTATTATGGCAGTAATAGAGTATGAGTATTGTGAGCTATCGAGTGTTTTAATCCATGGCTTTGAGCCAAGTGGGGGATCCTGCTATTGACAATTCAATTTTATCGTTATATGTTAAATTTTAGTTTTGGTCTGAGACATACATGTGGGTTAGTCATGACTTGCAGAGGTTGAGATCGAGGATGACTCGAGTAAGGAAAATTTTTGAATACGGGTTACACTGCACTTTGTGAAAATATGAAAATCATGGAATGATTAAGTTGTTATTTTAAAAAATATAGTGCGCACAAAGTATGAATTTGATTGATGGTGTTAAGGCATGATTACTTCTTTGGGTGTTGTTGTGATAATGAGGCATATGTCTTTAGGCCCGTTTAGGCGGTGCAATTTGGATTTGAACAAAGTGGGTGACTCTCGAGAAAGTTCCAATGGGTTTGAGGTTTATACTTAGCAATTGAGAATTTCTACGGACTTGTGTATGGATAAAATCTGAGATTTGCATTTGCTGGTTCCTGGACTTACGGTAATTCTATATGACTATGGATTCTACATTCCAGTACAAGAAAGGTAAAAGAACAATTTTAAATTCATATAAGATACTTTCAGAGTGGGCGTTTTGGTTGTGGTACTTATGGGGTGCTTAAGAAGAATACATTGGCTTATGGGCCTTAGGGTGGTGTTGTTTTATGTTAGGAGGTATTGTAGTGAGCTTTGGGTAAGGATCGTAGTGTTCTGGTAAGGAGAAGTGTCAACTTGAGGGTAATTCAGAAGAAACTCAGAGAAAGTAGAATGACTGGATAGTAGGATGGACTAATATGGTAATGGTATGATCGGTTCTTTGGGTACCTATGATGTGGTGAGACTTTACAGATGTTTTGTGGCAATAATCTTGGGTTTGGCGACTTGAGTGACTTGATTGAGTTAGATAGATTCAGTTCCGATGGCCTGGTTATGTGAAAATGGTTTTCGAAGAGTTCTCGATGATTTTTATCACTGTTCGAGGTAGATATTTCCTATTGGCGTGAGGAACATGTTGCATATTGGGATTTTCTCCTAGATGAGATCAAATGGAAGGTTTCTAGATAATTGAGTATGTAGTTTTCTAGTGATCACAGTTGATTATGAGATTCTCATACCTTTTCATATGATGGGATGATAGATGTGGTATGTTGTGTAAGATTGAGATTTGCATGTGCAAGGTCACGGTTCAATTTTGAAGGAAAGGTCATGAATTCTTAGACAATATGGACGGTTTCAGATGTCTAGATGAATGCTATTACTACTTGGTATAGCCTGAGAAGGGTGCACATTTAAGAAGGCGCATTGTGTTTTGACTTATGGATGCTTCATTGGTATTGCGATGCTCGCCTGGTTGATCGACTGCTGATATTCTTATTTTACTATGTGGCGCAGAAGAATTATAGAAGTATTCCTCGTGGGATGATCGTGTTTGAGAGATGTGTTAGACATTCGGGGAGTTGAGTTGGGATCAGATATGGTGATTTGTGTGTTCTATGGATTTGGAGATCGGGAGTTCTCAGGAGCAGATTGTTTTATGGTTGTGGACTGTGAAGTTATGGACAAATCTATCCAGATGATAATATGTGTTATGATTCATTCATTGTGGACTTTTGGAGGGTTATTTTATCTATTTGTGGGTGACCAGAGTTAATTTGGGGTCCATTGGTAGGCCTACTAAGGATGTGTATTCTACACCGAATCAAATTTGTTGACTCCGAACTGCTAGTTGAGGGATGTGCCATTCGGTTAGAATTGATTTTATTCATATCTGATATGTTCTATGTGTTACTCTTCCATGCTACGAGGGGTTGTGATTCGTTGGTTATATGCACACATGATGCGGTTCTGTTTGGGCCTTATAGAGGAATTCGAGCAAGATGGTGATTGGGGTGTGGAACGGTTGATTGCGCCTTGATTATGGTCTTTCCGGGCTGTGGTATATTGTGCTATTGGCTTCTCTATGGTTATGGTCATGCACTCCGTGTGCTTGATATCGAATTGCGCGTAGTTGTTGATTTTGAGCATTGTGGCTTGAGGTATTTCATATGGACTGGTGTTTTGGATGGTCACGCATTGTAGAGGGGCTATGTTGGGATATGATCCTTTGTGTTAGATTTGTGTGTCTTGGTCCTACTATGTGTGATGGGCTTATAGTATTGCAGTTGTGGTGGTGCTTGTTGAACTTGCAATACAGTTCTCTTCTTTGAGATATTTTCCATTTTTGGATACACGGATTGCGCAGTTGTGGCTTGGGTTAGATTGATGTGGCATATATGTGGGATAGTTGTGTTAAATAATATAAGGTCATTGGACCTAGGATGGATACTTTCAGGTTTAATTACAGCGTGTTGGAAGAATAATTTAGAATTCGGCTTAAACAATTGGCTATGGTACTTGTTGAGTGAGGGAAAGCTCCGTGACCTATTGATCTGGTGAGTGGTTGTGAGTTCCAGTATGTTTCTTTCATTATCGGCAGTGTATAAAGGTTTTGGAACGAGGTTCGGTGGAATGTGAGGTTTAATACTAGTACTTAGTTTTGGAGTAGTTACTGTGATCGGGAATGGTGCTACGAGCATGCGAGTTGTATAGTATGTTATGTGATTATATCAGTGGTTCTAGCTATGACTTGATACAGTTTGTTCGCATTTATACAATGTGTAGATATGAGGTTCGGGTCTTGAAAAGAATTTTGGATGTTGGAAATTGGGTTCTAAGTTTTACGGACTAAGGTTAAGGTAACGATCTTCAATTATGTGGTAATGTCAGGCCTATATGGAATAGGGTGGCGTGGGATCAACCCCAGGTATGTGTGTGGTAAGGTGGAACAGTGATTTAAAGGCTTAGGAACAACTCTTGGCACGTTCGAGGACAAACGCATGTTTAAGTGGGGGAGAATGTAACGACACGGTAGGTCATTTTGAGTATTACAGGCCCGTTCCCCCATTTACTTCTCAATTTGTGCTCTACAGTTGTTATATGACTTGCCGGGGTAATTGGTTCAGGTTCAGTGAGGTTTTGAATGAATAAAGTTTTTGGAATCTGTGGTTCTGGCTATGAATAGAGGTTTTGGAATAAACGACCCTGGAATAGAGTTTTGATGATTTCAATAGCTCCGTATGATAATTTTGGACTTAGGAGCATGTCCGAAAATTATTTGGAAGTCCGTAGTTAAATTAGGCTTGAATTGACTAAAATGGAAATGTAAGTTTGGAAGTTTGACCGGGGTGTTGACTTTTTGATAGCGGGGTCGAAATCCGATTCTGGAAATTAGAATAGCTTTGTTATGTCATTTATGACTTGTGTGCAAAATTTGAAGTCAATCGGACTTGATTTGATAGGTTTCGGCATCGAATGTAGAAATTAAAATTTTTTAGTTTCATTAAGCTTAAATTGGGATATGATTTGTGGTTTTAGCGTTGTTTGATGTGAGTTAGAGGCTCGACTAAGTTCGTATGATATTTTAGGACTTGTTGGTATATTTGGTTGAGGTCCCGGGGGCCTCAACTGAGTTTCGGATGGTTAACGGATCAATTTTTAGACTTGGAGTGTTGCTTGAAATTTTCTGATATATGTATCTAGTTTCCTTCTACGCGATCGCGTGAGAAGGTCTGCGATTGTGTAGGGTTAAGTGGGGCTACTGAGTCTTTGTTCTATGCGATCGCGTGGGGAGAGTCGCAATCGCGTAGCTGGGAAGAGAGAACGCATCGCGAACGCGTGGGCAAGCCGCGTTCGTGAAGAGGAAGTGAGGCACCAGGGGTTCATGAAAAGTTGCTCTTCACGATCACGTGGATCAGTCCGCGATCGCGTAGGTTTGTGCATCAGTGATCCGCGTTCTCGTGGATTCAACCGCGTTAGTGAAGGCCAAATTTGGGGGCAGTTTCTTTTGTGCTTCTCGATCCCGTGAACTAATCCGCGATTGCATAGGGTAAAATTTTGGCAGTAGAAATATGTGCTTCGCGATCGCGGGATTTGGCAGAGAGTTTAAGTTTTAAAAATGGGACTTACCGATTTGGAGCTCGGGAATAGGCAATTTTTGGGAGATTTTCAAGGAAAACAACGGGGTAAGTGTTCTTAACTCAATATTGGTTAAATTATCCGAATCCATGGTTGTTTTTAACATTTAATTGGTGAATTAAGTTGAAAAATTGTGAAAACCCTCTTGGTTTAATTTGAAGATTTGAGGGTCGGGTTGATATCGGATTTGAGTAAAATTTATATGGTTGAACTAGTGGTTGAATGGGCGTTCATATTTTGTAACTTTTGTCGGGTTATGAGACGTAGGCCCCACGGGCGATTTTTGAGTGTAATTTCGGATTTTGTGGAAAAATTAGTATTTTGATATGGAATAAATTTCTATAATTTGTGTTGACTGAATCAAATTAATTGTGACTAGATTTGAGCTGTTCGGAAGTTGATACGCGCAGAATAAAATTTTTGGAGCAATGTTTAGCTTGCTCGACATTGGATTCTACTTGTTCGAGGTAAGTAACATCTCTAATCTTAGAGCTGAGGGTATGAACCCTGGTTATACGTGTTATGTGAATTGTTTGGAGGTAACGCATATGCTAGGTGACGGGCGTGTGGGCGTGCACCGTGTGAATTGTAACTCTACTACTTCTATGGTACTATGCAATTACCTGATCTTATCTGTAACTATGAAATCTCTACGTACTAGAGCTATTGAGTTATGATCCATGTTAGAAACCATGTTTAGGATACATGCCTATTCAGTTGAGACCCACTGAGGTCATTTCTGTTGTTGAGTTATCTGCTTACATTGCATTTACATACTCAGTCATACGTATTCATATGCATATCATATCTTAGTCTCTGTTACCATTTATTGATACATCACATCATTATTTTTGGGCTGATTCTTTTCATGACATTGAGAGCCTGAGAGACTAGAGAGATTAATGACTGAGTGAGGCCGAGGGCCTGATGGTAAGGATGTTTATGGGATCGGGTTGCACGCCTCAGTAGGCCATATTGGCTTTATATATATATATATTGATTTATGATGGGTTCGGGCAGCACGCCGCAAAATGTTTTATTGATTTATGCCATAATGGCTTGTTATAGTGCTTGGGCTAAAGGAGCCCCTCCGGAGTCTATACACACCCCAGTGAGTGCAGGTACCTACTGAGTGCGAGTGGTGAGTGCCGAGTACCGAGCGATTGGGAGGATTGAGTGACTGTGAGGACTGAGTGACTGGGAGGACTGAGTGAATTGATATTCTGAGAGTATGCATATGGTTTTATTACTGAGTTGCATCGCATTGACAAGCAAACTTGACATACAGGCATATAGATGCATTTTTCCTCATGCTGTATGATATTGCGTTATTCATGACTTCACATACTCAATTCCATGTAGGTATAGAGATGTATTTTCCTCATGCCATTTGAAAATGAAACATCCTATCTGTTGTTGAAACGTTTTTGGAAAAAATCACAGTTTTACAAAATGTACTCATATTTTGGTGATTTCGGTAAAAGATTTGGGTTTTTACTGATATACTTGAAAAGCAAGCCTATTTTTTCTGGAATTGTGAACGAGCTGAGCATTTTATCTCTTAGCTACTTCTTTTATTACTTCTATTATGTTGTTATGAACTGTTGTTGGCTACTGGTGTTGTACTCTGACCTTAGTACAAGCTCGTCACTACTTTCAACCTAAGGTTAGGTTTGTTACTTATTGAGTACATGTGGTCGGTTGTACTCATACTACACTTCTGCACCTTGCGTGCAGATTTTGGATGTCAATGATGCTGATGTTGCGGAGACTGACGTGAGCTGGATTTGAAGAAGTACTTGCGTTCCGGTTGTAGCTGCCTCTTGTCCAAGGTAGCCTTAGATTTATAAAAATCTGTTTATGTACATTTCGAACAGATGATGTATTTATTTCATTCCAACTTTGTAAATTCTAATCTTAGAAACTCAAGTTTGTACTACCAGAATTTGGGGAGTGTATTAGAGTCAGTTAAACATTAATTTAATTGGATTGTTGTTAATTGGCTTACCTGACTTGTTGGGTTAGGTACCATCACGACTAGGTGAATTTTGGGTCGTGACAAAAACCTCTTTGGGATCGGCTTTGGCACCGCGCTCGGAGGAAAGGCTTTCTGGATAAAGTTTTTGGAGTCTGGTCCCTTCAATATCGGGGGTGCTCCCGGGATCTGATAGACCCTAGAGTTGTATGTTTCCACCTTCTTGTCATTGGCCTCAATCTTTTTCTCGCATGACTCCACCCATTTTGTCAACGCTTCGAGCATCTTTATTACCTCTGAGGTTACTTCGAGCTCAACTTCATCCAGTCTCTCGGTAATTTGTTCGTCTCTTCGAGTGCTTTCCCAGGATTGTTTAGGCTCGACCCTATTGGGGGCATGGTTTTGAGCCGTAGGCTCACCCCATCACCTTTGCCTTTGGGCGCTTCGCGAGATGTTGGTCAGGGTCCCCCGCGAACACTATTTTTGGGATCAATTGAAAAATTGATGTTGATGGCCACGTGTGAGTTAGCGTCGACCGGGTTGACGGCTGGGACACCATTGGGATCGGCAGGAACACATCGTTACTAGGCATCAAATTGTTATTTTTGCTGTGATGACCTGACTCGTCATCAACGTTCAAGTAAGCAGACTGAGAGTTTGACCTTTTTAGGCTGACCTGAAATTAAGATTTCAAAAAACAAGCGTAAAATAATGTGTGTTATGGAGATTTATACTAAATCACCACTATTATCCTTAGCTCCACAGTGAGCGCTAAACTGTTTATACCAAAATTGGGTAACAATTAAATGTGTACACGATTTAAATGATACGTGGTTTAATTCAACATTAATAATTAAAAATAACAGATAAATGAATTAAAGACGAAATAAACGATTAAACCAATAGCAAGGTTATGACCAAGTCTGATCTTAGATTGAACAGTGACCTCGTCCTCGACTGGACCCTCGGTTCTAGAACAGTCGTGAATGAAGAACAGAACAACTGAGTGATGCCTTTAACAGTAGCTAGAAGACAAAAATAAACCTTTATTGCTTTGAATTGCGAGTTACAATTAGTGTTTTAAAAGATATTTTCGGGGCAAGCCCTGGGGCGAGGCACACCAAAAATGCCCCGAGACGATGGTGTGGGGCGATCGCCTCGAGACGAAAGTCTCAAGAGGCGTACGCCCAGCAATTCGGGGTGTACGCTCGGGTGTACGCGCGGGTGTTCGGGGCGTACGCCCAGGTGTTTGAGGCGCGTTTGTAGCGAGTCATAAGCCCGAGAGATTTTTCAAATTAAAACAAAATGTGTTGAATAAATCCTTCATATAATACCAAAATTCTCAAACGTTAGCTTGTAAATGCTCAAAAGTTTTAACAAGGAACTTAATGTATTAAATTTAAAAGTCAAGACTTTTTTTAATTGATTGAAGCTCTAATTTAAGGTCTTTCCCAATTCTTTATCTTGTCCGCTGGTATGCTAATATCTACCAAAAGCAATGAATATTCAATTTTTTTTTACAAATACAAAGAGAACTTCATTCTCCTTCATAGCAGCAAGTTCAAAGTTCAAAGTTCAAATTGTAGGTTAGTCATCCTTTTTGTTCCTCCATGTAGAAAACTTTATTCTTTTCGACTCAAAGTTACTTGTGTTTGTAAGTAGCGTATAATAGATTGTTTTGACTAATTTTTTTGTGGGGATGTAGCACATCTCTACATTATATATATATATATATATATATATATATATATATATATATATATATATATATATATATATATATATATTATATTTATGCAATTTTACATGTTTATAAATATTTACTGTAATTATATTATTTTATAAATTATAAAAAATTAAATACCCATGGGACTTACGCCGTGTACCTCGGGGCTTACACCTCGTTGAGGTATATATAAAACGCCTCGCCTTATGTCGACGCCTTTTAAAATATTGGTTACAATGTGTGAGACTAAATAAAACTTTCCCTTAGGAGAATTTCAGCTCTAGTATAAGTCTAAAAAGATAAAAATCATATTTTTTCAGTAATTGTTGATCCATAATCGATACTGAAGGAGATTCGCGCCATAATATCCGGTTAAGGGAGAGTATTACGGCCCCTATCTGTTATGCATAACCGTCCACCGCGTCTCCCGAGGTCTAGAAGTTATACTCAGTCTGGAGTACGTTGTTTTACCATGCTCGATGTCGGATATACCGTCCATTATTTTACCATGCCCGATGTTTTTGGTCTTGATTATAACCTCGTGGATTCGTGCTTCCCCTTCGTTCTCTCATCGGAGAATCGGGCCAAGCATTACCCCCGAATTCAGCCGTACACAGGATCATTCTTTATAAAATAAAATAAGAAGTATTCCTTTAATAATTAGGATACTCCGTTTTGAGACACACACTAGTATTCCAACATTACCAAACGCAATTAAAGTACTCAACATAAATATTGGCAACTTGCTTGCTTTGTTTCTTAGTGTAAGAATTTAGCAGTTGATATTATACCCGCTTAGAATAATAAAACAGATGATATTTGTCGAGAAATATAAAATCGTATGGATACGATTTTTATTTTGTATCTTGATTAATTGGATCGTTTCTTTATGAGTTTCTATCCCAAACTCACCGGTGAAAAATATTATGCGTTAAAAAGCATAAATAAAAGTTGCGCAAGTTAAATGACAATCACCATAATATATATGAACAGGATCAGAGAAAAGGTTTATTCTCAAATTTCTTTGAAGTGATGGTTCTGCTAATTTATGTTTCATTTAAGGTGTATATATTTGTAACCCGTAATCTATTTCCCTCATAATTAGATTAGGGAAACAACTTTATTGTTTGGTCAGTTTTAGAGCTCGTTTGGTCAAGCTGTCAAAAATTGCTTATTTTGAAGAGTACTTTTTTTAGAAGTGCTTTATCCAAAAGTACTTTTGAAAATAATAATAATTTGTGTTTGGCCAATTCATTTAAGAAATACTTTTTGCAACATTTGGGAAACAAATTGTGTTTGGCCGATCTTTCTAAAAAGTATTTTTGAGTGTCAAATTATCAAAAAGGATAGTATCAAGGTCTTATAATTATTTTAAAGAGAAAAATAAACTTAAATATTTATCGTAAAAGAATTTTATTATTTTTTATTTTATTAAAATATAAAATATAAAATATAAAGCAAACATACATATTAAAGATTTAAATCAATATAACATATATAATTATACCAAAGCATATAATATTATCTAGTATAATTACTTATTGTTTATATGATGATTTGAATAATCAAAATCCATCATTCAGTATGAATTATAAGTCTATTCCACAAATTACTATGTATTGATAATCAACCATGAAATAATAAGCAAAGTCACTCACACATGATAGTAATTCTCAATAATTTCATCTTTAATTCTATCACACAACGCCTATATATTAGTAGAAGACCTGCCAATTTCATCTTTAATTCTATCACACAACGCCTATATATTAGTAGAAGACCTGCCTTGCATTTCTAAAGGAATACCAGAAGGCCCATCTCCTTCCTCAATATCTACAGTAATGTCTTTATTAGCATAATAGTTGAATTCCTTATCGGTAGAAGAATTTCGTCGGATAAAATTTTGTATAACTATGGTAGCTGTAACAAGATAATTCTAAGTGTCAAACTTGAAATATGGCATTGAGCGTAAAATAGAAATAATTTTAAATATATAAAAAATTATTATTTTCCTAAAAAAATAATAGTTAAATATGTTTAAATTTAAATTCAAAAAGAGTAACTAATTATTAACAACACATAATGCATAATTTAATTTTTTTAAAATTTAAATTCAAAAAAAAACTAATTATTACCTAACCTAACCAACTGTGTCATGAATTGCCAAGTGGCCTATTGCGAGACTGCCATTTGGCTTAGTGTGGAGGCATTTTCTTCTTCTTTTAATAATATATAGATTATGCGATGCAATTATAAATTTATTACCTATTTGTAGATAATTTTCATAAATTAGATTTGATAACAGTTTTAAAGATTGGGGAATTAATAGCCTATAAGAGAAGAAATTATAAATAATTATTTGTAAGAAGAGAATTGATAATCGAAAGAAAGATGTAGATAATTTGCTTTAGTGTGAGAAAAGATGAAGATAATTTGGAAAGTTCCAAGATATTACACAAAGAAAAAAATAAAAAATAAAAAAAGTCAATAAAAAGTTTGGAAAGTTACAATATGATTCATGTATATGATATCTTTAAATTTAAAAGAATGGCAAAAACTAGAAACAAAAAAAAAAACTTAAATCAATAAGGAATAATTTGAAAAATATAAATTTATAGTGAGGATAGTTTTGTCTTGAATAATTTTTTTCTACTTCTTGGAAGGAGTTAGAATTTTCTGCTTCTTCCCAAAAGCAGAAAAACTGTTTCTGTTGCTGGCCAAAAGTATTTCTCCGTCTTGACCAAACAACTTCAATTTTTAAAAAGTATTTTTTTGAGGAAAAAAAATACTTTTGGCCTCCAAGAAACTTGGCCAAATAGGCTCTTAGTAAAATTGCTGCGACAGATATGCTGGCCACTGTGATAAGTATATTTTGATTTCTGTGTTTGGTAGTCTTAATTGGGAAATCTCTAAAATATGATTGATACAAGCAATTTAAATTTCACACCATAGTCCATCTTTAGTAATTTATGTTAAATTGGAATATGATTTTGAGAAAATGATATTTATAGCCGCTTAAAAGTAATAGTCGAAAAAATGTATAAACTTTGTATATTATATATATTTATATATATATATATATATATATATATATATATATATATATATATATATATATATATATATATATATATATATATATATATATTATGTATCTTAAAAATTATATAAATTTTATATATTTTGTCGGCTACCAGATATAAATAGTTTTTGGCGTAGGCTAAAAATGATAATACCCCTATGATTTTCGTTCATTCATTTTCTTTTTCTTGTGCATATGATCATAGTTAAATTGATTCCATCAGTGTTTTACCTAATTAGTTCTTGATCAAATTAACTACTTTTGGTTGTTCCTTCCCAAGCTTTCTCTCATTTGTTCCATTTTAACATTCTAGTGCCTTCTATTCCGAGCTATATATCTCAAATTAGGTGTAATTTCAAAAAAAAGAAGAATCATTTCCCTGCGAAGAAACACCTTATTTTTAATATTATATACTATCAAAAACTGATCTGCTGCCCACTCGTCAAGAAATATATTCAGTTTTACCTAGACTTCTTTCATTTAGATATAATTAAAATTTTCAGTTATCACCTTAGATGGTGTTCAGAAAAAGCAATTCTAAATTGGAGCGGACGGGATAAAAATCCGTGATTCAGCTTGTCATTATCCACTGTTAAAATACAAGGACTTTACCTTCATATTTGTTTTCCCTCAAAATCGGATAACAATTGAATTTGTAAATGGTTTTAAGAAAACATGGATTAACTTGACACAAAATGATAAATTAGATTACAATTAAAATAAATAACAATAAAGTAAATGCAAACCACACGTATTGGATAATTTGTGCTTTGGAAGGTTAGCCACCCTCAAGCCGAATACACTTGAATTGGTATCAAGACACAGAAGAATAAGAGCTTAAAGAGAATAATAAAAATGTATTGCTTTGAAATGTGTGTTACAATATATTTTACATGTAATCAGACCCATTTATATAATAGGAGAGTCCTACATTAGGTACAACTTTATAAAAGGTAAAAATCCTCTAATTAACTGATTGTCGATCTCTTATTGATATGTGCCGAGATCTCCGCCGTAATATTCAGTCGGTCACGAATATCACGGCCTTCTGTTGGCCGAGCTTGACTACCTGACAATGTTCTTCGAAGTTAATCGAGGCTAGGGACCGATCCCGAATCACTACCCCGGCATCATTGAGGGCGGGCGTTATGGTACGGACTCCATATTGATGAGATCTCTACCTCGATCTAAGCTCCCCTGTCACCATATCTCGAGCTTGACTTATCATGTCGGAGATCGGAATGTACTATGAGACCGGTTCTACCCGTATACACTATCAAACGATTCCACTAAGAAAATAAGTCAAGGTAATGAGGATAAATGTAAGGACTACGAAACGGAGTAGTATATATATTTTGAACCTAAAGGACTAAAAGAAAAATTACGGGCACTGGGTTAAAATATATATGCATCCGATGTTTATATCAATACAATAAATATATAATACATATCTTTACAAATATAATTATAAAAAAATGATGATTAATTTATGATATACATTCTTCACCTTAGTTTATCATTTAACCATGACAATTAGCAGAGGCGTATCTAGCCTTTGACACCGGGTTCAGCTGAACTCATATATTTTGACGCGGAACATAAATTTATTTGTAAAATTTCACTAAAATTATAATAAATAAAAGATAAGAACTCATAATTTTAAAAATACAATAGGTTCAATAGTAAGAATCTCAAATATTGAACTCATAGAGTTTAAATCCTGATTCGCAATTAGTATAATTTAATGTAAACAAAGATGTCAAACCAGGATTAATTCTGAATGAAGATACACTCACCTGTGGAGCTAGGGATTTATATATGGTAAGAGTGTAACTTTTTGACCAAAAAAAAAAAGATTCAAAAAAACTCTTCAACTTAATTCCACCCAAGGAAACACTGAGGTTTCTTCATTCAGAATTTATCCTGGTTTGACCTCAGTATCATATATATAGGTCAACAATTTTGACAGTGCAGTAAGTCAAAACTTAGGATCTCAGCAAAGGGGTTTATGAATACAAAAATAATAGGCATATGGGCACGCACATAAATACACAAATCACAACGCAGAGCCAAAAACTGTAAATTGGGGACAGAAGCTTTAATTCATCTAACACCACCAAGGGCGCAATACATATTTCCAAGACAGAACTCCCATCTCCCTTGTGTCCGCATCATACCACATGTTTATTATACTCTCTTTTTATTATTTCATCCGCTTCAATTTATATCTTATTTTTCATTTTAATATATTCAAAAAAAATATCACTTTTATATTTGTGAAAATAGTACAGGCTATCTAATTTTCGGATTGGTAATTAAAAAATAGTCAGTATTTGCAAAGTCATTGAAAAATAGCGACAGTCACGAATAAAGGCCCTCGAGGAGATTCACGCGCGGGGTTTTGATATGTCGGACGAGACCGAAACCACTAAGGGGCTCGAGGCCGAGGCCAAGAAGTTGGCTTACCCCGAGGAAGAAGAAGAAGAAGACTCCGAGGGTTCCGATGGATACGGGGGTAGAGAAGACCATGCTATTTGGACGCCTTTGTAGATGTTTTTGCTTTTTTGTTTTTTGTACTTGTGTACTTTTGTACTTTTTTTCAAGGCCGTTTGGCCTTTGTAAAGATTTTATGTATATATAATACAAGGCTTCCTTTTCCCTTCGACAATTTCTGAGTTTTGTTTTCCTTTGCTTTATTCTTTATGTTTGCAAACATCGAAATGCTTAGCATGAACTCGTTAGGTCATGTTCGGAGGTTCGAACAGGCCTTGCCATTGACATTATTATGTCTAAGGCATCGTGGGGGTTTGGTATGACCAGAACGTTTTCCCAAAGTACTTATAATTTTTTAGATTATAGTTTGTCGAGGGTAGCCTTTAGAACCGGTTTAGAAATTTTTCAAGGCCTTATTTTTTTTCTTACGGGTCACGGATATCTCCGAGCCGTTTTAATATGATCATAGCTTTTTTAGTTCGGGTGTTTCCCAGTGGGCTTGTCACCTCGAGTTATCCGGGCTTGCCTAAGATAAAAGTCCCCGAATGGGGATGGCCGTTCATTACTCTGAGTTTGTAGGACCCCTTTCCGGTGATCTCGATAATTTGATACGGACCTTCCCAGTTCATCCCCAACTTTCCTTCATTCGGATTTCGGGTGTTTATTGTAACCTTCCTTAATACTAAGTCTCCGGCATTGAAGTGTCGAAGGTTGGTCCTTCGGTTGTAATATCTCTCGATCCGCTGCTTTTGGGCGGCCATCCAGACAAGGGCGGCTTCACGCCTTTCATATAATAGATCGAGGCTTGTTTTCATGGCCTTGTCATTTGATTCCTTGGTTGCATATCGAAACCTGAGACTTGGTTCTATGACTTCGACCGGTATTAGAGTTTCAGTGCCGTAAATCAGTGAGAACGGGGTGGCCCCCGTACTGGACTTCGAGGTCGTACGGTATGCCCATAAGACTTCGGGCAGGATTTTCTTCTATTTTCCTTTGGCATCAGTTAACCTCTTTTCGAGGTTCTGGAGTATGGTTTTGTTGGTCGATTAGGGTGATAGGGTGTTGATTGGATCCTTTTAATCTTGTAGTCTTCGAGAAACTTGCTTACTTTGCTACCGATGAATTTTTTCCCGTTGTCGCACACGATCTCGGCCAGCATTCCGAGTCGTATGCCTGGGCTTCCACCCACATAGAAAAATAGTCAGTCATAAACAATATAAATTGAGCCTTACCGGGTGTCCATGGAAGGGGGAAAACGATATCCATTCCCCACTTCATGAATGGCCAAGGTGACAGAACCGAAGGCAGCAGCTCCCTGGGTTGATGAATCATCGGAGCATGTCTTTGACATTCGTCACATTTTCGTACGAACTCCTTCGCGTCTTTTTTCATATCGATCCAGTAGTAGCCGGCTCTGGTTACTTTTCAAACCAATGATTCGATGCCTGAATGATTTCTACAGGTGCCTTCATGGATTTCCCTCAGAATGTACTTGGTGTCTCCCTGTCCTAGACATATCGCGAGCAGGCCAGCGAATGTTCTTCTAAGCAGGGTTCCATCTTCGGACAAAGTAAATCGGGCTGCTTCATATGCAGGGCCCTCGATTCTTTCAGATCCGAGGGCAGCTTTTCGGTCTTCAGATATTTTATATATTTGTTTCTCCAGTCCCAAGTTAGGCGCGTTGAGTTAATCTCGGCATGACCTTCTTCCACTACCGATCTCATAGGTTGTACGACTGCCCCTGAGGTGAACTCGCCATCCTCAACAGATGTAATGTTACCTGCAACTTATCCAGGTACCTTAGCATTAGTTCTTCTCTGACCTCGAACGTCCCATTAACTTGCTTCATCACGAGGAGGGAGTAGCACTTGGATTCGATCACCTCTGCCTCCAAGCTTTTGGCTAGTTCGAGACCTGCAATCATGGCCTCATATTCGGCCTCGTTGTTAGTCAATTTCACAGTCATAATAGATTGTCTAACTATATTACATGTTGGTGGCTTCAATACGATGCCAAGTTCGGACCCTTTTACGTTCGAGGCGCCATCCGTAAAGAGGGTCCAGATCCCCAAAGACGTCCCCGAGTTCATCAACAACTCTCTTTCGACCTCGGGTATTAGGGTCGGCGTAAATTCGGCCACGAAGTTTGCCAATTTTTGAGATTTAATGGCGGTCCGGGGTCGATATTCAATATTGTACCCGCTGATCTCCACGGCTCATTTGGCCAATCGTCCCGAGAGCTCGGATTTATGAATTATATTTCGCAATGGGTAAGTAATCACAACACATATAGGATGATATTGAAAATATGGTTTCAGCTTCCTAGAGGCACTTAGCAAAGTGAGCGGCAATTTTTCTATGTGAGGGTACCTAGTTTCGGCCTCACCTCGAGTCCTGCTAACATAGTAAATTGGAAATTGTGTACCTTGCTCTTCCCGGACTAGGACTCCACTTATCGCTATCTCTGATACTGCTAAGATCATGTATAGTTGTTTGTCTGTCTTCGGTATGTGAAGCAGCGATGGGCTCGATAGATATCGCTTGAGTTCGTCCAAGGCCCGTTGGCACTCAGGGGTCCATGAGAAGTTATCATTCTTCTTCAATAGTGAGAAGAATCGGTGGCTCTTATAAGAGGACCTCGTGATAAATTGCCCCAGGGGGCTATGCGCCCATTTAATCTTTGCACGTCCTTCACATTGCCCACAACCATGATATCTTCGATGGCTTTAATCTTGTCGGGGTTGATCTCGATTCCCCGGTTGGATACCATGAATCTGATGAATTTACCCGACCCAACTCCAAACGCACATTTCTCCGGGTTCAGCTACATATTGTATTTCTCCAATATGCTGAACGTTTCCTGCAAATGTTTTAAATGGTCCTCTGCTCGCAGGGACTTAACCAACATATCGTCAATGTAAACCTCCATTGATTTTCCTATTTTTTCCTCGAACATTCGGTTTACTAGGCGTTGGTAAGTGACACTGACGTTTTTTAACCCGAATGACATCACATTATAGCAGTAAATGCCGCATTTAGTGATGAAAGACGTTCTTTCCTGATCACCCGAGTTCATCCGTATTTGGTTGTACCCGGAGTAGGCATCGAGAAAACTGGGGATCTCGTGGCCGGCCGTGGCATCGATTATGTGATCGGTGTTGGGAAAAGGGAAGGAGTCCTTAGAACATGCCTTATTCAAATCCTTATAGTCTACACACGTTCTCAATTTATTCCTTTTTTAGGGACTACCACTATGTTCGCTAACCAATTCGGGTAATTAACCTCCCGAATGGACCCTATTTTAAGGAGTTTAGATACCTCGTCCTTAATGAAAGCATGTTTGACCTCGGACTGGGGACTCCTCTTCTGCTTGACCAGATGGAACTTCAGGTCCAGGCTTAGCTTGTGAGTGGTTATTTCCGGCAGGATCCCTGTCATATCAAGGTGGGACCAATCAAAACAATCCATGTTAGCTATGAGAAACTGAATGAGTTTTTTCCTGAGCTCTTGACTTAACCCCGTGTCCAGGTATACCTTCCGGTCGGGTAGAAGCTCGATCAATATGACATGTTCCAGCTCCTCGACCGTCGATTTAGTGGCGTCGGAATCATCGGGGGCTATAAAAGACCTGGGAACCCCGTAATCATCGTCTTCATCAGTCTCGTGTTTCTCCGGTTAGGTCGGGGCTAGTGTTGGTAATTGCTATTTAGCTTCTTGTTTTGTGACCAAACTCGGCCCCTTTGTCATTGTAAGTGCGGATATCAGAATCGCCTCTTCGACCGCAAACATCTCCTTTGCGGCTGGCTATTCTCCATAGATTGTTTTAATCCCACCTGGTGTTGGAAATTTTAATACTTGGTGAAGAGTCGAGGGTACTGCCCTCATGTTGTGGATCCATGGACTCCCGAACAAAGTGTTGTACCTCATGTCTCCTTCGATCACATAAAACTTAGCTTCTTGGATGGTCCCGGTGGTATTCACCGGTAATGTTATCTACCCCTTAATCGTTTCACATCCCATGTTAAATCCGTTTAGAACCTGGACTGCAGGCACGATTTGATCTTGTAGACCGAGCTCCTCCACGACCCTCGATTGGATGATGTTGGCCGAGCTACCTGGATCAATTAACACACGCTTAACTTGAGATTTATTTATGAGTACAGATATTACTAGTGTATCATTGTGGGTCTGCACGATACCTTACGCGTCCTCGTCGTTGAAAGACAAGGTTCCTTCCGGTATGTAATCTCGAGTCTATTTTTCCCTCGTGATGGATACTTTGGTGCGCTTCAACATCAGCCTCTGAGGGACATCGACCCCACCGATAATCATGTTAATGACGTGTTGAGGTTCTTCTTGCCTCGGTCGCTCAGGAATTCTCGAAGATGCCCGTTGTTGAATAGTCGGGCTACTTCCTCTCTCAACTGTCGGCAATCCTCCGTTATTTGGCCGTGAGTGCCGTGATATTTACACATCTGGTTAGGATCCCTTTGGGTTGGATCGGATTGTAAAGGTCGAGGCCATTTGGTGTCCTTGATGCGTCCGATAGCTGATACAATAGCGGCAACATCGACGTTAAAGTTGTATTCCGATAACCTTGGTGCTTCCTTAGGCCCGATAGGCCTGTCGAAACCGTTCTTGCATATGAGTCCCCGATTACTTTGACCTCGATCACTTCTTCTTTCACTTTTTATGGGATTTCTCCCGGATCCGTTACCTCTTCGATCCCCATTGTACGGTTGATAACGATCCCGGATTGATCTCTTTTCATGATCAATGTCTCTCTTGGCTCTATCAACGGCTCTGACGGGATAAACGGACCGCAAAAGGGCCCCAAGTTGATCACCTTCGACTCTGATTTTTGATTGATACCGATTTTGCACGTCAGCCCATGTAACAGCCGGATATTCTATCAGGTTTTCTTTCAACTACTGTGAAACCACCGAGCTTCGAACATTGAGTCCTTGGGTGAAATCTTGAACGGCCCAATCGTCTGCAACAGGGATTTCATTATCCCTCTATTTTACTTTGAAGAGGTCTCGACCTTGATAGCTCCGGCATGTGCTTTTATGAAGGAATCTCCAAGCATAGAAAATGAGTCAATAGAATTAAGAGGTAGGTTATGGTACCATATCATGGCTCCCTTTGACAGGGTCTCTCCGAACTTCTTCAACAAGACATACTCGATTTTACCATCCTCTGAGTCGTTCCCTTTGTTGGCACATGTGTAGGAGGTTACATGCTCATTTGGGTCGGTCGTTCCGTTGTACTTAGGAATCTCGAGCATGCGGAACTTCTTAGGGATCGGCTTTAGAGCCGCACTCGGAGGAAAAGGTTTTTGTATGAACTTCTTGGAATCCAGGCCTTTCAATATAGGTGATGCTCCTGGGATTTGGTCGACCCTGAAATTGTAGGTTTCCACCTTTTTGCCATTAGCTTCGATTTTCCTCTCCCCTGATTCTACCCGTTTGTTCAGTTCCTCAATCATCTTTACGATCTGGGGGTTAGTCCCTGATTCATTTTCATTCGACCTCTCTACGACCGGTTCATCCCTATGGGTGACTTCCCGGGACGGATCAGGTTCAATTCTGCTCGGTGCGCGGCTTTGGTTTTGTAACTGAGCTATCACCGCCTGTTGAGCCTTCAACATTTCGAATATCACCCGTAGACTGATCCCGTCTCCTCCAATGTTTTGTGTATTTTGAGCTGCCGATAGGGTTCCACCACAGATGTTATTCTCGGGGTCGGTAGGCAGGTTTTTGTTGATAGCCATGTGTGAATTAGCGTCAATTGGGTCTGCGACCGGAATTCCGATGGGGTCAATGGGCGGCACCTCGTCACCGGGCGCTATGTTGTTATTTTCACCGTGATCGCCAAACTCATTGTCAACATGTAGGGGTGCTAATTGAGAGTTCGACATTTTGAGTTTTAACCTGAAATTAGAGACACTTCAAAGAACAAGTGTAAAATAGTGTGTGTTATGCAGATTTATATCAAATAACCACTATATATTATCCTTAGCCCCATAGTGGGCGCCAAATTATTTACCCTCAAAATCGGATAACAATTGAATTTGTAAGTGATTTTAAGGATACGTGAATTAACATGACACAAAATGATTAATTAGATTATAATTTAAATAAATAACAATAAAGTAAATACAAACCACGCGTATTAGACAATTTGTGCTTTGGAAGGTTAGCCACCCTCAAGCCGAATACACTTGAATTGGTATCAAGACACAGAAGAATAAGAGCTTAAAGAGAATAATAATAATGTATTGCTTTGGAATGTGTGTTACAATGTATTTTACATGTAATCAGACCCCTTTATATAATAGGAGAGTCCTACATTAGGTACAACTCTATAAAAGGTAAAAATTCTCTAATTAACTGATTGTCGATCTCTTATCGATATGTGCCGAGATCTCCGCCGTGATATTCGGTCAGTCACAGATATCACGGCCTTCTGTTGGTCGAGCTTGACTACCTGACAACGTTCTTCGAAGTTAATCGAGGCTAGGGACCGATCCCGAATCACGACCCCGACATCCTCGAAGGCGGGCGTTATGGTACGAACTCCGCATTGATGAGATCTCTACCTCGATCTAAGCTCCCCTATCACCATATCTCGAGTTTGGCTTATCATGTCGGAGACAGGAATGTACTATGAGACCGGTTCTACCCGTATACACTATCACAAGAATCACTAAGAAAATAAGTCAAGGTAGTGAGGATAAATGTGAGTACTACGAAACGGAGTAGTATATATATATTTTGAACCTAAAGGACTTAAAGAAAAATTACGGCCAGTTGGTTTAAATATATATGCATCCGATGTTTATATCAATCCAATAAATATATGATACATGCCCTTATAAATATAATTATAAAAAAATAATGATTAATTTATGATATACATTCTTCATCTTCGTTTATCATGTAACCATGACAATTAGCAGAGGCGTATCTAGCCTTTGATACCGGGTTCAGCTAAACTCATATCTTTTGACGCGGAATATAAATTTATTTATAAAAATTCACTAAAATTATAGTAATAAATAATGGATAAGAACTCATAATTTTAAAAATACAATAGGTTGAATTCATAGAGTTTAAATCTTGATTCGTTCCTGACAATTAGTATAATTTAATGTAAACACAGAGGTCAAACCAGGATTAATTCTGAATGAAGATACACTCACCGGTGGAGCTAGGGATTTATATATGGTAAGAGTGTAACTTTTCGACAAAAAAAAAAAAGGATTCAAAAAAACTCTTCAACTTAATTCCACCCAAGGAAACGCTAACCTGGAGGTTTCTTCATTCAGAATTTATCCTGGTTTGACCTCAGTATCATATATATAGGTCAACAATTTTGACAGTGCAGTAAGTCAAAACTTAGGATCTCAGCAAAGGGGTTTATGAATACAAAAATAATAGGCATATGGGCACGCACATAAATACACAAATCACGAAGCAGAGCCAAAAAGTGTAAATTGGGGACAGAAGCTTTAATTCATTTGACACCACCAAGGGCGCAATACATATTTCCATGACAGAACTCACATCTCCTTGTCTCCGCAATCATACCACATGTTTATTATACTCTCTTTAAATTATTTCATCCGCTTCAATTTATGTCTTATTTTCATTTTAATATATTTAAAAAAAATATTAATTTTATATTTGTAAAAAGAGCACGGGCTAGCCAGTTTTCAGATCGATAATTAAAAAATAACCAGCATTTGCAAATTCATTGAAAAATAACCATTATTTTGCTGCAACACGGAAAGTTTCAATATAATATACTGGAGATTGATGCACATGTATATGAACTTCCAGCATATTATGCTGGAACTCCAACACACGAAAAGTTTCAGCATAATATACTGGAGATTGGAGCACATGTGTATGAATTTCGAGCATATTATGCTGGACCAGTATATTATACTGTAACTCCAGTATATTATGCTAAAATATTTTCCTGATTTTGAACAGTGTTTTCATTCAAATTTATCTTTACATAAAAAGTGACTAAATTTTAATTAGTTTTGAAACTGTGACTATTTTTTCAATTCCCACTTAATTATAAATCTGACTATTTTTGAATTTCACCCTTTATATTTATTATAACTTTTAATTTCAACATCTCACATGACATGTTTTTTACAACAAGATGTAAAGGAGACTTTGGTACATCAAAGACATCTTTAGTTTAATACCACCAGATTTAACATTTTTTTTTTCTTTTTAAAACTTTGTATTCAGTCAAATTTAAGACACATACATGGAAAGAAGGGAGTAAGGTTTATGACCTCAATATGTAGAGTTTCATTTTGCCGGATTGTAGATTCAATACTTAGTATTTATAATAATTTACAGAATTTTTCACAAATATACTAATGATATACGTAAAAAGAAATAGTAATGCATGCCCAATTTAATCTATATTCAACTTGATATGAATTCATATCTGTAATATACATGGAGATCAGCTCATGTAGTTTGTATATATTGATGTATCTAGATTATCATAGATCTTGTTCCCTTGGCGCACTTCTCAATCTCAATGTATATCTCAACGCCGTTTGTCTTTAGTACAGAACAATGAGCGACTCAGGGCCGGCTCTAACCTTATCACAAATAAGGCTAGGCCCCAAATTTAAAGGACTCCATTTTTAAAAAATAATAGGTTTATAGATATTATTTTTTAAAAATAATTATTTTTAATATAAAAGTAGAATTTTCTTATAACAGTGCCCTTAAAAGAAGAAGTTTTCAAAATTATAATTATAAAATCTTACCTAAATTCAACAATGTCTCAAGAAAGATTAAATATGTTAGTTAATTATCAATTGAAAAGGAATTATTAGAGAAAATCAATTATAAAAAAGTTATTAACAGTTTTACATCTCAAAAAGCAAGAAAAATAGATTTCAAATAAAAATATATATCAGAATTTTTAAAAAAAAATTTAAGTCTCGTATTAAACTTTGGTGTTATGTCACACATGTGTTTGAGCCGACCACGAAGCACTCTCCACTTCTTGTGTAATGTTATTATCGTTTTCAATCAGCCTAAATTCTGTACCCAAAATGTTACCAAAAGCAGAAAACGAAAATCGGTACGTATAACAATTTTTCACTTATAATAATGTTACTCCCTTCGTTTCAATTTATGTGAACTTGTTTGATTGGGTACGGAGTTTAAAAAAAATGAAGATTTTTGAAATTTGTGGTGCTAAACACTTCAAAAAGAGCCCAGAGTATTTGTGTGATTATAAAAGCTTCTTGTTAAAGGTAGAATTGTAAGTTTAAGCAAAATTATTTTTAAATTTAAAAAGGTATTATTCTTTTTTTAACGAATCAAAAAAAATAGGTTAAGTGAAACGGAGATAATATTATTTAACATGAACGTATGAGATATATATGAGTGGAATTAACATAAGTTGACAATTCCATCGCATGACAAAATCCCCGATATTGACAGTCAGTCTACTGGTTTTGACAACTTAAGTAAAAATTATCAATCAGTTGTCAATCTCTTCATATAAAAATATCTGGAGAACAGGGTCTATTTCCGATTACGTTAGTTCTTATCATAAACAGTAACCGACAGGAAGAGAAAATGAAATGATGGTTAAATCATTAATTATTGATTGCATAAATCCGCTCACCCTGTAATGTCAGGGCTCGGAAAGAAAGTGGCAACACATTTAATGGGTTCAACTGCTCGTAAAAATATTGGTTCAGATATATAATATTTGTCGAGATTTTAATATATATATATATATATATATATATATATATATATATATATATATATATATATATATATATATAGTCTTTACTATACGTTAGTTGCGTGTGTACCCAAATTTAATAAATACTAAGCGTGTACCCCATGTCAAAGTATACAATCTTAAAAAAACGAAAAAAAGGGTCTGATCTGTCCCTCTATTATAATAAATTGTTTAAAGTTATCCCTCGTTACACTATTGGACCATAAAACTCCCTGCCGTCTTACTATTCGAACACATATACCCCTTTTTGATGGAGGGACACATGGCACCAATCCGTGCCCTTTTTACATCTGAGCACATATTAAATCAACCCATCTCATTTCTTTTAACCCGGTTTACTTCAAAAAAAATATTACCCGACCCAAAGTTCCACCCCCATTACTTCTCTAATCTCTCTCTCCTCTTTTCCTTCTCACTATTATAACCATGGCCGGAATTTCCATCGATGAACTCGCCGGAAACGATGGAGAATCTTCAGATTTGTCACCTCGCACTTTCTCTTCCTCTTTCTCTATACCTACACACATTTAAACACAGAGCTGGAGAAATATACACAAGAAGTCAAAAATCTAGCTGGAAGTGTAGCAACATTAGCCAATTGATTCTGTTCCCGGGTAATTACAGCACCTCCATTTGAAAATTACCTTGAACACAATTCTTTCCTCTCTATTTTACTATTATTAATAAACCCCTTTGCAACTCACTCTTACATATATCACCAAAAATTATTTTCATCGCCATTTTAAAGATGATGTTAAATGTTGCCAATTTCTGGTTACCACAAGCAAAAACATTTAACACAACAGTGACATTTGATCATTGATCTTCAAAATTAGCAACGGTTTTTTCTAAACTCAGTTTAGGTTCTAATGAAAGATTCAACTTAATTCAGGAATTCCCATAAGATGTAAGCATGTTCCTTAAATTTTGGACTTACTATTTGTGAAAATGACAATAAAATTGCATCAGAATTGCAGCAACCTCTTGTTAGACATTTCAAGATCCAACTAAGTAGCACCATATGGGGTGTCTCATATCTCCACTATGCTTCCAATCTTATTTGGCAGTGACGGCGAGTGTAGGGAGAGGTGGTCGTGGAAGAAGAAAAGAATGGAGTGGGATAAGGTGGAAGAAGAAGAGAGTTAGGTTATGGGTTCTGAGTCTTGGGTCGGGTAAAGTTTAATTTTAGACTAGATATACTAAGAGCCTTGGATACGTGCCACGTGTCCCCTCCGTCAAAGAAGGGGTATATGCGGCATGAAATTTTATGGTCCAATAGTATAACATGGGACAACTTTAAATAATTTATCATAGTAGAAGGGCATATCAGACTTTTTTTCTGTTAAAAAAATATACTCCTATAATATTAGATAATATGGTATAAATTTCTGAAATTTATAGAATGTTGACCCTATTTAGGAAAGGTGTGTTATTGAGATTTTTTGCGTCGTCTACAATTGCTACAATTTATTTCTCTCTCTATCTCTCCCTTTCTCTATTCTCCTTTATATTCTTCACTAATTTTTTGCAATTTGTTTTAAATAATTGTTGAGTATAATTTTTAAATATTGTGCAAAAAAATTCGATGATAAACCTGAAAACTTGAGAAAACTGAAAAATCCGAGAAAAGTTGAGATTGAAAAACTCGATTTTGTTGGTTTGATTTGATTTTTAGATTTAAAAATCCGAAATCATTAATTTGATTTGGTAATTGAAAAATCCAAACCAACCCGACCTATGTACACCCCTAGTGTGAAGTAAAGTTTCAATAGCATAATAGTTGTGAAAGAAAGGTGATTTAAGGTTGTTTTCTTTAAAATTTAGGCGAAAGCCACTCGTAAACCTAAAAATAATCCCAATAGAATTAGTATTGAATGAATACTAAAACGAGAAGGGAATATAAAGAACTCTAAACTAAATAATATGACTTTTTGGATCAAAGTCCTAAATATTGGGCAAGATATTAAATTCCTAAATAAGGGAAAGATTAATAGTAAACAATTTAGGGAATTTTAAATCCTAAATATTAGGAAAATAATTAAAATTATAATTTTGACCATTATAAAAGTTATTTTGAAGGGTAAAAAAGGCGAACGACATTTCGTTAAGTGCCTTCGTACTTTTAATATAGTGTGTGTGTGTGTGTGTATATATATACTCTCTTCCTATTTTAATTTAGATTATATATTTCACTTATCGAGAGTCAATATGACTAAACTTCGAAATTAAATTAGATTAGTTCAACTCATTATTTAACATCAAAATTCAGATATTCAAAAATTATACTTAAACTACTATAAGTTTAAATTTTTCTCATGTTAATATGATTAAAAAAATATATTTTAAAATATTGGTTAAACTTCTCACAGTTTAGTTCTCGATAAGGGAAATGTATCATCTTAATTGAAATAGAGGGAGTATATATACTCCGTATTGAAAGTTTTAGATCCAGATAAATTCATAGCCAAAAGACAACGTCCGCTTCTGCACCAAAAACACCTAGGCTTCATAACTTCGCTCTGTTTGGACCTAGAGTGTTGAGACTCTGTGCAGAGGTGAGTTCAATTGAATCAACATTTCTATCATAGGCAATGAATAGGCCAAAAATTTTCTTTTAGAATATTTAGCATAAAATGGCATTAAAGAACGTCATCGGTCGAGCTCACCCAAGGTATAACGAGATTAATGGATGAGGTGTCGATATGAGCCGTGATCGAGACATCGATAGAGATCGCAGTCAAGATGTGAACAAGGGTCGAGGTTGAGATCGAATACTAGTGATAAGACTTGTAATGGCTAATTTATCAGAACGGGATATTAAAAGGGGAATATTCTACTGAATATTCCTAATGTTTGTACTATTAGGGTTTCCTAAGAAAAAATGCCCCATATATATAGAAAGAAGAGACAATGATAGGGGCATGTAATATTGATTCTGATAAGAACACTTTTGAAACGAAGACTTTCTCTCTTACAAAAATACAAAGACCACCTTTTGATAAAGATTCTGGGCCATATCATTCCACCTTTCCATCGGATCCAAAGATTGTTCATACGAATCTTGAACTTATCTGTCATTCATCATTGTCATGAGAAATATTCGTTCAACCCACTTATTATTGGGTCAGTCTTTCTCCTTATTTACTTAAATATTATTTATTACTATTTATTGTTAGTTACACCTCCATTAATGTTTAGGCTTGAAGGATATTTTACATTCATTGTCATCAATCATCTAGGAGATCTGTCCCATCTACTATACGTTTTCAAGATTAGTGTCTAGAGTTATTATCCTTAACTAGATTTAACCTCTTTCTTACATAAATTGAATAGTTTAACTGAGAGTTATATTTTTTGGTCAAACAATTTAGCGCCGTCTATAGGAATTTCTAGATAAGTCATTTAGTTTCTTCTAAATCTACAACGACACTGGTTACTGACGCAAAAAACAAAACAACAAAAAGAACTTTCTTCTCTTTGTATGCAAAGATCTAACATAGCAGGTAACAAAGAAGAAAGAACGAGAATAATGAGCAACCTCCCAACCAACCTCATGGGCGTCATCCAAGAGAATTCTGAAGAAGTAGATGAGGACACAACACCCAATGCCTCACCTAGGCGAGGTGGATCACCCCTCCCCACTGCAGCATCACAAAATCCCATGGCAAGACCGCCTCCACATCCGTGGAAGAGGAGACACCGCCAGTGATAAAGAAGCTCCTTGAGGCTTGGCTGACTGATACATTGACCAGCGTCCTCCATAAGCTCGTTCAGGACGCGGGAGCAGTAAAGGCGAAATCATGCGCTGCACCATCATTGGGAGAGCAACGGGATCAACCTCCTTTACCCACAACGACAGGTATTGCTCATAGTGTTGTTAACAATGCAGGCGATGAAGCTCTCACTGTCATTCTGAAAAAAATGGAGGAAATGGAAAATGAGAACAAGACACTTCGAGATCAAATAAGAGAGCACCAAGAAAGGGTCGATAAAATACCGGGCGCTCCTAAGTTATTGCCGAAGAGAGACAACGGACGGTTCATCGAGCAGCCGTACAATGACATCGCCGCACCATATGTCATACCAAAGACCTTTAAAATGCCGCCTTACCTGAAAATATACGATGGCACAACCGTTCCCGAAGATCATGTGACCCATTACGTCACCGCCGTGAAAGTCAATGATCTTGCCAAAGGACAAGTATCCTCCATTCTACTAAAGATATTCGGTGAAACCCTCACGGGAGGTGCATTAACCTGGTACTCATAGCTGCCAGCACGTTTCATCGAAACTTTTGAGGAAATGGCTGACAAGTTCGTGACGGACCATGCCGGGGCCAAGAAGGCCGAGGCAAGAGTGAATGATATCTTTGCTATCAAACAGTCACCGGGAGAATGACTGAGAGACTTCCTCGCCCGTTTCAACCGAGTGAGAATGACTCTACCCAATATATCAGAAGGAATGGCGGTAGCCGCTTTTCAAAATGGGTTGAACAGAAATGGTTCGAGAGCGACTAGAAAATTATTAAGTCTGCTCATGAAATACCCCCGATAACTTGGGACGAAATACATAATGCATACTGCTCCGAAATACGAGCAGACGAAGACGACCTCAATGGGCCGACCCATCGACTGGCCTCAGTACAAGCAGAATCCAGAAAAGATCGGAGAAGTGATATCAGGAGAGAACCGGCGACCTCACGGCCGAACCGGGAACGACATCTCCCATATGTCAGGACTACCGTTGTATCCTCATCTCGCTATGAAGAAGGCCCACCTCGATCAAGAACAGGGACTCACCGAAATGAAAGTGGTATGCCCTCTTTTTTATCTGTTCACAATTTTTACGTGTCACCTACAAAGATCGTCTACACCTTGGAAAAGCTCGGACCAAAGGTGAAGTAGCCGCAGAAAATGAGGTCAAACCCTAATACCAGAAAATCAGAAGCCCTCTACGAGTTCCATCAAGAGCGCGGACACAAAACCGAAGATTGCATCTCCCTAAGATAGGAGGTCGTGAACATGCTGCGATAGGGATACCTCAAGGAATTGCTGAGCGATCGGGCAAGAACTAACTTTTCCAGGGGACGCGATCATCACGGGCCGCCGAAACCGCCCTCGCTAGCCTGCACCATCTATATGATCATTGGCGGAGGAGACGACGCTTCCATCAATAGCGTGAAGTTCATCACGACTCTCAAGCTCAAACGGTTGATCACCCATGAACGGTATGATGAACTCAAAGAAAGTATCATCTTCGATAAGTCAAATACCAACGGTTTGACATTCCCTCATTATGACGCTCTTGTTATTACTTTACGAATTTTAGATACCGACATAAGACGGATTATGGTAGATGATGGGAGCGGCGCGTGTATTATCTATCCCCGAGTACTCATACAAATGAAACTCGAGGACAAGATAGTACCACGCTGCATCACACTAATAGGATTTAACATTGCAGTTGAACGAATATCTGGCAAGATCATACTCCCCGTCCTGGCGGGTGGCATCACTTTGGAGATCACATTCCACATCATGGACCAGGATACGACATACAACGCCATAATAGGGCGACCGTGGATACATTCCATGAGGGCCATACCCTCCAGCTTGTACCAAGTCATCAAATTCCCAACTCCATGGGGCATATTCAGCATAAGCGGGGAACAACGCACATCCCAAGAGTGCTACCGCATCGCCCTAGACTGCACGACTGCTCAACAAAGGGAAGACAAAGAGAAAAAAGCATAGCAACCAACAGGGTCGAGGTCAGTAGGCAACGACATCGAAGACGTCATCAGAGATCTCGTTGTGGCCGAAGCCGCAGGATCGACCACAGAGGACTTCGACCCAGTTCAGTTAGACATCAACTACCACAGGAAGAAAGCTTACATCGGCTGCAAACTTCAAGAACCGGGAAAGTTCTGCAAATTTCTAATTGCTAACGCAGACTTGTTTGCTTTTAGCCATACAGATATGCCAGGTATCCCAAAGGAGATCGTCACACACAGATTGAACGTCGACCCACTCTACCCCGGTAAGGCTGGTACGACGCAAGTTCAACCCCGCAATCAATAACGTGGTGCGTGAAGAAGTGAAAAAACTACTGGAAAATGGTTCCATCACGGAGTCGAAGTACCCCCAATAGGTCGCCAACGTGGTCATGGTGAAAAAGAAGAACGGAAAGTGGCGAATATGTGTAGACTTCACCGACCTAAACAAAGCCTGCCCAAAGGACTCATTCCCATTACCCCACATCGACCGGCTCATTGACGCGACAGCCGGGCACGAGTTGTTAAGTTTCTTGGATTCCTACTCGGGCTACAACTAGATCCTTATGGCAAAAGAGGATCAGGAAAAAACCACCTTCATCACCCACCAAGGGACGTACTGCTATAGGGTCATGCCTTTCGGATTGAAAAATGCGGGGGCAACTTACCTAAGGTTGGTGACGATGATGTTCAAAGAACAACTCGGAAAGACGATGGAGGTATACATCGACGACATACTGGTCAAGTCCAAAAGAAGGGAAGATCACATCGACCACTTAAGAGAAGTATTCCACATACTCAGGCAATACAGCATGAAACTAAACCCCGAGAAATGTGCATTCGGCGTGGCCTCAGGGAAATTCTTGGGCTTCCTAGTGTCGCAGCGGGGTATCGAGGTCAATCCCGACCAAATCAAGGCCATCGAGGGTATTCTAGAGCACTTGACTACCAAAAAGCAAGTCCAGAAGCTAACTGGCCGAATAGACGCTCTATCAAGGTTCATCTCGGGATCCTCCGATAGATGCTACAAGTTCTTCGACGTACTCAAAAAAGAGAATGGCCTCCAATGGACCCCTGAGTGTGTCCAAGCACTAAAGGAGTTAAAGGTGTACCTATCCTCATCGTTGTTGCTCTCAAAACCGGAACTAGGACAACCTCTTCTTATTTATCTCGCCGTGTCCGAGGTAGCTGTTAGCGCAGTCTTAGTCCAAGAAAATAAAGGTACGCAATCTCCCATCTATTACATTAGCAAAACGGTGGTCGACGCCGAGATGAGGTACCCCTATCTTGAAAAACTGGCCTTGGCCTTGGTCGTAGCTTCACGAAAGCTTAGACCGTATTTCCAATGCCATCCCATCTCGGTCGTCACGGCTTTCCCCTTAAGAATCATTTTGCACAAACCCAAACATTCGGGCAGATTAGCCAAATGGGCCATTGAATGAAGAGAGCATGATATTACATATCGGCCGCTAACGACAATAAAGTCTCAGGTCCTCGCCGACTTCAGTGCGCACATATTGCTCGAAGTCGAAAAGGAAGTCATCCACGCTCCTTCCCAAATACATGACCTCTGGGTCTTATACACTGACGGTGCATCTAATGCGCCGGGTTCCGGGCTGGGACTCATACTAGAAGTCCCAACAAGCAAAGTGATTCACCAGTCCATAAGATGCCTAGACATGACTAACAACGAGGCCGAGTATGAGGCCGTAATTGCAGGATTAAGACGCACTCAAATACGGGGCAAAGCGGCTAAGGCTGCGCTGCGACTCTCAGCTCATGCTCAACCAAGTCATAGGGACTTTCCAAATCAAGGAGCAGAGGTTACAAAAATACCAGACCAAAATTTGCAAACTACTACCAGAGTTTGACGAATGTCAGCTCGATCAGATTCCCCGAGCACAGAATATCAAGGCGGACGGCCTCGCCAAATTAGCGGCAGCCACCAAAAACATCACAACCGGAGACCAAAATGTGGTCCACCTCCTCACCTCGTCGATACACCAAATCAAGGTAAGAAATATAAACCTAACTTGGGACTGGCGCAACCGTATTATTACATATTTGCCGGATGGTGCACTCTGCAGCGACAAAAAAGAGGCCAAGAAGCTGCGAATGCATGCGGCCAGGTACAACCTCATTCACAACAACCTATACAAAAGGACATATGGTGGCCTTCTGGCGAAATTCTTAGGCCCAAATCAGACGCGATGCGTCCTTGAAGAAGTGCACGAAGGTCACTCTGGAGCTCATTCCGGCAATCGAGTGTTGGTCAGATGCCTCATACGAGCAGGAAACTATTGGCCCACCCTGAAAAAGTAGGCCGCAGATTTAGTAAAAAAATGCGCGCAATGCTAGAAGTACGCCCCAATGATCTACCAAGCAGGCGAACGCCTACACTCAGTAACTTCCCCTTGGCCATTCATCAAATGGGGAATGAATATCGTGGGCCCCCTCCCGTCCCGACGAGGTAACGTACGATTTCTCTTAGTTTTAACTGACTATTTCTCTAATTGGGTGGAAGCAGGAGCATTCGCCCAAATACGCGAAAAGGAAGTAATCCCCTTCATATGGAAGAACATCATATGCCATTTTGGTTTCCCCAAAGAAATCAGCTGCGACAACGGCCTCAATTTGCAGGAAAGAAGGTCGCCGACCTTTTCGAAAAATGGCACATCAAAAGAATACTGCCACTGCCATACCACCCTGCGGGTAACGGGCAAGCGGAATCCTCAAACAAGTCAATACTTAACATCATGAAGAAGAAGCTCGAAGACGCCAAGGGACTGTGGTCGAAGATATTACCAGAAGTACTCTGGGCCTACCGAACAACGCCAAAAATGAGCACAGGGGAAATGCCATACTCGTTAGTCTATGGGACTGACGAAGTAATACTAGTCGAGGTCGGAGAACCCAGTCTATGATACTTCCGTAAAAGCGGACCCCAGAACAATGACGGTAGAAGGCAGGAGCTCGACGAAGTCGAGGAACGAAGAGATATGGCCTATGTGAGAATGGTCGCCCAAAAGCAGCAAGCAAAACACTACTATAACAAAAGAGAATAAATCAGCCCGCTTAAAGTCGGGGACTACGTGATGAAAGCTAAAACACAAGCAAGCAAAGACCCACGGGAAGGCAAACTAGGAACAAACTGGGAGGGTCCCTACAAAGTCACGGCAGCGGCAGGCAAAGGGTCATTCACACTAGAAACAATGGAAGGAACGCGACTACCAAACAACTGGAACATTACATACCTCAAGCACTTCAACTTTTTAAGGACAAGGCCCCCAAAGTCGCACTCTTTTTCCCTTTCTCGAGTTTTGTCCCAATTAGGTCTTCTCGAGGAGGTTTTTAACAAGGCAAGGATGGGGATACTTCAAGATTGAAGTGCGCACAAATGAGGGCACTGGACGGCTAGTTCATTGCTCAATCTCTCACTATTTTTCTAGTTTGACCAATAAAGGGACTAGATAGACTAGGACTGAACTACCAGCCTACACCCGAAAAATATGTAAATCTCTCCAAGAATATGAATAAAGCACAAGCATATGAAGTTTATCCCCGCTCTCCCCCAATTAAAGGTTATATTAGACCTCGTTCGAATTAATACCTACTCGGCCTACGGCCTCAATTAATATAATGTTACATTCGACCTCGTTCGAGTTACACCTAATCGGCTCACGGCTTCAATTAATACAAGGTTACATTCGACCTCGTTCGCATTAACGCTTACTCGGCTCATGACCTCAATTAATATAAGGTTACATTCGACCTTGTTCCAGTTAACACCTCATCAGCCCACGGCCTCAATTAACATAAGGTTACATTCGACCTCATTCGAGTTAACACCTAATCTGCCCACAGCTTTAATTAATATAAGGTTACATTCGACCTCGTTTGAATTAACACCTACTCGGCCCACGACCTTATTTAATTAATATAAGATTACATTCGGTCTCGTTCGAATAAACACCTATTCAGCCCACGACCTCAATTAATTAAAGGTTGCATTCGACCTCGTTCGAATAAACAACTATTCGGCACATTCAAACAATTTTTTTACTACAGAGGCAGTCAAGCAACAAAATAAGAAAAGTGCACAAATCCGAACAAAGAAAAGAAACTAGGTACGAATAACAAAACTAACATTTCATACTATAGAATAGTTTTTACAAAGGCTGCACGCATACAAACGTACACACGTCCGTGATTAAGACAAAAAAAGGAGAGAAATAATCGCCACCCGGCTCAGCAGCGCCACTCGCTTGATCGTCCAAACCATCTTCACCCGTCTCATCGCCTTCGCCAACAGGATATTCATCCTCATAACAGGTACCATGTTCGATCCGATTAACGCTCGCTCCTTCGTCATCATCGCCAGCTTCCGGTGTAACGGGATCATAGCCACAAGCAAACTGAGCGTTACGCGCTTTAACACGTGCATCCTCGAAGACGAGTTCTGAAACTGCCCCACTCCCATCAAATCCCTGAATATATCCAGCTGAGCCTCGGCGTGAATCCACTCCTCGTATAAATCCCGAGGAACATCAGGAAAAGCAGAAGCGCGGGAGGAGGACGACTGAGCCAATAACTGCACCTTCTCGGCCTCAATAGAGGCAACTCGATCGCTAAGGCCCGGAGCTTCTTTTTCTAACTCCCTTTTCCTCTCATCAAGTCGCTCCTCTCTAAGTCTAGCCGTCTCCAAAGTGCAATCCCGCTCAGAATGGAGAACACGGATAGCGACCTCTAAAGCCTTCATTTTCCTCGTAGCCGATAACTGGGCCGACTCTGCCTTCTCCAAACCCGCTACCTTCTCGGAAACCTCGCTACTCAAAGTGACCACTTGGAGCTGACACTCCTCGAGCTCAGCGCGTAATGAGACTACTTGGGCTTGAATATTGACACATTGGGCCTCGACCCCCCGGCTCACCTCCAGCTCCTCTTCTTTGTCCCTGAACGCCCCTCGAGTTCACTACATTTTTCGAGATTCGCGATATTTCCGCTCCATCTTATGAAAAATGGCCTTACGCCTCTTCTCTCGGCGGGCACTCTCCATCTCCAAGATCACGGTCTAAAAGAAAGCCATAGCGAGTAAGAATAAAACTGGATTCAATATACAAAACAAAGAAAGCATAAAAAATAAAGAAAGATCAAAGGCTTACCTTAAGAGCGACGCCAGCTATGCACCTCGAAAAAGTAGCGTCCTTCAGTTTCTCGAGGGTTTTACCCTCCACATCGGAACATAGGGTACCAAGAGAGAGGACCACATCCTCCGTATTAACTAGCAGAATCCGGTCCAAAGGGATCGCGATAGTCCGTGTGCTCCCCTCCAATCTCACCTTGAGTCGGGTTAGTCTTTCCCCTATCATCCTAACTTCTTCGGTGTCCACATCGGAGCCCGTCTCATAGACTTCTTCGGCTACACTTTTCCCCTTTGTGTCAACCTGGGAAGAAGGATCCTCAGCTTGTAACGAGGTCGACGGCTCGTCCTCTCGTAGGGTGTCAGGGACTCTCGCTGACGGCCCCTCAAAATCCATTTTGGCCTCAGGGAGCAACGTATATCCCTCGGCCTCCGACAGCAGCAAGATCGTGGTCAGCAACTCGGCGCCATCTCCAAGGTCAATGGTCGTCATTTCTCATACGACAAAATCTGCCATCACCAAACCCCCCGCACGGGCAGCTCTTTCGCCGATATCTACAGATCGCTTCTTGCGGAGAAGCGAGTTATCGTCATTCGGTGATGATCCTTCCTCTTCATTCTCATCTATTAGACGACGCAAAGGGGAAATCAAAAGTCCTGGTCGATATCAGCCGTGGTCGAGACATCGATAGAGATCGCGGTCAAGATGTCAACAAGGGTCGAGGTCGAGATCGACTATTAGTGATAAGACTTGTAATATTTCTAATGTTTGTCCTATTAGGATTTCCTAAGAAAAAGGCCCCATATATATAGAAAGAAGAGACAGTGATAGGGGCATGCAATATTGATTCTGATAAGAACACTTTTGAAACGAAGACTTTCTCTCTTGCAAAAATACGAAGACTACCTTTTGATAAAGATTCTGGGCCATATCATTCCACTTTTCCATCGAATTCGAAGATTGTTCATACGAATCTTGAACTTATCTGTCATTCATCATTGTCAGGAGAAATATTCATTCAACCCACTTATTATTGGGTCAATATTTCTCCTTATTTACTTAAATACCATTTATTACCATTTATTATTAGTTACACCTCCATTAATGTTCAGGCTTGAAGGATATTTTGCATTCATTGTCATCAATCATCTACAGGATCTGTCCCATCTACTATACGTTTTCAAGATTAGTGTCTAAAGTTATTATCCTTAACTAGATTTAACCTCCTTATTATATAAATTTAATAGTTTAACCGAGAGTTATATTTTTTGGTCAAACAGGCAATAGATATAATCATAGAAGAGTAATAAAAATATCAAATTCTAAAATCATATTTTCAAATAATTCAAAATCTTGAACCTTAAAATTGTAAATAAGTACTACTTACTAAAGTTGCCTATGATTGATGTAATAATACATATGTTTCAACTATGGTGCTATTACTTAATACCAGATAGTTGCTAGCAGCGCTTGTTCCCCTTTTTGTCCCCCCTCTCAATTTTCTTCCCCCTTTTGGCATCATCAAAAGATTATACGCAAGTAAATGCAAAAAGAAGTCCAGAAAGGTTAACTCATGCCATATGTGTGCACACAACATGGCTAAAAACAGAATGCAAGAGTATAACATACATAGCAAAAGACTGAGATGCTCATTAATTAATAAGAGATGAAAACAGAGGAAATAGCACCATTGTTACAAAAATATCCACATAAAAACAACCTAAAGTACTAGTCATAACAACAACAAGCCAAAAGAGACATTGAGGTTAAGACAAACATCATTCAAACTAGACACTGAGAAATGAACTGTTTAAGGGGCACTGGAAGAGGGAGGGAAGGATGAAGAGGCAAGTGCTTTGAGAAGAATGTCCACTCGAGCATTTGCAGACCTTCTCGTTTATCGGCTGCTCTTTCAGGTCCTCGACCTGTTTCCTCAGGTCTGCATTTTTAGTAGTCAAGCGGGCAACCTCTGCGCCTTGCACACTGCTGGAACTAGGTTCCTCCTTGGCTTGACTGAGTTTTCCCTAGAGAATGGCATTCCCGGCCTTCAACCTCCTTATTTCCTCGTTAGCAGTATTCTGAGCATCAATTAACTAAGAAATGGTAAAATTGCTGCCAACACCCCCTTCTTGTTAATATAATCACACTCCTCCAAGGTTGACTTCGAGAAAGTTGGCTTTCGAGTTCCGACTGCTGCTCTTCCCAAAGGGACTTTGAAGAATTCAAACACGCGAGTAAGCAAGAACCCATAAGGCAAACCATGGTTCCCATCCTTGAAACCTGCCACATTTTTCATATGTTCAATCATGATACCAGACAGATTGATGGTTGTGTATGCATCCAGAGCTTCCATGAGGAACATGTTTGCTTTTGAAGCAATGGAACGCCTTTCTACGTGTGGAAGAAGGACCTTATTCACCATTTTAAACATAAGGTGATACTCTGGAAGGAGGGCCTTCTTGTGCAGTCTTTCCCCTTGCTGAACAGCCTGAGCTTTTAGAATGACCTTTCTAAAGTCAGGGGAACATGTCCCTTCAACAGATGAGAATCCTTCAGTGGGCACACCCAAGATACTTCCTAGAACAACCTCGCCCGTTAAAAAATCTACTCTATTAACCTCCAAGCAGATGTTGTCGTCTTCCACAGTAAACAGATCTGCATAGAAACTGCAAACCTCCTCTTCATAAACCTTGGGACTCTGAATGGTAAGCAGATGAGTCCACTTCTGAAACTCGCAGATTGCAAACAGATGTCTCATGCCTGACATTTCAAGAATGTCAACATCAAATGCTCTGCCCCATAGCACCCTTTGCTTCTTAAGGGTTTCTCTTCTCTCAACTTCAGACACATCCACATTGGCTTTCTTGGAGGAGCCAAGTTCCTCTTTGTCACTTGCCTTCCTCTTCAAGGACTTCTTCACATTTCTCTCCTTTTTTTCAGACTTCTCACCAGACTCCTCTCCTTCAACACACTTATCTTTATTAAACTCCACCTCTTGTACAAACGATCCTCTCTTGGGCTTTGTAGTCACAAATTTCTTAGAGGATTTACGAATTAAGGAAGCATGTTCCTCATTCACCCCTCCATCTTCAACATTCACAATGTTTTCCGGAGGCATATCCTCCTCATTCACTAGCTTTCCCCTTTTTACCAACCTCCTTCTTTTCTTTTCCTCCTTATTTCTCTTCAGAGCACTCTCAAGAGCTTTTTTCTTCTGCTGCCTAGTAGTGGGTCTTTTAAGAACGGGCTCTTTGGGAACTTCCCTACCACTTCTAGCAGCAATTAAACTTGCCACAGTCACATTATCATAGTCTTCCTCATTGTTCTCATTCTCCTCTTCAGACAAGGGTCTCATTTCAGGAATAATAAAATCCAATGGCACTGCATTAAAGTGAGGAGAAGGAGCATGGCCAGTACTGACCAGGGCTCTTTTGAGGAGCATGGGATTTCATCCCAAGTAGGAGCAGAGTGATCTTCTTGGGCAGAGGGAGCAGGCCTCTCTGGTGTTTCCCATGTAGTACTAACTGGCACTGTGTTTTCAACAGGCACCAGTTCCCCGCCTTCAATGCCATTTCCTTCTCCATCCCCCTGAGACCCAGCAGTCATATCACCACACTCATACTCCCCAACCAACCCTCTATGGTAGAAATAAGTAACATGTTCTCGATAGCTTCTCTCTCACTTACACCCAACAATGTAGAATCAGTAGATGCAGGAGGAGTATTACCTGTCGGAGAGGCAAAATTCAGATCAAACGTTGGAGCAGAAACTTCTAATGCTTCACCACTGCCAACAATATCTTGTTGGGCTGCAGAGACTACTTGCTGACTTGAGACCTCTTGTCCCTCTTCTCCATCCAACATTTCATCGTCTTCCATTTTTTCTGGCGAGGAAGAGGGAGAGGCTATAATGACAAATCTTTTGGGGTTTTGATTCTTATGACTGTGATGAGAACTAGAACTCGATGGGTTTGGAGAAGAAATAGTGAGTGGTTATTGGTCTGGGTTGGGGTTTTCAGTGAGTGACATTTGAGACTCAGGCTCACGCTGCAGTGCTTTGTGAGACGAAGATGCAGTAGGAGTGACACTGGTAACATTTGAAACCTGTGGATTCTGGGAAGACATAGTGTATTTTTGGAAGTAAAGACATGAGAAAGAGAGGGTTTTTGAGAAAAAGGTGAAGTTTGATGGCTTTGATGTGAACAGTTGTGAGAAAGACATCTCTTAGGGTTATTTAAAGAGGTGATGGATTAGTTACAAAAGGGTGCAACGGACTGGGTAGACGGGTCGGTTTGTAACGGGTATGACGTTTAGGATTTAAAAGGATGAGAGATAGAGACAGACTAATCTAATGACATGGCACCTTTATAGCCATTTAAAATGTGTATTAGTGTAAAAGGAACTACTAACCTGAGCCAAGGGATCCAGGTTCCCTGATTGAGTTTTGTAAATGTGAGCCTCATTATTTTACCAGAATGCAATATTATTAGCTGCTTATTTGCTTTGTAGTTTTCATGCGTGTTTACCTATAGAAATGAGTTAGAAATTGCCAGAAGACACTTTTTAGCAGTTTACATGTTCATTCTTTCATAGCCAATCATTGAGTGACCTGGTGCTCGGTTTGATTTTATCAGCCCCAACGCTAGTCGATTCTTTTCAAAGTGCTCTCTGCTCAATGCTTTGGTGAAGATGTCAGCTACCTGGTCCTCTATTTTGAAAAACTTTATATAGATGAAACCCTTTTCAACATTATCCCTGAGAAAATGATGCCAGACATCAATGTGATTTGTTCTCTAATGCTGGACCGGGTTCTTTGCCATGTTGAGAGTACTTGTGTTATCATACAGTAATGACACACAATCAGAAAACACACCAAAATCTTCCAGTTGTTGCTCGATCTATAATAGTTGAGTACAACGGGATGCAGCTGCCACATATTCAGCTTTGGTAGTAGAAAGAGCCACAGAGTTTTTTTTCTTTGTACCCCATGAAATCAAGCATGATCCCAGGAAATGTTCCATGCCAGATGTGCTCTTTCTATCCATTAAGTAACCAGCATAATCAACATCAACATACCCAATTAAGTCAAAATTGTCTCCTGAACGATAGTAGAGGACTAGGTCCTGTGTTTCTCTGAGATACCTTAGAATCCTCTTAGTAGCTTTCAGATGAGATTCCTATAGACTTGATTGGAATCTAGCACATAATCCCACACTGAACACAATATCAGGTCTGTTGGCTGTGAGATACAAGAGTGAACCAATGATGCCTCTATACATAGTTTCGTTCACACGAGAACCAGGTTCATCCATGTCCAGACGAGTGGAAGTGGCAATAGGGGTATCAATGGTTTTTGAACTTTCCATCTCAAATCTCTTCGAAGTTCTTTAATGTATTTCTTCTGACTTATCATCGTTCCTTTAGAGGTTTGCTTAACTTGCAGACCTAAGAAAAAGTTCAGTTCCCCCATCATGCTCATCTCAAACTCGCTTTCCATAAGCTTGGAAAACTCCTCACACGAGGAATTATTTATTGCACCAAAAATGATGTCGTCAACATAAACTTGCACAATCAGCAGGTTCCTCCCTCGTTTCTTCAAAAGTAGAGTTTTGTCAATTTTTCCTCTTGTAAAGCCATTTTCCAGAAGGAACCTGGACAACCTCTTATACCATGTAGAGGGGCCTGATTTAAACCATATATTTCCTTGTCAAGCTTGAATATATGTTCACGAGGCTCATGACACTCAAAACTAGGTAGTTGTTTGACAAAGATTTCTTCCTTTAAATACCCATTCAGAAATGAACTCTTGACATCCATTTGGATTAATTTGAATTCCATATGAGATGCAAAGGCAATGAGAATTTTGATGGCTTCCATTCATGCAACTAGAGCAAAAGTCTCATCATAGTCAATACCTTCTTCTTGATTATAGCCTTGAACTACTAACCTGGCCTTGTTCCTTGTTGTGTTCCCAAACTCACCAAGCTTGTTTCTGAACACCCACCCGGTTCCTATAACAGTTATATCTGAAGGTCGAGGAATCAGGTGTCATACACTGTTCCTCTCAAATTGATGGAGTTTATCTTGTATAGCAGTAATCTAGTCAGCATCTTTCAATGCTTCCTTGATATTTTTGGGCTCAATTTGAGAAAGAAAAGTTGATAAGGCAAACATGTTTCTCGTCTTTGATCTAGTTTGAATCCCTGAATCAAGATGAGTCACATTCTGGAGAGGATGTGAACTTTTGTGCTTCCAGTTGGACACCTGAATCTCATTGTGAGAAGACCCAGGTTTCTCTGAATGGGATCCATCATTAGCATCAACGGAATAGTGAGTGCCACTTCTCCGCTCAGCATCATGAGTTCCTTGCACGCCATCGATAACTCTATTTTCTGCTTCAGTTATTGTAGTGGAGGAACCAGGTTCCTCTGTATTAGCTGGAGGTTCTACTGCATCTTTTTTATTAGATTCCTTGACCCGACTCATCAGATCAGCCTTTCCATTAGCCATATCAATGACTTCTCCAGGAACCTTTGACTGCTCTCCATCTTGATCATTCTTATCATGTGAATCTTTCCTACATAAGTGGTGTGATTCATCAAAGATTACATGTATGTGTTCTTCAACACATTGAGTCCTTTTGTTGGTGACCTTGTATGCTTTGCTTTGTGAGGAATGCCCAGGAAAGATTCCTTCATCACTTTTGGTATCAAATTTTACTAGCGCTTCCTTACCATTATTAAGAACGGAATATCTGTAACCAAATGTTCTCAGGTGAGTTACCTTGGGTTTCCTCCCGTTCAGTAATTCATACGGGGTCTTATTTAAGAGGGACCTGATCATGCACCTATTTATCAAATAGCAAGCAGTGTTGACCGCCTCCACCCAAAAACGTTTTTGTATATCATAGTCAATTTGCATCATCCTTGCCATGCCTTCAAGAGTCCTATTTTTCCTCTCCACAACCATTTTTTTGGGGTGTTCTGGGAGCTAAAATATTATAACTTATACCATTTTCAGCATAGAATTCGTCAAACTTTGCATTGTCGAACTCTGTGCCATGATCAGATCTTATGCTTACATCATTATGGTTCATCTTCACTAGAATCTGCTTCACAAAGCAGCAAAGACCGGAAAAGTTTCATCATTGGTTCTGAGGAACAAGATCCATGTGAATCTGGAGTAGTCATTGACTATGACAAAAATATACTTCTTTCCTCCTCTACTGGGCACCCTCATAGGTCCGCACAAATCCATATGAAGAAGATCAAGTGGCCTCGAGGTGCTTACTTCCTTTTTTGGCTTGAAAGAGGACTTGACTTGCTTTCCTCTTACACATGCATCACACACCTTGTGATCCTTGAGCCTTGACTTAGGCAGCCCACGAACCAGGTCCTTCTTAACTAGCTTGTTCAGCAATGAGAAGCTTGCATATCCCAATCTTCTGTGCCACAGCTCAACATCATCATCAACGACACTCAAACATGTGAGATCCCCACCATTCAAGGACTCAAAATTAGTAACGTAGATGTTTTTGAATCTTTTTGCCATTAGAACCACATCACCACTCACAAGATTGGTGACTGTGCAAGTCTTTGATAAGAATTCAACTTTGTTTCCTTTGTCGCATATTTGAGAGACACTTAGTAGATTGTATTTCAGGCCATTCACATAGTACATATTCTCAATTGAGTGAGTAGGCGTCTTCCCAACTCTTCTAACTCCCAGAATGTATCCCTTTTTGTCATTGCCAAAGGACACACTCCCACCTTGCAGGTCTTTGAGTGAAAGAAAATCATCAGTGCTTAGCAGGCATCACACGTTTTTTATTTGAGGGAGCAGTTTCCTTAGCAGTAGGTACTTTTTCAACAAAAAATTTATTTTTCTGTTGGGACTGAAAACTAGCTTTACAGGATTCTTAAAGTGCCCAGTGTTACCACAATGAGTGCAAAGCTAGTTATCAGGGACAATAACATATTTTCTATGTGGATTGTAAGGAGCCTTTTCCTTTTGAAACCCAATTCCGTGCATGTTCTCCCTATTACTTTTATACATGACGGTGATTATATTAGAGGACCAGGTCCATTTTAGAGATTTATCTAGGTCATTTTTAACCCTGCCTAGATCTTTCTGAAGTTGTCTATTTCTTTCAAGTTCAACAGACAAACTCAATTTCACCATTTTGAGCTCATTTTTGAGTTTAAGGTGTGCCTCACTTGCCACTCCCTTATCTTTTAAAGTGTTTCCAGAATTGTTTTCTCTTTTTAGTTCTTCAACTGTTTCTTTTAGATTCACAACTACTACGAACAAGTCATCTCTCTCATGCTCTACATTTTCAATTTTCTCAGTTAGAGCATCCTTTTCTTTCTTTAAAATCCTCAATGGTTTCTTTTAAATCAACGACTACCAAATCATCTCTCTCATGTTCTACCTCTCCTAGTTCCACAGTTAACATATTTTTATCATTGATAAGATTATGGTAAGCATCAATCAGAACATTAGCTATAGATACAAGCTTCTTTTGGGAATAAGACTTCAAATTTCTTTGAACGTCTAGAAAGTTTACCTCATCGTCATCATCATTTTCATCCTCGTCAGATTTTGCCATCAAGGCAAAGATGGAGTCATATTCAGCTGCTTTGCTTTCAACTACCATCATAGAGGTGTCGCCTTGTTCATCATCTCCCTCAGATTCACTAGAGGTTTCTCCCCATGCAGCAAGAACTTATTTCACAACATTGTCACCAACATCTTTTCTCTTGAATTTCCTGTCAGGAATCGGGTTCCTCTTGGTTGTTTTGTCTGTGTTGTACTTGTACTGGTCTTGCTTGTGGAGAGGACAATCTTTGATAAAATGTCCTGGATTCCCGCATTTGTGACACAAGTCATAGCCTTTTGATCTGCTGGAGATGCCCTTTTTCGGAATGCCTCCATTTCTGCGACTTATTTTCTGAAATCTCCTTATCAAATAGGCCCTGTCAGCATCCTCACCACTTGAATCATTGTTGTCTTCCTTGAAGACCAGGTTCTTTTCCTTTTTGGGTTCTTTTCTTTTATGGTTCTTCTTTTTCTTCATTTCATAGGTCTTCAGATTTCCAATGAGTTCGTCAATGGTTAGCTTTTGTAGATCTTTTGCTTCTGTGATAGAATTGACTTTGCTTTCCCAAGAACCAGGTAATACACTAAGTATTTTCCTCACAAGTTTGATCCTTGGAATGATCTCTCCTAGAGTGTGGAGCTCATTGATGATGGAGGTGAATCGAGTATGCTTGTCCTGAATGGACTCATCATCCTTCATCCTAAAGAGTTCATACTCAATAGTGAGTATGTCGATCTTTGACTGCTTGAGTTGAGTTGTTCCTTCATATGCGGTTTGAAGAGACTCTCAGATCTCCTTGGTAGATTGACAAGCAGAAATTTTGTTGTACTCGTGTGGTTCAATACCACAGACGAGGATCTTCTTTGCTCTGAAGTTTTTCTCTATAACTTTGTGGTCGGCATCGTTGTACTCCTTCCTTGTTTTTGGAACTTTCACTGGTGGCTCGCCAATGTTCTTCATAGGGACGAAGGGTCCATCGCAGATAACATGCCAAATCTCTGAATCTTCAGCCATGATAAAATCATACATCCTTGTCTTTCACCATCCGTAGTATTGTCCATTGGATCTTGGTTGTCTATAGATTGATTGACCTTCTTCAAAGTTTGATGGATACTTTCTAGGTATTAGCCTTATAGAAAGAATCTGCTCTGACACCAATTGATGAAAACTTAGAGTCCACCAAACTGTATTGAGAACCTGGTTCTCTATCAGTTCCCACATAACACACACACACACACAGAGCAGTAAGTAAATGATACAACAATATTTTACGTGGAAAACTCCCAGCTCACGGGATTAAAAATCACGACCTACACTCGTAGGATTTCAACTTCACTAACCGAGAAAATTTTAGATTACAACCTATTGTAATCTAGGAATTAACCTCTTAATCCCTCACCTACTTACAATAACTCTGTTACAAGCCTCTTTGTAATAACTCTATTACAAAGCTCACACTTTGACTAACTCTAGCCAAACACAAACACAAAGTTTATGGTTTTACAAACGATGTCCTACAGAATGCTTCTAACTAAGCTGAGTAGGAATTACAAGTAGATAACACTAACAAAGATACAACAATACTAAGGACATATGATAAACTCAGTGATGGGATCTGGTCTTTTGTTCTATTGCTACTTTGTTCTTCAAGCCTTGGAGTCAATGAGAGGCGGCAGCACACTTGAGAGAGAGACTTAATGATTTAGGTTTTGCAATTGTATCTTTTCCCTTGCCTCATGTTGGTAATATATAGAGGTCATTGGGATGATGTATGCAATTATCCGGTACAAGGCATGCTCCATAAAGTGACTGTTGCACTGTTGCGTGTGCAGAGAACTAGTGCAGCGACTTTAACAGCTGTAGGAAGTTGACTTGTACTGTCCCCGAAGGAATTGAATAGCCATCTGTTCCCTCTGCCGTTTCTTTGACTGAACATGTTAAAACTTGTGCCAGACATGTGACTTGTCGTTCTTGAGCACTTTAAGGATGTGTAACATGTTTCCTATCTGATCCTCATATAAAATTTGTTAGATCATCAAAATACAAAAGACACATAACTTATCAAAAATATCATCACTACACTTGAACGAATAATCACCTTATACCTAATACAGATTATGCACACGTTAGGTCAGAGGTGATGCACATGTTTAGAGACATCAATCTTTGCATACCTACGTGCGTTAGCCAACAAAAATATAAAAAAACATTTTGAGGGACAGAAATATCCAGGCAAATCCACGAAAACAACTGCCCAATTAAGAATGAGACAAATTCCAAATACTATTTCAAAATATTGACAAATTATTTTTGTTATTTTACTTTACTAAACACTAGCGTTGTAACTTATCTTTGTCTAGTCTAGTGTAGAAAAGAGTCACTCTAGCTTGTTTTACCTACGTCTCTAAATTGAATATGCAAGTACATCTCGTCAACTTTGTTCTGATAAGACACGCGGCACACATGCGAGAGCCACGACCACAATCTAAGGTCGAATTTTAGTAAAGGGGAAGAGCAATATTTACGCACAATTAGTCCCTAATTTCATGACCATTCATCGTACGTTGGAGCACACGAAAATGTGTTCCGCCTATCGGGAGACTCACTGAAAATTTGAAATGGTCAACTAATAGCTGGAATTGAGTGAAGATGCAAGATGTATCTTGGGTCCATAAAATCCTATGCCATTGTTTTAAGCAATATGTGATACTGCTAATTTAATAGCAATACGAGATTCTGAAAGTAAATAAAAAATTTCCATGTTGCTGATGCAAAACAAAGAGTTTATGATCCACTTAATCAAACTATGTTAATTTGATAGTTGAATAATACTAGCTTTTCAAAAGAATAACAATCTACAAAATCACTAAGATATCTCACCTTCGAAAAAGATTATCTTTATATAGATACACGTGACATTTAAAGTTATGTTTGTACCTTTTTATTTTATTTTGCATAATACATAACCGTCGTGCAACTTAGGGAGCATGTCACATGATTGAACACTAAGCTGTACATCTTATGTTAATACAACAAAATCAACCCCATTGGTCTCAACTATACCCATGTTCCGCAACACCTCGTGGCAGCGTTCAAGATAATCCTGTGGGTCCTCAAAAGGTATACAACTGAAGTGAACTAGAAAGACATGGCGGGCCTATCAAAATCAACTGAAGGTGTACAGCAAAATCAACCCCAACTGAAGGCCTCAAAAGACATGGCGGGCCTATCACCGGTATGTACCGCAATAACTGGTTGAACTATCCCAACTGGCGGGCCTGCTGGAGCCTGATTTTGGGGAGCCATCTGCTCCGGAGCGAGAGTAGTGGGAGTTTGTGTTCCTCCCCCTACTTGTGAGACGAATCCCTAATTACAGTACTACAGGAAGGGATTCGAAAATAAGTTTGCGCCACTTTCATAAAATCTCTAAAACCTTCTTTCTCAACAAAGCTGAAAGGAAGCTCATCAATTATTACCATACGACATAACGCCTTCCTACACTCTTCTTGATCAAATTTTCAAGTAACAACAACTTCGTCACCTTGACTACACCCCAGAACAGATTGAAAGCCTAAATTTGATTGTTTTTTATCAACAATAGCAGGGCGTTTAGGACACTTAAACATATGAGAAAGAAGTGTCGACGTACTATCTTTGGTCTTAAAACAATACTCAATAAAGCAATAGTCATACTTTGCTTTTGTACTCCCTTCGAAAGTAATAATTTCTGTAAAATGCACAACAGACTTTTTTTTCTTTTTTTTGGTTATATTTGACTTTGTTGTTTCAGCTTGGCTTATTGCATTTGAATTAGAAACCCCACTTTTACCCATCACCTTATCACTTTTTATATTTTCAATCATGCTATGAGTCACTACAATAAGAAAAGAAAAAGAATGAAAACAATAATTTTCTTAACAGATATTTAAACAGAAACTGTCAAACATCGATCTCAAAACAGCACAAGGCAGAGAAAGCAACAGTAGGAATGTCAATTTCAGAATAAATCTCAGTGATTGGAGATCCGTGAAATGGCTGAATATTTTGAGATGCTCTCTGATTTTAAAGGTGTAAACAACAGTGAGGACCGAATATTCTGAACACATCAACAAGAAAATAAACTTACCATCTGCTGTTCTGGGCTCTGGCTATAGCGAGAGGGAGAGGCGAGACGGCGAGTCGGGAAGTCGGCGAGACTCGAGAGTCGAGAGGGAGAGGTGAGAGGCTGGCTGATGTGTTGTGAATTGTTGTTGCTAAGAATTTTAGATGTTAGGACTTAGGGTTTCTAAAGTCTAAATGTCTAATAGAGTAATACTGAATTACTAATTACTGGTCCAATACTGAAAGTGGAAGTGTGAAATGGTTTTTTATTATTTAATATACATATGGATAAAAATAAATTTATATATATATATATATATATATATATATATATATATATATATATATATATATATATATATATATATATATATATATATATATATATTTTAATGGGTTAACGGATTATCCGTTAAGAAAACTGAATAATTCACCCCCAAACTGATAAGTCGTTAATAAAAAAATTTCAATATGTTCCCCATCTGTTAAATCGTTAGCCCGATACCAATAAGCCATTAAGCTACTTTTGCTGTTCGATTTTCGGTTTCGGTTCGATTTTGAACTCCCCTACCTCTACCCCCTAATAATTGATAAATTATATTTTTAGCCATTTAAAAACTATAAATAGCCCCCATCTTCATCATTTTTTTCTCACAATTTGCTCTCTTCTTCTACTCTAATTCTCTCTCAATTCCCTCTTGATTATTGAATTGCTTATTGCTCTCAAGTTCTCAATTAATTAATATTTCAAGTTTTATCAATTATTTACGGTTGCCACAATAAAATTATAATTATCAAGTGAAGTGTGGTTACCATTTTTGTTAGGTTCAAGTTAAATCATGCCCAGTACTTCTAGAGTGCGCTCACATGTTTGGGAACACTTTGAGGTGGTAGAAGAAAATGAAGAAGTTCGCAAAGTAGAGTGCAAGAACTGTGGTCGAGTCTTTAATGTTCGTCGAAAGTGGGAGGGCACGTCTGATTTAAGGAGGCATATCAAGGGTTATCTTGAGCGTCCTCCAGGAATTCGTATTTAAGTTTATTTAAGACAATTTGTGTTATTTTGAATTTGTTAGACTTATTTAAGCTTAATGTGTTATTTTATTAGACAAGTTAATTTGAATTATTATTATGCAATGAAATTATAAAATAGAATCTATTGAAGTTTGATCCTTACATATTGGTCTTATTAAATAATTTTATGTAGCCACTTAATTTCAATTTTCAAATTTAAAATTTAAAACTTTAAAAGTTTAATTTTATGCCTTAAAATACTTATTTTATTATTTAAACGTTTGCAAATACTAAAGTATCAATTAGATTGAATAAGGAAACATAACACACTAAAAAGAATAAAAACAATTAACCCAGCCCGGTCCGGACTCGATAAGCCTAAACCCGGACGGGCCCAACAAACCCGAAATATCCCAGCTAGGGGTGTTCAAAATCGAACCAAAACTTAAAACCGAACTGCAAAAGTGGCCTTATAGCTTATTGGTATCGGGTTATCGGATTAACGGTTGGGGTACACATTGAAATTTTGTTATTAACGGCTTATCGATTTTGGGGCGCATTATTTAATTTTTTTATCGGATAAACCGTTAACCTGTTAAGAATTTTTATATTTATATATTTTTATCCATATGTATATTAAATATCCCTTCCACTTATCCACTATTAGAAACCCTAAAATCTAAATTCCTAATTTCCCTCAGATTTCAAAACCCAGCCCTCTCGCCTCTCCCTCTTGCGTCGCCTCTCACTCTCAGACCCTCTACTCTCTGAAGATTGAGGCAACAGTCAACATAACCACAACACCACAACGCTTCGCCTCCCATTCTCTTCTCTAATCTTTTCCTTGTTTCCTCTAATCTCAGAACCCAGCCGTCAGTTATGGCCATAGCCAGAGCAACAGAAGGTAAAGTAGATATGCTTTATATATAAAGACTAAATATTGGTATAAGATATTATATATGACTATTTTTATTAGTTCCTAATTTGAAGGTCATTAATACATGTAATAGTCAAATACAAAAGAAGGCGACTATTGTACAATTATTATTATACACATATTTAGAAAAAATATCTGCTATAATTTTAGCTTCTCTGATGTGTTGCATAGATGTATTTATCATTTACTCCATTGAGCATAGAACATGCTATCTGTAGTCAGATTCACTATATAAATATGATGTTCAAATCCTTGGTCAGTTGCAATTCATGTAATAAAGTTTCACCGGGGTAATAGAAGTAGAAGTAAAGTATTTGGAAAAATTCAGTATCCAACTACCTATAGGCCTCTGTAATACAGATTCAAATAGACCGATAAATCGCCCGATAATAACTAAATTGATATCAATCCGCCCGATATTTTATCGGATGGCTAGCGGATTAATACATTTAAAAGTCGATAACCGATAAGCCGAACCGTTAAGAGTAAATAACCGTCCGATCCGTCCGATAAGCAGCCCCAAATCCAGCCCACTAACTAGCCCGGAACCCCAGCCCACTAACCAACCCGCTCCACTAACCGAGCGGGTTATTTTTTCCATGTCCAGTCCGGTCCAGCCCATCCGGTAAAGATCCTTAATATGAAGTGCCGAAAGTAAAACAAATGCCATTTCCTTTTCCTAGTTTTTCCTGTCCATGGCAAGAGTGATTAGCTTCTTCAGAAAAACAGGGTTATACTCAGGTGCCCCCAAATCTTCAACGGATTAGATCCGTAATCTCATCTGAGAGAAAGTATTTATGGATTATATTAACAATCTGTTTTTTTGTACTACTTTACTTTTTCATCATAATTCCATGAATTGTATCGTGATTGTATATAAATGTATCGCAATTATTTTAGAATTATGTCACAATTATATTAAAATTATATGTTACTTGTATATGATACATTAATATCTAAAATAATATCTAATACAATTATAATATAATATTATATCAGATTTTGAGTTTAGAGTTGTGATTAAAACTTAAAGAAGATGAAGTCACAATTGTATCACAATTTTTCAGAAATGTGTCGCATATTGTATCACAAATGTATGAGAATTGTGTTAGTATTGTATCGGGTATTGTTTGAGGTATTAATTTATCAAATACAAGTTAGATACAATTATGATACATGATACATTTATGATACAATTATATTTTAGGTATTGATGTAACTGATACAATTATCATACAATTACTCCTCCTTCTCCTTCTCCTTCTCCTTCTTCTGCTCCTCCTCCTCCTCCTCCTCCTCCTCTCCCTCCCCCTGCTCCTCCTCTGCTCCTTATCCTCTTCTTCTTCACCTAAAACTAACTCTATACTTAACCAATCTCTTTCAAAATTGAGATATAAACTCCAAAGGATATTCTCAAACACTTCCAAGAACATCCAATCCACACATCACAAAATCTTAAAACTGAAAATTGTATGTATGTATGCTCGAGAATCATATGTATTTTTTGGTATTCAAATGGACCAATTTGTGGATGTGTGTTAGGCAAACAAACTGAAGAAATTAGGGAAAGGAAAAAAAGGAGAGAGGAAAGGAGAGGAAAAAGAAAAGGAAATGATTAGGAACCTTTTAAGGGGAGAATATATACAATTTGTTAGAAAAATTTAAATACTTATTGAAAACTATAAAACCTAAAGAAAATAGGCAAAGAAGTTTCTATTATAACTTATCTATACTATATTAAAAGCACGAATACCCTTAGCGAAATGTCGTTCGCCCTTTTTTACCCTTTAAAATATGTAGGTAATATTGGACAATATAGTAATTTGAGTATTTTATTAATATTTAAATATAATTATTTAACTAATTTCCCTACAATTTAGGAATAGCATTTGTTGTTAATACAATTTTGCCTAAACGTTCACTACACGCTAGGAAAGTGTCTTTCTAATTCCATTTATTCTTTGGAGTACTAAATTTCTCCATTCTCCTTCTTAGGTTTAGGTTTAGGTTTAGGAGACTTCTTTTTGTAGTTAATAAAATTTTGCCTATATTAGGAAAGTTTGTCGTTCAATTCCATTTATATTTTAGATTATTAAAATTAAGCGACAATTCCAAACCACTATTGGTACGTTTTTCTATTTTTAATGTCCTCTCTCAATTTATGTCTACAACTATGTGCATATTAATTCTTCTTCTTCTATATCCTTCCGCAAAAAAATATCTACAAAGCCAAAAAGTATTTATGAGGAAAAAAATGAGGATTTGTTGTTTTAGAAATTTAACCTTCCAAACAAAATTCATACATATCGGGGATGTGTTTAAAATTTTCTAAAAGATATTATCCGTATCAACACTATAAACTTTTTGATAGGCGAATTTAATTTGAATAGTATTTATTATGTATTTCTAATAAAATTGAAAATTATTTGAAAAATATTGTAAATATTCTTGGATGATTTGTTGTGTATACTTGTTTTATTTTTTGGTAATTATAGATATTTTATTACCAAGTAAACATTATATACAAAAAATAAAATAAATTGACAGAGAGCTGGATATTCCCCAGACTCATGTAAAGTAAAACTCCTACCACTCCAAAAATAACTAGACAACAACAAACAATTACAAAGAACAATCACAACTCAGGATTCCTATGTAATAAGCAATATCCATCTAATATATAACCGTAATGTGCTAATAAGTAGCAAACTCCTTATATAACATATTTTGAAATATTTTGACAATTATAAAATAAAAGTTAAGTAAGGAATTTATACTTATTATTTTTCTAAATTTCTTATGAAGTATAACTTTAATTGTATAATTAGCAATTTAAAAATACATGTGCTTTATTAAATCTTTAGAGTTATTATCTCAAATGAAAATAGTAGATGTGCAATTATTTTACCTAAGTCACTCTGCTGAAATAATAAAAATCTCTTCTCAACATTTTCAATTTCTTAAATCCAAATATATAAATTCACAATAGAAATGAAAAACTAAAATACTCAAGTTTCTTATTTAACAAATTATTTTGTTTTTCTTACAAAGGTATTTTAGAGATTATAAACCATTAAAATATTTTTAATCAAACGTGACTTACGTTTAATAAAATGAGAACTGTCTATAGACAAATATGGAAGCTAAACATTAACCGAAAATTGATGAAAAAAAGAATGTTAATTCTGATTTTTAACATGTACTCCATATTTTGACTCCTTCTAAAATAATATTAACATACATATCCTTTCGAAGTCATCAACTGTAAGCAATTCAATTTTTGTCATTCAACTTCCGGATACATTGGGACGTAAAATCTGGATGCATGCTTATAAGCTTGGACAAAGAAAAAAGCTCACTCCAAAACGAAAAAAGAGTAAATTAATCTAAATGTTCTTTCTGAATTCTACTTTTGCAATAGTGATTAATATTAATTAGGTAAAATTTTAGTTGAGTATATCGACAAAGATGATTAGGAATATCTACATAGTTTTTTCCTTTATTGAGTTAGCTAAATGTGATCAACAATTATTAATTTTAAAAACTTACATTTTATTGTTTAACTTTTTAGTAATACTTAACTCAAACATAATTTTTAATATAATAACTATATGATCTTTTAAAATCTTATATTCGTAGAGACTGGGTACACGCGCAACGTGCGTACCATAAGTGTAATGACCCAACCGGTTATTTTAACTTTTAGAAACTCGTTCCCTAAAATAAAACTTTTCGTATGTACTTTTAATGATTTATGACTTGCGGGGATGGTTGGTTCGGGATTTGGAAGTGTTTGGGTTGAAACTGGAACACTTGGTTTCTTAAGTTAACTTTAAATGGACAAGTTTGACTTCGGTCAACATTTTGAGAAAACGACCCCGGAATCGGGATTTGAAGGTTCCATTAGGTTCGTACGATGATTTTGGACTTGGGCATATGTCCAAATCGGGTTTTGGATATCCCGGGAGCCTTTTGACGCTTAATAGTAAAAATCAACTATTTGAAGGTTTAAAATTCTTTAAATTTGGTTTGAGAATAGTTCTGTATAGTGATTTAAGACTTGCACGCAAATATTCGTGTCATTCCGAGTAGTTTAAGTATATTTCGGCGCATTGGAAGAAAATTGAAGAACTTGAAATTCTTAAGTTTGAATCAATTTGGTTTGAGGTGTGATTCATAGATTTGATGTTGTTTTACGTATTTCGTGAGTTCGAGCGAGTCCGTTTTATGATTTCAAACTTGTTAGTATGTTCGGGCGGGGCCCCGAGTGTCAACCGGACGAGGCTCGGACCAAGTTGGAAGTTGAGAACCAAAGCTGAAACTCCCAGCTACTGTCAGAATCGCACCTGCGCTTGGCCAGACGCAGGTGCGGTAGTATCTCGCAGAAGCAAGCCTCGCAGATGCGAGTTTTTGTGCACAGAAGCGGAAAAGGGAAGGGGCAATCGACCGCAGATGCGGAGAATTTGCGCACCTACGAACGCGCATGTGCGAAGCTTTGTGCGCAAATGCGAGAATTGGCCAGGCAAGTGAAAATCGCACCTGCGAGGATTTTCTGCAGGTGCGGTACTCTGTCCGCAGGTGCGAAAGACCTGTTTGGCAGAAAGCTTAAAAGAACGGAAATTCACCATTTTTGCCCATTTACTTACATTCTTGGGCGATTTTAGAGTTTTTTGAGAGGAGATTTCAACTAACAACTTTGAGGTAAGTTAATTCTATACCCTTTGAGTTAAATACATAGATTATGAGTAGATTATAACTAATAAATCTTAGAAATCAAGGGTTTAGGCGAAAAACCTAGATTTTTATAAAAGTGAGATTTTAACCACGAAAATAGTTATGGAATTGGGTAGAAATTATATATTCAAGTTCTTGAGATTATGGGTAACGTTTTCATCCAAATATTTTCAGAATCCGAGCACGTGGGCCCGGGATGAATTTTAGGAATTTTACCATATTGGATAGGGTAATTTATTTAATAGATGAATTTCGCATTATTGAACATATATTGATTATTTTATATAACTTTTGAATAGTTTCGAATTTTTCGGTATTGAATCGAGAATTTTACGCGATGCGATAATCGGAAAGCGGACTTTGAGACGAGGTAAGTCTCTTGTCTAATCTCGTGAGGGAAAAATTATCCCATAGGGATTAAATTGAATAATTGTAGCTAATTGCGGGGGCTACGTACGTACGAGGTGACAAGAGTCCGTGCGTAGCTACTATAAATGTTAAAGTCCGGGTAGTTTAGGACTCAAAGCATGAATTACTTGTGTAAATTGTATTTTCTGATTAATTAATATTAAATTGATATATATGAATATATTGTGAATTGTTAGATAAAGATATTAAAGGATGAAAATCTTATATGATTGATTTTCTGTTTAAATCAATTAATTATTAAAAGAAATTATTCTTCCACCCGAATTTATCTCATAATAAATAAACTCTCCTTCCGGAGGTACATAAGAAAATGTCCTCCTTTCTTGTGGAGCGGGCCGAACGCCTCGGCAGGATAGATGCATCTATGGATCGCGTTGTACGTCCCTCGGTAGTGTACATGATACTCTCGATCGGGCCGTACGTCCTCGGCAGAAATCGTGCTTAATAATAATAATAATAATAATTACACGATACTTTAATAGTTTATTTCAGCTTGCGAAGCTAATTGATAAATTGGAAAATCCTTGAAATTTAATGAATTATTATTCTTGCTTGTTAAAGAATTAATTGTTATTCCTATAAACGATATTTAATTGATAAATTGAAAATTATTTGAATTGAAGGAATTTAATTAATATATTGAGAATTGTTGCATTTGAAGGAATTTGATTATTTTCGCTGATTAAATAAATTATTTTAAATTCTGTAAATCATGTTGATTTAAATATCCTAGTTGTATCTCAATTATTATTATTGACCCATAGTGAGTGTCAAAGTCGGCCATCTCGTCTCTACCACTTCGAGATTAGTCTTGATACTTACTGGGTACACGTTGTTTACGTACTCATACTACACTTACTGCACTTTTTGTGCAGGACCTGAGGCAAGTACTAGTGGAGGACCTATCGTCTTACACCCACGTTATCCAGGGGCATAGTGGTGAGCTGTCTTTCTGATTCGTTCTGCAGCTACTAGTGTCTCTCCTTGTATTTTTCATTCTGTCTATTTTTATTTCAGACAGTATTTTGAGGTTTTGTATAATCTACTAGATGCTCATACACTTGTGACACCAGGTCTTGGCACACACATTGGTAGAATTTGAGTTTTTATTATTTCTCTTGGTTTTAAATTTTGTCAATGAATGCTTAATTTATTAAGTTCGCTTGCCTAGCCATAGTGTTGGGCGCCATCACGACCTATAGGTGAAATTGGGTTGTGACAACATGGTATCAGAGTACTAGGTTCACGTAGGTCTCACAAGTTATGAGTAGGCCTAATATAGTCTTGCGGATCGGTACGGAGACGTCTATACTTATCTTCGAGAGGCTATAGGGTGTTAGGAAATTATCTTTCTTCATATTCCATCGTGCAATTAATGTAGTACTAAATATCCTTCTCTTATTCTCTCATAGATAGTGAGAACGCGCTCAAATGAAGTTCCAGACCAGGGAAGAGCTACTCCCCCAGTTGCTAGAGGCCGAGACAGAGGTCGAGGCCGAGGGAGGGCTCCAGCCCGTGGTAGAGGGCGAGGGCGTCCCAAGACTGTTCCAGTTATGCCGCCAGTAGGTCCAGCAGAGAACCCCATTGTTGAGGAACAGGATGAGGTGCATGTGGCAGATCCAGCTTCGGTGAACTTCACATCTGCACCGGGATTTCAGGATGTCATGGGTCGTATGCTGCGATTCATGGACAATATGACTCAGGCCGGTTTATTTCCGGTAGACCCAGCCACATCTCAGGCGGGCGGGGGAGTACAGACCCCTACTGCGCAGGCTCATGGACAGCAGCTGTTGTATATCAAACCCAGGGTGCACTACCCGTGGGAGAAGCCCAGTCGGTTGCAGCAGCTACACCTGAGTCCAGGCCAGCTGTAGCCGCCGATCCTCAGAAACTAGTGGACCGATGGACTAGACTATATCCTCCTGTCTTCGGGGGTGAGCGACATGAGGATCCACAGGATTTCATTGATCGTTGCAAGGATATACTGTACAACATGAGGATATTAGAGTCGCATGGGGTAGACTTTGCTACTTTTCAGTTAGAGGGCAGAGCCCGTAGATGGTGGCAGTCTTATGTCCTTGGCAGACCAACAGATTCTCCTCCCATGACTTGGGACAGGTTCACCCGTATCTTCCTGGACAGGTATATTCCACCCTCCCAGAGGGAAGAGTTGCGGTTTCAGTTTGTGCAGCTCCAGCAGAGTCAGATGTCAGTGACTGATTATGAGGCGAGGTTTTCTGAATTATCTCGCCATGCACTTATGATACTCCCTACTGAGGCGGAGAGAGAGGTTTGTAGCCGGTTTACATACTGGTATTCAGGCCACTATGGCTCGAGAGGTTGAGATGGGTACTTATTATGAGCGAGTTGTAGAGATAGCTCGGAGGATTGAGGGTGTGCATCAGCGTAGCCGAGAGCAGATTATGAGAGATAAGTTGTTCAAGTACACTGGAGAGTTTAGAGGTGCTCCGTCTGGGGGCAGAGGTCAGTTCGTGAGGGGGCAGTCCAGCAGACTCCTATTTCTAGCACCACCACCTCCTCGAGGTGCTCCAGTGCGACCCCATCTCAGTGTTATACCAGAGAGTTCCTACCGCCCACCAGCTATTCAGGGGCCTCCCTGTGGGTATTCAGGTCCCCAGGGGGAGACTCTTAGTCAGCAGCTTATCGCACCGAAGAGTTATTATGAGTGCGGGGATCCCAGTCACATGCGGAGATTTTGCCCCCAGGCTTCGGGGTAGACCAGTACAGCAGGGTCAGCAGCCTATGCTTACCGGACCAGTTGCTCCACCAGTAGTCCGACCACCAAGAGGTGGAGGACAGGTGGCAGGGGTCGTCCTAGAGGTGGAGGTCAGCCAGGCGGAGGCCAGTCTGTTGGTGCTCCAGCTCGATTTTATGTTTTTCTGGCTGGACCATATGCAGAGGCCTCAGATGTTGTGATTACAGGTATTATTTCTATTTGCGACAAAGATTTCTCAGTATTATTTGATCCAGGATCCATGTATTCATATGTGTCATCTCTATTTGCTCCATTCCTGGGTGTTTCTCGTGAGTCCTTGAGTACTCATGTTTATGTGTCCACTCCTGTAGGCGATTCTGTTATTGTGAACCAGATCTACCGGTCTTGTATTATTACATTCTGTGGTTATGAAACTAGAGCACATCTCTTATTGCTCGAGATGATCGATTTTGAAATTATTCTAGGTATGGACTGGTTATCTCCATATCATGTTATTCTAGATTGTCATGCCAAAACTATTACCTTGGCTATTCCATCTTTGCCTAGGCTGGAGTGGAAGGGTTCGTCGGTTAGTTTATTTAATCGGGTTATTTCTTTTATAAAGGCTCAACACATGGTTGAGAAGGGTTGTTTGGCTTATCTAGCCTATGTTCGGGATACTACTGCAGAGACTCCGGCTATTAATTCAGTGTCAGTAGTTTAGGAGTTCTCCGATGTATTTCCTTCAGATCTTCCAGGTATGCCACCTGATCGTGATATTGATTTTTGTATTGACTTGGCTCTAGATACCCAGCCTATATCTATCCCACCGTATCGCATAGCTCCGAAAGAATTGAAAGAACAACTTGAAGTGTTACTAGCCAAAGGGTTCGTCAGACCGAGTGTATCGCCTTGGGGTGCACCGGTATTATTTGTGAAAAAGAAGGATGGAACAATGCAGATGTGTATTGATTATCGCCAATTGAACAAAGTCACTATTAAGAACAAGTACCCTTTGCCGCATAGTGATGATCTATTTGAACAGTTGCAGGGTGCTAGGGTGTTCTCTAAGATCGACTTGAGGTTGGGGTATCATCAGTTGAAGATTCGAGATTCGGATGTTCCAAAAACTGCTTTCCGTACTAGATATGGTCATTATGAGTTTCTAGTAATGTGTTTCGGTTTGACTAATGCCCCAGCAGCGTTTATGGATCTGATGAACATGTTATTTAGGCCATATATTGATTCATTTGTCATTGTCTTCATTGATGACATTTTGATCTACTCACGCAGTAAGGAGGAACATGAGCAGCATATGAGAGTAGTGCTTCAGACATTGTGGGAACAAAAGCTATATGCTAAGTTCTCTAAATGTGAGTTCTGGCTTGAGTTTGCAGCATTTTTGGGACATATTTTATCGGGTGATGGTATTAAGGTTGATCCCAAAAGGATTGAGGCAGTTCATAATTGGCATCGTCCCACTTCGGTGACTGAGATCAGGAGTTTTCTGGGTTTAGCAGGTTATTATCGTCGGTTCGTGGAAGATTTTTCATCTATTGCAGCACCTTTGACCAAATTAACCCAGAAGGGTGTTCCGTTCCGATGGTCCGATGATTGTGAGGCAAGCTTTTAGAAGCTCAAGACAGCATTGACTACAGCACCAGTATTAGTGTTACCTTCCGGTTCGGGATGTATACAATGTATTGCGACGCTTCACGCATTGGTTTGGGTTGTGTATTAATGCAGGAAGGGGGAGTTATTGCATATGCTTCACGTCAGTTGAAGCCCCACGAGCAGAATTATCCGGTACATGATTTGGAGTTAGCTGCGATTGTTCATGCCCTTAAGATTTGGAGGCATTATCTTTATGGGGTGTCCTGTGAAGTTTATACTGATCATCACAGTTTGCAGCATTTGTTCAAGCAGAGGGACCTAAATTTGAGGCAGCGCAGATGGCTGAAATTACTAAAAGATTATGATATTATTATCCTATATCATCCAGGTAAAGCAAATGTAGTTGCAGATGCCTTGAGTAGAAAGGCGGAGAGTATGGGTAGTTTGGCTTTCATTTCAGCAGAAGAGAGGCCATTAGCTTTGGATATCCAGTCCTTGGCCAACAGACTTTTACGGCTAGATATTTCAAAGCCTAACCTAGTTCTTTTGATCTTTTTAATGAAGAAAAGCAAATGTTGAAGAGGTATTTTATAGAAATGAAATAAAGAGTATATATTATCACTGATACCTGGATTTCTATACAAAGAATCAATTACATGTGTATCACTGCCCATTGGATTGATAGTGAATGAAATATGCATAAGAGAATAATTAATTTTTGTCCTATTGTTAGTTATAAATGAGAAGATATGGTAAATGGTACTGTAGGTGCTTACATGAGTGGGGGATAAATAAGATCTTCACTGTCATAGTTGATAATGCAAGCTCAAATGATGTGACAATAAAAGAATTGTCTAAGCAATTAACAAAAATGGAAACTAATTTGATGAACGGTAATCACCTTCACGTGAGATGTATGGCTCACATCATGAATCTTGTGGTCCAGAATGGTCTAAAAGAATCTTCAGTATCTATTGAACATGTTAGGCATGTAGTGAGATATGTTAGGCAATCTCCTGCGAGGTTGAAGAGGTTTCTAGAATGTTTTAATGATGAACAACTAATTGTAAAAAAAACTTTATGCTTGGATGTTCCAACTAGGTGGAATTCCACCTACTTGATGTTGCACATGACTGTTGAATTTGAAAGTACATTTTTATATTATGCTTCTAGTGAAATTGGCCTGAGACATTATCTTGAGCATTCTTATATTGAAGTTGGAATTTCTACAGGTGAACTTTTGAGTAGTGAATGGGAGAATGTAAAAAGAATTACAAAGTTCCTTGCAATCTTCTATCTTCTTACTTTTAAAATATCTGGATCACGTTATGTTACATCGAATATTTATTTTCTTGAAATTTGTGCGATTGCTGTTTATTTGAAGCAATTGATAGCAAATGAAAATGCAGTTTTAAGTGAAATGGCAAAGAAGATGAAAGAAAAGTTTGATAAATATTAGGGTGATCCAGGGAAAATGAACAAGATAATTTTCATCTCATGTATTTTGTATCCACGTTATAAGCTCGAATCAGTTGGCTATGCACTTGTAAAGATGTTTGGTGAAGATCTAGGGGCAACTATACAAGTAGAAGTGAAAAAGTACATGACTTCATTATTTAGTGAGTATGTAAAGTCCCGCTCAAAAGGTGTCATGCTTGCTTCATCTTCAGATTGTTCTTCATTGGACACTTCTACTTTCGGGCTTTCTGGCAGTCAAGTAAGCAACCAAAATACAGGACTTTTAGAATCACTTATGCAAGATATAAAAAAACATAAAAGTGGGAGTAGAGGTGTGGATACTAGAATAGAGTTGGATAAATATTTTGGTGAAAAAACTGAGGATGACACTAAAGAATTTGATGTTCTTCTCTGGTGGAAATTGAACTCAGCTAGATTTTCTGTTCTTGCGGAGATGGCTCATGATGTATTAGCTGATCCGGTTTCAAGTGTGGTATCCGAATGTGCGTTTAGTACGGGAGGAAGTCTTCTTGATTCATTTAGGAGTTCATTAACTCCTAAATTGGTGCAAGCTCTAGTGTGTCTTCAAGATTGTCTTCGAAATAAAAAATTAACACAACCTGATAGTGTTGAGGAAGATCTTGATAAAATCAAGCAGCTTGAACAAGGTAATAATATTGTTACTATATTTGTTGTATATAAGTGTTGTGGATATGCTTATATTTATCGCTCGATTCATTATTATAATTTTTTTCATCAGATTTAGCTAGCGATTAAAAAGACCCTTCCGTAATTGACGTGTAGTATTAATATATCTAGTAAGAATTTGAATTATGGATGTGCATCTTTTCTATAATATGATAATTGTGTTATGTTAAGATACTGTATATCCAAAAATCCAAAAATCTGATCTACAAAATTTACAGAGTTTACAAAAATCCAAAAACCTGATACAACTCTTTTACAGAGTTTAAGGAGCTGAGAAAATCCAAAAATCTGATTTACATCATCCAAAAAGTTTAAGGAGCTGCATAGGTTGAGACTTTTTTTCTCATATTGTCCTGTGTAATATAGGCCTCTTGTTAAAGTATCAAACTGAAGCATGCTATGTTCTCTGCATATTTGATTTTCTGAGTAAATTTTATTGCCAATCTTCAGTTAAGTTGTTCCTATTTATAAGGAGTCGTAACATTTTAAATACAGTATCTTCTAGTTCTTGCAACCTCTATTGCCTGCCTTCACATCACACTGTTGATGTTCATCAAGTTCGAATACCTGATTTGCTTAGAAGGCTGTCAAAAACTATCTTGGTGGAAGTTATCTTCACTCTCAAGACAACAAGGTACAAGCTTTATTCAACTAAGATCTAATTACAGCTTGAACATTATATGAGTTTGCTGAGAAGATATTCTAAAGTTCATACAATATACTACTAGTATTAAGGCAGAATAGTATCTGATTTCTTTTCTTTTTTACTTTGTTTGACAGGATATTTGAAGGTCATTACTTATAAGTATCTTCATATCCACTAATGAAGTATCTAACTGCTGCTTTATTTATTCTTGGATGTTGTTTCTTCTAAGTTTACCCCCCCTCTGTTTTTATTTTTATTTGGTTATTCTTCTCTTGTGCATTTCAATAGAGAAATTTGGATAGATTATTGATGAGAAGTATTGAGCCTGTTTCAATGGCATCAAGCTTGTTCACTGAAACGAGTTTTATATATAAGAAAGGTCTCAAACGTGCTGCTGCTGCTGCTGGAACTCGTGCAGATCTGAAATGCTATCTCTCTGTGTGTCTTAAATTTTTACTTCGATTTATTACACAATTAACTAATTAAAAAGGCACAATCTAAATCGATAACCGCCCGATAATAACTAAACTGATATCAATCCGCCCGATATCTTATCGGGTGGCTAGCAGATTAATACATTTAAAAGCCGATAACCGATAAGCCAAACCGTTAAGAGTAAATAACCGCCCGATAAGCAGCCTTAGGTAGAGGGGCACCGGTAGCCAACAAAAGGCCCAACCCCATCCGGCACGACCCCCTACCCTAGCCAACCCATCCCACCCCTTACCGGATCGGATTGACCCGAGCTGAACCGGGTTGAACCGTGTTGTTAGTGGACCGACCCGAACCGATTAACACCTTTACTTCATATTGAGATTTTTTCAAAAGGACAGAGAGAAAATGTGTTTGAAATCATTTAGAAAAGGAACATAATCGTAAATGTAGGAGTTTATTGAAAATGGGAGTGAGTATCATGTAACTGATAGTGGCTAAATTTAAGGGTATTTTTTTATGATTATGTATATAACTTGTAAATATAGGTACACAATGTAATTAAGAAGGAACCTAAATAAAGGTGGTAAATAGGTTTCTATTATAATATAGCTATGTAAATTAGCCTGGTCCTGCAAATTAACATTACAACTGCTAGACTACCATGTCACTTTATTTAAGGGATTAAGCTCATCTAGGAGTTGAGATTAAAACACTAGCAAACAATGAGAAAATTGTTATAAAACAATAAAAGAAGAAGAAAAAGATTACAGACAAAAGTAGGGAGAGAGAATTCTTATTGATTTGGGATGAATTACAATGGAATAGAACCCCTCTATTTATAGAGGAAAAAGTGACTTAGTCACAAAGTAACAAACCCTAAAATCTCTCTAAAATATAGATATTCACCTTAAATACAATTCTATTTATAACACCCCCCCTTGAATGTCTATTCAATAGATAATGTGCCTCTTTAAAACCTTAACTAAAATAAAACTCAGTGGGAAAAAAATTCTAGTGAAGAAAAAAGAGTACACATATTTAATAATACGCTTTTTGATTGCCTCGCTAAAAACCTTGCAAGGAAAACCAGTGGGACAAAATCTTGTAAGGGAAAAAGAGTACAACGCGTATTGACTCCCCCTGATGAGACAATCAATTCACATCTTTGAGCCTTCGTATTTTAATCTTGTGCACAATCTTCAAAAGATCATTGGTAGAGATTTGATAAACAAATCAGCCATATTAACTTGAATGAATAAGTTGCACCTTGAAATCATCATTCTTGATAAATATGTAATGTCTTCATATAATGTCGTGGAATGGTCTTTTCAATATCTCTATAAAGGTAAAAATTCTCGCTATCACATTATCATGCTTATAGTTATAGCAAGATACATATGTGCACAAATTGCAGTTAGGATGTGGTACTTAGGACCAAGAATTGTATATGCTTTAAGCGATTTAAATCTTTCAGAGATTGTCATATAAGCCATATAAATAGAGTTTAGATGCATATCAAGTTTTCATGTCATGCTAGACATATAAGATAGATAAAAATGATTGCACACTCTATTGTCTTTATACTTTCAAGTGTTTGAACTACATGTCCAAAACTATATGTCCTTCATATGAAACCAATTCTATTCGAATTGTGTCACTTTCATTTGGCCAATATTTTTGTGTCTGTATTCGACAGACTTAAGATCCTCATCAATACTTAGCGCTATCATAGATGTCGTCGATGAACATTTTATATCGGTTCCAATATTTTTTCATAAAGACATAACATAGAGATCTCTTCATATATATTTTCAGGTACCTGAACCTCTCTTGAGATTTTATGAAGTATTATGTGATCTTCTAGATCACTTGTCTCCTTATTATGATCATTTTCTCATCTTCTTTATCAAGAATTTTATTTGAAAATGATTTGTCTATACGCTTTAAGCATATCATAGACTTTGTCCTTCTAGGACTCATTCTAATAGGAGCATTTGCAGTGAGAATATAGTTACTTTCTTTGGGTCAGCAAATGCGTCTGGCATGCTTTGCAATATATTGCAGGTGAATTATCTTTTTATGAACTTCAAGTTCATATTATTTTATTCGAGGATTTAGATATACAAATGATAATTCATTCCACGTAATATTTTCTCAATTGTTTATCATGTCTCCCCCTCATGTTAGAAAAACTAACTTGCTTCCTCAACTTTGGAAACTCACCTTTGTGTGTTATGGTGTTAATCAAAATATACACCGCACATCAATGATAATAAGTTGAAATTATTTGCCTCCTGATCCTGAACCATTTATGAGGGGAGAGTGTAATATACTTTCGTATATAACCTATATCAAACTGATATAGATAACTTTGTTTTCACAAGAAATAGTTTAGGTATTAAGTGGAGGCACTCAATAAATTATTTTGCTAAACCAACTGTGATGCAAACCAACAAATCAAGATGAATTGTCTTGAATAGAACATCTGAAAATTATGCTCTAAATTAAATTATTGAGCAGTTACCTCGCAAACACCAGGTTGCAGGTTAATAATAATCGCACATGTACCCATCTCATAGATGCATCTTATGTGGTCTACATGTCAAGTGAATGAACTCATATTCACCTTTGATATTTCCAGCATTCATGGGAATCCCAATTTTAGTTAGGTCTATTAATTAATGAGAACAAACAACATAAGAGAATTCGTAAAGAACTTTCTAGTTCTTTAATATTTACCCATGTGAATTCTCTTTTATTTTTGCACATCATACATAAATTAACATGGCTAAATTAATTATGCTAACTGGATAAATTATCAATATTGATAAGCTTTAGGTTTACACCATGACGTGTGCAGTTATCAATAAACTCCAAGTTTATCACGATATAGGTTTTTATATCAATAAACTTCTAGTTTACTGCGTCATTTTCAGCATATTCTTTAATTGTGTAGTACAAATCGGCAATAAAGCGGATAGTTTTCATATACATATTACCCCGCTATAGTGAGACAACTAAAATTCTCAGACGACAGTTTACACTAAGATGCCACTGCTCAGCTTAATTCCTCTAATGAAGTTAAGCAATTAAAAAGAAAGCTGGCTACCTTGATGATCAGAGTCACTAGACTAAGATACAGACAGTTCCATACTCAAGATAGCCTGACAAATTAGTTACGAAGTTGATTGTCAAGATTTGGCCATCAAACTATAAGAAAGTTTTTTGGCTGGTTCATCTTATATCTAGAATGTAATTCATTCAAGGCTCAGAATTAGTTAGAAGAACATCTTTCTATTGATATATATTGATTTGATGTAATACTCTTTTCTCTTGCTCGTAAGCTTTAAAATGAGTTGAAGAAGAAGCAGAAAGGAAAAAAGTAATAATCATCACCTGCAAGTTGACTGCATATAATAATGGACTTGCAACCAGTCGAAGCATAAAGTGAACAAATGAACGTACCTCCTATTAATTTCTTCCTTGTCGTCCTGAAAGCTGTAGTCTGTAGTCTGTAGAGGTACCCAAGTCTCTAGCGCATCGCAGAACTCAGAACACAAGAACAACAAGCAGTATAGCAAGCAGAAACCAGGAGCAGAAGCTTGCTAGCAATATAACCATATCATCACACAAAGTTTATGACAAAACCATTGCATTGCAGTGCATCTACTAATCGTAGAGATCAATAGGTCGGTGATTTTTCACGTCAGGTAATTGTACAAAAATTGGAAGCTCACCAACACCAATGATGCTCAAACTTTATAATAAGAGAATGAATTACGTCACTTGTGATCTAATTATGAATTAGAAGGGGTATTTTGTGCATAAAAAGGGACAATAGGACAAAAGGAAATCCTCGAGTCAGATATTTTTCCATACATTAACAAACTGCTCAAGCTGTGCATGACTTATATTTTAATCACAAAAGAAATAACGAAGAAGCTCTGCAGAAAGACATGATCCGGAGTTTTCAAGCTGTCCTAGTGCTAATCAGTTTCAGAGCTTAGTTGTTCTTTATCTAACATCAAATATATGCTAGACAGAAAGAAGAGAAGTTTCGCAAAAGGATGTTCTCTGGAGTTTTTGGTAGGCAGTTTTGAAGCTTTTTTCTATCTATATGCAGTGGACTCACAGACTGTTCTCTGAGACATGTAGAGGCTTGTAACTAAAGTCTTAATAGTGGAATTTATTCACTACCAGTGGGTCGAGGAATCAAGCTAACCTCTTAACCATTTCTTAGGGCAAATCACTTCACTCCAATTCTCTTTTTCTCTGACGCAGGACCCCCTTATGTCTATGTACTCAATCGCTCCAACTAATAGACTAAAATGATAACACTTTCATAGGAGTATATATTAACCAAAGGTGTATCATTATATTCCCCATTTATTATCAACTATTCTCTTATTACTAAATACTAGCATACAAACCAAATTAAACTTAAAATATGTCAATCCTTCCCTCCCTCAACCCCTTGCAGATTCCCTAGCCGTGCAACTTCTCACACACTGCACTCTTGGTTAAGAGATCTAAAATTTAAGATTCGGGGTACGGGTCCAAGTACGGATATGGGTGCGAAAATTCAGCGAAAAATAATCCAAATATCTAAAAGTGGAGTTATAAATATATGTCTAAATTATGAGACATTAAGTGAAAAACTTACAAGGTATTCCGAGAAGCAGAAAATATTAATCAAGAGGAGAATTCGAGAAGGATATAAAACGAAAGGACTGACATAGAAACTTCTATATAAAAGGTATTTCATTTTCTTCAATTTAACCCTAACTTTTTTTTTATTTCAAAAATCATTGTATTTGTCCCGAATTTCTCGGTGGATTTTGTTCAAAGTACTCAAAATCGGTTGACCATATCCGGTACGAATTCCACACCCACACTTATGTCGTGTCGACACGGGTACAACACCGAAAGTAAAGAGTACGAGCAACTTAAACTTAATGTGATTTACATTTTCGTAGACATACCTCAAACAAAATAGAGTGACGTAGGTAGGATTGATTCATATAGTTGACTCAACTAGTTTGGATCGAGGTGCAGACACCTCTAAAAGAAGCTGGTTTATCAAGAACAGATATAATCCACATTTTGTACGAGACATAGGAGCAGTTATGCTTTCATCTTTTCATCTATTGTATTCCCTCTGTCTTCTTCTTTGATTTTCCATAGTATTTCATTTCCCTATTTATTTTATTTTCTGCAAACCCTCTGCAAACGCTAATTATTTGTCAATTTGATCTCACTGTGTTCTCAAGTAGTGGTGCCATAACTACCTAACCAGTAACCTCGGCCTCTCCTATCGAAAGACTATTTCGCTCAAAATATATGCCTATAAACTAAGATCAACTAGTCCTCCATCTTCCATCTTCAAAATTTAAAAAGTTGATTTTATCGGACCCAAGAACATTGCAAGAGCTAAGGACATTTCTCACGTACGTAAGTTTTATCAAACAAACTTATATAAGCTTGTTTCAACAAACTGATAACGTCACACTTTTGTATCATAACTGAAACCAAATTTTGCATCCAATATAATGAAGTTCTCCACGTAGACAGCATCACCATAGGCGATGTTGGTGGGAAACGAAAAGAGAAATCTAGACTGCTAATACTTTAGAAGCAGTTCTAACAAGCAAATAGCAACTATGTGCAGGAGATGATATAACCACGTATAATTTGCTGAAAAACATCAGAAAGTCTATAAAAGGAGGTAAGAGACATCTAACAATGTTTACAAGTTGGTGCTGTTTTCCTTTAACAGTAGGTTCTACCACTCTTCTGATTCAAAACTTCTGCTAGCCTCTTTGTTGGAAAGATTTCACATCAGTCTGACAAGGATTCAATAACAACCATAAAAACATATGGTAGAGATTCTGTTTCCCCTATATGTTGTTCCAAGACTAGGTTAGCTTATCATAAATTGAACACTGTCTTGATAAGCATATATATCAGAGCAGAGGCGGACCTACATGGTCGATAGAGGGGTCACCGGCACCCAAAAACTTCGGCAAAAAACTCCATATATATTTTCTAATTTCTTCAAGAAATAGTCAGATATTAACAAAGGCGCCCCTACCAATCTTTATGAGCAGATAAATATGTATTGATTATAACGGTGCCCCCTTAACTGTCGAATCTTGGGTCCGCCTCTGTATCAGAGTACTGCAGGTACATGGGCCTCACTGCTATTCTTCCATTCATATCTGATGTTGCACATAGATAAAAACACAAAGTCCATTTCCAGAATGAACTTGCTTCGCCGGCAGGGCTATTCATATATACTCTTACTAATATTTTCATAACCAAGAATACCCTACAACTTCAAGTAAAATATTTTCTCTCAAGTCCCAACCAATACAACCTCAACAACTCAAACAACTTAGACACCTACTTTTCATTCATGACTGAGCAAGCTGCACTATCCTTTGAGAATTTACAATAAAATGAAAGATTAACAAAGAACAATCTAAAAGATCACGAGAAACTTTTGAGAATGGGTGTTGCAAGGAAAATAAAGTGAGGAACTACTCTAGGAGCAGCCTTTGTCAGATCTAATGTTTAAACCCTTGCTTTCCCTAAAAACCTCATCATGTCCTTCTGGGCATCCACAACAGATTAATATTAATTTCTATTCAGAAGGAAAAATTAATTAAGTACACCACGAGTGATCTATAGAGAAAAGAAGCTCAAAGTTAGGCCATGCTTTCAACATTTCACCAGTTGTACCATTTCTTTCTTCATGTGCTAATCTCTATACCAAAATTCAGATATAACAGCGAACCAGAGGGCAAATATAACATCTTCGACTATACAAATATGTGCAAATACCTTTGATCTTGGAATGTTGCAGGTAGGCACATGCTGAAGCTTTTAACCTAGGGTACAAAAGGGGTGCGAGTACTAGTTTGTTTTAAACAAATACATATCTGACCTATATATTGGCATGTTGCCACAAGATTCAACTGAGATTGCCGTCCCTTTATTTGATAGAGACTGAAGCCCAAAGTCTGATTACATCTTGCAGAAAGCGAATCAAATTTCTGAGCATTCCACAATCACCAGAAAAACAAAGTACCTAACTTAGTAGAGGCCTCAACGGCCCAACTTCGTAAGCAAAGTCTCTAATATTTCTTGAGTAGAGTGATCAACACTGTTTAATTTTTAGAAGACTCAGGATGTGCATGCCATCGCTAGTACTAATAAAGCTATTTATCAAAAGTGTTATAGTTGACATTTATACCTAATTTGAATGCCAGCAATGCTTTTGCTCCTAAATGAATCTATCTATATTATAATATAAAGCAGTTGTTAGGTTTAGAATTTTAATAATGATCAATAATCAAAAGAGCCTTGACTAATGACATCTCTCTTTGTACAGATTCGTAATGACATTGATGAATGAAAGGAAAGAAAATCCTATAAGGAAATCAGAGGAAACCAACTGCTATGTATTTCGAACTCTGCATCAAATGGAAAGAGAATCGATCAATCAAAGAATAAGGAAGGAAAGTTAATCAATCAGACTTGCTAAAGACCCACAAGCATGCAAGAAAGAGAGCTAATCAAGGATAGAGAGCAAATCAAAGGGAAATATGCAGAAGCTCTAATCAAGGATAATTAGAGGAACCAAATCTTCAAACTAAGAATGAATCTGGCCATACTTCACAAGCCAGATTCATGAGGTTACTCTTGGGTCTCACTCTTAGAAATATACGCCTCACGAGGAAAGACCTCCAATCATTGCTGCTATGTGATCCAAGAAAAAAAGGAATCAGAAGACTCATCGAGCAATATAAAAGAAATAGAAAGGCAAAGAAGAGCACGCAACTGTTTCTACACCTTTCTAGTTCTTAGTACAAACACTGTATTCTTGAGTTTACAAGTATCGCAAAAGATAGGAAGAGTTAGAAAACAAAACAAGAGTTGTGTCAACACTAGAAAGAAACATTGTTGTTGTATATCGTTTGTGGTGAATGTACTAACCATCACTGTTGTAAAAGCTTAATGAAGATCTAAAAGAACCCTTGTGACCCAAGAGAACTAGACGTAGGTACCACACCAGTACTGAACCAGTACAAAAACTATTGCGATTGATTCCTCTGTAAAATTTAGTCAGCTAATTCCTTTCTTAGTCGACTAAGTTTTAAAAATTGGCTACAATTCACCCCCTCCCCCTCTTGTACTTTCAATTAGTATTAGAGCAAAAACACACGAATATTGCTTAATAGCAAGTGAGGAAAATATCATGGCATCAAACACAGTCGTTGGAGCACTATTTCAAGAAGGAACTTCTCAGGTACGACCTCCTTACTTCAATGGCCAGTACTTACACACTGGAAAGTGTGTATGGAGACCTACACTATGTCTACACTATGTCATATGACATTAAGGTATGGCGTGTGATAAAAAAAGAGAAATCTTCCAATTCCGCCAAAGAAGGATAAAGACGGTGAAATCATATTATCATCTGATCCTTTTGATATAGATGAATACACTGAAGAACAAGCAGTTGTTATCCAAGTGAACGCCAAGGAAAAAAATTTGTTGTACAATGCCATAAGCGGAGAAGAATATAAAAAGATATCTAGCTGTGAAACTGCAAAGGAAATGTGAGATAAGCTAGAAGTCGCATATGAAGGAACTAACAAAGTGAAAAAGACAAGGATTAATCTCTTAGTTCGAGATTACAAATTGTTTCAAATGGGGGATAGAGAATCTGTGGAAGAAATGTTCTATAGGTTCAGCAAAATCCTTTGGTAGACCAATTAGAAGTGGAGAATAAGTTAGAAAAATTCTGAGAATCCTCCCCACAATTTGGCAACCCAAAGTTATTGCTCTGGAATGCCAGGATCTTGACAAAATATCCTATGATGAACTTAGAAGTGATCTAATTGCGCTTGGTAAAACACATTTGAACAAGCAAGTCCAGCAAGAAAAAAGGAAGACAATTGCATTCAAAGCAACCGTAGCTGAATCAGAAAATGAAGAAAAAGAAGGAGGAGGAGGAGAACAAGATGAGAATATAGCTATGCTCTCTAAAGTTGTAACAAGCATGATGAGGAAAAACAGAAATAGCAGAAGAGGTAAATCAAATTTTAGAAAAGGGAAGATGAATAGAGAATGACAAAAATGACGGAAGAAGCTACGAGTGTGGAAAACATGGACCCATTCAAGCTGAGTGCCCTGAGCTGAAAAAGAAACTAAGCAGAAATTTCCAGAAGAAGAAATCTTTTGGAGCCTGGAGTGATGAAGAAGAACCTGATCATGAGAAAATTACCAACATGTGTTTCATGGCTATCAAAGAAGATAGTGATGAAGACTCAGGTGAGCTTGGTCTCATGACAGATGAAGAAACAAGTGAGGTACATGTTCCTACATGTCCTAACTATAATGAACTTCAAGAATTTATTGATATTGCTCTTGCAGAAATTTAGAAAGTTCTAAATGAACTTCGAAAAATCCAAAGAGAAAAAAAGACCGGGCACTAAAATTAGAAGTTTGTGAAATTGAAAGAGATATGCTTCAAGATGAAGTTAATGAACTTCAACTTCAACTGAATGGATTGCAAAAATCCACCAGTCATAGCTCAGTCAAATCAAATCAGTTAGCTCCTTGTAATGTCACTCCTAGAACCAAAAATCGCTCTACATGCACTCATTATGGAAAAAATGGTCACACTTCTAACCATTGCAGGTTTAGAAATAGAGGAGAAAAAGTCTCTGAAAATTCCAATAACCTCCCTTGCTTTTATTGTGGAAAATTCGGCCATACATCTAACCATTGCAGGTTTAAGAACAACAGAAGATGAGTCCGGCGACCCAAGTCCTCTAGTCAATCTGATATTCAGAGTACTAACCATTCAGAACCCAATTAGGATTGGGTACCTAAACACAAGTAATTTATTTTTGTTGAAACACCGTAAGAAAAAACGAAAAGGGAAATGGTATCTTGATAACGCGTGTTTCAGACAAATGACATGTGACAAACAACTGTTCAAAACTATCACCAAACTAGATGGTGGATCAGTCACTTTTGGAGACAAATCAAAAGAAAATATAATTGGAGTTGGAAGAGTCCCTCTCAGCTTATCGTGTGATATAGACGAAGTATACCTGATGGATGAACTTGGCTACAACCTACTCAGTATTAGTTGTACAATGACTATGAGGTTCGTTTTAAAAAACATAGTTGGTTTATTGAAGGTGAATCAGGTAAAGTTATTCTTTCTGGAAATAGAGATAGGAATGTCTACACCCTTAGTAATGTAGACAGTCTTGGAAATCAGATTTGTCTAGCTTCTATGATTGATGATCCTTGGGTTTGGAATAAAAAACTTGGTCATGCTAGCATGCATACTATTTATAAACATTCCAAAAATGATCTTGTCATTGGTCTTCCAAAATTAGAATTTCAATAGATCAAATCTGTGATACATGTCAGTTAGGAAAACAAACCATGTCCTCTTTTAAGGTTAAAAACATAGTTTCTACTACAAAACCTCTTCAACATTTGCATATGGACCTTTTTGGTCCAACTAGAACTACTAGTATAGGTGGTAGAAATATGCCTTTGTTATAATAGATGATTTTTCTCGATTTACCTGGGTTATTTTTTTGAGTCATAAAGTGAAGCATTAAGGAATTTTAAAATCTTCTGCAAGAAGGTACAATGGGAAAAAGGTTACTACATATCTTCCATAAGAAGTGATCATGGAGGAGAATTTGAAAGCAAAGCATATGAAAACTTCTACAATGATCAAGGGATCTCCCACAATTTTTCATCTCCCAGATCACCTCAACAAAATGGAGTGGTAGAACGTAAAAATAGAACCTTGCAAGATATGGCAAGAACTATGATTATGGAAAACACCCTTCCACACCACTTCTAGGCAGAATCTTTTAGAACAGCATGTCACATCATCAAAGATGCTTAATTCGACCTATCCTAAAAAAGACTCCATATGAACTATGGAAAGGTAAATGACCCAATATCAGTTATCTCCATCCTTTTTGTTGTAAATGCTTCATTCACAATAATAGAAAAGATAATCTTGGTAAGTTTGATCCAAAAAGCGATGAAGGTATTTTCCTTAGTTACTCTCCCTCTAGTAGAGCATATAGAGTTTTTAATAAACGTACTCTTTCTATTAAGGAATCTATACATGTTGTTTTTGTGGACAATAACCCTCGCCTAAGGAATGAAAAACTTCCTGAAGATGAGGAAATTTTCATAGTTCCAAAGTCTATCAATACAGGGGAACATTCGTGATGAGGCGATTGATCAATAGAATCAGTCGACTAACAGTCGTGTAGATAACCATGAGCTTCCTATAGTTGAACAATCGAGTCGCATTGAAAAGGAGTCAGTATCAGTTGTTCCAAATGAATGAAAAAGTGAGCCTAGGTATCTGTAACGACTCGACCGGTCATTTTGAGCATTTGCATTCCGTTCAGATATTTGAAGTTTTGAGTAGCTCCGTATGATATATTATGACTTGTGTGAATCATCGGTTTCTATTTTTGGGTGATTCTGAATTAGTTTGGAAGAATGAATTTCATTGTTGAAGCTTTAAGTTGGAAGAGTTGACCAAGTTTGACTATTGTGTATTTGACTCCGGAATAGAGTTTTGATAGTTCCGTTAGGTCCGGATGGTAATTTTGGACTTGGGTGTATGTCTGGATTTGCATTTGGGTATTTCTAGAAGGTTCCGATACTATTTGGCAAAAGTTAGAAATTTGAAGGTTTGGAATGTTCATAAGTTTGACCGAGAGTTGACTTTGATGATATCGGGTTTGAATTATTGTTCCGGGAGTTGGAATAGGTTCGTTATATCATTTAGAACTTGTATGCCAATTGGGTAGACTTGAATCAAACGCTTAGTTCGAAGTTAGAAGTTTGTGAACTTAAGAGATTGATCTTGATCGACGATTCGTGGTTTTGATGTTAATATGTGTGATTTGAGGCCTCGAGTAGGTCTGTAATATATTTTGATACTTGTTGGTATGTTTGGACGGAATCCCGAGGGACTCGGGGTGAGTTTCTGGGTGATTTCAGACCATTTGTAGGCCATTTTTAGTTGCTGATTTTTGAATAAAGCAGTGTGCATCGCGATCGTGGACTTTGGGTCGCGTTCGCGAAGAGCAGAATGGAAAAAAAGGGGCCTGTGAATCGCGTTCGCGAAGAAGAAATTCTGCTGTCACTAAGCTAAGTTTGAAAGTTTATATCTTGCAATCTATAGGGAATTTGGAGATGATCCAAAAACGAAAGTTGTAACCCTTGGGGTCTAGTTTTCAGAAAATCAAAATGTTTGTCATTAAGATATTTGTACAAAAAGTTATGTCTATTATACTAGAGGTTGTCAGGAAGAGTTGGGCAAGCTTTTTGGAGTTTGTTCATTGCGATCGCGGGGGAATGTTCGCGATCGCGAAGGGTAAAAATTGAGCTGGATTTTTTTGAATCACGATGTTAGGGACTGCGATCGCGAAGAGAAACCCCTGGCGGTGCATTAAAATATCAATTTTCAGGATTTTGAGTTTATTTCAACATATTTAGAGCTTTGGAGCTCGGATTGAGGCAATTTTCACCACATGGATTGGGGTAAGTGTTCTCTACTCGGTTTTAATTATATTTCCTGAATCTATCCTCGCGTTTGGTTAGTTGATGATTTCAAAAGAGAAATTGAGGGGATTTATCTAAAATTTTGCAAAGTGAATTTTCTAATCTTGAGCATCGATTTGGAGTCGGATTTGAGTGAAACTAGTATGGTTGTACTCGTAATTGAATGGGTTGTCGGATTTTGTGAATTTTGTCACATACTGAGGTGCGAACCCAATTTTGACTTTTTGGGTTGACTTTGGGATTTTGATTAAAGATTCAACCTTTATCGATTGGGTTTGTTTTCTTTGGTATTATTTGATGTATTTGAGTTGCTTTTAGATAGTTTTGAGCCGTTCAGAGGTCGGTACACACGAGATGGCATTTGTAGAGTATTGTTTGGCTTGCTCGGTATTGGATTTAGCTTGTTGAAGGTAAGTAACACTTCTAAACTCGGCGCTGAGGGTATGAACCCCTGAATATATATGTTATGTGTTTGGTGTTGAGGTGACGCACATGCTAGGAGACGGATGTGTGGGCGTGCACCGTATGATATTATGACTCGGTTGATTCTGTGGTACTGTGTGGTGACCTAATCTTATTTCTATCCATGAAATTTCTACGTGCTTATCACGACCCAAAATCTATTATAGGTCATGAGACGCCTAACACCGCTGTCAGGCAAGCCAACAATAATTAATTAACTTAATTACTCATTTTAGTATTTGAAATCACGATTTCCTTCAATTTAATAATAAAAGGTGGACTTTATAGAGTAAATAAAAATATTTTCACAATTTCAATACCAAACAACCCATAATCACCCCAAAACCCGGTGTCACAAGTGCATGAGCATCAACTAGGAAGTAAAATAAAATACAGCATCTATCTAGAATACAAATTGGACAGAAAAAATATAAATACTCTGAAGGAGACTCTGCTGGCTACGGATCGTAGTATAGAATGTAGCTCACCTAAGTTCCCGCAATAACTGCGTCTCTGCGCCCACGAGGCCACTAGACTTATATGTACCTGCACAAAAATATGCAGGAAGTGTAGTATGAATACGTAAATCAACGTGTATCCCGTCTAACCTCGAAGAAGTAGTGACGAGGGGTCGACTCCGACACTTACTATGGGCTAACAATAAATACTGATATTATACTTAAGTATGGATTGTATGAAATAACCGTAAACTCAATAGCAAGAAGTGAGTGGACAATTCTTTTATTAATAGAAGATCTTTCCAAACTTATTCTCATCATTTAACAATTTATATCTCAACCCAAAGAAGCAATATCAATTATAATTGGTTACAAAGATTTATCATGCGCAAATTATACCGAGGTCGTACGGCCCGATCCAACATAATATTTAAACTGTGCACTGCCGAGGGTCGAACGACACGAACCATAGATGCATTTATCTGCTACCGAGACATTCGGCCCGCTCCACAAAAGAGAAAACACATTAAACAACCAATTCAAGATTTATTAAGGGGCAAATATTCCAAGAATTTCAAACTCTCATTTAACGATCAAGTAAATAAAGCTTAACCTTTTTACAATTTCCTTATCGAGTTTCTAAATGTTTTAAACAATTAAATTAACAAGTAGGGCACAAACATCGCAAGTACAACATGATATGGGTCCTAGACTACCCAGACATAAGCATAATAGTAGCTACGCACGGACTCTTGTCACCTCGTGCATATGTAGCCCCCATAAATAGAAGCACATAATAATTTGATTCACCTATGGGGTTAATTCCTTCTTACATGGTTAGAAAGGAGACTTACCTCGCTCCGAAGTTCCATAACCGGCTCCAAAGCCTTTCCAACAACTCAAACTGATGCCCATCACTCTAAAACTAGTCAATAAATGTGCAAATCTATAAATGTATACTCTAATACTCATTATAATTCAATTTACAACAATTCCAAACTCAGCTCGAAAAGTCGATAGAATCACCCTCGGGCCCACGTGCCTGGATTTCAATAATATTCGAAGATAAACATTACCCATAACCCCACGAACTCAAATATATAATTTATTCTCAATTCCATGCCCAATTTCGTGGTCAAAATCCAAAACTACCAATTTTTAGGTTTTCTACCAAAATCCCAAATTTCTACTAATTTCATGTATAAATCTATATACAACCCATGTATTTAACTCAAAATGTGAGGGAATTACTTACCTTATAATAGATGATGAAATCTTCTCTTCAAAAGCTCCAAAAATTGCCCAACCAAAATGAAATATGAAGGAAATTGGGCCAAATCCCGTCTTTAAAATGACACTGCCCAGCACTGCCCTTCTTCGCGATCACAGAAACACCCTCGTGATCGCGAAGGCCAAAAGCCATCCGCCCAGAAAAACCTTCTTCGCGTTCACGTTCCACACGACGCATTTGTGAAGCCTTCCGCCCTCACTGCTTCGCGATCGCATGCCCGGCCTCGCGTTCGTGTAGGCCAAACAGCTTCAGGCCCAGATCCTCACTTCCTTCTACGCGTTTGCGTCTCCCCCATCGCGTTTGCAATGGGCAAAATCCAGCAGCCCCCAAAAGTCTCCTTCACGAACGCATGAGTCCCTTCGCGTTCGAGAAGAAGGAAACCTGATAGCAGCAACAACAGCAGCAAATCATTCCATTTTGGTCCGAAATCACCCCGAAACACACCCGAGGCCCCTGGGACCCCGTACAATCACCCAAACCAGTCCCATAATATAATACAAACTTGCTCGAGGCCTCAAATCACACCAAACAACATCAAAATCATGAATCACACCCCAATTCAAGCTTATTGAACTTTAGAACTTCAAACTTCCACATTCGATGTCGAAAGCTATCAAATCACGTCCGATTGACCTCAAATTTTGCACACAAGTCACATTTGACATTACGGACCTACTCTAACTTCCGGAATCGCAATATGACCCCGATATCAAAAGGATCCACTCCCGGTCAAAACTTCCAAAAACCTTCAAATTTCCAACTTTTGCCAAATGACCTACGGACCTCCAAATCCACATCTGGACGTGCTCCTGAGACCAGAATCACCATACAGAGCTATCCCCAGACTCGGAACTCCAAACAGATACCGATAACATTAAAATACACTTCAACCTAAACTTATGAAATTCTTTCAAAATGCTTACCTTCAATAATGAGCACCGAAATGCTCCCAGGTCACCCAAAACCCGATCCGGATATACGCCCAAGTCCGAAATCATCAGACGAACCTATTGGAACTTTCAAATCTCGATTCCAAGGTCGTTTTACTCAAAAATCAAACCTGAGTAAATTCCTCCATCTTAAAGCTTCTGAAATTGGAATTTTCTTTCCAAATCAACTCTCAACTTCCTGAAATTCAATTCTGACCACACGTACAAGTCATAATACCTGAAGTGAAGCTACCCACGACCTCAAACCGCTGATTGATGTGCTAAAGCTCAAAATGACCGGTCGGGTCGTTACATTCTCTCCTACTTAAACATACATTCGTCCTCGAACGTGCGAAGAACTGCCCTAGAGTTGTCCAAAATCGTTATTTAACCCCTTGAGCACCTGTCCGTGATACCACAATCCAGTTGAGCACATTGGCTCGAGCCAGTCTGAAGATTCCCCCCTTTTATTTAGTCAAAAGCCTTAGAGCCAAGCTCCAACATTCGAAATTTTCTACCAGGCCTGTTTCCAACATACGAACACCACATCAGCCACTACATACTGCACCAAATCATGATTGTATACCTATTCTGAATTTACACCATGCACCTCATATTTCACATGACCATAATAACATCATCTGACAACAATAGCCACAGTTCCACGAATCTGATGCCCACAACACACTTCATGACACATATAAGTCATGTTCCAACTTTTGCAATACTTCCACGACGGAAGAGATGTGTAGAAATTCATAACCAACTGCCGAGTCAACAAATTATTGAGTCACTCCTTCTAACAAGAACCATTACCTCATTATGAACCAAATAATGATATTTGCTTTTTTTTTTTTAATATGCCTTATATAATTCGATCGCACTGATCCCAGTTCCAATAATCTCGTCTCACCCAGTATAAGTTGTTCAGTCAATAAGGCATCTTAGACACTGCCAAAAGTCTCATATGATGCCACAATGCGCCAACAAGTTACAAACTCGCATATGATACATAAGGAAAAATGAACTCTGGAAAGAACTGCTCAACCCACGTGACTAAATAAACAACCGAAAAGATGTTATGAACCTTCCTAAGAAATGAGACACAAAACACACAAGAATAGCTTTGGGAAATTGTACTCAACGTCATACTGTTGCGGCGTGCAACCCGATCCAACCATGATACTCGTGGCGGCGTGCCACCCTATCCAAAAAACATACCCATGGCGGCGTGCCACCCGATCCACACATAATAATCTAAAGAAAACACACATCGAGCCGTAACGCTTATACTCACGAAATGCCCGAATATCAACCATAAGCACGCCAAGTGCATAATACAAATCCTGGGGAGACGAGTAGCGTCATACGCTATAAAACTCAAGCACAACTAAGGTGCGATATATAATCTGCATCTCAAGAGCCATCCTGCTCACATAACACCACCGCTACGCGGAACCTCAACACATTGTACAAATGATCAAGCCATCTCATGACCCACATGGCACAATAGAGTATTACATGAAATAGTTGGCGACAAAATTAACATCCCACAACCGAATACTCTTCCATAAGGAATGCTATGCTGAATGAACACACCCAAGCTGGTGTAGAATACACATCCATATCTGGACCCATCAACGGACCTCAAACCGATTTTGATCATACCATACTTGGGCAAATAACCTCTCAATGATCCACAATGACCTTTTTCCCATGACACACAAGAACAATCGTCGAATCCGGAACAAACTTCCACAATTCACAATCAACGGAATAGAGCGCCTTTCAGGCCTAAACTCTCACATTAGTGATAGTACCAAAATATCTATACCTGGTTTCAATCTTTAATCAATCAAGTGACTACACATCATACTTATACAATATTTCTGTGGGATGCGTTCCAACGACCTTCCGCACCGGGTAACAAGTTTGTACATCCATACCACCAACCACACTAATGCTGTAAAGCAATTCAAGAATCCGCGAATCAGTACACAAAGCCTCTTACACGGGACAACGATATCAAGTGACGCTAAAGACAATACCAGCTGATTCTAACCATCTGAATTCTTTCCCTCTTGTCCGAGCTCGTGACATTCTTGTCGACACCAAACTGCAACCTTGATCCTCAGCTTCTAATTTCCCATGTCGCTCACTGCACCTAACGTGCCAATACGTGAAAGTACAAGAATTCCATAATAACCCCATATCCACTAATAGAATAAACACTCCATCATATAGCAACCTTTCACTTAACTCATCTCAGGAGAGCCATTGCAACACGCGACCGAATTCTCATAACCGCAGAAAATACAATCCCAGGTAGTGGTCTAAACCACCATAACTCTTCCGGAATCTATCCACACATAACATGCCATAATGATTGAATACTTCCCAATAAATCAAATTACAGCGAACGTCAAGCCTCGCACGTACCGCCACAATCGCACGTACAACTTACGCACTGAAGGAATTGATCATTGCCACTATCACGCCAATCCAACCATTGCTAACCGATCTGATTGCTTCTAATTTACTCGGGACTTGACCTAGAATAATAATGGCTCCATTCGAAACATAACGAAACCCAAGAACACTCATCCGAGTGACCCAATCCACGAGACCGCATCGCCTCAATACCCATGAACCATCCCATATTCTCCTTATGCGCACAATAGCATCACCAACTGGTACACCCGGTCTGTAAGACCTTCCGTGAATCCGAAGCTACTTATTCCCTTCTTCCAATATTGTACCACATACCCAATGATAACATAAAACATTACAAGCCTCTTTTCATAATCCACTGCAAAAGCTCAATAATTAACCATACTACTGGCTCGAAATACTTAGGCACCGCACTTTGAATTTTTAAACCCACTAGAACCATTGTTGAGAGTCACCCGCTCTGACTTGTTCCCAATTATGATCAAACTCCAAGGACCTGCTAGCACATGAACACCTTCTCAAAGAAGCACTCGGCTGACTCACTTTCTTTATACATCACTTCTACACGAAGCATAAACTCTGAGTCTTCCCAAAGCCCGAACATGAATTGATAAGGCCAATTGTAGCACACATTCCTCAAATCCTTTGCTCAAATTACCACTGATGTTCTCTTTCCTTAGTCGTAACAACCCACTAATATGCTGATAACTAGAAACCTCACAAGTAGACAACCATGCAATCCAATCGTAGGCGGTGGGGCTCTCCCACTTAGCTTGAAGCTACCATTACATGACCTTGGAACCTACGAAGATTCCTTCTTCCTCATTGACATGACCTCGCGCAATAGACCCGCCAAATTCCTCAAAATCTTCCCGTTAACCATTTCATGAACACTCTGAATCACTAGCCACATTTACATATTCGACCTCTTACCGGATAGCCAGTAAAATTCTTTGTAGGAGCTTCATCAACTGCTAACCTGCTCACAGGAGGTATCCCACCTGTGAAAATTCCATGCCGGCCTCTTTCAACGACGCTTCACCGAGTACAATTACTACAAAACCAAAAAACCCTCCTGAGCCCGTGCTCATTCACCAGCTGTACAAGTCCGTTCACTCCCCATTGACATCAACTAAAGGTGCGACGATACATTCCAATCCAAGTCATGTTGCCTCCCTCTTTATATTAAGCAATTCCCTCCTGTCGTATCCAACCTTCCTCGGTAGTAGCCAATATTCCAAATTAGTCCTTAGTCATAGCCATTGTCCACCATGAATCCCAAATCACTCTAAACTTTCCCCAATGCGTGTAGCTATCCTACCACAGAACCTATATGCTACTCTGCCACTCTCCAACGTTGGTCAAACCCTCTCATTTAAGCAACCACTCGACTTCTGCTTCTCACACTTGGCCTTCTAGAAACTTAACTGCGACAAGACACCTCCCATATGTCTTTCCTCATCCTCCACTGCCCAGCTGTTCCCTTAAATCAAAATCTGTCTCTGTAGCACTTGAACCAATAGATCGCTACCAACTTTAAACCTCTCCGAAGATCATCTTTCTCGATCCATCAAAACTAGGAATACCGATTCGATCCTAAACCACTGCATATCGCGATCTCTAACAGCCGCTTCCTCGACACCATTTCACAATATCCTGCCCCAAAGGTGAATTGAAGAAGACTATAACACCTGCGAACTTAACACATTCAATCAAGGATGACGACACCACATCACAGATGAAAATTCCACAACGCTCGAAATATCAAGTCTCGTTTCTCCATCAACCCAGACCTGAACGTTCGTAGTCCGATTGCCTCTCCTTCGCTGGAACTAAATGCTGAACCTCTAAGCCGTTAAATGAGAAGTCCTTCTATAAAGTCATTTACTGCCGCGATGCATAGATAAGCACCCTACCATTACACCAACACCATGCGATAGCAACGCACAAATCATCATAACAATCAGTGCCAAATCTCAAACCATAGGCAATACTGATACTGAGCTGAAATGACAGAACGACCTTCCGCAAGGCGACGAGAATAGCCCAATCAAATACGCAGGGAGAAACATCCCACACCACATCTGCAGTACCATTAAAATTTCTTGATTCCAAATTTATAACAAACGCTTCACATCGCACAAGATTGTATAGGAAGGAAATGGAGGCATAAGCCTCAAAGGAATCAAATCGCACGATGAGGAATCAAGAAGGGAAGTGATCCTAACAGTCCTATAGCCTCTCAAAAATAAGTATAGATGTCTCCGTACCGATCCGCAAGACTCTACTAGTCTCGCTCATGACTCATGAGACCTAAGTGAACCTAGGGCTCTGATACCATGTTGTCACGACCCAAAATCCATTATAGGTCGTGATGACACCTAACACCATTGTCAGTTAAGCCAATAATAATTAATTAACTTAATTACTCATTTTAGTATTTGAAATCACGATTTCCTTTAATTTAATAATAAAAGATGGACTTTACATAGTAAATAAAAATATGTTCATAATTTCAATACCAAACAACCCATAATCACTCAAAAACCCGGTGTCACAAGCGCATGAGCATCAACTAGGAAGTAAAATAAAATACAGCATCTGTCCAGAATACAAATTGGATAGGAAAAATATAAATACTCTGAAGGAAACTCTGGTGGCTGCGGATCGTAGTATAGAATTCAGCTCACCTAAGTCCCCGCAATAATTGCGCCTCTGCGTCCACGAGGCCACTAGACATATATGTACCTGCAAAAAAATGTGCAGCAAGTGTAGTATGAGTACATAAATCAATGCGTACCCGGTAAGTATCCTGTCTAACCTCGAAGAAATAGTGGCGAGGGGTCGACTCCGACACTTACTATGGGCTAACAATAAATACTGATATTATACTTAAGCATGGATTGTATGAAATAACTGTAAACTCAATAACAAGAAGTGAGTGGACAATTCTTTTATTAATAGAAGATCTTTCCAAACTTATTCTCGTCATTTAACAATTTATATCTCAACCCAAAGAAGCAATATCAATTATAATTGGTTACAAAGATTTATCAGGCGCAAATTATGCCGAGGTCATACGGCCCGATCCAACATAATATTTAAACTCTGCACTGCCGAGGGTCGAACGGCACGAATCATAGATGCATCTATCTGCTACCGAGGCATTCGGCCCGCTCCACAAAAGAGAAAACACATTAAACAAACAATTCAAGATTTATTAAGGGGCAAATATTCCAAAATTTTCAAATTCTCATTTAACGGTCAAGTAAATGAAGCTTAACCTTTTTACAGTTCTCTTATCGAGTTTCTAAATGTTTTAAAAAATTAAATTAACAAGTAGGGAGCAAACATCGCAAGTACAACATGATATGGGTCCTAGACTACCCGGGTATAAGCATAATAGTAGCTACGCACAGACTCTCATCGCCTTGTGCGTACGTAGCTGTCACGACCCCAAAATCACACCTATCGTGATGACTCCTATCTCAATACTAGGCAAGCCGATATCGTCAATAACCCACAATATCTTTTAAATACGGAAAACATCATAATTTAAGCTTAAGTGAAAATCCCACGAATACTAGGTAAAACATATTCCAAAAACCCGGTATCACTGAGTACATGAGCATCTATATATTACAAATCTGGGAAACCCGGTCTATAATAATCCGATACCAAATACAATAAAAAAAAGGATCGGGAAGGAGAGACAAGGTCTGCAAAATATAGCAGCTACCCATGAATCTCTGAAAAATCAACTGTGTGAAAGAATCAACACCCACTGTATCCGGGGTCACTTGGATATGCACACGAAGTGCAGGGTGTAGTATGAGTACAACCAACTCAGTAAGTAACAATAATAAATAACGAACTGAAAGTAGTGATGAGCTTCTCAGCTAAGTCCAAATACAATACTTTCCAACATAAAAGGCTAGGCATGCTTCTCAAATTCAATATTTAAAATTTCAAAGAAATTTCATATTAAATTTGACTGAAACATAAAATAATGTTTTTCTGAAATTTGCAAAATAGTGATATATGACAGCTGAAATGCAACAAATAATGAAATCAATGCATCCTCTAAGAGTAACAGTCACTCAGTTCTCCCATTCACTCTAATCTCAAAGTCACTCTTTCCTCACAGTCACTCATTCCTCACAGTCACTCATAACTCGTCACTCGCACTCGATAGGTACCTGCGCTCACTGGGGGTGTGTACAGACTCCGGAGGGGCTCCTTCAACCCAAGCGCTATATCAAGCCAATCATGGCATAAATTAATAAAACATGCTGTGGCATGCAGCCCGATCCCATAAACATCCTCATAATTAGGCCCTCGGCCACACTCAGTCATCAACCACTCCAGTCTCACGGGCTCAAGTGTCATACAAATCAGCCCAAAAATAATAATATGATGTATTAATAATTAGCAACAGAGACTGAGATACGATATTAAATGAATGAACACGATTGAGTATGAAATTACAATTTGAACATATAATTGAACCATAGAAATGGCCCCAGAAGGTACCAATAATAACAACATATGTCTAAGCATGATTTATAATACGAGTCTCAACTCAATTTTCTCTAACACATAGAGAGTGTACTGGTATCAACAGATTATTCAACAATACAGTTCCATGAAATTTGACTAAGTCACAATTCCTACGATGCACGCCCACACGCCCGTCACCTAGCATGTGCGTCACCTCAAACCAATCACATATCACATAATCCGGGGTTTCATACCCTCAGGACCAAATTTAGAACTGTTACTTACCTCAAACCGTGTAATTCCTTATTTCACTATGCCTTTTCCTCATAAATTGGCCTCCAAACGCCTTGAATCTAGCCATAATAAATTTCATTCAATCAATAAAATTTATTGGAATTAATTCCATAAGAAAATACTAATTTTATCAAAATCCGACCTCAACTCGACCCTCAAATCTTCAAATTAAACCAAGAGGGTTTTCTAAATTTTTCAACTTAATTCACCCATTAAATGATGGATTCAAAGGCATAATCATGGAAATTAACCAAAACTGGATAAGAATCACTTACCACAAACACCTACGCAAGAATCTCTCCAAAAATCGCCTTCTACCGAGCTCCCAATTCGATTTTGTGTTGTGAACTCAAAACCCCCGTTTTGGAACTTTTAATTTTGCCAAGAAATGCTTTCATCGCATTCGTGACCATAGCTTCGCGTTCGCGAACCACAAAAAATGTGCTGCCAAGGTTCCTTCTTCGCGTACGCGACCTCTTCATCACGTTCGCGATGCCTTCCTACCTCTGCCCTTCGTGTTCGCAATACACGAGGCGCATTCGCGAAGGCTTAACACCAGGCATGCGCCCAGCTCCATTTCCTCTTCGCGTATGCGTTCGCATTTGTGTCCGCCCACTCGCATGTGCGTAGGCTTCCCCGGTCTCTTCTTCGTGTTTGCGTCTCCTTCATAGCGTTCGCGATGGGTAAATCCCCGCAAACCAAAATCCTTCTTCGCAAACACGTGAGACCCTTCGCGTTCACGAAGAACAATACCAGACAGTAGTTCCAGTAGTTGCAAAACAAGGAAAAATGATCCGAAACCATCCCGGAACTCACCCGGGGCCCCCGGGACCCCAACCAAATACACCAACAAGTCCTAAAACATCATACGAACTTAGTCGAGTCTTTAAATCACCTCAAATAACGCTAAAACCACAAATCATTCCACAATTCAAGCCTAATGAACTTTGAAATTTCATATTTCCACAAACGACGCCGGAACCTATCAAATCAAGTCCGATTGACCTCAAATTTTGCACATAAGTCATAAATGACACAACGGACCTATTAAAATTTCAGGAATCAGGTTCCAACCCCGATATCAAAAAGTCAAACCCCCGGTCAAACTTCCCAAAAATTTGACTTTTGCCATTTCAAGCCTAATACCACTACGGACCTCCAAATAATTTTCCGGATATGCTCCTAAATGCAAAATCACCATACGGAGCTATTGGAATCATCAGATATCAACTCCGAGGTCGTTTACACATAAGTCAATATCCTGTCAACTTTTCTAACTTAAGTTTTCAATTATGAGACTAAGTGTCTCATTTCACTCTGAACTCCTTCCGAACCCGAACCAACTAACCCGGTAAGTCATAAAACAACTGTAAAGCTTAACTTGAGCAGTAAATAGGGGAACTGAGTTATAATACTCAAAACAACCGGCCGGGTCATTACATTCTCCTCCTCTTAAGCAAACGTTCATCCTCGAACGGGTTTAGAATCATACCTGAGTCTCAAATAGGTGTGGATATTTGCTCTGCATCTCCTGCTCAATCTCCCAAGTAGCTTCTCCGACTGGCTGGCCTCTCCACTGTACCTTCACTGATGTTATGTTTTTTGACCTCATCTTGCGAACTTGCCGGTTTAAAATGGCCACTAGCTCCACATCATACGTCAAATTACCGTCCAATTGCTCTGTACTGAAATCCAGAATATGAGACGGATCTCCGACATACTTTCGGAGCATGGATACATGGAACACTAGGTGAACACATGATAGACTAGGTGGCAAAACAAGTTCATAAGCCACCTCTCCAATCTTCTTAAGTATCTCAAAAGGCCCAATATATCGAGGGCTCAACTTGCCCTTCTTCCCGAACCTCAACACACCCTTCATAGGTGAAATCTTGAGCAGAAACTTCTCCCCAACTATGTAAGCAACATCACGGACCTTCCTGTCACCATAACTCTTTTTGTGTGCGAAGCCGCTCCTGAATCAATTTAACCTTCTTCAAAGCATCCTGAACCAAATCAGTACCCAATAGTCTAGTCTCACCCGGCTCAAATCAACCCACCGGAGACCGACACCGTCTCCCATATAAAGCCTCATACAGAGCCATCTGAATGCTCGATTGGCAGTTGTTATTGTAAGCAAACTTTGTCAGTGGCAGTAATTGATCCCAAGAACCCCCGAAATCTATAACACAAGCACGTAGCATATCTTCCAATATCTGAATAGTGCACTCGGATTGTCCGTCCGTCTGAGGGTAAAATGTTGTACTCAGCTGAACCTGTGTACCTAATTCTCGATGTACTTCCCTCCAAAACTGTGATGTAAACTGCGTGCTAAGAGTTGTTCCTAAACCTTCGAATCACTATGCCACCTTACCACTCACGTACCCGAGGTCATCCCATGTCATCATATTCTATATAAGCCTAGCAACACAACATAACTGAAAATTATTAATTTAACCTTAGCCCAGAAACCTTGGAGCCCCATTTCTAACATCCAGAATTCTTTTCAAGAACTGAATCTCACATCCACACAATGTATAAGTCCGAACAAATTGTATCAAGCCATAGCCATAACTCACGATGTAATTACATGATATATCACACAACTCGCATACTCGCAGCACCATTTCCGATCTCAGTAACTACTCCAAATCAATCAAGTACTATATTAAACCCCACATCCCACATAACCTCGCTCCAACACTTTCCTACACTGCTAATAATAAATGAAACACATGGAATCTCATAACCCCTTATCATATCAACAAGTCATGGAGTTATCTTTCCCCAACCAGAATCATAATCACTTTCTAAGCCGACTTTCAATGTCATCCTCCCAAATATATCATAATCAAACCTGATAGTACCCATTTTAGGTTCAATGACCATATATTATTAAACACAACTATCCCACAAAATATGTCACACCAATCTAATTCAAGCCGTACACTGCGCAATCCGTGTACCCAAAAATGGAAAATGTTTCAAAGAAGAGAACCATTTCTCAAGTTCAACAAGCACTTCTACAACTGACATGCTATGAGCTCACCATACATGGTAAAACCAAGACACACGAATCTAATAATGGTAACCAGCTCTCCTAGAGCTCACATTGAGATCAACCCGCACGGACAACTCACGTGCTATCGTATCAATATCTGAACCTGCACGGATAACTCACGTGCCAATAATATTAGTATATGGATCCGCACAGACAACTCACATGCCAATAACATAATCCGTCTGGCATGGTCACATGCCTCCAATCCAAGCATATCATATAGGAGCAATCAAATAAGTACACATGTTTATGATAAATAAAATAAAATTCACATGCTCCTAGACTGGTATAAATAATACGCCATAGAGTAAGCATGTGCAAAGTGCGCTATCACAACTCAAATCGGCAAGTGAACGCAAAAATAGTAACTACATAGTTTATTTAGGGAATTAGCCTCTTTGTAACCTCAAGTATAGCCCGGATAGCTCTCAACAAAGGTACGAATACGAGAAACATCATAACTTTACGTTTAACCATCAACTCTAGGAATATCATAGTCTAAACATTTTCCCAAGTCTGAATACTTGCCCCGATGCCTGCACATAGGCTCAAACCTCATATATATATATATATATATATATATATATATATATATATATATATATATATATATATATACGCACTCGTAGCGCCTAGTCATCACAAAGGCAACTAGTGCCTCCACTGAGTTAAAATAAAATACTCACCTCAAACAGGCCGCAACCCTGAAACAATATGCTTCTGAGAACCCCCAGTCTCCACATTCATAGAACACAGGAATCACCGTGACTGGTCCCAACTCCAGCACTCGAATGACTAACACATCTTTCACGCACAATCATCCCATGAGAAAGACTTCCACATTTCCTCCCGTTCCACATAGCAATAATTGGAATATCAGCAGTCTATTAACCATGTGAGTATCGCAATACCGATGACATCCGAAAGTCAAAACACAATGCCCCTTTTGAAATGCACACCATTCTCAGGGATTACCGAGTAGTTATAATATCCGTCTAAATATCTGAGATTGATCATTCTGTCCATAATTCGTGGTTTTGCTTTCCAGAATGAACTGACACCTTGTACATGTAAGTCTTAATCCCGCACAACACACCACATCTATTATTCCATAATGTGACAAGCACGGGAATCTTATTATTAACTCTGAGTCACCAGCATATTACATACCCGGTCAATTAGAAACCTTCCATTTTCTCTCATCCATGAGGAATTCACAATGCACAACATGTCTCCCACACCAGTTGAAAATATCTAGTTCAAACCATGGTAAAACCATCAAGAACACTTTCAAATCCATTTGCACATAACCAAGCTATCAAAACTGAATTCCTCTAACTCGACCAAGCCACGCAGGTCACCAAACCCAAGAATATTGCCACCAAAACATCTGTAAAGTCTCACCACATCATAATTATCCCAAAAGAACCGAACATACCATTACCATACTGGTCTAGCCTACTACCCAGTTATCCTATTTTCTTCGAGTTTCTTTTGAATTACCCTCAAGTTGAAACTTCTCCTTGTGAGAACACTACGATCCATACCTAAAGCTTACTACAAGACATCCCAACATAAAACCACACTGCCCTAAGTCCCATAAGCCACTGTATTCTTCTTAAGCACCTCCATAAATACCACAACCGAGACACCCACTCTTAAGGACCTTATGTGAATTTAAAATTGTTCCTCTTTCCTTTCTTATACTGAAATGTAGAATCCATATTCAAACAGAATTATAATATCCAATGTAAGTAACTAATTCTAGTGATATACAAATTCAAAAAAAATTCAATTGCCACATATACATTTTGAATCCATTAGAACCCTCTCGAGAGTCATCCACTCTGTTCAAATCTAATTTACTCCACCCAAACGGGCCGGAAGATACGTGTTCCTTTAGTACAATCAACACTCAAAGAAGTAACCTTGACTTAACACGACCAATCAAATTCATACTTCGTGCGCACTACATCCTTCAAAATAACAACTTAATCATTTCATAATTTATATATTTTCATAAAGTGCAATGTAACCCGTATCCAGGAATTTCCTTACCCGAGTCATCCTCGATCTCCACTTCTGCAAGTCATAACTAACCCACAAATATACCTCAGACCAAACTAAAATTTAACATATATCCATGAAATTAAATTGTCAATAACAGGCTCCCCCACTTGGCTCAAAGCCATACAACCAAATACTCCATAACTCACAATATCATACTTTATTGCTGCCATAATATCGCAGTCAGTTCAACAAAAAATCTTCTCAAGCTTATGCAACACTCACCATAAAATACCTCAATCATCTGTTAAGTTCGCATTTATTCTTGTGACAGTCAAGTCAACTTTCTCAACAGGATTCAAATTCAAATCTCAACATTATAAGGAACACAGCGACATAGATTACTCTGCAAGAGATAACTCCCTGCTTAGCCTCAAATTGGCATCTTGTTATACCCTTTCGCAGCCATAATTACTACGGAATCACTTAATATTTCTGAGTTTGAACTCATTAACACGACATGAAAATCTACTTCGCTCCACCACTAAATAACATGATAGATCCCTCAACGCACTCACAACTCAAGACTGTACGTCACATCAAAACAGGAATCAAGTACCCAATAGCAAACTCTAGAGTCACAAGTAAAATTTATTTGTCTCATTCAACCCATCTGAACAAATCCCGCATTCACATCATACTTATCATATAGTTATTCAACCGCTCATCGAGCCATAAATTCCACTCATAGGAATACTACCGAATGCATAAGTCCAATTGCACAGGTTCTCACAACTGAAACTACCGAGCTTAAGCTGCGGTCTAACTACGGCCTCAAGTCCTCCAGACTAGCCCATCAACAAAACACAGAATACTAATCTCGAACCTCGTTCATGGAATCACAAGCCAGCGATACACACCTGATACTAAGCTCTCACATGCACACAGGAATGCGTGGAAGGAATTCAAAGAATTATATTTCAAGCTGAATCAATTCCGCACGATAGAATACAAGAAAGTGAAATTTTCCTAAGGGTTCGACAGCCTATCGAAGATAAGAACAGATGTCTCTGTACCGATCCAGAAGACTTTACTAAACCTGCTAATGACTCGTGAGACCTATGTAACTTAGGCTCTGATACCAACTTGTCACGACTCCAAAATCACACTTGTCATAATGGCGCCTATCTCAATACTAGGCAAGCCGGCATCGTCAATAACCCACAATATCTTTTAAATACAGAAAACATCATAATTTAAGCTTAAGTGAAAGTCCCACAAATACTAGGTAAAACATATTCCAAAAATCCGGTGTCACTGAGTACATGAGCATCTACATATTACAAATCTGGGAAACCCGGTCTATAATAATCCGAGACCAAATACAATAAACAAAAGGATAGGGAAGGAGAGACAAGGTCTGCAAAATATAGCAGCTACCTCTGAAAAATCAACTGTGTGAAAGAATCAACACCCACTGTGTCCGGGATCACCTAGATCTGCACACGAAGTGTAGGGTATAGTATTAGTATAACCAACTCAGTAAGTAACAATAATAAATAACGAACTGAAAGTAGTGACGAGCTTCTCAGCTAAGTCTAAATACAGTACTTTCCAACATAAAAGGGTAGGAATGCTTCTCAAGTTCAACATTTAAAATTTCACATAAATTTCATATCAAATTGGACTGAAACATAAAATAATGTTTTTCCTAAATTTCCAAAATAGTGATATATGACAGCTGAAATGTAGCAAATAATGAAATCAATGCATCCTCTCAGAGTAACAATCACTCAGTTCTCCCATTCACTCCAACATCACAGTCACTCTTTCCTCAGAGTCACTCATCACTCGGCACTCGGGACTCGCACTCGGGACTCAGTAGGTACCGGCACTCACTGGGGTATGTACAGGCTCCGGAGGGGCTCCTTTAGCCCAAGCGCTATATCAAGCCGATCATGGCATAAATCAATAAAACATGTTGCGGCGTGTAGCCCAATCCCATAAATATCCTCACAATTAGGCCCTCGACCTCACTCAGTCATCAATCTCTCCAGTCTCTCGGGCTCAAGATGTCATGAAAATCAGCCCAAAAATGATAATATGATATAATAATAATTAGCAACAAAGACTGAGATACGATATGAAATGAATGAACACGACTGAGTATGAAATTGCAATTTGAACATATAATTCAACCACATAAATGGCCCCAATGGGTACCAATAATAACAGCATATGTCTAAGCATGATTTATATTACGAGTCTCAGCTCAATTTTCTCTAACACATAGAGAATGTACTAGTATCAACATATTATTCAACTATACATTTCCATGGAATTTGACCAAGTGACAATTCCTACGGTGCACGCCCACATGCCCATCACCTAGCATGTGCATCACCTCAAAACCAATCATATAATCCGGGGTTTCATACCTTCAGGACCAAATTTAGAACTATTACTTACCTCAAATCGTGTAATTCTTTATTCCGCTATGCCTTTGCCTCGTGAATTGAGCTCCAAACTCCTCGAATCTAGCCACAATAAATTCCATTCAGTCAATAAAATTTATTGGAATTAATTCCATAAGAAAATACTAATTTTACCAAAATCTGACCTCAACTCGACCCTCAAATCTTCAAATTAAACCAAGAGGGTTTTCTAAATGTTTCAACTTAATTCACCCATTAAATGATGGATTCAAGGGCATAATCATGGAAATTAACCAAAACTGGATAAGAATTACTTACCGCAAACACCTACGCAAGAATCTCTCCAAAAATCGCCTTTTACCAAGCTCCCAATTCGATTTTGTGTTGTGAACTCAAAACCCCCGTTTTGGAACTTTTAATTCTGCCCAGAAATGCCTTCATCGCGTTCGTGACCATAGCTTCGCGTTTGCGAAGCACAAAAAATGTGCTACCAAGGTTCCTTCTTCGAGTTCGCGACCTCTTCATCGCGTTCGCTTCTGCCCTTCGCGTTCACGAGAAACGAGGCGCGTTCGCAAAGGCTTAATGCCAGGCATGCCCCCAACTCCATTTCCTCTTTGCGTTCGTGTCTGCCTACTCGCGTGCGCATAGGCTTCCCCAGTCTCTTCTTCGCATTCGTGTCTCCTTAATCGCTTTCGCGATGGGTAAATCCCAGCAACCCAAAATCCTTCTTCGCGAACGCATGAGACCCTTCGCGTTCACGAAGAACAATACCAGACACCAGTTCCAGTAGTTGCAAAACAAGGAAAAATGATCCAAAACCATCTCGGAACTCACCCGGGGCCCCCAACCAAATACACCAACAAGTCCTAAAATATCATACGAACTTAGTCGAGTCTTTAAATCACATCAAATAACGCTAAAACCACGAATCATACCCCAATTCAGCCTAATGAACTTTGAAATTTCAAATTTACACAAACGACGCCGGAACCTATCAAATCAAGTCCGATGGACCTCAAATTTTCTACACAAGTCATAAATGGCCTAACAGACCTATTAAAATTTCAGGAATCATATTCCGACCCCGATATCAATATTCGGTTAACTTTTTTAACTTAAGTTTTCAATTTTAAGACTAAGTGTCTCATTTCACTTTGAACTCCTTCCGGACCCGAACCAACTAATCCGGTAAGTCATAAAATAACTGTAAAGCTTAACTTGAGCAGTAAATAGGGGAACAGGGTTATAATACCCAAAACGACCGTCTGGGACGTTACAGTAGCCCCTACAAATAGAAGCACAAAATAATTGGATTCACCTATGGGGTTAATTCCCTCTTACAAGGTTAGAAAGGAGACTTACCTCGCTCCGAAGTTCCATAACCGGCTCCAAAGTCTTTCCAACAACTCAAACCGATGCCCATCGCTCCAAAACTAGTCAATAAATGTGCAAATCCATAAATGTATTCTCTAATACTCATTATAATTCAATTAACAATAATTTTCAACTCCGCTCGAAAAGTCGATAAAATCACCCTCGGGCCCATGTGCCCGAATTTCGAAAATTTTCGAAGATAAACATTACCCATAACTCCACGAACTCAAATATATAATTTATTCTCAATTTCATGCCCAATTTCGTGGTCAAAATCCAAAAATACCAATTTCTAAGTTTTCTACCAAAACCCCAAATTTCTACTAATTTTCATGTATAAATCCATATACAACCCAAGTATTTAACTCACAATGTGCGGGAATTAATTAACTCATAATAGATGATGACATCTACTCTTCAAAAGCTCCAAATATCGCCCAACCAAAATAAAATATGAAGGAAATTGTGCCAAATCCCATCTTTAAAATGACACTGCCCAGCACTGCCCTTCTTCGTGATCGCGGAAACACCCTCGCGATCGCGAAGGCCAAAAGCCATCCGCCCGAAAAAACCTTCTTCGCGTTCCCGTTCACGTTCCACACGACGCATTTGCGAAGCCTTCCACCCTCACTGCTTCGCGATCACATACCTGGACTCGCATTCGCGTAGGCCAAATAGCCTCAGGCCCAGATCCTCACTTTCTTCTACGCGTTCGTGATTGCCGATTCGCATTCACGTAGGTCCATCAATCCCTTCACCGCATTCGTGTCTCCCCCATTGCGTTCGCGATGGGCAAAATCCAGCAGCCCCCAAAAGTCTCCTTCGTGAACACATGAGTCCCTTTGTGTTCGCGAAGAAGGAAACCAGATAGCAATAGCAAATCATTCTGTTTTGGTCCGAAATCACCCCGAAACACACCCGAGACCCCCGGGACCCAGTCAAATCACCCAAACCAGTCTCATAACATAACACAAACTTTCTCGAGGACTCAAATCACACCAAACAACATCGAAATCATGAATCGCACCCCAATTCGAGTTTAATGAACTTTAGAACTTCAAACTTCCACATTCGATGCCGAAACCTATCAAATCACGTCCGATTGACCTCAAATTTTGCACACAAGTCACATTTGACATTATGGACCTACTCCAACTTTCAGAATGCAATCCGACCCTGATATCAAAAGGGTCCATTCCCGGTCAAACTTCCAAAAACCTTTAAATTTTTAACTTTTGCCAAATGACCCCAAAATGATTTACAGACCTCCAAATCCACATCCGGACGTGCTCCTAAGACCAGAATCACCATACGGAGATATCCCCAGACTCGAAACTCCAAACGGATATCGATAACATTAAAATACACTTCAAACCAAACTTATGAAATTCTTCCAAAATGCTAACCTTCCATAATGAGCACCGAAATGCTCCTAGGTCACCCAAAACCCGATCCGTACATACGCTCAAATCCAAAATCATCATATGAACCTATTGGAACCTTTGAATCTTGATTCCGAGGTCATTTACTCAAAAATCAAACCTGAGTAAATTCCTCCAACTTAAAGCTTCTGAAATTGGAATTTTCTTTCCAAATCAACTCTAAACTTCCCGAAATTCAATTCCGAACACACATACAAGTCATAATACTTGAAGTAAAGCTACCCACGGCCTCAAACCGTCAATCGACATACTAGAGCTCAAATCGACCGGTCGGGTCGTTATAGTGCTAGAGTAATTGAGTTGTGATCCAGGTTAGAAACCATATTTAGGCTATATGTGTATCCTGTCGAGACCCACTGAAATCATTTCTGCTATTGTGTTATTTGCTTAAATTGCAATTACATACTCAGTCGAACGCATTCATTTCATATCATATCTCAGTCTTCGTCATTATTTGTCTCATATCATATTATCATTGTTTGGTTTGAATAGCATGACATTTGTGAGGTCAAGATACTGGAGATGATGATGATGAGTGAGGCCGAGAGCTTGATTGTGAGTGAAATTTATGGGATTGGACTGCACGCCGCAACAGGCTTTATTGATTCATGCCATGATTGGCTTATATTAGTGCTTGGGCAGGATCCACCCCTCCGGAGTCTGACATACCAGGAGTGAGTGCAAGTACCTACTGAGTGCGAGTACCGAGTACGAGTGTCGAGCGTGAGTGCCGAGTAATTGGGAGGATTGAGTAACTGGGAGGATTAAGTGATTAGGAAGACTGAGTGACTAGGAGGACTGAGTGACTGAGCATGCTGAGTGAGGTTGACTGCTCTAAGAGAATGAGCACATGAGTTTATCACTGTGGTGCATTACATTTGACATGCATAATTGGCATGTAGGCCTAGAGATGCATTTCCTCTTGTTGTACGGTATTGTGACATTCATGACTTCACATGCACATTGACATGTTGGCATAGAGATGTACTTTTCTCATGCCATCTGATAATGAAACATCCTATCAGTTGTTGAAAGTTATTTTTGGAAAGATCACAGTTTTCTGATATACTCACATTTTGGTGATTTCGGTGAAAGATTTGGATTTTTACAGTTATACCAGAAAAACATGCCTACTTTCCGTAACTGTGAACTAGCTTAGCATCATATCATTGAGTTATTACTTGTACTGCTTTATTTATATTGTTACGAGTTATTCTTGCCTATTGGTGTTGGACTTTGACATTTGTCCAAGCTCGCCACTACTTTCAACCTAAGGTTAAGTTTGTTACTTATTGAGTACATGGGGTCGGTTGTACTCATACTACACTTCTGCACCTTGCGTGCAGATTTTGGATGTTGATGTTGTTGTGTATGGAAGGAGCTCACATTAAAGATGTACCTGCATTCTGGTCATAGTCGCCTCTTGTTCTTGGTAGCTTTAGAATTATTAATTTGTTCATGTATATTTCAAACAGATGATGTACTTATTTCATACCAGATTTGTAAACTATAAATCTTAGAAGCTCATGATTTGTACTACCAGTCCTTGAGAATTCTTTGTATAAAAGTTCAGTTGTATTATCATTACTTCTCTTAGTGAATATCATTGAAATTGGATTGTTGCTAATTGGCTTACCTAGCGGTTGGGGCTAGGTTCCATCACGACAAGTTGGATTTTGGGTCGTGATAAGTTAGTATCAGAGCTCTATGTTTATAGGTTCTACGAGTCATGAACAAGTGTCTAGTATAGTCTTGTTGATCGGTATGATGACGTCCATACCTATATTCGAGAGACTACATGGTATTTAGGATAAACCTCCCATCTTTCTTTCTTCATCATGAGACATGGATTCAGCTTGAAGTGTACCTCTTTGAATTTCTTCCACTCACTCGTATGCGAATATGAGCTCTCGGTATCAGTTGTGCATTGACAACTTGTGATTCCATGGATGAGGTGCGAGATATATTTTATGTGTGTTGATGATGGGCCAGTCTGGAGGACTTGAGGCCGGGTTTTGACTGTAGCTTGAGCACGGTGATTTCGGTTGTGTGAGCACGTGCTTTTGGACTTATATGTCTGCTTGTGTCCCTACGAATGGAATTTGTTGCTAGATGAGTGGTTGGATGGTATATGATGAGTATGATATGACTGCGGGATGTGTTCAGATGTCTTGAATGTGACGAGAAGAGTTTACTTGAGATGTAAAAAGGACTATTAGGTGCTTGATTTCTGTCTTGATGTGACGTGTAGTCTCGAGTTATATGTGCTGAAGGATCTTTCATGTTGTTTAATTGTGGAACGAATTAGTTCTCATGCCTTGTTGATGAGTTCAGACTCAGGAAGATTAAGCGATTACGTAGTAATTGTGGCTGCGAAAGGGTATAGAAAGATGCCAATTTGAGGCTAAGCAGGTGGGCTATCTCCTGCGGGGTGGTCTACGGAGGTGTGATCCTTATGATGTTGTATGAAGGCTTTCTTTTCAACCAGTGGGCTATAGGTGTTGTGATTTGAGTTTGGATTGGTTGATAAAGTCGACCTGACTGCCACGAGGATGAATGCGAGCTTAGCAGATGATTTGAGGTATTATATGGTTTGTGTTACATGAGCTTATGAAGGATTAGTTCTCAACTCTATCTTACAACTAGTCGACCTGATATTATGTTCAGTGTTTGCAAATGTGCAAGATATTAGTCAACTTCCAAACAATCCCACTTGACTGCAGTTAAATGTATTATCAGATATCTGATAGGGACAGTCGACTATGGATTATGGTACGAAAGTTAAATGTCTTTGATCTCAAAGGTTTTTCAGATGTTGACTTTGCAGGTGATAAAATTGACAGGAAAAGCACAACTAGAATGTGCCAATTACTTGCAAAATCTCCTATATCCTGGAACAACAAGAAACAAAGATGTGTTGCCTTATTTACTACTGAAGCAGAATATTTGTTTGTAGGCAACTGCTGCACACAAGTTCTATGGATTATGCATCAACTATTAGACTATGATTTATGTCTTAATTATGTTCCTATTATGTGTGATAACACTAGTGGTATTTGCCTTTTAAAATATTCTTTGCATCATTCTAAGGCTAATCATATTGAGATTAAGCATCATTTTATCCATGATCATGCTGCTAAAGGTGATATTGTATTAGAATTTGTCAACACTGAAAATTTGTTAGTAGATATTTTTACAAAACCATTGCTTGAAGAAAGATTTTATTTCCTTCTTGACAAAATTGGTATTTGTATGATTTCCGTCTAATTGCTCTAAATTTGTCTAGTTTAGAAAGTTTTCCATAATTGATCTTCGTGATTTACGCCCAAAATATCTCTAAGTATTTTGATTACCTTGTACATGCATTTATGACCTGACCAGCGGCGGGCTTGCAGTAGGCAAATTTTTAGTTGCCTTTCACACGTCTCCCCAGAACCGAGGCGTCCATTCACCCCTTTTTAACCTATTCTCTCTAGGTAATATCTCCCACTATCTCAAAGAAAGCCACTCTCTCTCTCTCTCTCTCTCTCTCTCTCTCTCTCTCTCTCTCTCTCTCTCTCTCTCTATTCTCTCCTACTCATGGCCAAAACCAAACCCTCTCCATCCTCCTCCATACCTATAAGAATCCATCGCTTCAAGAAAAATCTTCAAACTAATGATCATGTGGATGTAGAGTCCTCAAAGCACAGATCATCCACTGTTCGAGGTTGAGTCCGTGATTCTCAAGAAGATATTCTCATCACTCAAAAGAGGGCTGAAAAATGTCCAATGGAGTCCATCCCTAAATAATCATCTCCCAAAAAATCATTTCAAAAGAGAGGGAAAATAAGAAGCATAGAGTTTGGGCCTGAAGACAAGATGAATTTCTATGGTCCCGGAGAGAAGGCAAGGTTTGTCGCTTTTGAAGGGAAGTCGATTACTTATGGTCGCACTGTAAGTTTTAAATCTATGAAAAACTCTCACTGTGCAGTTATCTCTGTGTCTGAAACTCAAAAACTTGTCTCTCTATTTGCTACTGTTGGTGACACTGTCTATGAAGAGCATGTTCGTATGTTTTATGCAAATTTGTTTATGAATGATAAAGATGATTTAGAATCCATGGTTTTGGGAACTCGCATTATTCTTGATGCTTATCAATTTGAGAAAATCCTTGCAACAAAGTTTGTTGGGTATAGTTTCTCTGTGCAACATTCTTGGCCTTGGCCTGATAATTTTGAAGTGTCGTTTGAGGAAGAAAAAAGTGTGTTGTCTGAAAACCTCCCTGATATTGGTCCCAAAAATTTGAAATCTGAGCACCGTGTACTAGCCAACATTATTGCTACCATTTTGCTATCCCGTACTGGTTCACTTAGTACCCTGTCTCTTCGAGATGTGTTTGTCCTATACTGTCTTATGAACGGGAAGGCTATTAATTGGTTTGCTTGGGTGTGTCAGTACGTGCTTGAAATCATCAGGGATGTCTCATCTTCTGCTAACATTTTGCCCTATGGTTTACTAATCCCTTACATCTTGCAAGTTATGAAAGTAGATATGTCTCTCTATGCCCATAAAATCATCTCCAGCACATATAATAAGACTGCCTTTGCTATGATGGGGTATACCTTGGTTGAAGGAACCTGGTTCAATAAAGACAAGGCACCAGACTCCACTCCTCAACAGGGCACTGGAGGTTGAAGCTAGCAAATCCTCTTCCTCAAATCAGTTGCTACTAATGCAGCAAAATATTGCAGGTATCAAGGAATTGCTAACCTCTATGCAGGAACAGGTGGACAAGATCATGGAAGTAACTAAGGAAACCGGAGCAGATGTAGCTAGGTTAAGGATCACTCTCCAAGCCACAAAGAGTCAAGGAATCAGGGCTATGCAGGATGTCACTGAGAAGCTGACCAAAGTCACCAAGGAGATTGATGCCTCCTATGATTATTTCTGCACCAAAGTGATCAACACCTTGAAGTATTTTCTTGGAAGGAATTAAGTGTCTAGGCTTTTTAAATAATATTATTTTTGTGTTGGGTGTTAAAACTATTCTTTTGGCTGTGTCTGGATGGGCATGTAGTCGACTATGCCTGGTATAACGACTAGTTGTATATATTTTGTGCCTGCTTAATAGTCCTATTATTAGCTATTGTTCTCTTCTTGCTCGTTTTGACTGATATCAAAGGGGGGGAGAAGAAAAAGAGTACAAAGAGAGGGGGAGCATGCAAACAAATAATGAGCATAAAACTAGGGGGAGCAGAAGTACACACGTAAAGGGAAGTATCGCCTAAATTAGTCAAACTCTTTTTGGATTATTGTCATCATCAAAAAAGGGGAGATTGTTAGGTTTAGAATTTTAATAATGATCAATAATAAAAGGAGCCTTGACTAATGACATCTCTCTTTGTGAAAATTCGCAACGGCATTGATGAATGAAAGGAAAGAAAATCCTATGAGGAAATTAGAGGAAGCCAACAATTATGTATTTCGAACTTTACATCAAATGGAAAGAGAATCAATTAATTAAAGAACAACGAAGGAAAGTCAATCAATTAGATTTGCTAAAGACCCTCAAGCGCGCAAGAAAGGAAAGAGAGCAAATCAAAGGAAAATCTGCAGAAGCTCTAATCAAGGATAATTGGAAGAACTAAATCTTCCAACTAAGAATGAATCTGGCCACACTTCTCAAGCCAGATTCATGAGGCTACCCTTGAATCTCATTCTTAGAAATCTACGCCTTACAAGAAAAGACCTCCAATCATTGCTGCTATGTGATCCCAGAAAAAAGGAATCAGAAGACTCATCGAACAATATAAAAGAAGAAGAAGAAAGGCAAAGAAGAGCACGCAACTGTTTCTACACCTTTCTAGTTCTTAGTACAAACAATGTATTCTTGAGTCTACAAGTGTCACAAAAGATAGGAAGAGTTAGAAAATAAAATAAGAGTTGTGTCAACACTAGAAAGAAACATTGTTGTTGTATATCGTTGGTGGTGAACGTACTAAAACTATCACCGTTGTAAAAGCTTACTGAAGATCTAAGAGAACCCTTATGACCTAAGGGAACTGGACGTAGGTACCACACCGATACTGAACCGGTATAAAAACTGATGTGCCTCCTTTACTTTTTGTTTGCGCAATTTATTTCTGATGCGATTGATAGTCGACTAATTTCTCTCTTAGTCAACTAAGTTTTAAAATCGGCTACAATTCACCCCTCTCCCTCTTGTACTTCTCCCAAGGACTTAGAGATCTAACGTGGCACATCTCATTGCCCAGGATTTCCATTCATTTTTTTCCTCCAATTTTTAGGTTTTCCTCCTATTTTCTCTATTTACCTCAATAACCAACAAAACCCAAAAGTCACAGAAAATGTTTCACTTATTCCAGAAACCCAGCCGTTTCTTTTTCCTTCAACTGAGAATTGATGTTTTGTATATTCACGCCTGCCTTTTCTGTCTTCTTCCACTGTCCGTTCAAAACTAGAGTTTCATGTATTGGTGATTTTTCACATGTTAAATCGTAACTACTGAAAGATGCACCTGATCGACGATTACCTGCGTAGAAGACGCGAACTTCCGACGAGCATAACAAAGAACTCCGAAAGTGGAAAGTAATTTCCATGTAAAAATCACGCATTCTGCCGAGTTAGTCACCATTGAAATATTTTGTCAGTTCTTTTCCCATTGTAATCCTCTGCCCTCTATTTTGGTGATTTATATGAATGACTTAGTGAAGCTTTTTTGTTTTGGTCAATTTTATGAATGACAAAGTGATGATTTTTTGGAGTTCTCTGAGTTGTTCAGTGACAAAAGTATTCTTTAGTGATTCCTAATCCTTCTCTCCCAGGTTTCAACTTTTTGTATGTTGAAAATTACTCGCTGCAAGTATGCAACTGAAGCTCTTGGGATCTGCCTATACTCTTTAAGGAACGACAACAAATTCAATTATTCCACTGGTAAAAGGTATTTTTGTATTTCGATCACAGTGGAAGATCTTACATTGTTATGTTTTGTCATCGATAGGCTAAAGATAATTTTATTACTTACACACTGATCATAAAAGTGGCTGAATATTTGCAATGGATGACCGCCATATAGTTTACAAAATTTATAAGGAGTATTTAGATGGAACATTGAGAAGCAACATTTAGTTTATAAAATTTATAAGGACTCAAAAGTAATATCTAACTTATATGTGCTACAAATTATTGACATATCTGGTCTTTGCGTATTTCTTGCTACTTAGTCTATGGTAACGCGCGTGTATCCATATCAATGAATATAAGAGTTCAATAAATTATATGAAAAATATTATTAAACAATATATTTTTATAAAATAAAAATTAAAGAAAAATGTAAGTTCTTGAAAATAATGAATATTGATCTCATCGATTAGTTAGCTCAATCAATAAATAAATCATATCTCGCAAAAGTAATCGGTTGCCTTAATAATTATTTTGATGTATGAGTTTTACATTTGTTAGAAGTTTAGAGAAAGTGGTAAAAAATTGATTTGTACTCATCTACTTGTAACAATATATTACTTTTCTTTAATCTTTACAGTTATCCTCTGATGAAACAACTTTGAAAGTAACCTTGAATCTGGTAAGTATATATAGTTGTACGAAGATGAACTATGTCGTCAATGTGAGGATCACCAATATTATAACACTAATGTTTTTTATGGTTTGCGATTACGCTTCCCTCCCAGCTTGTTTTATTAATTTATAACATTTGTTTTAAACTATTTATCACTAATGCATAAAGAATTATAGTTTGACAATTTTATCTCTCTAATATTATCCTCTTTTTCTTAATTAATATTAGTAATTGCGTTTTAAGAAAATCATTACGAAAAAAAGTTATTCCTATACTTAGGTTAATGTAGTTCACGTCGATTAAATCCTTAATTTGACATTTATGTACAAAGTTGACCTTGCAGCTGGAGCAAATTAAGAGATATTTCAATTCTCTTAGTATAAATAGTATTAAGGTTCATTTTTTATAGATAAACAAATAAGGAAAAGTAACGTGAAAAACTCCTAAATATTAGCACTACGCAAAAGTATACCATGAAATAAATTATGGTTACGTTAGATTGATCAAATAAGGAATGAATCTATATAAAATAAAATTTTAATTGATTTTATGTCTTAAATATTAGTATAGAATTTTTTACCTATTTCAAGTAATTAGAAAATATTACAGCCTAAATTTTAGTTGATTCAAAATATTAAATATTAGGAACATGCTTTAAATTACAGTTTTGTCTAATGTGAAATCTTTATTTAAAGAGTAAAAAAAGCAAACTATATTTCACTAAGGGCCTTCGTGCTTTTAATATAGTATAGATTTATGAATTTTGCACCATCAACACTGATAATCATGTGCTCTTCTGAATAGTGGTGATTAAAAAGAAATGAAATGTACATATATTATTTCCTCTTCTTAAATACCATCACTACTTGCTTTGTTTTGGATGGATCTCTTCTTAATATCCTTACTATGTTCTGCTGTTATTTTCTATATCTAAGTACTCTGAACAATTTTTATTTTTAGATAATTTGGCGGGATTACTAAAATAAATGAGCACAACTAGAACAATAATAGTTGTACTCTTATGGGCGTAGACAGATATTTGCAAAATATTTCCTGCAAACACATGTAATTTCTTTGGCTAAATTGGTTTTTATACATAGAATTGATTTCTTACTGCACAAAATGGGCCATTAATCTATGATGGCAAACTTGCTACATTTCCACTTCCTAAAAGGTTATCTCCATGCATCATCAGAATCGATTTTGAATGTTTCTCTAATCGACTGCATGCAATTTGTTTTTCATAATTGTTTGAGAGCTTTAAATTAATTCCTTATATCAGCACATGGCTTATAAGATTTACTCATTATTAGTCCACAACTCAAGCTGATAACTTACTATTTTCTTCATAAGGTGAAAGTTTATCTCTTTGAAAAAAGTAACCTCCTGGGGTGTCTGGTTGGGAAACAAGTTATCTCATGATTAATTATCGCGGGATTAATTAACCCACCCTCCCATGGGGATAAAAAAATACTACAATGCCACAATAACTAATCCCGGGATTAGTTATACCACGATTTTATCCTAACCAAATCTTGGGATAAATTCATCTCAAATTTAACCACGTAATTAATTATCCTTTGTCCCTCGTACCAAACTAGCCCTCAGATGCTAGGTATCTGTAAAAGTTTTTTGTAAAAGTGGATTCCTGTGAACAAGAACAGGGGAAAATCATTAATATAAAATAAATGAATAATTCTGCAGAAGAGAAAGTCAAATCTGGTAGTCTAGCTTAAATGGACCAGTTGGGAATGATAATGAAAGTCAAATGAGTTTATGATTAGCCATGCTGAAAAATAGTAGTGCATGCATATAGCCATGACTTATAGTCCAACAATAGTTTGATTCCGAAGAGTAATTCTAGCTAAGAACTCTTCCTGATTTATGATGAAGAATTCATGGAGTATTTGTTAAAACTTATAATTGCAGGGTAAATAACAACTGCAAGTATAATAATGTGAATCATCAAGTTTTGGGAATTGGATGAACAAAGAGAAGCACAAGACAGACTTAGAGTAAGTATTCATGGCTACTTCCCGATGTCCAAAATGCTCCTACGATCTTACAGCTGCCTTTGGTGAACAGTTTTTGATGAAGGAATAAAGAAAGTAGAATAGAATTAGCATTTTCTGCTAGCAAAATGAATACATTTTACTTTTCGCATTCCATAGAAATCAGATAAGACGTGACTCTATTTCCCTCTATACCTAGGTTTAGAAAGAGACACTGGATATCGAAAAATCCTGTTATGGTTTCCTCGAGTTGCACTTAATGGCTACTTAAAGGCAAGTTTATCCTTGGCACATTACTCTATGGTTTGCATTAGTTTATGAGATGCAATGATATTTCTTTCTAGAACTACAATATTTAAGTTTCTATTTTTACATTTTGTTTTGAAGTATATCAGTTTACTAACTGTTTTTTCCTTTTCTTGTAGGTTCATAATCATGGTTAAATTGGATGTAATTTTCCATCATGGTGGTCAGTAGATCAAAACTCCAAACCTGGTATATTCAATTTCATAACTTGCCAGTCCGTTTTGGCCTCAATGAATTTGCAATTGTGACTGGACTAAACTGTAAAGATTTTCCAATAAAAGAAGCTTTAAATGAGTTATTTCTCCTTGGTCAAAATTTGTGGAAGATCATTACAAAGAACAGGAAGAGTGTGACTGGGAAAAAGCTGATAAATCTTGTTGAATCAAAATCTAAAGAGCTGGAACGTTACAACTTTGCTCTCGCATGGGTGTGGTTGCACACTGCATTCTGAAAGCAAGGGATGACTATTGTGGTATTGCTGAAACCATACTCAAGTTAACGTGCAATGAAGAAGGTTTCTACGGGGAAGAGATAGTTTTGTTTTGACTTTGGAGTATCTTTTCCAAAGATATGAAAGCACGTCAAGTTCATGATTTCTATAACCTATATGGTTTCCTTAGGATTCATGGTAACTATAGTTTCAGTATTTATATTTTTTGTGTCCTTTTTATAATTTACTTTATTAGCTTACTAATCATCACACCATGTAGGCTTAGGCATATGAAGCTTGCCCTCGTGCGCCTCACGTAGGATGTAGTCGGTGTCTCCTGGACCTAAGCATACTGGCAATGGTCCATCGAATGTCCTTCGGTATAACGTTCCATCTGCAGTTAATGTGAATCGAGCAACTTTGGTTCGTAGGGCCCTCGAATTTTTAGGGCCTGATGGGAGCTTTCCATTCTTCAAGTATTCAATATACTTATTCCTCCAATCCCAGGTTAAGCTTGTAGAATTTATCTCGGCATGACCTTCTTCGATCACGAATCTCGAGAGTTGAATGACAGTCCCCAAGCTTATCTCGCCTTCCTCGACCGATGATCTCAAATTTGCAAGTGCATCGGCCTCACTGTTTTGCTCTCGTGGAACATGCTGTAAAGTCCATTCTTTGAAATGGTGCAAAGTGACATGTAGTTTGTCCAAATATCTTTGCATTCTATCTTCTCGAACTTCGAAGGTTTTGTTTACCTGATTTATCACCCGCAAAGAGTTACACTTGGCTTCAATGACTTTTGCTCCCAAGCTTTTAGCTAGCTCGAGACCTGCAATCATGGCCTCATACTTGACCTCGTTGTTAGTCAACCTAGTAGTTTTGATAGATTGCCTAATAGTATTACCCGTGGGTAGCTTTAAAACGATGCCTAGCCCGTACCTCTTCACGTTCGAAGTTCCGTCCGTAAAAAGGGTCCATACCCCCGATGACGTACTCGATTTCAATAAGAGTTCTTTTTCAATTTCAGGTACGAGGGTCGGCGTGAAATCGGCCACGAAGTCCGCTAAAATTTGAGACTTGATGGCTGTACGGAGTTGATATTCGATATCGTACGCACTGAGTTCGACGGCCTATTTGGCCAATCGGCCTGATAGTTTGGGATTGTGAAAAATATTACGGAGTGGGTAAGTGGTCAATACGCATATAGGGTGACATTGAAAGTACGGTCTTAACTTTCTAGAGGCGCTTATCAGTGCAAGTGCCAATTTTTCTAAGTGTGGATATCTAGTTTCTGCTTCTCCTAAGGTTCGACTTACATAATAGACGAAAAATTGCGTACCTTGCTCTTCTCGAACTAGGACACTACTTACCGTGATTTCCGATACTGCCAAGTACAAGCAAAGTTTTTCGTCTGTTTTTGGAGTATGAAGTAGTGGTGGGCTCGATAGATATCGTTTTAATTCCTCTAATGCCTGTTGGCATTCCGGGGTCCAAGCGAAATCTTTCTTTTTTGGAGTAGAGAGAAAATTTTGTGACTTCGATCTGACGACCTTGAAATGAATCGGCCTAAGGCTACAATCCGTCTCGTTAGCCTCTGCACGGGTTTTACGTTGTCCACGATGGCGATGTCTTCGATGGCCTTAATTTTATCGGGGTTAATCTCGATCCCCCGATTTGACACCATGAAGCCGAGGAACTTGCCCGAACTGACCCCCGATTTCATGTTGTATTTCCTTAAAATCCCGAATGTTTCCTGCAAATAGGTCAAATGGTCCTCTGCGCGCAGGGACTTAACTAGCATGTCATCAATATAAACTTCCATTGATTTACCAATTTGTTCCTCGAACATTTTATTTACTAGGCGTTGATAAGTAGCTCCTGCATTTTTTATCCCGAAAGGCATCACATTATAATAATATGTTCCATACTTGGTGACAAATGAAGTCTTTTCCTAGTCTTCCGGGTTCATTTGGATTTTATTATACCCGGAATAGGCATTGAGAAAAGTAAGGATCTCGTGGCTGGTCGTGGCATCGATCATGCGATCGATGTTAGGCAGTGAAAAAGAATCTTTGGGGCATATTATGTTTAAATCCTTGTAGTCTACACACATTCTAAATTTGTTCCCTCTTTTAGGGACTACAACTACATTGGCTAACCATTCGGGATATTTTACCTCCCGAATGGATCCTATTCTAAGAAGTTTAGTTACCTCGTCCTTTATGAATGCATGTTTTACCTCGGATTGGGGCCTTCTCTTTTGCTTTATTGGTTGGAACCTAGGGCCCAGGCTTAGCCGATGCGTCGTTATATCTGGTGGGATCCCTGTTATATCTAAATGGGACCAAGCAAAATAATCCATGTTATCGATAAGAAATTGAATAAGCATGTTCCTGAGTTCGGGAGTTAATCCCGTTCCCAGGTATACCTTTCGTTCGGGCAAATTCTTGATTAATATGACTTGTTCCAACTCTTCAATCGTTGATTGGGTAGCATCGGAATCATCGGGAAGAACGAAGGATCGAGGGATCCTTTGGTTATCATCTTCATCGATCTTCTGATTTTCTGGTTGGGTTAAAGATGGTGTCTGTGATTGCTATTTGGCATCTTGTTCCCCTTTTGAGCTCGATCCGTTTATTGGCAAAGGCGAGGATATCAGATTCGCTTCCTCGACGGCAAACATTTCTCTTGCGGCCGGTTGTTCTCCGTACACTATTATAACTCCCCTCGATGTTAGGAATTTAAGAACCTGGTGTAGGGTCGAAGGTACAACTCTCATGTTGTGGATCCATGGCCTTCCAAAAAGGGCGTTGTACCTCATGTCGCCTTCGATTACGTGGAACTTCATTTCCTAGATGGTCCCGGCCACGTTTATCGGCAGAATTATCTCACCTTTGGTGGTTTCACATGCCATATTGAATCCGTTTAGAACCAGGGTCGCGGGTACGATCTAGTCCTGTAGACCGAGCTGTTGTACGACCTTCAATCTAATGATGTTGGCCGAGCTACCTGGATCAATTAACACACGCTTAACTTTAGTTTTATTCATAAGTACTGATATTACCAATGCATCATTATGAGATCGTATGACTCCTTCTGCATCTTCATCATTGAAGGACAAAGTTCCTATAGGTGTGTAATCCTGAGTTCGAGATCGCTTTTCTCTCACAATCGATGTCTTAGAGCGTTTAAGCACCGGCCCTTGAGGGGTTTCGACGCCGCCGATGATCATGTGAATGACATGTTGTGGTTCTTCTTGTTCGTTTTGCTTGCCGAAATCCTTGTTTTTGAAATGGTTCTTCGCCCTGTCGCTTAAAAATTCCCGAAGGTGCCCTTTATTGAATAACCGGGCTACCTCCTCTCTTAGTTGCCTGCAATCTTCCGTTCTGTGGCCATGGGTGCCATGATATTCGCACATTTGATTAGGATTTATCTGGGCAGGATCGGTCTGCATTGGTCGAGGCCATTTAGTGTCTTTGATGCGTCTGATAGCCGACATGATGGCGGATGCATCAATGCTGAAGTTATACTCCGATAACCGAGGTGCTTCCTTAGATCCGGTAGGCCTGTCGAACCCACTTCTGTTCATCAGCCCCCGAGACCCTTGACCTTGATCACTTTTTTGTTGCTTTGTCCGAGGTTATGTCTCGATTCATTGATTCTGTGGTTTCCGTTATATAGTCGGTATCGATCCCTGATCAGACCTTGTTCTCGATTGATATCCTTTCGAGCAGCGGGTTCAGACCCCCAACTGATCATCTTCGACCCTAATTTTTGATTGGTATCGATTGTGCACGTCGGCCCAAGTGATAGTCGGGTACTCGATCAGGTTGTGCTTCAACCGTCATGAAGCCATCGAACTTCGTTCGTTCAAACCTTGAGTGAAAACCTGAACAACCCAATCTTCTGTGACCGAGGGTAGATCCATTCGTTCCATTTGAAAACGAGACACGAATTCCCTTAGCATCTTGTTATTCTTTTGTCTTACCTTAAATAGGTCCGACTTCCTGGTTTTGACTTTTATGGCCCCGACGTGTGCTTTTACGAAGGAATCCGCAAGCATAGCAAAAGAATCGATAGAATTAGAGGGAAAATTATAATACCATATCATTGCTCCCTTTGACAGGGTTTTGCCAAATTTCTTCAATAATACGGATTCGATCTCATCATCCTCTAGATCATTCCCTTTGATAGCACATGTGTATGAGGTGACATGTTCGTTGGGGTCGGTAGTTCCATTATATTTAGGAATCTCGGGCATGCAGAACTTCTTTGGGATCGGTTTAGGAGCCGCGCTTGGGGGGAAAGGCTTTTGTATGAATTTTTTGGAATCTAAGCCCTTCAATATTGGTGGTGCATGCCCCCGGGATCTGATAAACCCTGGATTTGTATGTCTCCACCTTTTTAGCATTTGTTTCGATCCTTCTTTCTCCTGATTCTATTTGTTTGGTTAGTTCTTCGAACATCTTAGCAATTTCGGGATTAGTCCCCGACTCCTGCTCATTTGATTTCACTATAGCTGGTTTCGTTGTATGGGCGATTTCTCGGGGTTGGCTGGGCTCCGGTCTACTCGGTATCTGGGTTTGACTCTTCAACTGAGCAATTGCTGCCTGTTGAGCTTGCAATATTTCGAAAATCATACGCAAGCTGATTTTGTTTTCCTCGACGTTATGGGTATCTCAAGCTGCAGACCGAGTGCCACCATGAATGCTATTTTCAGGTTCAAAATGTAGGTTCGCCTCAATGGCCACATACGAATTGATATCTATCGACACTTCGATTCGAGCTCTAACGGCGTTAACAAGTGGGCTTTCGATACTGGGTGCCAAGTTGTTGTTCTCATCTTGAAGACCAGCTTCGTTGTCAATAGGTAAGGCCATTTGATTTGTAGTTAGTCGTTGCTAATCCGAAATCCAAGATACTTTTGTAAACAGGCGCAAGACAATGTGTTTTTGCAAATTCGTATCAAATAACCACTGTTATCCTTAGCCCCACGGTGGGCGCCAAATTGTTTACCCGAAAAATAGATAGAGTTTAATTTGTACGTAGTTCTAAGGATATGTGGTATAGCTTAATACAAATTGTAAGAATAAATAGAAATCTCAAATACGGATACCAAATAAACAAGGTTGGAAAGAAGATAATTTTTAGGACTAAGCAAGATGAATTAATTTATGAATCTTAAAAGAATAACTCTTCAATATATGAGTGTATGGTGCTTGAATTTACAATGTAAGCCAGAGAACTGCCTTCTACAAAAATGTAGCCATCCTCTTTATAGTGGAGGATCCTACTTTAGATAAAATTTAAAATATATAGTAGAGAACCCATGATAAATTAGCTTTTCCCTAATTTTCGCCGAGATTCTCTCCCTTAGTGTATTTGCAACGGCTCTTGTCTGCGAGCTCGAGCTCGACCGACCTCGGTGCTGGTCGGTATTTATTCTAGATCACGATGTGGACTCGGGATCAAGTGATGATTCGGGCTCGGTATCGGTTGGCCTCTGCCCCTTAAGCTCGAAATCATCAAATCATAGTTCGATTCGGACCCGGGCTCGATAAAAACTTCGAACTTGGTATTTGACCTATACCTGAAATCTGAAGCTCGTTCATACTATCTTCGGAACCCATCTCGATATTAGGAACTCTTTCTTCGATCCATTATGTTTCGACCTCGATCAATCGTACGAAGGCAGAAATCTATTTCGACCGTATACACTTACATGCAAAATATTAGTCATTTTGATGACGAAAAAGACATTTTGATGGATAGTCTAAAAGTAGAGTTGAAAGGAGTTACAGTTTTGAGACACCATAGTGATGGATTATATTGTCATAACGGTGATATTTGAACCCCAGAAATTGAAAGAAGAGTTGTTAGAACAATATCTTTTATTGAAAAAGGAGTTACAATTTTGAGACACCATAGTGATGGATTATATTGTCATAAGGGTGATATTTGAACCCCAGAAATTGAAAGAAGAGTTGTTAGAACAATATCTTTTATTGAAAAAGAAGTTACGGGAAAAAGAAAGAGTGTTATGGGTGCCTCTGGTGTTCTCTATCCTTGCATTTGCTCCAAATGTGAAGAAACACAACAACAATTGGAGTTAATAAAAATACTAGAGAAGGAAGTAAGTGAGAATAGGTATGACAGAGAATATATGAAAAAGCAAATCGATGAACTAATTGAGCAGATAAATAAAAGGCCAGTGGTTCTTTCCTCAACCATCCACCCTTCTTACACTATGGATGATCACCTAGGCAGTACCATCTGTCCTCTTCTATGGATGATGAAGGTGGTACCACTTCGGTCTTCCCTCCTCTGGATGATCGTTCAGGTGGTAACCCTTCATCCCCTCCTCTACATACCTTGGTGGAGTCTTCTATTTTACTAAATCACACAAATGGAAGTGCTTCTCATCTTGATGGTAAATCAAATGCCATTTATAAAGATGATCCGCTCGTTGATGCTTATATTATTCGTATAGATGGGCAAATGCATGGTGGTACCCGGTGGTGGAGCCAGAATTTTCGTTAAGGGGTGTCAAAATATATAAAAGTAAATATACCAGGAAATTAAAGGGAGTCAAAGATTACCCTAGGCATTAAACTCAAGCAAAATAGCAAGCATGTGCCTATAAAGCAATATTGTGGCAACAAAATTGTAGTAGAGCAAGCAACTATAGTATAGAGTTGGGGTTCACAAGTGACAGAGAAACATTCTTGTCTGAAAAGTTCAGAATCCATGTGATCATGTTAAGAAAGTGAGCAAGTAGCAAGTTGTACATGAATGACCTAGTATGAAGAGGGAAGAGCACATTCAATAATTTCTGGGAAGGTATGAATTACTAGCAAGTTTTAACACAAGAATTCAGAACAAAGTTTGACGATACACTCACACCATGCATTAATCAGGTTTAAATTTCAAACCGGGCAAACATAGAGAGAGCAAGAATCAACTTAATTAACTACTCATGATTCTAAGATTAGAATCTAAATAGAGTTGAGGTGTTAAAACTATAGAATGTCATTAAGGCGAACAAGATTGAAAACAAAGGTAACAAAGTAGAGAAATCATATTTACTCACAGATGTTCAAGTAACATTGATCTACAGAGTACGATCCAAAAGAGAAATGGAATTCCAAGAGTCAAGGATACTCACCAGTTGCAAATTAACGAACAAGCAAATGTTGAAATTAAGTTTTAACATCAACTCAATTAGTAGTAGCAGAATAGAACATCAAGACTCGCAGAATCTCAGTGCGTCAAAGTTCCCAAGGGTTTTAAGTGAACCCCGGGTAGTGCTCGCACTGAGAAAGAGCAACAATCGAACTCCGGTGGTCTTGGCTTTCAGCCGACCAAGGTCTCAAGTTTCAAAATTGTAGAATAAGTGAGAGTAGGAGAGCAATAGCAGTGATTAAGGTCTCTCCAGGTGATTTGGGGAAGGGTTTATATAGTGGTAGAAGTTGAATGAACAAACATAGAAAACAATCAATTAAACACAAAATAAGGAAAGAAAATATCACATGAAATCAATGATAGAACCAGTAAAGGAAGAATCAGAGCCCATAACCTAGTTGGAACGAATTCAGGGCGAATCGTTCACAAGCCCCAATCACGACGGAATCAACGAAGATATACTGGATACAAGAGTGATTTTTCTCTTATCCATTGTATGGAACCATAAACGCACCCAGAACCATAAAATCAAAGCCATTTCTGTGAGGATCAAACTTGCCATAAGTATAATGGTAGCGAAAGTTACCATAAATGAATGATAATAACAAAAAAGGAAAGTAGAATCCGCGTAGGAACGCATATGATGAAGGGCGATGTGGATCTTTAGGTCGGCTAGGGTTTCTCTCAGAGAAGAAGGGCAAGTGTTTGAAGGCGGCGAAGACGATAAAATGGGGTCTAGGGTTTGGGTTATGGGGATATAAGAAGAATGTGGGATTTATTATGGGTTGTTGATCATTTGAGATCAACGGCTGAGATTAAAGGGCGCTAGGGTCGGGTCGCAAATGGGCAGGCTTATTTGGTTGCTTGGTTTTGGGCTTTTGGGGTTCAATTGGGGTTGGGCTCATTTGTTTGGACCTTAATTGGTCCGAAAATTAGGCATAACTTGGGCTGGATTTTAAAATAATGAAATTAATAAAATATCTAAATAAGTATAAAAATATTATTTAAACAAATACGTATTTACAAATAATAGCTGGAGGTTGTAAATATATAAAAAGATTTTTTGACCCTAAATAAAATAGTAAAATGCAATTAGTTGTAAAATATAGGCTATTATTGCAAAAATATAAATAGCTCAAAAATACAAATATAATTACATTTATTGAAGTAAAAAAATATTATAAAACATATATGGATGTAAATAATAAATTTGGATGATTAAGTCATCACAGGGTAATTCGAAAAGGGTAATTAATAAATATTTGAACAGTTTAAATGCAAGAAAATAAATTTAAAATCTTTACAAATTATGGAAAAATTATAGAAAATACTTATATAACCCCAATAAATTGGATAATAGTGAAAAATAATATTTTGAAAGTATATATAATATTTATAAAATTTGAGAGCAAAATTGGGTATCAACAGTTGCCCCTCTTTACTCGGGAATGATGAAAGAGTTGTCGGGTAAAAACAATGATGACTAATTTTGTCCGAAATGAGTGGGAGATGATTTGTTTTGAAAAAATGGGGTCGAATCCTGGTTCCTGATTGCCTATATATCCCTGGTGTTACGGGAAATCAGGCCGTGTGTAGTTCTGGATCCAACAGCAAACGAAACCGATGGAGTTATTGTAAGAGTGGTCGCATGTTTCGAAAAGGACCTTTTGGATGCTATATTGTCGTGATCTACAGATGATTTCAGGCGGAGCTATGAATGCGAATTTGATCATTGCGGATGTATAAGACAAATATTTGAACGGTTATAGAACAAGGGGTAGTCAATTGCTAATTATCGGTTATGTTTGAGGTGATCGAAGTATGTGAATGTTTTGAACGGAAACCGGAGCAAGAATTGCTCCCGTTTGTAGAACGATTACCTCCCGAGTTGCCTGCAAAACTTAAAACACAATGCACGCAAATATATATATGCGTTATTGCGAAAATTTAAACATGATGCAAATTCCCTTTGGACTATGAGAGTTGTCTTTGGACGATGAGAATGATGTCCTTAGACTATGACATCCTGGGCCATGAATCGTATGATAAGGGATTCACAGGCCATGAAATGGTGTCCTCGGTCCATGAGGATGGTGCCTCCGGACTATGATGGATTCAGATAATGTGGCGATGTTTCAGCCCATGAAATGCAAGTATGTGGTAATATCGATCATTTGATAGAGGAAACATGTGATGTTTTGCGACATACGACAATGAAGAGAAGTCGTGCTTAACCTTGTGTGAGATGGGGTTAATGATTAACCCTACGTGAATGAAGGCAGCGTTTAGTCTTATGCAATGACGGAGGCAATGCTTAACCTCATACAAAGAATGGAGACAATGCTTAGTCTCGTGCAAAGGAAGGCAGTGCTTAGCCTTATGCAATGATGAGGGTAGTGCTTAGCCGCATGCAAAGAATGGAGACAATGCTTAGTCTCATGCAAGGGAAGGCAATGCTTAGCCTTATGCAATAACGAGGGCAATGCTTAGCCTCATGTAGTGTAGCAGAGACTTTGCTTAGTCTCGTGCAAGGGAAGGTAGTGCCTAGCATTATGCAATAATGGAGAAAGTGCTTAGCCGCATGCAAAGAATGGAGACAATGCTTAGAGGGTGTTTGGATAAGCTTATAAGCTGGTCAAACTAGCTTATAAGCACTTTTCGGCTTATCCATGCGTTTAGTAAAGTTAAAAGTGCTTATAAGCCAAATGTTTATAAGTCAAAAATAAGCCAAAAGCCATAAGCTGGTCACCCCCAGCTTATAAATTTTTAGCTTATAAGCACTTTAAGTTTGACCAAAATTTGTACTATTTTATCCTTAAAATATTATTTTTTTAGAACAAAACTCTTACATCGATACTCACTGCTTCAAGTACTATTTCAACCTAACCCCCCTCCCCCGCCTCTTCAAGTTTGCAATGCTCATTGACTATTTAAGATAAGCAAATTCTCTATTCCTTTGCATATTTATATCTATGTGATTGTGTATTAATCTTTGAACTGTATGTAATAAATGAAGACATATCAAATTTTTGGTGTGTTGCTTTCTAAGTGTTGTGTTGATAAAGACAGTGTTTGTTTCTCTTCAAATATTTTTTCCTATTTAGGTTTATTTTTTAATGGGAAACTTTTATCAATTTATTAATTATTATAACTTATGATTATATGCTTATCATAAAATAAATAATATTTATCATAAAAGTTATTTTATCTAAGCACAGTTGTATTTAAAATAAAATGACAAATAGAATATTTTGTATTTGGATCGATTTGGAATCTAAAATTTTGAAGAAATTACGCCCTTATAAGTATAAACACTTCTAAGGTTATTTTAGTCATTTTAACAGAAAAAGAGCTTATCAACATTTTTTTATCAACTACTGCAGCAACTTATTATCAATTTCAGCACTTGTATCCAAACACGTAACTGCTTATTTATTAAATCAGTTTCAGCACTTAAAAGTAGTTTTCAGCACCTAATGCTTATCAACTACTTCAGATCAGCTAATCCAATTAGGCTCTTAGTCTCATGCAAGGGAAGGTAATGCTTAGCCTTATGCAATAATGAGGGCAGTGTTTAGCCCTATGCAGGAAGAGTAACGATTAAATGTGAGAGGGAAAATGATTCTTAGCTTGACGCGTTTGTGCTTGGCAACTTCTGTTGGTGTGAAGATAGTGATCTTATTGTATGTATATATTTGCGGACGTGCTTGTTATGTTTATTGTGTCTGCATCCAAAGAAAAATCGTGAGTTGTGGGGGATAGGTTGGTTCGTGCCTTCGATTCTTCGTTTTGTCTTGAGGTCTTGTTTGAGTCACCCTGGGTAATGTCTGGCTACTACAGAAAATGAAATTTTCGAAAAATATGCATTTGTGATAAGTCGTTTATATAAAAATTCAATTTGTTCCAAATGTGTGATGATGTAAATAATGTTTGAATCGGAGACTGTGACACGTTTTGAGACATTGCAACCTCCTCATCTCGGAATTTTGAGGACCCTCCTCAAAATTCTGTCCCAGTTTAATGCCTACTTTTGGAAATACTCTTCTTGGTAATCCTTGACATAATGAGATCTCACAACTCGACATCGTGCCCCATCTTCTGACCATAGAGGGGAAGGAAGATTTTATTATGATGTGACCGAACCCATAGGGCTGCCTACGTATCCCCTCTTAAACAGGAATTAGGTCAAGCGTAGTTCAGGTTACATCAAAGAGAAAGTGAAAACATATTCTTAAACATAATATCTCTTGACTACCTCCGAATTGATAGGTTTTGGCCATATTTCTCTATCCATCTATGCAAGGATAAGCGTTCCTCCTATCAGTACTTGATGAACCATGAAAAGGACTTTCCAGTTGGGTGTTGCTTCGTCCTGATGTGGGAAGATTCGTTTCAGTACCAATTGCCCCGGTGTGAATTGGCTTGACCTAACCTTTTTACTGAAAGCTCTTGCCATTATGTTCTGGTAGAGTTGACTATGACACACTACGTTCATTCTTTTACCATCAATGAGAGCTAGTTGTTTATACTGATTCTGTACCCATTCCACGTCGCTGAGCTCGGCCTCTTGTATGATCCTTAAGGAAGGAATTTCCACTTTGGTAGGGATAACAACCTCGGTACCATAGACCAGTAGGTAGGGGTTGCCCTAGTGGACGTTCAAACAGTGGTGCGATGCCCGAGCAAAGCAAATGGTAGCTTTGCGTGCCATTGCTTATAGTTGTCTACTATTTTCCTTAATATCTTCTTGACGTTCTTGTTGGCGGCCTCTACGGCTCCATGCATTTGTGGCCTGTATGTTGTAGAGTTACAATGTGTGATCTTGAATGTTTCACACATAGCTTTCATCAGGTCACTATTAAGATAAGCGGCGTTGCCAGCAATGATTGACTCAGGTACTCCAAATCGACAAATAATGTGGTCCCAAACAAAATCTGCTACGACCTTCTTAGTTACAACCTTATAGGATGCGGCTTCAACCCATTTTGTAAAGTAGTATATAGCCACCAAAATGAACCTATGTCCGTTTGAAGCAGCATGTTCGATTGGTCCAATAAGATCCATGCCCCAAGCAGAGAAAGGCCAGGGAACTCGTTGCATTGAGTTTGTTGGGTAGTACTCGTATCATATCAGCATGTATTTGGCATTGGTGACACTTTTGAACTTATTTGATGCAGTCTGTTTCCATAGTCATCCAAAAATACCCTGCTCTTAATATCTTCTTGGCCGAAACAAAACTGTTCATGTGGGGTCCGCAAGTTCCGGCATGTATTTCTTCGAGCAGTCTAGATGCCTCCTTGGCATTGACACATCGCAATAATCCGAAGTCAGGAGTTCTTCTATACAGAATTTCTCCGCTTTGAAAGAAATGATTGGCCAATCTTCGGAGCATGCGCTTCTGAGTGTGTGTAGCATTCTTCTGATATTCTCCCTTTTCCTAGTATTCCTTGGTGTCGTGGAACCACGAATTTCCGTCAAACTGTTCTTCGACATGAGCACAATAAGCTAACTGCTTATGAATTCCTATTGGGATAGGATCGATGAAATTCTTGTCTGGATGTTGTATCATGGAAGACAAGGTGGCTAATGCATCTGCAAACTCATTCTGAGTCCTTGGAACATGTTTGAATTCTATCTTTGTGAACCTCTTGATCAACTCTTGTACACAATGCAAGTATGGTAATATTTTGGTATACTTGGTAGACCATTCTCCTAGAACCTGGTGCACCAATAGATCAGCAACTCCTGAATGTTCATGTCGACGGCCAACCTAAGTCCCAAAATGCAGGCTTCGTATTCTTCCATATTATTGGTGCATGGGAACCTGAGTTTTGCGTATACCGAGTATTGCTTACCGGTTTCTAATACTAAGACAGTTCTGATGCCCACTCCTTGAAGTTTGTTGCTCCGTCGAAGAACTTCCTCCACCCGTAGTATGCTTCGATAATGTCTTCTCCTACAAATGACACCTCTTCGTTGGGAAAATACGTCTTCAATGGTTTGTATTCTCCGTCTATGAGATTTTCTTCCAAGTGATCAGTCTGCCACTTTGCTAGCTTATCCGGCTATGTAGATGATGTCGAAATCACTCAGCAGTATCTGCCACTTTGCTAACTTATCTGTAGGCATGGATTTCTGAAAGATGTCTTTTAGTGGATCCATCCTTGATATGAGATATGTAGTGTATGCACAAAAATAATGTCTCAAATTCTGGGCTATCCATGTCAAAGCACAGTAGGTGCGTTCCAACAATGAGTACCAGGCTTAGTAGGGCATGAACTTCTTGCTCAGATAATATATCGCCTGCTCTTTCCTCCTAGTTTTGTCATGTTGCCCTAGAATGCAGCCAAAGGCTCCATCCAACACAGACAATTAAAGTAGCAGGGATCTTCCTGGTTGTAGCGGGACCAACATGGGCGGTTTAAATCAATACTCCTTGATTTTGTCGAAGGCTTTCTGACATTCTTCGGTCCAACTTGTTGCAGCATCTTTCCTCAGCATTTTGAAGATTAGCTCATATATCACCGTTGATTGTGCTATAAAACGGTTGATATAATTGAGGTGTCCTAGAAAACTCATCACATATTTCTTATTCTTTGGCGGTGGCAAGTCTTGAATAGCTTTGATTTTTGATGGGTCTAACTCAATACCTCGACGGCTCTCGATGAAACCTAACAACTTTCTAGCAGGGACTCTGAAGGCACATTTTGCAGGGTTCAACTTCAAATTGTATTTTCGAAGCCAATCGAAAAATTTCTTTAGGTCTGCTATGTGATCCGAACTCCTTTTAGACTTGATGATAACATAATCCACGTACACTTCTATTTACATGTGTATCATGTCGTGGAAGATAGTGGTCATGGGTCTCATGTTGGTGGACCCAGTATTCTTCAATCCAAACGGCATCATTTTGTAATAATATACCCCTTATGGTGTGATAAAGGCGGTATTTTCAGCATCCTCTTCGTCCATCTAGATCTGATGATATCCTGTGAAGCAATCCACAAAGGATTGGAGTTCATGCTTGGCGCACTTGTCGATTAGTATGTGTGTGTTAGGCAATGGGAAATCATCCTTAGGACTTGCTATGTTCAGATCTCGATAATCGACACATACTTTAACTTTCCCATCTTTCTTTGGAACCGGCACAATGTTGGCTAACATGGTCGGGTATTCGACCACTCGGAGAACCTTGGATTTAATTTGTTTGGTGACCTTCTCTTTTATCTTTAAACTCATATCTCGCTTAAATTTCCTGAGCTTCTGTTTTACCGGTGGACACATAGGATTGGTGGGTAGCTTGTGAGCTACTATGGATGTGCTTAACCCAGTCATATAATTATAGGACCATACGAAAATGTCCTCATATTCCTTTAGGAACCTGGTATACTCTTCTTTCTCTAACGGTGATAGATGAATGCTTATATGAGTTTCCTTGACTATTTTAGAATCCCCTAAGTTAATGGCCTCAGTTTCCTCCAAATTAGACTTTGGTTTGTTCTCACAATTCTCTACTTCTTTGATAATTTCCTCAAGTATTACATCATCTTCCAGATCTTCCGAACCGATGTCCTTATGTTGCGTTGTCTCATTACATGTCACAGTCGTAGGTTCATCGGGATATATAATAATTATGTTGAAAAGAATGTAGAAAGATAATAATAAATATGAAAAGCACTAATGCATTAATAAAACTTTAAAATGTCAACAAGTACAACTCGATGGCTCAAGTAATTATTTCAAAACAAAATACTGAAAATGTCTTAAATGCTTAAAATAATTTGAAATTATGTCATGCTAATTTGCCAGGCTACCTAGGAACTCGGCGAGCCCGGGATGGTGCAGCGGTCCAGTTCTTGAGAACAGTTCCTTCTTCCATTGTTTGAATGGTAAGGTCTTCCTCCTCCTCCTTCTTAACAATTACACTACAATTCATGTCTTCTTCATCCAGAAATAGCTTTCTCATACCGACCAAAATCTCATCTTCCTCGGATCCCCACGTTATGTCAGCCTGACAAAATGTCTGGTGTGGAGGTGGTACGGGTTATTCCAGCGGTAATAATGAGCGCGCCATGGCGGTATCCAAAACTGATGTTCTTGTACGGTATATTCATACCTGAGTCCAAAGGTCGTTCTATGATACTGTGGTTATATGGGTTTAGTGATCCCCTAAACATTTTTGCCGAGACCCTTTGGTTCATATCCCATCCACAACAATATGCTTTCTATCTTCTTGCTCCACCATTGATCCTTTTCAATTGCGTTCACCCACTCAAAACGGTGATATGTTTTTCCCCCTAACTTCCTCCTATTTTTGATGACTGGAATAGTCAGGTTGGTGTAGATAGGGCTACTTCCGTATCCATGAATGATCACCTCCTGATGATTTCATTCAAACTTCACAGCTTGGTGCAGAGTAGAAGCCACTGCCCCAGATGTATGTATCCATGGTCGTCCCAACTACAGGTTGTAAGTAGCAGATATATCTAGCACTTGGAACTTAACATCAAACCAAGTCGGGCCCATCTGTTGATCAAGGTTGATTTCCCCGATAGTGGCTCTCTGAGATCCGTCAAATGCCTTCACATTCATGCTTCCCATTCGTATCTCGTGCAGACCCTTACCTAATCTTTTTATAGTGGTCAGTGGACATATGTTTAGACTCAAACCTCCATCTATCAGGACCCTGGCAATGAACTTGTCCTCGAATTGCATTGTGATCTGCAATGCCTTGTTGTGACTCAATCCTTCTGGCAGTAATTCATCTTTGTAGAAAGTGATTTTATGACTATCCAGTACCTTCCCGACCATGTTAGCCATCTCTCTACTGGTGATGACGGTGGGTACATAAGCTTCACTCAACACTTTCATCAAGGCATTCTTGTGTGTGTTTGAATTTTGCAACAATGATAAAATGGATATCTGAGCAGGAGTCTTATTCAAGTGGTCAACAATGGAGTATTCCCTTTCTTATATCTTTCTCCAAAGGTCGTCAATACCAGTCTCAACAACAGGTGGTTTAGGTACAGATTCTTTGCATGTTCCTCCTAGATTCTCAGGTGTGTAAACTTTGCCAGTTCTAGTCATACCTTGCGCGGTACCTGTTTCTTCCATTTTGGCTTTTCCCTTTCTCCTTTCTTCCACAACATAATCACATGGGATGGCATCAGACTTGTACGATGGTGTGGGAGCTACCATTACAGTGAAGGGTATAGCTACCTTAACTTCAAATGGCTTCTGGGTTTGTACCACAACTGGCGTGAGTGTGACCGAAGATGTTTTAGGAGCGTCCCCCTCTCAAATGAGTCCAATGGACCTTTCCTGATCCCATTCCTCGTCAGTTTCTATCATGTTCACTCCGCCACCTCTGTGATCCGGGAGAGAGTTATTGTGGACATTTGCTGCAGCTTCCTTTGCTTGTATAACCATAGTGTCGATGATTGTCTAAATCTTGTCTTTCAACGTGCGACATTCCTCAATGGTATGACCCTTCATGCCTGAATGATAAGCACATGTTTTATTGGGGGTTGATCCATTTGGGAAGGATTTTCCACAGCAACAGCAGGAATAGGGGTGACATAACTAGTGGCCTTCAATCTCTCATACAGTTAGGCTATGGGTTCAGCAATTGGGGTGTATTATCTAGGAGTTCTGCGGTCAAAATAAGGATGCGACTTTGGGTAGTTTTGGCAAACGGGTGAAGGTGAATGGTTATATATAGGTTGAGTGTTGTAGGTATGGTAGGTGGTGGCAGGGTATTGGTATTTTGGGGGTGAGGGTTGATATATGGGTGGAGGTATTTGGTATGTGAGGGGAGACTTAAGGCCCTGGGCTACCATCACAACACCCACTTCTTTCTTCTTTGAAATACCTCCTGATTGCAAGGCTTTATTTGTGGCTTGCAGCGCCTCGAAATTAGTCACCATCCCGCTATTGATTCCTTCTTCTATTCTTTATCCCAACTTGATGATGTCTGAGAACTTGTGATTCTCAATGACCATCAATCTTTCATAATACTGCGGATCTTGAGCTCTAACACAGAACTTGTTCATTTGTTCTTCTTCAAGTGCTGGTCTTACCTTTGTAGCCTATGATCTCCAATGAGTAACATACTCGTGGAAGGTTTCTGTTGGCTTCTTCTTGAGGTTTTGAATATAGAAAATGTCTGGCGCACTTTCTGTGTTGAACCTGAATCTATCCATGAAATCTGATGCCATACTTACCCAATTTGCCCACTTCTTTGGGTTTTGACTGATATACCAAGATAAGGCGTCTCCTGTAAGACTTCGCATGAACAACTTCACGAGGATTTATTCATTCTTACCTACTCCTACAAGCTTGTCGCAGTATGTTCTTAGATGCACCTTCGGATTACCAGTGCCATCAAATATTTTAAACTTTGGAGGTTTGTAACCCTCTGGAAGTTCCACATCTGTATGAATACACAAATCTTCGTAATTCAGACCTTCAACGCCTTTCCCACCTTCAACACTCTGGACTCTCCCTGTGAGTTTCTTGAGTTCCTCCGCTATGTTTTTGATGAGCAAGTCCTTCTTAGTCGGTTCGGGTATGTATAGAGTTTTCTGCAGGGTATGGGGTAAGGTTTCCACATATATAAGATTGCTTTGATAAGTCCCTAGAACTTGGGTATATGGGTGGTCATTGGTTGAGTTTTGGGATCGGACATAGGTTGTGGTGCGTTTTCGGGAGTGTGATAAGTGGTGGTTTGCGGGTATTGAGCGGGATGATGGTGATGTTGTTGAGGGGTTTGTATTGATGGTGGGTTAAGGTTCTGGGGAGGTGCAGGATTATGATACTGGTGTGGTGTGGGAGGATTTGGAGCTATGGGTGGTGGATTCAGGTTTTGTGTGTTTTGTGGTGGTGTTTGATTCTGGGTAGTCATGTTTGCTGGTTGATGTCGGGAACATTGAGAGTAAGAGAAAGGTTTGCCAGATTTTGCACCTGCTTAAACTCGCCTTGTAGTTCTAGGATTTTCTGCTCCAAATGTAAGACCAACTCATTCTGCCCCGGAGTGTTTCTATCATCTGAAGTTTTAACATTTTCCGCCACAACAGCATTATCTTTCCGGATACCACTTAAATTATCTATTTTCCCTTTGCCCTTGCTTTTGCTTTTTGGGTCGCTAGGTGGAGGACCTCTGGATCTAGTGTGGTATGCTGATGATGACAGTATGCACGAACCAACCTTTGGGAATGAGAGTTATCAAAAATAAAGAAAAAGCAAAAGTTAACCAAGTCAGTAAGGTGAAATAAAAGATTATTCGCAATATTTAAACATGTTTCACGAAGTCATGCAATAATTCACGTCCTAATTTGGGGGACCTCATTGTGCTTGAGGTAAGACTAAGCGACGCATAGACTTGGAAAAAATTGATGCCAACTTTGCTTCATTTCATTAATGCAAAAATAAGCCAAAACAAATTTTCACTAAATCGACAATAATAATGAAGTCACTAATGGCATTAGGCATTATTACATCAAAATCTAATCTAAGCTAGAAAGTAGTAAAGAACATCATCTCTTAATCTACTTGGTCCCTCAAGGATCTTCTCCGTGCTTTGCTCTCTTGACCCTATCAATCATGTTCCCCAGATCGCGCATGTCCATCAATAAGTAAGCTTTTGCCAGCTTTCCTCCTTCATTATCGTCCATGCCCTCACAATCCCAAAGTCTCTTTCTCATCTTCCCTTCAAGCTCCATTATTCCTGCTCCAAATATTCTAACCTCTTTGTTGACTTAGTGGCAATCTCTTTCCATTCCCTTATTGCCTCCATGTTTACTTTGTGCTGCTCCAGATGCTTAGCTTCGGACTCTAACACCCTTTTACATAGCCTCTTATACTTCACATGTGCCTCAGCTACTTTATCTATGATCTATCATTCAGATTGACTCCTGGTTTGACGTCCCCAGCTACGTCATCTTCTAACCATGATAGATAGTAGTAGATATGGCTGGCGTGATACCTGTTTGGCTCAATGGTTTCTCCTTCCACGATGATCTTTTGGTTCCACACGTGTTGTGCTTCGAGCTTAAATGAGATGACATCTCCCTTGAAATCTGCCTTGTACTGGACCACGTTGGAAACCCGAGGTATGACTTGTTTTCTTCCCGCTTGCCTTATTACCCTTATAGGAGCGTAAGGGTAGATGCCTCGCACCCCGATCAAAAACAGGTGAGTAGTCCTTTTTGATCTAATGATGAACTCATTACTAGGAAACCATTCAAACATCCAATGCACCTGCTCGTCTATCAGATTGCTGAAGAAATGCACCCAACCTACAACATTTCCAGGTTTTGCAAACCTGTCTAGAATAAACGCCATTTTATTTGGGTGATGGTTATTTATATAGTCATTCAGTGGCCTTCGCAGAAGCTTTTGACGGTACTCTCCCTTCTGAAAGTATTCAAACAGCCAAACTTGTAGCAATAGATTACAACCCTCTAAGTGTCTGAATCCCTGCTTGCACCGATACAGAGCACGTTACATCTCAACTAAGATCATGGAGATGATAGTATAAGTTTGTCCTTCGATACCATCTATTAAGGTCCTGGCGACCATGGCTAAGTGAGTATGAATTATTCCTCCTTGCATCGGAAAGATCAACAACCACAGGAAGCAGACAATGAAAGCATAAACCTGGCGATGCACCCATCCCAAAGAAGTAATGGCTAGTTCATCATGATGAAGATGATATGACTTACTATGCCCATAATGTTCATAAAGAAACTCAAAAGGGATGTATGATTTCTTTAGATAAAGCAGTTCATCATTCTTCTTAAAACCCAACATTTTTAGAAAACCGCGAGGAGTGCGATTTTCTGGCATTAGCAGTCTCAGACTATCCTATGGTAACTTGGCGAAACCCCCTATTTCTTCCAGGGTATGAGTCATTTCTATATTGCCAAATCGAAAAACAACTCTTTTCTCGTCCCAGAACATGGTAGCGGCCTCAATCAATTCCCTATTTGGTCAAATGTTCACCAAAGATGACAAGTCACCAAGTACTCTCCTCACATGATTTTTATCACAAGGTTCAAGGTCTTTCCACCAGTCAAGTAGCAAAGGCGGGATATTCTGGACCATATCGACCTGGGGATTTCGTGCTTCATTTTCTGCAAACAAATAAGAGTTAGCCCTCCCCCCCCCTTCATGTTTGACTATTTATGCAGTAATGATCAACATGTTGGGACATTTTCTCCAAGTGATGCACATAATATGATAGTGTCCATTGGGATTGTGGAAATCCCATCGAACTTTGGACAAGGTTTTATCTAAGTGGCTTGTTACGTTAATGACGTCTCAATCTATACTAGACTTAGCATGATGCATGTACATTTCAAATCAGAGCGTGGTTTCTAGAAGGGTCTAAACTGGTACTCTCAAGTGGACTACTTGAGAGGGAAAGGCACCGAACCATCGACTGCACTGTTGATCGACTAGTCTATCACAAATAAGCCTTTCCGATTTAAAAAGGTGATTTCAGGAAAGCACGGACACTCATCAAGCGCCGCTATGTTGATAATAGGCACGAGTGAAGTATGATATGGAGCATGCTTTATGCAGAAATAGTAACACGTTGCCAAGTATTTGCATGATAAGAATACATAAAAGCAGTAAATAACATAGTAAAGGTGAACATGAAAAAAAGAAAAAAGAAAATAAAGACAAAAAGAGAAGTCAGCTTAGCTCATAAAAATGTGCGAGGATATAATGAAGCAAGTAGGGAAATGGGGACGGGAGAATCATGATATAGTAATCTTATACACAATGAAGGAAATGGAGAGAGGTCATACATGTCATAGCAAATAAAGGAGAATAAAGGGAGGGATGTGCATGTCATAGCAATTTAAACAAATATAGGAGAATAAGGAGAGGGATGTACATATCATATAAATTTAAACAAATTTAGGAAAATAAGATAAATAACCCACATAAGTCAAATTCGTTATGGTGAGAGCCTAAATATATCCCTAGCATAGTCGCCATGCTGTCGCGCCCTGTTTTCTCGTGAAAGCAGGCCTCGACATGTGACAACTCTTTTAAAAGGAGGTATTAAAAGAGAAGAGTCGCCACCTAACGATTTTTAAAGTGTGTTAGGGCACCTATTCTCAAATAATTCTGTTTGACTAGTCCATGTCACCAAATATCGGGTAAGGGCTCAAATTGCCTCAAAGAGAAGGTGTTAGACACTCTTTGAGGTCCACAACTGTGGGTCTCGGCCGAATTTTAAACTATGTGGATTATGTGATTAGGCTAGAAGTCGAAGAGTCTTATCATAACACATGAGAATCGGTACAAATCACAAATCTTTAATGATTACAAGGATACAACTACATTGGTCTAAGTTAGGTGACTGAGTGTAAATAACAAGTATATAAAGAAAGGGGGCCCTAAGTTTTTTAGCCTAAAGGATCATCCCGTGAAACATAAATAATATTTCGCAACTCCCTTGTGGTAGGGGGTTGCTCATATTATTCAGTGGGCACATACTATCATCTCCTACTACCCAATTAATATATTGAAGTTGTTACTTAAAGGCGTTCTAATTCAATTCTAAACCGTACCATATGTGTGCACTACCTGTCCCATGCCTATAGTCTAGAAGGCTTTGGACCTACTATTAGGTGGTTCTAGACTTTACTTAGGTTCCTCAAAATGATAAAATTATCAAAACAGATAGGACTGCACACAATAGCAATGAAAGGCTCAAGTTAACCTCCACATATAAGCACAAAAGCACACGATCAGATTTCATGTTACGCAGTAGACAGTTTCAGGATTAAGACATGTTTGAGTCGTTAAATCCTATAGGCATGATTCCTATGTGATTCTGATTTCTGGTATTATGCCTGCAGTACTTGTCACAACCCAAAATTCCCACCTTCAGGATCATGATGGCGCCTAACATTTCACTTGCTAGGAAAGCCAACGTTAAAATAATCTTAACTATTTTAAAGCAAATTTAATTAAATAGAAGTCAAATTACTGAAATAAAGAGCGGAAGACCATAAATACCGAATTATCAACATACATCCCCGAATCTGGTGTCACAAGTGCACGAGCTACTAGGATAATACAAATAAAGGTCTGAATAAAATTCAAGTTGTTTGAAAGATAATACACAGCTGAGATAAAAAAAAAAGGAATTAAGAACTGCGAACGTTGTGCAATTATACCTCAAGTCTCTTCTGAATAGCTGAATCCGAGCACGTCTATGGTACGCTACTGGGACTAACTCCAAAATATGCACAAGAAGTGCAAAGTGTAGTATCAGTACAACCGACCCCATGTATTGGTAAGTGTCGAGCCTAACCTCGACGAAGTAGTGACGAGGCTATGACAAGACACGTACATAATCAACCTGTACAAGTATATACAAATACAAAGTAACAATAATACAATAAATAACAATTTATCAATTGGGAGGGAACATGCTAAGGGGGATGATATAATAATTTCAGCAGGAGGAGTGTCACTTAGCATCCAATTAATTCATCAACAATAAAATGAGCAAATGATAATATGAAAGTGGCACGGCACCACCCTTCGTGCTTTTACTCTCATTTGGCACGGCCTCACCCTTCGTGCTTTTACACTATCTAAAAATGACACGGCATCACCCTTCATGCTTTTACACTCTCTAAAAATGACACGACATGACCCTTCGTGCTTTTACACTCACAAATGGCACGGCAACACCCTTCGTGCTTTTACACTAACAAATAGCACGACAACACCCTTCGTGCTTTTACACTCTTCCTTACTATGACAATGATATTATGAATAATTAAAATGGAACGGCATCACCCTACGTGCTTTTACACTCTTCCTTACCATGAAAATAATAATATAAATTCGAAAGAATATTTAAATATGGGAATATACACTTACCAATCAATTCAATACCAGAATACCGACTTCACCTTCCAAAATATTCAACAATAATTAAATGAATAATAATTTCACAACTAATGATCAAATAATCAATAATAAACTTAAGCAGGAATATCTTAATTAAATAGATAATTATTCACAATAAAAAAATTTCACCCGCATGATTTGACTCAACCACAACGCATAAGTACTCGTCACCTCACATATACGTTGTACCCGCACATTAGATCATGTTGCAAATAGACAAATAAGTCCTACTCCCTCAAGTTAAGGTTACCCACAACAATTACCTTGCTTGCAACCAAATTCAAGAATCCAATAAACCTTTGCCTCGCGAATTCGTGTCCGAAATCTTCAAATCGCGTCATAAACAATTCACTAAACTCAATACAAATCGTAGGAATTAATTCCATATGAATTTACTAATTTTCCGGATTAAAATCCAAAATTCATCTCAAAAATCATTAGTGGGGCCCACATCTCGAACCTCAAAAAAACTTACAAAATCCGAACACCCGTTCTGAGACGAGTCCAACCATACAAAAATTACCAAATTCCAATGTCAAATGGACTTTCAAATCTTAATTTTTTGTTTTTTGGAAAGTTTTACAAAAATTCCAATTTCTTCAATCTAAATCTGAAATAAATGATGAATATAGACATGGATTTATAAAATATGATCACTTTTCGTTATAGAATACTTATCCAATTCAAAGTCGTGAAAAATCCCCTTGGAATCGCCTAAATCCGAGACTCAAAATACAAAAATGAGTAAAAATGGCTAACTTCCGATTTTATGGGCTCTGTCCAGGCTTTTCCGCATCTGCAAACGCTTGACCGCATCTGCGGTTTCCGCTATTGCGGAAATGAGGCCGCTTCTGCGGGATGAGGCACTTCTGCGGACAAGAAGCCGCATATGCGGCATTGCAGATGCGGCAAAAGTTCCGCATTTGCGCACACTACCCAACCCCTTTCCCTTTCACTTCAGCAAGGCAAAACTCGCTTCTGCGAGCTCGCATCTGCGGTCTAAAATCCGCAGGTGCGATTACACCAGAAGGCCAAAATTTTATATTTTTCCTTAAGTCCAAATTTTGATCTGTTAACCATCCGAAATCCACCCGAGGCCCCTGGGACCTCAACCAAATATACCAACAAGTTCTAAAACATAACACAGACTTACTCGGGGTCTCAAATCACATCAAACAACATCGAAATTACAATTCACACCTCGATTCGAACTTTTAAGTTTTCAAACTTTTCAATTTACAAATCTTGTGTCGAAACATGTTAAATAAATTCGGAATGAGTTCAAATTTGGCACACAAGTCGTAAATGACATAATGGAGCTATTCAAATTTCCAGAATCAGATTCCGGCCCCGATATCAAAAAGTCAACTCCATGGTCAAACTTGAAAATCTTTAGCCTTTAAATTTCTAGTTTCCGTTAAATGGTCATAACTTAAGTTAGGGACCTCCAAATTAAATTTCGGACATACGCCCAAGTCCTAAATCACGATACGGATCTACCGGAACTGTCAAAACACTGATCCAGATTCGTTTTCTCAAAATGTTGACCAAAGTCAACTTAGTTGAGTTTTAAGGCTCTATTTCACATTTTAATCAATTTTTCATATAAAAACTTTTCGAAAAATTATACGGACTGCGCACGCAAGTCGAGGAATAATAAATAGTACTTTTTGAGGTCTTAGAATATAGAATTAATTATTAAATTTAAAGATGACCCTTTGGGTCATCACATTCTCCACCTCTAAAACAAACGTTCGTCCTCGAATGGAATTAGAAAAGTACCTGAGTTGGTGACAAGGTGTAGATAATTACTCGACATGTACGACTCGAACTACCAAGTAGAGGCTTCTACCGGCTAACCTCTCAATTGCACTCATACTGAAGGGTAACTCTTAGACCTCAACTGTCGGACCTGCCAGGCTAGAATAGCCACCGGCTCCTCCTCGTAAGTCAAATCTTTGTCCAATTGGACTGAACTGAAATCTAATACATAGAACGGATAACCATGATATTTCTGGAGCATAGACATATGGAACACCGGATGAACCGCTAATAAACTAGGTGGTAGTGCAAGTTTGTAGGCTACTTCACCCACCCTTTCAAGAATTTCAAAGGGTCCAATATACCTAGGGCTCAACTTTCCCTTCTTTCCGAACCTCATTACACCTTCCATAGGTGAAACCCAGAGCAATATTCTTTCTCCAACCATGAATGCAATATCACGGAGCTTGCAGTCAGCATAATTCTTTTGCCTAGACTGAGCTGTGCGAAGTTGGTCCTGAATAACTTTGACCTTATCCAAGGCATCCTGTACTAAATCGGTACCCAACAACCGAGCCTCTCCCGGTTCAAACCAGCCAACTGGCAAACGACATTGCCTTCCGTATAATACCTTATATGGAGCTATCTGAATGCTCGACTGGTAATTATTATTATAAGCAAACTCCGCAAGTGGAAAGAATTGATCCCAAGAATCTCCAAAGTCTATAACACAAGTGTGAAGCATATCTTCCAATATCTGAATAGTGCACTCTGACTGTCCGTGTGTCTGTGGATGAAATGTTGTACTCAACTCAATCCGCGTGCCTAAATCACATTGTACAGCCCTCCAAAAGTATGAGGTAAACTGTGTACCTCGAGCTGAAATAATAGACACGGGCACACCGTGAAGGCAGAAAATCTCACGGATGTAAATTTCAGCTAACCGCTCTGTAGAATAGGTAACTGCCACTAGAATGAAATGTGCTTACTTAGTCAACCTGTCCACAATGACCCAAACTGCGTCGAATTTTCTCTGAGTCCATGGGAGCCCAACAACAAAATTCATAGTGATGCGCTCCCACTTCCACTCAGGAATTTCTAACATCTGAAGCAAACCACCAGGTCTCTGATGCTCGTACTTAACTTGCTGACAATTCAGACACCGAGATACATATGCAACTATATCCTTCTTCATTCTCCTCCACCAATAATGTTTTCGCAAATCTTGATACATTTTGGCGGGAGCTGGATGAATAGAATACCTAGAACTGTGGGCCTCTTCCAGAATTAATTCACGAAGCCCCTCCATATTAGGTACACAAATACGACCATGCATCCGTATAACTCCATATTTCCCCACAACAACCTGTTTGGCATCACCGTGCCACACCGTGTCCTTAAGGACAAGTAAATGAGGATCATCATACTGCCTCTCTCTGATGCGCTCATATAAAGAAAACTGAGCGACTGTGCAAGCTAAAACCCGACCGGGCTCTGAAATATCTAACCTTACAAAATGATTAGCTAAAGTCTGAACATATGCAGCTAACGGTCTCTCACCAACCGAAATATATGCAAGACTGCCCATACTCACAGCCTTTCTACTAAAAGCATCAACCACCACATTGGCCTTTTCGGGGTGATACAAAATAGTGATATCATAATCTTTCAACAACTCCAACCATCTTCTCTGCCTCAAATTGAGATCTTTTTGTCTAAACAGATACCGCAGGCTATGATGATCAGTAAATACCTCACACGAGACACCGTAAAGGTAATGTATCTAAATCTTCAAAGCGTGGACAATGGCTGCCAATTCTAAGTCATGAATAGGATAATTCTTCTCATGAACTTTTAACTGCCGCGACGTATATGCAATCACCCTGCCATCTTGCATCAATATTGTACCAAATCCAGCACGAGATGCATCACAATACACCATATAAGATCCTGAACATGTGGGTAATACTAACGCTGGCGCTGTAGTCAACGCAGTCGTGAGCTTCTAAAAGCTCAACTCACACTCGTCTGACCATCCGAATGGAACATCTTTTTGGGTCAGTCTGGTCAATGGGCTTGCTATAGATGAAGATCCCTCCACGAACCGATGATAATAACCTGCCAAACCCAAGAAACTCCGGATCTCTGCAACTGAAGTAGGTTTAGGCTAATTCTGAACAACCTCAATCTTCTTAGGATCTACTTTTATGCATTATGCCGATACAACATGCCCCAAAAAGGCAACTGAGTCTAACCAAAGTCTGAAGCACACTCCGAAGATCCTGTTCATGCTCCTCTCGACTGCTGGAGTAAATCAAGATATCATCAATGAATACAACCACAAAAGAATCCAAATAGGGTCTGAACACCCGATTCATCAAATCCATAAATGCTGCTAGGGCATTTTTCAACCCAAATGACATCACTAGGAATTCGAAATACCCATACCGACTCCGAAAAGCTATCTTAGGGACATCAGATGCCCTAATTTTCAACTGATGGTAACCAGACCTCAAGTCGATCTTTGAAAACACCTTGGCACCCTGAACCTGGTCGAATAAGTCATCAATTCTTAGCAGTGGATACTTGTTCTTGATAGTATCCTTGTTCAACTGTCGATAATCTATACACATTTGCATTGGACCATCTTTCTTCTTTACAAATAATACTAGTGCACCCCAGGGCGAGACACTAGGTCTAATGAATCCTTGATCAAGCAAGTCTTGTAACTGCTCCTTTAATTCTTTCAACTCCAGCGGGGCCATACGGTATGGTGGGATAGAAATGGGCTGAGTGCCCGGAGCTAAATCAATACAGAAGTCAAAATCTCTGTCGGGTGGCATCCCTGGTAGATCTGCAGGAAATACATCTGGAAATTCATGGACAACTGGATTTGAATCCACAGAAGGAACTTTCGCCCTGGGATCGCGAATATAAGCCAAATAAGCTAGACACCCCTTCTTGGCCATACACCGAGCCTTCATATATGAAATAACCCTGCTAGTGGAATGACCAAGAGTTCCTTTCCACTCTAATCGAGGTAACCCCAGCATGGCTAGGGTCACCTTCTTGGCATGACAATCTAATATAACATGATAAGGTGATAGCCAATCCATACCCAAGTAGATAAGAAATGCAATAACCAAAACACACACTGGCTAGTTTTCCTCATACCGCGTGTACACCATCAATAGAGAAAAATGATAGGCTGACCCTAAGGGGATGGATCCTTATCCAGATGCTGCACGGACAGCTCACGTGTAATATATATCCTATGCATGGACAACTCACATGCTAACATAACTCATATCCACACAGACAACTCTGGTCATATCAACCCAATCCATATCACATAGAAAGCATATACAAAAATACCTGTACATGAACAATGGAGCTCAATTTACATACTCATGGACAGATATAACTTACATGCTAAAGTGTAGGCATGTGCGAAGTGTGCTACCACAGTTCTAGTGAGTTGATTGCGCTACAAGAATTGCAACTAACATGTTTCAACAAGAGATCAACAAACAAATAATCTTTAACATGATTCAACTATCTTACAAAGGGAATTCAACATAAGAAGTATGATAATGTGAAGCTTAGCAATCAATTCAAGGAATATAATAGCCTAATCACTACCCCGAGCATGGATAATACCCCGGTGTACGCACACACCTCTAACAGCCTGACCTCTACCTCTAGCTACCTTACCCCTACCTCTAGCTGGCTGAGCAGGCGGTGAAGCAACCAGTGCTGGAATCATAGCATGAGAGCCCTGCTGCTGCATGCTGCCCTGAAATCTGGGGCAGAATCTAGCAATGTGCCTCGGATTACCACAAGTATAACAGGACCTCGGCTGCTGTGACTACTGACCCTGAAATTGTCCCTGTCGACCTGAGTAACCACCCTGAAAACTCTGGATCAGAGGTGCACTAATAGAAGCTGGTGGTGTAGTGTAGGATACCTGGAGTGCTGAATGAAATGGCCTGGGAGGATGACCCCTACCAAAATTACCCCTGCCTCCAAACGAGGCACCACTGAACCCATCGAACTAACGAGGCCTCTTATCAGACCCATGCCCTTTTCTCCTGTGCAAGAACCACCTTGATTCTCCTAGCAACATTAGCAGCCGCCTGAAAATAAATCTCACTTCCGGTCTCCTTGGCCATCTGAAGCCTAATATGGTAAGTAAGTCCCTCAATAAACCTCCTCACTCTCTCTCCTTCAGTAGGAAGTAAAAGGAGAGCATGATAGGCTAGATCCATAAAACGAGACTCATATTGAGTAACAGTCATACTGCCTTGCTGTAGACGCTCAAATTGCCTGCGGTAATCCTCTATCAATGTGATAGGGAGGAATTTCTCTAGAAATAGCCGTGAAAACTGCTCCCAAGTCAGTGTAGGCGACCCAGCTGGTCTGGTCAACATAAAATCTCTCCACCACCTCTTAGCGGAACCCGTCATCTGAAATACAGCAAAATCGACCTCATTGGTCTTAACTATACCCATGTTCCAAAGTACCTCATGGCAGCGGTCAAGATAATCCTGTGGGTCCTCAGAAGGTGTACCACTGAAGTGAACTGGAAAGATCTTAGTAAACTTATCCAGTCTCAATAAGGCCTTAGAAGACATGGCAGGCCTATCATCGGTCTGTACCGCAACAACTGGCTGCACTACTCCAACTAGTGGGGCTGCTGGAGCCTGATACTATGAAGCCATTTGCTTCGGGGCGGGGGTAGTGGGAGTCTGTGCTCCTCTCCCAGCCTGTGAGACGACTGGTGCCATTAGAATTGTACCATTCTGGTCCACACCCTCCATAAGACTCACCAAACGGACTAAAGGGTCCTGAAGCACTGGAGTAGCTATAAATCCTTCCGGGACCTGATCTGGTCCAACTGGTACAGTCTTAACGGGAACCTCCTCCTGAAGATCCACCTGAGGTTCTACAACAGGTGCTGCTGCTCGAGCTCTAGACTGAGCTCTACCTCTTCCTCGGCCTCTAGCATGACCTCGGCCTCGACCTCTACCCCTGGTCATAGTTGCCATAGGGGGTTCTGGTCCCTGTCCATCGGTTGATGTATTACGTGTCCTCGCCATCTGCGAGAGAATAAGAATAGAATGGTTCAATTATCGATGATAGAATAAAATCGCACGACAGAATAAGAAAGAAGTGATATTGTTCCTAAACTTTATAACCTCTGAAAGATAAGTACAAACGTCTCCATACCGATCCTTCAGACTTTACTATACTTGCTCGTGACTCGTGAGATCTATGTAACCTAGAGCTCTGATACCAACTGTCACAAACCAAAATTCCCCCCCCCCCCTTTAGGATCGTGATGGCGCCTAACATTTCACTTGGTAGGCAAGCCAACGCTAAAATAATCTTAAATATTTTAAAGCAAATTTAATTAAATAGAATTCAAATTACTGAAATAAAGTGCGGAAGACCATAAATACCGAATTATCAAAATACATCCCTGAATCTGGTGTCACAAGTGCACGAGCAACTAGGATAATACAAATAAAGGTTTGAATAAAATTCAAGTTGTTTGAAAGATAATACACAGCTGAGATAAAATAGAAAGGGACTTCAGAACTGCAAACGCTGTGCAGTTATAACTCAAGTCCCTTCTGAATAGCTGAATCCGAGCACGTCTATGGTACGCTATTGGGACCAACTCTAAAATCTGCACAAGAAGTGCAGAGTGTAGTATCAGTACAACCGACCACATGTACTGGTAAGTGCCGAGCCTAACCTCGACGAATTAGTGACGAGACTATGACAAGACACATACATAATCAACATGTACAAGTATATACAAATACAAAGTAACAATAATACAATAAATAACAATTTATCAATTGGGAAGGAACATGCTAAGGGGAATGATATAACAATTTCAGCAGCAGAAGTGTCACTTAGCAGCCAATTAATTCATCAACAATAAAATGAGCAAATGATAATATGAAAGTGGCACGGCACCACGCTTCGTGCTTTTACTCTCATTTGGTACGGCATCACCCTTCGTGCTTTTACACTCTCTAAAAATGACACGGCATCATCCTTCGTGCTTTTACACTCACAAATGGCACCGCAACACCCTTCGTGCTTTTACATTCACAAATGGCATGACAACACCCTTCGCGCTTTTACGCTCTTCCTTACTATGACAATGATATTATGAATAATTAAAATAAAACGGCATCACCCTACGTGCTTTTACACTCTTCTTTACCATGAAAATAATAATATAAATTCAGAAGAGTATTTAAATGTGGGGATATAAACTTATCAATCAATTCAATACCAGAATACCGACTTTACCTTCCAAAATATTCAACAATAATTAAATGAATAATAATTTCACAACTAATGATCAAATAATCAATAATAAACTTAAGCAGGAATATCTTAATTAAATAGATAATTATTCACAATAAACAAATTCCACCCGCATGATTTGACTCAACCACAACGCATAAGTACTCGTCACCTCACATATACGTTGTACCCGCACATTAGATCATGTTGCAAATAGACAAATAAGTCCTACTCCCTCAAGTCAAGGTTACCCACAATACTTACCTCGCTTGCAACCAAATTCAAGAATCCAATAAACCTTTGCCTCGCGAATTCGTGTCCGAAATCTTCAAATCTAGTCATAAACAATTCACTATACTCAATACAAATCGTGAGAATTAATTCCATATGAATTTACTAATTTTCCGGATTAAAATCCGAAATTCATCTCAAAAATCATTAGTGGGTCCCATGTCTCGAACATTAATCATTAGTGGGTCCCATGTCTCAAAAATTCGAACACCCGTTCCGAGACGAATCCAACCATACAAAAATTACCAAATTCCAATGTCAAATGGACTTTCAAATCTTAATTTTTCATTTTTTGGATAGTTTTACAAAAAATTCATTTTCTTCCATCTAAATCCGAAATAAATGATGAATATAGACATAGATTTATGAAATATAATTACTTTTGGTTATAGAACACTTACCCAATTCAAAGTCGTGAAAAATCCCCTTGGAATCGCCTAAATCCGAGACTCAACTCAAAAATGAGTAAAAATGGCTAACTTCCGATTTTGTGGGTTCTGTCCAGGCCTTTCCGCATCTGCGGCTTCCGCTTTTGTGGGATGGGGCACCTCTGTGGACAAGAAGCCACTTCTGCGGCTTCGCAGATGCGGCAAACATTCTGCACCTGCGGACACTGCCCAACCCCTTCCCTTTCGCTTCTGCGAGGCAAAACTCGCTTCTGCGAGCTCTCAACTGCGGTCTAAAATCCGCAGGTGCGATTACACCAGAAGGCCAAAATTTCAGATTTTTCCTTAAGTCCAAACTTTGATTCGTTAACCATCCGGAATCCACCCGAGGTCCTCGGGACCTCAACCAAATATACCCACAAGTTCTACAACATAACACGGACTTACTCGGGGTCTCAAATCACATCAAACAACATCGAAATTACAATTCACACCTCGATTCGAACTTTTAAATTTCAAACATTTCAATTTACAAATCTTGTGTCGAAACATGTTAAATAAATCCGGAATGACTTCAAATTTGGCACACAAGTCATAAATGAAATAACGGAGCTATTCAAATTTCCAGAATCAGATTTCGGCCCCGTTATCAAAAAGTCAACTCCGTGGTCAAACTTGAAAATCCTTAGCCTTTAAATTTCTAGTTTCCGTTAAATGGTCATAACTTGAGTTAGGAACCTCCATTAAATTTTGGACATACGCCCAAGTCCTAAATCACGATACGGACCTACCGGAACTATCAAAACACTGATCCGGATCCGTTTTCTCAAAATGCTGACCAAAGTCAACTCAATTGAGTTTTAAGGCTCTATTTCACATTTTAATCAACTTTTCATATAAAAACTTTTCGAAAAATTATACGGATTGTGCACGCAAGTCGAGGAATGATAAAATAGTGTTTTTTGATGTCTTAGAATATAGAATTAATTATTAAATTTAAAGATGACTTTTTGGGTCATCACAGTACTGCAATTTTTAGATTAATGCTTAGGCATATTACAGGCATTGTAAATTCTATAGACATAATTTCCAATTGTTTGCGCGATGAAACGATCCCAGAATTATGAATTACCAGTGTTGATTTCATAGACGTGTCCTATAGGCTGGTTTTCTAATAATCGCATAGTGAGGCAATGAAGTCGCTTGAAAACACAGGATTAGCAGCATCGATAAACATCCTATAGGTAGGATTTCTAACAATTGACAATTAGACTTGATTTTATAACGCTTTTATCCCTATAAGCATGTCATCTAAGTGAGGCAGTGCAAAAGTAACACAAAGCAGTTGATCAATTATTAAACCTTATAGTCATGATATCTAGATTAGCAAAGGCATTATATTATTGTATCCTATAGGCATGCTTATCTAAAGCGTTGAGCAGTAGACATGGAAACAAGTGTAGCAACACATTTTGACAAGTTGAGTGAAGTGTGTGCGTGATTCCTATAGGCACGGTTCCTATTAGTGTGCAACAAATATGGCATGCTAGATATAATAGTAAATAGAATACATAGATCCTATAGGCATACTTTCTACCCTTTCGTGCAAGTATTAGAATACCCAGACCCTTTTATTAACTGCCCATCATTCGTTATACAAATTATTACAGCCTAAATGGAATAAATACATGCCTAAACATAAATGTAAATAACCCAGCGATGTATCTGGGCCTTCAAATAGGCTTAAAATTCGGACAAGTCTATATCCCAGGCGCAGACAGTGTGCTTAAAACCATAGTACCAAGAACTAGATTCAGCAGTCCAGGCCCAACAAAACAATTCTCTTGCCCATCTATTACTAGTTATAGATAATTAAGACATGAATGGCAACTCATGCAAACCAAATTCATTTAAGATAACTCAAATTCTAAGGAGGAGCATACGCACATTTGGACCCTAGTACTACAACTAGCAGGAGCCAGAACTCTAAACATCCCAAGGATAAGGCACATACTTGAACATCGCATAAACACACATAAGATGTAGAGGATATGCAGAATGCATAAGATGTACATATACAGGGCTTTCAGATTAGCAAACAAGTTCAAAGTAACAGGCTTCTTGGGATACACATGATTTAATTGCCGGAATCTAGCATACAAGAGTCCATAAAGCAAAGGAACTAAACATGAGAGTTCAAAGCAGGCAAGGTCATGAATTAATTCAAGAGGCAGCAATGACATGCTCGAGAGGCAGGGACCAACAGTAATCTTCACAAGAGGACCTCAACATAAGAATGCAGGGCATACAATAACTAAGAATTGTGGGTCAGTCCATGTCAAGCAGGGGCGTCAATAAGAAAAGCTTATTAAAAACATCCAGGGTCAACAATAGCATAACAACTAATTAGCAAGCAAGTACCTAATTCTAAGAATGCAGGTTGATCACATACAACAGGTTCAATTATGCATATCAAAGATTACCCTAGGCATTAAACTCAAGCAAACCTAGTACTAGCAGGCATGGGCCTATAGAGCAATATTGTGGCAACAAAATTATAGTAGAGCAAGAAACTATAGTATAGGGTTGGGGTTCACAAGTGACAGAGAAACATTCTTATCTGAAAAGTTTAGAATCCATGTGATCAGGTTAAGAAAGTGAGCAAGTAGCAAGTCGTGCATGAATGACTTAGCATGAAGAGAGAAGAGCACATTCAACAATTTCTGGGCAGGTATGAATCACTAGCAAGTTTTAACACAAGAATTCAGAAAAAGCATGATGATACACTCACACCAAGCATTAATCAGGTTTAACATTCGAACCGGGCAAACATAGAAAGAGCATGAATCAACTTAATTAACTACTCATGATTCTAAAATTAGAATCTAAACAGAGTTAAGGCGTTAAAACTACAGAATGCCATTGAGGCGAACAAGATTGAAAACAAAGGTAACATAGTAGAGAAGTCATATTTACTCACAGATGTTCAAGTAACATTGATCTACAGAGTACGAGCCAAAAGAGAAATGGAATTGTAAGAGTCAAGGATACTCACCAGTTGCAAATTAACGAACAAGCAAATGATGAAATTAAGTTTTAGCAGCAGCTCAATTTGCAGTAGCAGAATAGAATAGCAAGACTCCTAGAATCTTAGTGCGTCAAAGTTCTCAAGGGTTTTAAATGAACCTCGGGCAATGCTCGTACTGAGAAAGAGCAACAATCGAACTCTTGTGGCCTTGGCTCTCAGCCGGCCAAGGTCTCAAGTTTTAGAATTGTAGAATATGTGAGAGTAGGAGAGAAATAACAGTAATTAAGGTCTCTCCAAGGGGATTTGGGGAAGGGTTTATATAGTGGTAGAAGTTGAACGAACAAACATAGAAGACAATCAATTAAACACAAAAGAGAGAAAATATCACATGCAATCAATGATATAACCAGTAAAGGAAGAATCAGAGCCCAAACCCTAGTTAAAAATGAATTCAGGGCGAATCGTTCACAAGCCCCAATCACGACGGAATCAACGAAGATATACTGGATACAAGAGAGATTTTTCTCTTCTCCAGTGTATAGAACCATAAACGCACCCAGAACCATAGAATCAAAGCCAAATCTGTGAGGATAAAACTTGCCATAAGTATAATGGTAGCGAAAGTTACCATAGATGAATGATAATAACAGAAAAGAAAAGCAGAATCCGTGTAGGAACGCGTATGAGGAAGGGCGATGTGGATCTTTAGGTCGGCTAGGGTTTCTCTCAGAGAAGAAGGGCAAGTGTTTGAAGGCGGCGGAGACGGGAAAATGGGGTCTAGGGTTTGGGTTATGGGGATATAAGGAGAATGTGGGATTTATTATGGGACATTGATCATTTGAGATCAACGGCCGAGATTAAAGGGCGCTAAGGTCGGGTCGCAAATGGGCAGGCTTATTGGGTTGCTTGGTTTTGGGCTTTTGGGGGTCAATTGGGGTTGGGCTCATTTGTTTGGACCTTAATTGGTCTGAAAATTAGGCATAACTTGGGCCAGATTTTAAAATAATGAAATTAAGAAGAAAAAAATTAACAAAATATCTAAATAAGTATAAAAATATTATTTAAACAAATAGGTATTTACAAATAATTTCTGAAAGTTATGAATATATAAAAAGTTATTTGACCCTAAATAAAATAGTAAAATGCAATTAGTTGTAAAATATAGGCTATTATTGCTAAAAATGTAATAGTTCTAAAATACAAATATAATTACATGTAATAAAGTAAAAAAATATTATAAAACATATATGTGGATGTAAATAATAAATTTGGATGATTAAGTCATCACAAGGTAATTTGAAAAGGGTAACTAATAAATAATTGAACAGTTTAAATGCAAGAAAACCATTTTTAAAGTCTTTAAAAATAATGGAAAAATTACAGAAAATAATTATATAACCCCAATAAATTAGATAATAGTGAAAATTAATATTGTGAAAGTATATATAATATTTATAAAATATGAGGGCAATTTTTGATCCTTTTGTTTGAACAAGTGGTGAAGACTCCGATGATCCGTAAATACCTCACAAGACACACCGTAGAGATAATGCCTCCAAATCTCCAATGCATGAATGATGGAAGCCAACTCCAAATATGGACAGTGTAGTTCTTCTCATGAGGCTTCAACTGACGCGAAACATAAGCGATCACTCTACCCTCCTGCATCAAGACACACCCAATACCGATCCGAGAAGCATCACAATACACTGTATAAAAACATGAAGCTGAAGGCAACACTAGAACTAGATATGTGGTCAAGTTAGTCTTGAGCTTCTGAAAGCTCTATTCACACTCATCCGACCACCTGGAAGTAGCACCCTTCTGGGTCAATTTGGTCAAAAGCGATGCAATAGATGAGAAACCCTCCACGAAGCGGCGATAATAACCGGCCAAGCCGAGAAAGCTCTAAATCTCTATAGTTGAGGACCACCTGGGCCAACACTGAATTGCCTCTATGTTCTTCGGATCCACCTTAATCACCTCACTGGACACTACGTGCCCCAAGAACGCTACTGAACTAAGCCAAAACTCACACTTGGAGAACATGACATAAAGTTTCTCCTCCCTCAGCCGATGTAGTACAATCCTCAAATGTTGGGCATGCTCCTCCTAGCTACGGGAGTACACCAGGATATCATCAATGCATACTATGACAAACGAGTCGAGATGAGGCTGAAATGCACTGTTTATCAGGTATATGAATATTGCTGGGGAGTTGGTCAGCCCAAAAGACATCACAAGGAACTCATAATGACCATAACAGGTCTTGAATGCCGTCTTTCGAACATCTGAGTCCCGAATCTTCAACTGGTGATACCCAGACCTCAAATCAATCTTAGAGAACACCCTCCCTCCCTGAAGCTGGTCAAATAGACCATCAATGCGCAGCAAAGGATACTTGTTCTTGATTGTAACTTTGTTCAACTGCCTATAGTCGATGCACATCTAGATAGTGCCATCCTTCTTCTTCACAAACAACTTGTGCACCCCAAGGCGACACACTAGGCTTAATAAACTCCTTATCAAGAAGTTCCTGAAGATATTCTTTCAATTCCTTCAACTCAGTCGGTGCAATACGATACGGAGGAATAGAAATGGGCTGAGTGCCCGGCACCAAGTCAATACCAAAATCAATATCCTTGTCGGGCGGCATGCTCGACAGGTCTGCAGGAAACACATACGGAAACTCTCTAACCACCGGAACATAATCAATAGTAGGAGTACTAGCACCAAGATCCCTCACAAAGGCCAAATAAGATAAACAACCCTTCCCAACCATCCGTTGGGCCTTCGGATATGAAATCACTCTGCGGGGAACATAATCTAGAGAACATCTCTACTCAATCCTTGGCAACCCCGGCATCGCCAACGTCATAGTTTTAGCGTGACAATCCGGCATAGCATGACATGGAGATAACCAATCCATACCCAAGATCACGTCAAAATCAACCATACTAAACAATAAGAGATCAACTCTAGTCTCCAATCCCCCAACAGTCACTACACATGATAGATATACACAGTCTAAAACAATAGTATCACCCACAGGCATGGATACATGAACATATGAGACTAAGGACTCACGGGGCATATCCAGATAGTTAGAAAAATACGATGATACATACGAATAAGTGGAACCAGGGCCAAATAATATAGAAGCATTTATGTGGCATACTGAGACAATACATGTGCTCATTGTGTCTGAAGCAACGACATCTGATCCGGAAGGAAGAGCATAGAATCAGGCATGGCCGCCACCTGATCGGCCTCCCCCTCTTGGGTGACCCCTAGCTTCCTGAGCCCCACCCCGAGCTAGCTGGACGGGTGGTGAATTAACTGGTGCTGAAGTAGTGGCCTGATTCCTCTGCTGGATTGGACTTCCAGTAAGGCAGGAACAGAACCTCTTCACATGACCCAACTCTCCGCACTCAAGACATCCCCTATCAAAAAATGGTGGCAAATATTGAGGCGGACTCTGAGAACCAAAATAACTACCAGAAGAACCTGGTGCAGATGAACCCTGAGTTGAAGGTGCGCGTGATGAACTTTGAGCTGGGAGGGCACTGAGGATTGACTAGCCTGGTCTAGCACTGTATGAACGATGGCTGGATGATGCACCATGAAGAACTGGACGAGCCATCTGAGCGGGCCTATAAGGACAACCCCTGCTATAGTAGAACTGACCCCCAGATGGAACACCATCGAAACCACACGATCCACGAGGACTCTTGGCCTCCCTCTCCTAATGCTCCTGACTACGGACCATCTATAATCACTGAGCAATATCAACCACCTCATTGAACGAGCATTATATACACTCTCCCGAGTCATAGCAAAACGTAATTGATAGATTAGGCCATCAATGAACCTCATAATTCTCTCCCTCTCAGTGGGAATCAACCAAACTGCATGATGAGCCAACTCTAAAAATCTCATCTCACACTGAGTCACAGACAGGCCATCATGGCGTAGCTGCTCGAACTACCTGCGTAACTCCTCCCTACGGGTCGATGGCACAAACTTCTCCAAGAAGAGAACGGAGAACTCATGCAATGATAGTGGTGTAGCACTGACTGGCCTGCTTCTCTCATAGGCCTCCCAGCATATGAAGGCAGTTCCACTAAACTGAAAAGTAGTGAATGAGACCCCACTGGTCTAGAGAATACCTGTCCTATCCAAAAAGTCCTAGGCATCCTCAGACTCAACCCCGGTGAATGATGGAGGCTGGAGCCTCCCAAATCTCTCTAGTCTCCTCTGCTCATCATAAGTCATAAAGGGACCCACCTGGGCCTGAGCAGCTGCAACCGACTGGGCTAGCAATAACCCCGGCGTCAGAAGTCCCTACATCACCTGCTCTGGAGTACGGGCGGTGGGAGTTGAGTACCTCCCCTAGTCTGAGAAGTGGTTGGCACGGTCTGAATAGAAACTACCTGAGCAAGGCTAGTGCACACCGTCAAAATCTGAGCCAGAGCCTCCTGAAGGCCTGGAATCACAATGGGCACAACTGGTGCATGAGCTGGCCCCACTAGCTCAACCACATCTGGAAACTGCTCCTGAGCTGGAGCAACTGGTGGATCTGCAGGTGCTGCCCTAGCTGCCATATGAGTTGCACCTATGCCCCTACCTTTGTCCCTATCACGGCCCTTACTGAGACCTCGGCCTCTCATGGACCTAGCTGGTGGTACTGGAGGCTGTCCATCCTGTCCCGTAGCACGTATCCTCACAATCTGTGAGAGAATAGAATAACAAAAGTTTAGTTTCCGGAATCAACAAATTCGCACGACAAGAATACAAGAATGTGAAATTTCCTAAGGGTTCGGCAGCCTCTCGAAGATAAGTACAGATGTCTCCGTACCGATCCACAAGACTCTACTAAACTTGTTCATGACTCATGAGATCTATATAACCTAGGCTCTGATACCAACTTGTCATGACCCAAAACCAACCCGTCGTGATGGCGCCTATCGTGGTACTAGGTAAGCTGACTATTTAGACATTTACAATACTTTAAATTTTTGAAAGATATACTTAAATAAAGGAAAATCACTTAAAACAGGATAGGAAATCATAACTCATTACATAAATGCTTCCCAAAACCGGGGTGTCACTGAGTACATGAGCATCTATGAAATGACAAAGTCTAGTACATTGTCTTGAAGTAAAACTGAATAAATAAACTGAAAGAAAAGAGAGGAGAGTCAAGTTCTGCGAACGCCAAGCATCTACCTCGATGATCTCCGAAGGTCTGGCCTATGCAAATGAACAACCACCGTAACCGGAAGCAGCTGGATCTGCACACGAGGTGTAGTTTGTAGCGTGAGTACAACCAACTCAATAAGTAACAAATCTAAACTTTGTACTGAAAGTAGTGACAAGTCCAATTATTACGGTCCACTTCCAGCATTTAACAGTACAAAAAGTTACAGAAAATATGACAATGATATCTCAGATATTTATATGCTACAAATAAAGGTACAAGGATTTAGACATGCTTTCAACAAGAACTTAGACATGCTTTCAGATTTCACAATAAAGCTTAACACATAACAGAGCAGATCCAGCCCAGGGCAGATCTAGATCCAGCCCAGGGCAGATCTAGCCCACATATCCATCCCAGGGCAAACCTTTGAAAAGTAGTGAATGAGACCCCACTGGTCTCCAGAATACTTGTTGTGCGAAGTATTCGCTGACACCTATCCAAAAAGTCCTAGGCATCCTCAGACTCAACCCCGCTGAATGATGGAGGATGGAGCCTCCCAAATCTCTCTAGTCTCCTCTTCTCATCATAAGTCATAAAGGGACCCACCTGGGCCTGAGCAGCTGTAACTGGCTGGGCTGGCAATAACCCCAGCGTCAGAAGTCCCTACATCACCTGCTTTGGAGTACGGGCGGTGGGAGTTGAGTACCTCCCCTAGTCTGAGAAGTGGTTGGCGCGGTCTGAATAGAAACTGCCTGAGCAAGGCTAGTGCACACCGTCAAAATCTGAGCCAGAGCCTCCTGAAGGCCTGGAATCACAATGGGCTCACTGGTGCATGAGCTGGCCCCACTAGCTCAACCACATCTGGAACCTGCTCCTGAGCTGGAGCAACTGGTGGATCTGCAGGTGTTGCCCTAGCTGCCATACGAATTGCACCTCTGCCCCTACCTCTGTCCCTATCGTGGCCCTTACTGAGACCTTGGCCTCTCGTGGACCTAGCTGGTGGTAATGGTGGATGTCCGTCCTGTCCCGTAGCACGTATCCTCACAATCTGTGAGAGAATAGAATAACAAGAGCTTAGTTTCCGGAATCAACAAATTCGCACGACAAGAATACAAGAATGTGAAATTTCCTAAGGGTTCGGCAGCCTCTCGAAGATAAGTACAGATGTCTCCGTACCGATCTACAAGACTCTACTAAACTTGTTCATGACTCGTGAGATCTATATAACCTAGTCTCTAATACCAACTTGTCACGACCCAAAACCAACCCGTCGTGATGGCGCCTATCGTGGTACTAGGTAAGCTGACTATTTAGACATTTACAACACTTTAAATCTTTGAAAGATATTAAAACAACTTAAATAAAGGAAAATCTCTTAAAATAGGATAGGAAATCATAACTCATTACATAAATGCTTCCCAAAACCGGGGTGTCACTGAGTACATGAGCATCTATGAAATGACAAAGTCTAGTACATTGTCTAGAAGTAAAACTGAATAAATAAACTGAAAGAAAAGAGAGGAAAGTCAAGGTCTGCGAATGCCAAGCATCTACCTCGATGATCTCCGAATGTCTGGCCTCTGCAAATGAACAACCACCATAACAGGAAGCAGCTGGATCTGCACATGAGGTGCAGTTTGTAGCGTGAGTACAACCAACTCAATAAGTAACAAATCTAAACTTTGGGCTGAAAGTAGTGACAAGTCCAATTATTACGGTCCACTTCCAGCATTTAACAGTACGAAAAGTTACAGAAAATATGACAATGATATCTCATATATTTATATGCTACAAATAAAGGTACAAGGATTTAGACATGCTTCCAACAAGAACTTAGACATGCTTTCAGATTTCACAATAAAGCTTAACACATAACAGAGCAGATCCAGCCCAGGGCAGATCTAGCCCACATACAAATAAACAGGGCAGATCCAGCCCAAATGTCATAACTGCTAGCATTGCGCCCATTGTGGGTGTGCAGCCTCCGAAGGGGCCGATCCAGCCCAAGCGCTATAATAAGCCAAATCCTGGCATAAATCAATAAACCTGCTGCGGCATACATCCTGATCCCATAAATACCACTCACAATAGGCCCTCAGCCTCACTCAACTAATAACTTCTCTAGTCTCTCGGTCTCACCAGAATCATGATATTCAGCCCACGAATGATGATATGATATAACAAGTAAATACAACAGAGACTGAGATATAATATGCAAGCAATAACTGTGACTGAGTACCAATTGACAGATTAGGCAATTAGTTCAATAGCAAAGAATGACCGTTGTGGGTCCTAATAGTACCAGCATATAGCCTAAACATGATTTCTAGCGTGAATTATAGCTCAAGTGCTCTAACACATAGAGTACAGTAAAGATGTTCAGATAAGATAGCTATACAGTTTCATGGAATCGACTAAATCATAATTCACACGGTGCACTCCTACATGCCCGTCACCTAGCACATGTGTCACCTCACACCATTCACATAATCACGAAATTCGGGGCTTCATACCCTCAGAACCAAGCTTAGAAGTGTTACTTACCTCAAACAGTGCGAAACACTACTCCAACAAGCCTTTGCCTTACGAAACGGCCTCCAAATGCCTCGAATCTAGCCACAAATAGTTCGATATAATCAACACAAGATAAAGGAATCAATTCCATAAGAAAATACTAAGTTATTAATCAAAAGTCAAAAAGTCAACTCAAAAGTTGGTCCCCCGGACCTACATCTTGCAATCCGGTAAAAGTCATAAAATCCGAACACACATTCAACCACGAATCCACCCATACCAAAATTACTCAAATCCGATACCAAAATCTCAATCAAATCCCCAAATTTCGGCCTAAGAACTTTCCTCCATTTCCCCCCAATTTTCCACCCCAAATCACTAATTAAATGATGAAATCAAAGACATAAACATAGAATTTAACCAAAATTATGTAAGAATCGCCTCCCACCGAGCTCCCAAAATCAAATTGTGAAAATGAACTCAAACCCTCATTTTAAAATATTTAAGCTTCTGCCCAGGTGACCCTTCTTCGCGTTCGCGTAGCACAAACCATTATGCCGCCCAAAACTTTCTACACGAATGCGATGACGAACTGACCGCAAGCTTTGCGAATGTGATTCCCTACAGCGAACACGTAGACCAATGCGTGAGGTCCCAGTCTGCTCCTCTCTTCTTTGCGAACGCATCCCTCTTCTCGAGTTCGCGATGCACCATCTTTCCCAGACCTTCCCGAACACGGTTCCCAACTCGCAAATGTGATGAAAACATCTTTACCTGACTCCAGATACTATTTGGGAATGTGGGACTCCAATCGCGAACGCGAAAAAGGAAACCAGACACCAAAAATCTGCAGCCTAAGCCATCTTCCAAGTCCAAATTCCCATCCGTTAACCATCCGAAATCCACCCGAGGCCCCTGGGACCTCAGCCAAACCTACAAACAAGTTCTAAAATATCATACAAACTTAGGCGAGCCTTCAAATTACATTAAACAATGCTAAAACCACGAATCACGCATCGATTCAAGCCTAATGAACTAAGGAATTTCAACTTCAACAAACAATGTCGAAACCTATCAAATCACGTCCGATTAACCTCAAATTTTGCACACAAGTCACAAATGACACCACGGACCTACTCCATCTTCTGGAACCCCATTCCGAGCCCGGTATCCACAAAGTCCACACTCAGTCAAACTTATGAATTTCTAACTTTCGCCATTTCAAGCTTAATTCAACTACGAACCTCCAAATCATAATCCCGACACGCTCCTAAGTCCAAAATCACCCAGCGAAGCTAATGGAACCATCAAAACTCCGTTATAAAGTCATTTACACATAAGTCAACATATGGTCAACCTTTTCAACTTAAGCTTTCACTTTGAGACTAAGTGTCTCAATTCATTCCGAAACCTCTCCGTATCCGAACCAACTACCCCGGTGTCATGACCCAAAATCTCACCTGTCGTAATGGAGCCTATCTCAATACTAGGCAAGCCAACAATATCAATAAACCACCATATCTTTTAAGTTTGAAAACAAAATAATTAAATTAAGCGGAAGAAACCCACAATTTTCAAATATAACACTCCCAAAACCCGGTGTTAATGAGTACATGAGCATCTAATATGAGTACAAAGTTTGACGGATAAAAATCACTGTCTGAAAATATAGAACAGTACAATAATTAAACAGGAAAGGAATCGAGTTAGCGGATATCAAGCAGCTACCCTGATAGTTCCCAATAGAATTAACTTTGAAATCTAGCAGCCGCCATATCCGGGAGCACCTCGATCTGCACACGAGATGCAGAGTGTAGTATGAGTACAACTAACTCAATAAGTAACAAGACTAACCTCTGGGCTGACAGTAGTGACGAGCTCCGCAGGTACATTCCAGTATAAATAATGGTACAATAATGTAGGCATACTTTCAAGTTCAACGGTTAAACTCAGTACAAGTGAAATAGATCAATACTACATGATATGAGGAATATGACATCTCAGTAGAAAGACCTCAAGTAAATATTGGTCACCAATTATTCAGTCACTTGGTACTGTTTATGGCCAATCTAGCCCAAGGGTGTTCCAATCCTTGTTCGCGTTCGCGAAGGTCCTCTCGCGAACGCGAAGAGCAAACTGATGAGGCAGAGATTTCTTCTTCGCAAACGCGAAGCGATGGGGGCTTTACTCTTCGCAAACGCGACAAGCCCATCGCGAACGCGTAGTGTTAGGCATTGGGGAGGGGGAGTCAGCCTTTTCTTCATCGTGAACGCGAAGACCAGGGAAGGGTAGCCTATGCGAATGCGAGAACTATCTTGCGAAAGTGAAGGCTTGGCAGCCTATACTCTTCACGAACGCGACAGTGCTCTCGCGAACGCGATGAACACTGTCGCCCAGCACTTAACAGAATCCAAACACGGGATTTAGCCAAAAATTCATTTTTCTCAAAAACCAAACGGTGTGAGGCAATTTTTCAAGAGTCATTTCTTCCCCAAAATGTTGGTATGTGATTCTAAACCATTTTCTTTCAATTACCCATTACATTTCTTGAATTTTTAACCTAAAATCTAGCGTTTTCATGGTAGAATTAGGGGTTAGGGTAGAAACTAGGGATTTTGGGAATTTGGCGATTTAGACCTCAATTTGAGGTCGGATTCCAAAACCAATTATGTATTCAGGCTCGGGGATGAATGGGTAAATAGATTTTGGTCCGAACCTCGGTTTTTTACCAAGCGGGCCCGAGGTCGATTTTTTGACTTTTTGGAGGAAAATTTGGAAAATTTAATTTATGCAATATAATTGATTCCTTTAGCAATATTTGATATTATTGAGTCTTTTTTTAATAGATACGAGTGGTTTGGAGGTGAATTCCAAAGGAAAAGCTGTAATTGAAAATTAAGTGGCCTTCGGAGCGAGGTAAGTGTTGTGTCTAACCCTGACTTGAGGGAATTAGGAACCTTAGATTACTTGCTAAGTGAAATTCATGTGAGCTGCATATATGTGAGATGACGAGTACTTATGCGCCGCCAATTTACCCGTTTTTCAAGTTTCTCTGTTTTTCTTTTATTGTCTCATTCCTATACCTAATTGCTACGTGTTATACTAGTATTGTTCAATTTATCATTCTTATCATGTTTACGGATTTTCTGGTGATAATTGAGTTTTTATTTCAAAGTTGAGATTTATATTGTGGAACCAAATGTTGAAGTAAGGTTTGTACTTGTTATTCTATCTCCCTGTTGTTATTTATGCATTACATTATGGTAAGGGAGAGTGTTAATGCACGAAGGGTGATGTCGTACCATATTGTGAGTGTTAATGCACGAAGCGTGATATTGTGCCATATTGTGAGTGTTAATGCACGAAGGGTGATGCACTGCCATATTATGAGTGTTAATGCACGAAGGGTGATGCCGTGCCACGATATGAGAGATAATGCACGAAGGGTGATGTCGTGTCGTTTCTATTAATTTTATGGTGAGATTGAGAGTAAAAGCACGAAGGGTGATGCCGTGCATTTTTCCTTACTGTATTCACTATTCCTGTTGATTCATGGTATATTGACTACTCCGGTGATCATTCTGTTGTAGTTTTTTATCTTGTATTCCCCTTAGTATGTTCCCCTCCCGACATTTCCTGTTTAGTTCTTCATTTCTGTTATTTGTATATACACTGTTAAATTGTACAGGTTGATTTGTAGGTGCCTTGCCTTAGCCTCGTCACTACTTCATCGAGGTTAGGCTCGATACTTACCAGTACATGGGGTCGGTTGTACTGATACTGTACTCTGCACTTTCTGTGCAGATTTTGATACCGACTCGGGTTGATCGAGATTATGCTATTGGTCCGCTGTCCAGAGACTCAAGGTAGATCTGTCGGCATTCACAAACCTTGAAGTCCCCGTCTATCTTTTCTGTTCTACTGTTTCTTTCATTCAGACAGTTGTATTTCTTTCAGACTATTACTTATAGTAAATTCTAGAATGCTCGTGAATTGTGACTCCAGATCCGGGTGGTAGTAATTAATATAATTTTATGATATTTCGCACTTATTATATTTCATCTTAGTTAATTATTGTTAATTACTGAATTGAAATAAGGAATTGGTTTAATGATTCTCTAACGTTGGCTTGCCTAGCAAGTGAAATGTTAGGCGCCATCACGGTCCCGTCGGTGGGAAATTTCGGGTCGTGACAAATGTACATTTTTAAAACAATTAATTCAACAACAACACGACCCCATGGGTCCCAAAATAACGGCACATAGCCTAAACATGATCTTTAATAAGAGTCTCATCTCAATTTCTCTAACACATAGGAAAATGTTCAGATAATAACATGATTCTTTAATTTTGCAACTCCACGGAATTTATTCAAGTCACAATTTCAATGGTGCACGTCCACACTCTCGTCAACTATCGTGTGCGTCACTTCCAAATAATTTATATAATATCAATTCGGGAATTCATACCCTCAGAACCAAGTTTAGAATTGTTACTTACCTCAATCCGAGTAAAACTCTACTCCAAAATACCTTTGCCTCACAAATCGGTCTCCAAACGTCCCGAATCTAGCCACAAGCAGTACAATACAATTAATATAGACTAAAGGAATCAATTTCACAAGAAAATATGAAATTACAGCTAAACATCTGAAATCGGCTCAAACCCGCCCCCCGGGACCCACGTCTAGAAATCCAACAAAAGTCACAAAAACCGAAAGCTCATTCACTCACTAGTCTAACCATACCAAATTTACTCAAATCCGATAACAAAATCCCATTCAAAACCTCAAAAATCTAGCCCAAGAACTCTTCCTAATTTCCCCACATTTTCATCTCAAAACACTAATTAAATGCTGAAAACATTGATATATTCGTGTATATTGACCAAATCCGAGTTAGAATCACTTACCCCGATGTTTTCCCTTGAAAATCTGTCAAAACTCGCCTCTCCCCAAGCTCCAATTTGTCAAAAATGGAAAAAATGGGACGACCTCGATTTTTCTCCAGCCTCGATTTTCACGACCTCGATTTTCATTACCTTGATTTTCTCCAGCCTCAATTTTTATGACCTCGATTTTTGTGACCTCTATTTTCACCAGCCTCGATTTTTATGACCTCGATTTTCTTCAGTCTCGATTTTCATGACCTCGATTTTTCATTACCTCGATTTTTCATGACCTCGATTTATATGACCTCGATTTTCTCCAACCTCGATTTTTATGACCTCGATTTTCTCCAGCCTTGATTTTCATGACCTTGATTTTTCATGACCTCGATTTTCATGACCTCGAGTTTTCATGACCTCCATTTTTCATGACCTCGATATTTCCAGCTTCCAGCAGCTGTTTAAGTCCAAATTTTGATCCGTTAACCATCTGAAACTCACTCGAAACTTCCCGGACAGAAACCATATATGAATTTAAATCATAAAACACGCTACGGACCTGCTCGCGCACTCAAAACACTGAAAAGAGGTCGTCTTGACCTGATATTGACCATGGTCAAACTCCCAAATTTCTTAACTTTACTAGTATCTCAACCAATGATCCCAAAAGAAAATACGCCCAAGCCCCTCGGGACCCATCAAACCATACCAACAAGTCCTAAAATATCAAACGAACTTAGTCAAAACTTCAAATCACGCCAAACAATGCTAGAACCATGAATCATACATCAATTCAAGCCTAATTAACTTTGAAATTTCAAGTTTTCACAAACGACGCCGGAACCTATCAAATCAAGCCTGATTGACCTCAAATTTTGTACACAAGTCATAAATGACAGAACAAACCTATTAAAATTTTCAGAATCAGATTTTGACCCCGATATCAAAAAGTCAACTCCCCGGTCAAACATCCCAAAAATTCAACTTTCGTCATTTCAAGTAAAATTCTACTGCGGACTTCAAAAGAATTTCTGGACACGCTCCTAAGTCCAAAATATCATGCGGAGCTATAGGAATCATCAGAATTCGAATCCGAGATCGTTTACGCATAAGTCAATATCTGGTAAACGTTTCCAACTTAAGTTTTCAATTATGAGACTAAGTGTCTCATTTCACTCTGAAATCCTTACGGACCCGAACCAACTAACCCGGTAAGTTATAAAACAACTGTAAAGAATAACTTGAGCAGTAAATGGAGGAACGGGGTTATAATACTCAAAACGACCGGTCGGGTCGTTACATTCTCCCCCACTTAAATATACGTTCGTCCTCGAACGTGCCTAGAGTTGTTTCCAAGCCATCACATCACTATTCTATCTACCACTCACATAGTCGGGGCTAATCCCATGCCACCCTATTATGTGTAAATTGTATAGGCCTGACAACACAACATAATTAAAAATCATTACTTCAACCTTAGCCCATAAACCTTGGAATTCAATTTCCAACATTCAGATTTTTTTTTTCAAGACCTGGATCTCACATCAACACGATGTATGAGTCTGAAAAAGTTGTATCAAGCCATAACCTCATTCCAAAACCTTTGCACACTGCTGATAATGAAACAAACACGTGGAATCTCATAACATCTTATCAGATCGACAAGTCACGGAGCTCTCCCACCCCAACCAGAACCATACTCACTTTCTACGATGACTTTCAATATTACCCTCCCAATATACCGTAATCAAACTTGATAGTACCCATTCTAGGTCCAATGAACTTATTTTATTAAACACAATTATCTCATTAACATGCCACACCAATACAACTCAATCCACAATTGCGCAACCTTGTACCCAAAATAAAAGATGTCTCAAAGTAGAGAACTGTATTGTAAGTTCAACAAGCACCACCACAACTGTAATGCTATAAGCTCATTATATATAGTATAACCAAGACACACAAATTTAATAATAGTAACCAGCAATTTACGTACCCGGTTAGTTAGAAACCTTCCTCTTGTTTTCTTCCAGAAGGAGATCATAATACACAACACGTTCCCCACACCGGTAGAAAATACCCCCGTTCAAACCATGGTAGAAACCATTAAGAACGCTTTGAAATCCATTTGCACCTAATCGAGCTATCATAACTAATTTCCTCTAACTCGTCCAAGCCAAGCAGGTCACCAAAACATCTATAAAGCCTCCACATCATTATTACCCAAAAGAACCGAGCATGCCATTACCATACTGGTCTAGCCTACTACCCAGTTGTCCTATTTTCTTCGAGTTTCTTCTGAATTATCCTCTATTTGATACTTCTCCTTGTCAGAACTCCACCATCCTTACCCAAAGCTCACTACAAGGCACCCTAACATAAAACCATACTGCCATAAGGCTCATAAGCCATTGTATTCCTCTTAAGTACCTCCATAAATACCACAACTGTAATTCTCACTCTGAAATTACCTTATGTGAATTTAAAATTATTCTTCTTATCTTTCTTATACTAAAATGTAGAATCCATAATCATACAGAATTACCGCAAATCCCGGCACCATTAAATGTAATATCGATGCACAAATCCGAAAAAATTCTCAATTGCCACATATACATTTTGAATCCATTAGAACCCTTTCAAAAGTCACCCACTAAGCTCAAATATAAATTGCACCGCCCAAACGGGCTGAAAGACACAAGCCCCATTAACACAACAGCCCCCAAGTAAGTAACCCTACCTTAACACCACCAATCAAATTCATACTTCGTGCGCACTACATCCTTCAAGATAAGAATTTAATCATTTCATGATTTTCATATTTTTATAAAGTGCAATATAACCCGCATTCAAGAAATTTTCTTACTCAAGTCATCCTCGATATCAACCTCTACAAGTCATAACTAATCAACAAGTATGCCTACGCCAAAAAACCAATATCGTACAAAATAATGCAATCAAATCATAGATAGCAGACTCCCCCACTTGGCTCAAAGCCATATAACAAAACATCTGATAACTCACCATACCCAAGAGAAAATCTAAATTGACCATACTAAGCAATGAAAGATCACCTCTGATCTCTAGTCCCCCAATAATTTCCACACACCACTGATATACACGGTCCAGAATTACAGTATCGCCCATTGACGTAGATACATGAACAGGTGAAACTAAGGACTCACGGGGCATATCCAGATAATGAATAATACATGATGCAATATATGAATATGTGGAACCAGGGTCAAATAATATAGATGCCTCCATGTGGCACACTGAGACAATACCTCTGATCACTGCATCTGAAGCAACAACATCAGGTCTAGCAGGAAAAGCATAGAATCGGCCCTGGCCGTCACCGGATCGACCTCCCCCTCTTCGGCGATCCCTAGCTGACTGAGTCCTACCCCAAGCTGGCTGGGCGTGTGGTGGAGCAACTGGTGCAGAAGTAGTAGCCTGACTCCTCTGTTGAACTGGACCTCACGTATGGCGGGGACAATATTTCCTCTCATGACCCAGCTCTCCACACTCATAGCACTCCATCTCAAAGAATGGTGACGAGTTTTGAGGCCGACCTCGGAACCAGAATAACTACCAGAAGGACCTGGTACATATGATCCCTGAACTGATGGTGCACAGGGCGTACTCGGGGCTGGAAGTGCACTAATAGATGACTGTCTCTGATGAGAACTGTATGAACCATGGCTGGATGATGCACCACAGTGAACTGGATGACCCCTGTTGTGGTAGAATTGCCCTCCAGAAGGTACCCCATCAAAACTGCCTGACCTCGAGGCCTCTTAGCCTCCCTGTCACCATGCTCCTGGCTACGAACCACCTCTATCTGTCGAGCAATGTCAACCACCTCATCAAAAGTGGCACCAGATACCCTCTCCCTAGTCATAAGCAACCACAGCTGATACATGAGGCCATCAATGAACCTCATAATCCTCTCCCTATCAGTGGGAACCAACCAAACTGCATGATGAGCCAACTCAGAAAATCTCATCTCGTACTACGTCACGGACATGACATCCTAACGTAACTGCTCAAACTGTCTGCGCAGCTCCTCTCTACGAAACTGCAGCACAAACTTCTCTAAAAAAGAGAACGGAGAACTCCTGCCATGTAAGTGGTACTGCACCAACTGGTCTGCGCCTCTCATAAGCCTCCCACCATCTGAAGGCAGCTCCATAAAATTGAAAAGTAGTGAACGAGACCCCACTGGTCTCCAGAATACCTACTGTCTGAAGCATCCGCTGGCACTTATCCAGAAAACCCCGAGCATCCCAAATCTCTCAAGTCTCCTATGTTCATCATCTGCCATAACAGGAACTATTGGGGCCTGAGCAGCTACAGTCGGCTGGGCTGGTAGTGCCCCCGGTATCTGAACTCCCTGTACTACTTGATTTGGAGTACGGACAACAGGGGTATAAGTACCTCCCCCGGCCTAAGAAGTGGTTGGTGCGGCCTGAGCCGAAACCACCTAAGCAAGGCCAGTGCAAACTGTCAATATCTGGCCAAAGTCTCCTGAAGGCCTGGAATCTCAATGGGCACAGCTGGTTCCTGAGTTGGTCCTGTCGGCACAGCTATATCTGAATATGCTCCTGAGCTGGAGCAACTGGTGGTGTTACAGGTGCTGCTCCAACTGTTGTACGAGAGATACCTCGACCTCTACCTCGGCCCCGACCTCTACCATGGCCTCTCGCGGCCCTAACTAGTGGCACTAGTAGTTGACCGTATGATCTGGTAGTACGTGTTCTCACCATCTGTGAGAGAATAGAATAACAGAATTTTAATTTTCTGGAATCAACAAGTTCAAACGATAGAATACAAGAAAAATAAAAAATTTCCTAAGGGTTCGGCGGCCTCTTGAAGATAAGTACAGACGCCTTCGTACCGATCTGCAAGACTATACTCAACCTGCTCATGACTCGTGAGACCTATGCAACCTAGGCTCTGATACCAACTTGTCACGACCCAAAATCTCACCTGTCGTGATGGCGCTTATCCCAATACTAGGCAAGCCAACAATCTCAATAAACCACCATATGTTTTAAGTTTGAAAACAAAATAATTAAATTCAGCGGAAAAAACCCACAATTTTCGAATATAACACTCCCAAAACCAGGTGTCACTGAGTACATAAGCATCTAATATGAATACAAAGTCTGACGGATAAAAATCACAGTCTGAAAATATAGAACAGTACAATAATTAAACAGGAAAGTAATCGAGTCTGTGGACGTCAAGCATCTACTTTGATAGTTCCCAATAGTATTAACTTCGAAATCTAGCAGCCGCCATATCCGAGAGCACCTGAATCTGCACACGAGGTGCAGAGTGTAGTATGAGTAAAACTAACTCAATAAGTAACAAGACTAACCTCTGGGCTGAAAGTAGTGACGAGCTCCGCAGGTACAGTCCAGTATAAATAATGGTACAACAATGTAGGCATGCTTTCAAGTTCAACGGTTAAACTCAGTACAAGTGAAATAGATCAATACTGCATGATATGGGGAATATGACATCTCAGTAGAAAGACCTCAAGTAAATACTGGTCACCAATTATTCGGTCACTCGGTACTGTTTATCGACTATTTAGCCCAAGGGTGTATATAAATACACATCGACTGACAGTCAGTCACTTAGTACCATATAAGGCCAATCCAGCCCTGGGTAATTTATCCCCAAATGTAAATGGTACGGACAAGATCCATGTCCAGGTAAATTCATTAAAATATAAATAAGTAAGGCAAGTCCACGCCTTAGGAAATCCATCCCGAATATATATAATCATCTATGCTCACTGGGGGTGTGTATAGATTCCAGAATTTATTCAAGTCACAATTTCAATGGTGCACGTCCACACGCTCGTCAACTATCATGTGCGTCACTTCCAAATAATTTATATAACACCAATTCGGGGATTCATACCCTCAAAACCAAGTTAAGAAGTGTTACTTACCTCAATCCGAGTAAAAATCTACTCCAAAATGACTTTACCTCTCAAATCGGTCTCCAAACGTCCCAAATCTAGCCACAAGCAGTACAATACAATCAATATAGACTAAAGGAATCAATTCCACAAGAAAATATGAAATTATAGCCAAAAATCTGAAATCGACTCAAACCCGGCCCCCGGGCCCATGTCTCGAAATCCAACAAAAGTCACAAAAACCAAAAGCCCATTCACTCACGAGTCTAACCATACCAAATTTACTCAAATCCGATAACAAAATCCCATTCAAAACCTCAAACTTCTAGCCCAACAACTCTTCCTCATTTCCCCAAATTTTCATCTCAAAATACTAATTAAATGGTGAAACATTGATATATTCGTGTATATTGACCAAATCCGAGTTAGAATCACTTACCCCGATATTTTTCCTTGAAAATGGAAAAAATGGGACGAAACCCCCATTTTGTAACTTAAAGCTTCTGCCCAGGCCTGACCTCAATTTTTCTCCAGCCTCGAATTTTTTATGACCTCGATTTTCTCCAGCCTCGATTTTCATTACCTCGATTTTCTCTAGCCTCAATTTTCATGACCTCGATTTTCTCCAGCCTCGACTTTCATGACCTCGATTTTCTCCAGCCTCGATTTTCATGACCACGATTTTTCATGACCTCGATTTTTAAATACCTAGATTTTCTCCAGCCTCGATTTTTATGACCTCGATTTTCTCCAGCCTCGATTTTCATGACCTCGATTTTTCCAGCAGCAGAAATTTCTAGCGGCTGTTTAAGTCTAAATCTTGTTCTGTTAACCATCCGAAACTCACCTAAAACTTTCCAAAACTTTCCGGACACAAACCATATATGAATTTCAATCATAAAATACACTATGGACCTGCTCGCGCACTCAAAATACTGAAAAGAGGTCGTCTTGACCTAATATTGATCATGGTAAAACTCCCAAATTTTTTAACTTTACTAGTATCTCAACCAATGATCCCAAAAGAAATACGTCCAAGCCCCTCGGGACCCGTCAAATCATACTAACAAGTCCTAAAACATCATACGAACTTAGTCAAAACTTAAAATCATGCCAAACAATGCTAGAACCACGAATCATACATCAATTCAAGCCTAATGAACTTTGTGTATACGGTCAAAATTAGCCATGCCAGATTTCATAGGCACGAGGAGCTGCCTCGAGAGTAAGTTCGTAATAGACCAGGCTCGAGCTCAATAGAAGAGTATGGAGCATGAAGATTGAAGTGCTCGCTGAAGATCGAGACCGAGCATGACCGACTTCGAGTAAGGCATAATAACGGAATGGCGAAATATTAGCAACCGACCGAAGATCTCGGCGAAAATCCTGGAACAGATCGAATCAAGCGGTTATTGACGCCAATCATGGGATTTGTTTTAGTTATTAGAATTGCACCTTATTTAGGATTCCTCTAATATATAAAGAGGGACCCCATTCATTTGTAGGGGGATTGATTCACTGAAAAACATATACAAAAAAGCTGCTCTCTATTTCACTTACTATCCATTACTGTTCATCATTATTTATTTTTTGTTCTTTACTGTTCTTCTTACCCAACCTCGAGACAATCCCGAATCGAGGTCAGAAGCACTGCTAGAATACTGGTTTGATTTATTTTACTATTCAGATTATCTATTCAATTCTTTGTTTATCAATTGGTATTGGATTAAATCATGTATCCTTAAAACCACTAAATAGGTTTAGTTGTTACTCGAATTTTAGGGTAAACAGTTTCCAGGATTGACTCTTTACCGAGTCAATGATCCATTGCTCTCGGTCAGAAGACTCCCTTAGTTGCATTTGAGCAGCCTCAGCATCGGCCCGGTACATGGCAATGGACTTGTCCGCCATGACCTTTGTATTCTCGATCTCTGCCTTGGCCTCAGCAAGCCCTATTTCAAGCTCCTCGATCCTCTTGGCTTAGGCCAAACTTTTCTCTTTGATGCCCCGAAGTTGAACCTCGGCCGATGATAGTTTGGCCAAGATAGTTTCTTTTTCCGCAGCCAGGCATCCATATTCTCCTTCCACCGATCACAATCGGCCTTTACCTGATCGACTTCTCCCCGAAGTAGCTCGATCCTTTCAACCTTTTGCTACATCTGAGATAATGAATTATTAGCCTCCATAGTTGGGTCGAGTCCGTAATTTATCAAAAGGATGCTCACCTGCTTATCTAGCTCGGCCTCTTCCTCACGAGCCTTGGCCAAATCCGCTTGAAGGTCCTTTCTAGTTTTGTCTTTTTGGCCGCAAAGAAGCTTCAGAGCGTTCCTCTCCTCCGAGACCTTTTGGAGCTCAGTTTTACACTGGCTAAGGTCAGCTCACAACTTGGTGAAGGCCTATACAAAAAAGGAAAACACAAGTCAGATTTAGAGAAAAAGAAATAAAAGAGTAAAGAAAAGAAGTGCAGTAAACTGATTCTTACCCAAGATAAAAGACGTTGGCCCTCTTCTAAAAGAATAGAAGCGTCACTGATATCAAAGGCATCATCGACTCCGGTAAAGCAATCCTGAAAGGGATCCCCTACACTAGAGCCTTTGCCTATATCAGGGGTCTTCAACTCTCGATCTTCCCTTAGTGCCTCCTTAGAAAAAGTCGGAAGAGAAAGCAAGTGACCTGCTGTCATGGTCCCGAGCAAGTCGCTCGGGACATTCTAATCGATCTTCGGGGTCTCATAACAGGCTTCGTCCAGTGTAGTTGCAGATAGCCTAGAAACGATCTCGACCTCTGGTAATTCGGGATCCTCACCCGATTTATTTTTGGAAGCCTCCTCGACACGAAGCTTGATTTTAGCAGCCGACGTCGGTTCAGAAGGTTTGGTGACCTCGACGGCTTTCCTAGGTTGAACCGTCAGTGCCGAGGCATTTTTCTCTTCTTCCTCTTCTTCGTCTCTCAGTTTTTGAACCGAGTCCATCTGAGAGCGATTACTTTCCTCCTCACCCTTTGAGGTTTAGGCTTGGGGTCCTCAGACTGCGAGGTAGATTTCCTCTTCTTGTCTTCCCCCGGCTTCGGAACCGGGGACTTGGTTTCTTCCTCGCCACTTAAAGGTCTCAAAATGGCATTCTTGGTCAGGCCTGCATGAAAGAAAATTAGTCACAAATAAAGTATAAAAAGTGTTTCAGAACATGAAAAAGGAGATCCTTACCGTGGTTCTTGGCCTCCCATCTGACCTTTGCCAAATCATGCCATGCACGTTCGGCATAAGTGGAAGTTGAGACTAACTTCCGAACCCAATCTTCGAGGTTAGGTACCGCTTGAGGCATCCAAGGGATAGCTGCATGTCGAAAGGGGATATCAGGTGAAGCCGAAGAAGGTACGAAGAACAAAGTTTAAAAGATCACTTACGGTCAAAGTTCCACTCCTCAGGGAATGACATCTTCTCTTTAGGGATAATGTCGCGGGTCCTCACACGTATAAAATGGCTCATCCAACCCCGATCCTTGTCCTCGTCATTGCTCGAGATCAAGGCCATCATTGCCCGGCATTGGAGCCTGATTAGTCCTCGGTAGATTCGAGGCCAGTACAACCGTATGAGGTGATTTAGAGTAAACTCTAGCCCCTCGACCTTGTTAGAAAAGAAGCGCAACATGATTACTATGCGCTATAGAGGGATGGATTTAGCCGAAGGTGACCTGATATCTTTTACAGAGATCAATAATCACTGGGTCGAGGGGACCCAATGTGAAAGGGTAAGTGTAAACACTTAGGAACCCCTCCACATAAGCGGTGATGCTCTCTTCGGGAGTAGGAATTTGCACCACGACCTCGGGACCCTAGTTGCAGTCCCTCCTCACGGCCTCGAGGTGGCTCTTCGATATCGAGCATATGTACATCGACACATGCTCACATCGGCCCGGGATCGATGAAGGATTTTCAACCTTGAAGTCAGATTTTAGAGTACACGGGCCGGGAACATATTCATGGGGAAGAGGATCCACCGGTGCATTGCCACTGGATGGCCGGGAGGAGGAGCAGGAAGCTTTCTCCTTCTGCGGTACGGTTTTTGAGGTTTTCGCCATCTGTGTAAGTAAAGAAGAGTGAAGGAAGATGAAAAACGGATGGTTTTGGTGCTAACGAAGATGGCTCTACAGACGGCAAGGAGACGAGAAGAGTGAGAATACTTAGAGGTTTGATTAGAGCAAAAGTAAATTTTGATTCAAGGGGGGAGTGGGTATTTATAGGTTCACAGTATCGGTTCGGTGGCGTTAGTGGTCGACCACTAACTGACAGGCATTAATGATTTGGGGAACTGAACTGATGGGACATTTCGATCATATCAGTCACTTACGTCATAAGGACGACGTCATGATCGAGGTTTCGGAAAATCAAGGCTCAAATCGTTTCTTATCATTTTATTCCAGGAAACACACGGACTATATGTATACGGTCGAAATCGGGCATGTCAGATTTCATAGGCACAAGGAGCTGCCTCGAGAGTAAGTTCGTAAAAGACCAGCCTCGAGCTCAATGGCAGAGTATGGAGCATGAAGATCGAGACCGAGCATGACCGACTTCGAGTAAGGCATAATAACGGAATGGTAAAATATTAGCAACCGACCGAAGATCTTGGCGGAAATTCCGGAACAGATTGAATCAAGCGGTTATTGGCGCCAATCATGGGATTTGTTTCCGTTATTAGAATTGTACCTTATTTAGGATTCCTCTACTATATAAAGAGGAACCTCATTCATTTGTAGTAGGATTGATTCACTGAAAAACATATACAAAAACGATGCTCTCTATTTTACTTACTATCCATTACTGTTCATCATTATTTATTTTCTGCTCTTTACTGTTCTTCTTACCCAACCTCGAGATTATCCCGAATCGAGGTCGGAAGAACTGCTAGAATACTGGTTCGATTTATTTTACTATTCAGATTATCTATTCAATTCCTTGTTTATCAATTGGTATTGGATTAAATTACGTATCCTTAAAACTATTAAATAAGTTTAATTGTTACTCGAATTTTAGGGTAAACACTTTGAAATTTCAAGTTTCCACAAACGACGCCGGAACATATCAAATCAAGTCCGATTGACCTCAAATTTTGCACACAAGTCATAAATGACATAATGGACCTATTAAAATTTTCAGAATCGGATTTTGACCCCGATATCAAAAAGTCAACTCTCCGATTAAACTTCCTAAAAGTTCAACTTTCGCCATTTCAAGCCAAATTCCACTACGGACTTCCAAAATTATTTTCGGACACGCTCCTAAGTCCAAAATCACCATACGGAGCTATTGGAATTATCAGAATTCAAATCTGAGGTCGTTTACGTATAAGTCAATATCTAGTCAACTTTCCAACTTAAGTTTTCAATTATGAGGCTAAGTGTCTCATTTCACTCCGAAATCCTTACGGACCCGAACCAACTAACCCGGTAAGTTATAAAACAATTGTAAAGAATAACTTGAGCAGTAAATGGGGGAACGGAGTTATAATACTCAAAACGGCCGGCCAGGTCGTTACACCCGGCAAGTCACGTAGTAGCTATAAAGCACAGAATAAGCAGTAAATGAGGAATGGGGCTACAACTCGCAAAACGACCGGGGTCGTTAGAGATAGATTTTTGGGTTCGTAATAAGAAGAGGCGGAGGAAGGATGGGAGTTATGACAGTTATTAAAGCTACCATATTTTGTACTTCGTCAGCATTTCTATAGTGTTAAGATTTGAGTCTATATTTTGTACTTCTACAGCATTTCTGTACAAGACTTGAATTTGGTACAAGATGTTTATGACATCTCACATCATGTTTTGGCCGATGTTAATTATTTTTGGGTGAAACTGAAAATTTTATTTAACCAAGTATCAAGCGTTTATACACAACTGGTTCATTTTGGACTATGAAACTAGATCCTAGTATATTCCTATGCTAAGCTATCAGAAACAATTACATTTGGAAAGCCTAGAGAGAGTACTTTTGTAAACTATATAAGCGTCTACTTCATTTATACATTTTCTATCCCCTAATATGAGTAGATAATTGTGTTTTTCTTTATTGGCTATTAAGACCTTGCCATTTTATGCTGGAAAATGATGTCTCCAATTATTAAATCTATACGAGAGATTGTTTCAAAGATTTCAATAATTACTTCAACCGTAAACAACTAGGACCCATCAGTAAACACAAGCATTAGTTTTGTAAAAGATATTTTATTTATTTTCATTAGCCTTCATGATGCTATGATAACCCTAGTACTGCTTGTTGTGACCTGGTGTATCATATCACCTTCAAATTGATTTGGAACATCCTGAAGATTTTTAAACTTACACGAGAATATTTGAAACATCCCGAAAGATGTTTAGACTTTTATCAGGATGTTCGAAACATCCTGTCAAATGTGTGAAACATCCTTTAAGATGTTGCAAACTTATTGAGAGATATTTGAAGCATCTTGTAAGATGTTTGACATATACTTTGAGTGATTTTAGAAATAATTAAACATTACTATGTTGATTTGAGTAATTGCGAAATGTGAGCTCTCCTGCCACTCTGCGCGACCATAGTGCTCATCTTCCTATGGTTGACATCTAGGATATTTGCAATTTAACTTCCTACACAGCTAAAAAATCTTGGCTTCATGAAAAAGGTTCTTCCATTGACTGGAAATAATTTTTCCCAGGAATATCACCATATTTTCTTAGAACTCTTAAATAGATCCTATGATAAGTCTGCCAAAGTGACACTAGTTAACATAAAGTTCAAGTCCAAGTAAAAGTAATATTTGTAGTAAACCGTTTAGGTAGTGGGCTGATGGTTCAAAGTACTAAAATCACCAAAATGCCCTCATATTGCCAAAGTCGTAATTTCACTAGGTAAGTTGATGTTGTTATTGTTATGCATTAAACTAAGGATTAGCTTACACCCCGAACTGAAAACTCGCAATGTCTAAGCGTAAGCATTTCCCTAAGAAGCCCGAGTTTCTTTTCCACGCCTCGCCTAGAGACTCGCCCCAAAAATACATTTTATAATATTGATTTAAACTAGTAATAATAGTGATAATAACCTCCGTTTTATGTTATGTGGCCTGAGGGTCGAGCTGACTACTTCAGGCTCCGCCACTACCTTCACTTCATATGACCGACTCATCTCAGCCTCGAACCATCTTTACCGAACCATTTCAAGTGCCAAACAAAGTTTTTTTACCGCAATTATTTTATTTTGAAAATTAATCATTATTTAATAGTATCATAGTATCACAATGGAACTAAATTTTTCAAGTGATTTAACAAAGAGATGACCAGTCATTTACCTTGCACATTATGAAACGCCAAATAAATGACTAGTAATTTATTATCCCGAGGGAGAATTATTTTCTTTTATATGTTCAACAGTTCAAGTATGTATAAATCAATGATTTTTCAATAGATGAATTTAATGAAGATCTAAACATTTTGATGCCTAGTACACAAATTGTAGGGTTTATTGCAAGTCCTTTAAAAATTCAACACCTTCCAATAATGATGAGTCATTTATTCTTTACGTCAAGATAAATAGTTTAAATAACCAGTAATTTACTTTTTCATAGCATCACAATGGAACGTGAAAGGGATTGAGGTATTAATATTGTTACGACTTTGAATTAACAGGTATAGTAACCATAACAATATATTATGACATGTTAGTAGCCGTCAGTAACTTATTTCTTTATTACTATATCAGCAACCTATTGCCACACATCGCTAATATATTCAGTAATTTTGTTGGGTAAATTACAAACTTAAAGTCAATAATACGAGAATCCTACTATATTGCAGCTTAAAGAGAGAGTTCAACAGAATGAAGTGACAACCTTTGAGATAACAGAAAGTGGAGTCTTGAGGCATCGAGGCCTATTATGTGTTCCGGATATAGCGGGACTACGGCACCAGATTATAGCAGAGGTACATTATCCTCGCTACTCTATTCATCTTGGATCGACTAAGATGTATGATGAATCATGAAACTTGTCAAATTGACTACTACAATTAGGGATTGGAATCAATTTGAGGAGAGAATGCAGAGATGAGACGGAAGAAACTATGTTAGCTCTATTTAGAATGAGTACATGTACAAACTTATATAGCTGATGTCCTATTCTCTATCACGTGCTTCTCACGTGACTTTTAACTAACTTCATCAACCAACTATTAACAGCTAACTGACAGCTCATTAACACTAACTACTTCTAACAATTAGCTAACAGTTATGTGATGCTCTTCTAGCTGCATTCCTCTGCTTCTGCTCATATACATTCCAATACTCCCGGTGGAAGATATTGAGCACACCCAGCTTGGAAAGAAGAAGGTGATGTTGCCTTACGCCTAAGCTTTTGGTTAGCAGGTCCGCAATCTGAGACTGAGTAGCTAGATAAGTAGTCTGAATCATCCCCTCGTTTACTTTCTCGCGAACAAAGTGACAGTCGATGTCAATATGCTTTGTTCTCTCATGGAATGTGGGATTTGCAGCAATTTGGATAGCTACTTTACTATCATAATGAAGTGAAACTATTCTGGGAACAGATACTCCAAGGTCCTGTAACAGACCAAGCAGCCACACAACTTCTGCTACACATGCTGCCATGCTTCGATATTATGCTTCTGTCGAGCATCCAATGACAGTATGTTGTTTCTTTGACTTCTAGGAGATTAAAGAGTCACCCAATTAGATGGCATAACCTGAGCGCCTAGTGTTAGGGCATGCAGCCCAGTCTGCATCACAGAATGCAGTCAACTGAGTTGTGGAGTTCTCAGACATGGATATCCCTAAGCCTGGGCATCCTTTAATGTATCTAATCACTCTTAATGTTGCATCCCAATATGACCTCTTTGGTTGTTGCATGAATTGGCTAAGGACTTGAATTGTGAAGTAGATATTTGGCCTTGTTATTGTTAGATAAATCAACTTTCCCACTAACTTTTGATAGCTGTTGATGTCCTCCAGTAAAGGATCATATGTGCATCCAGTCAGCGAATCATATTCTGTAGTAGTCAACTTAGTGTTGGCCTCAAGAGGTGTGGACACTGGCTTTGCACCACTTAAGCCCACATTAAGCACTAATTCTAGAGCATACTTCTTTTGATTAAGAAGTATCCCTTTTTGTGACCTGAGCACTTCAATTCCCAGGAAGTACTTGAGCTCACCTAAATCCTTCACTTTGAAATTATTGTACAGAGTTTGTTTTGCCTCATCAATTAAATCCTTGCAACTACCAGTGATTAGTATATCATCCACATATATTAGGATAATCACAATGTTGCCTTCTTGTTTCTTAGTGAATAGTGAATGGTCATGTGGACTTTGACAGTATCCAGCTTCCAATAGAACAGTGGTAAGCTTGATGTTCCATTGCCTTGAAGCTTAATTGAGCCCATACAGGGATTTCAGCAACTTACAGACCCTATACTCCTGCTGTCTATGGAATCCCTGTGGTAGGTCCATATAAACCTTCTCATATAAGTCTCCTTGAAGGAAAGCATTATTGACATCCATTTGATACAAGAACCAATTCTTTGAAGTTGCTATACTGATTACTGTCCTAACAGTAACCATTTTTGTCATTGGGGAAAAAGTCTTATGGTAATCTAGTCCTTGCAATTATATATATCCATTAACCATCAATCTAGCTTTATACTTGTCTATCTCTCCATTGTCTTTATGTTTTATTTTGTATACCCACCTGGAGCTTATGGCTTTCTTCCCAACTGCTAGTGTCACTAGCTCCCAAGTCTTGTTGCCTTCCAATGCATCCATCTTTTATTGCATTGCTTGGATCCAATTAGGATATGTAGAAGCTTCCTTGAATGATTTAGGCTCAGTTGGTATAGAAAAAGAACTAAAGTAAGCCTAGTAGCTTGGACTAAGATGAGAATATGTGACATACTGTGAGATAAGATATGTGTAATGTGCTTTTGGCTTGATAGTAGTGACATAGTCACTGAGCCATACTGGTGGTCTGGCCACGCGGTCTGGTACTGGTGGCCTCATGTACATGAGTGTCTTGGTTTGCTTCTACTTGTGGTTCATGTTGTTGAATGACATTGTGATCATGTTAAAAGAGTGCACTTTGATCAGATGACTTAGCTGGAAGATTCTCATATGATTGTAATTGATTTGACTGGCCTCATGTGTCTAGTGTTGCATTATAAGGCTCATGTGAAGCAGTAGTTGAGTCATTTATGTCCAGTATTGGACTTGGAGTTGTAGCATGTGTGCCATCTATATGTGTTAAGTCTTGTGCAATAAGTGTCTCAACATTAGGAGTTTCTATATATGTTGAGTCTATCTCTCCATATACTGGTTCTCTGAATAAAAGAAATGCCTGGTGCTTCCTCCTATCCTGCAGTTCTGAAAGGAAATATGGACTCCCTGAACTGCACATACCTGCTGACAAAGATTTGGTGATCATCAAGGTCATAAAGCTTGTATCCTTTTTGTGTTTCAAAATATCCCACAAACATTGTCTTCCTTGCTCTAACTGCAAGTTTATCACCTTTAGGTAGTCTACTTGCATAGCAGAGACAGCCAAATACTCTAAGGTGATCCAATTTTGGTGGTCTGTCATACAATAATTCAAATGGTGTTCTGCCTTGCAACACTGTAGATGATAGTTTGTTGTCTCCCCAAAACCTGGCTTGCATTGAACTTTGAAAACTCAATGCTCTAGCCACCTCTAATATATGTCTGTGTTTTCTCTCCACAACTCTATTTTCTTGTGTAGTGTACGAGCAACTACTTTTATGTATAATGCCATTACAAGCTAACAATTCATTGCATTTGGCATTAAACAATTACGTTCCATTGTCAGATCTCGGGATCTTAACATTCTTGTCAAACTGATTTTTTATTAATGCTAGAAAGTTTTTCAACACCACAAACACTTCACATGCTAAGATTGAATCAAACAAATCCATATAAATCTACTATGATCATCTACTATGGTAACAAAGTAATATGTATTATCATATGTAGCTTTTCTATATGGTCCTTAGACATCAAGATGTATCAATTGAAAAGGATTGTCAGTTCTGCTACTACTATTAGGAAACTTCGGTCTGCTTTGTTTTGCCAGAGGGCATATCTCACAACACTATTTAATGTTGATGTCAACTTTATTCTTAAGGCTTGCAACATGTTGCATAGCTCCAATTGAAGGGTGTCCTAGTCTTAGTTACCATAGCTTTCCATTGTTTTCCTCCTTATGAACAGCGGCTCCTATTGCAGGTTTCATTACCTCCTGTAGTATGTACAATCATCTCCTCTCCTTACCAATTCCCTGAACCTTCCCATTGAAGAGTCCCCGAAACACACAGAAATCAAGGAAAAATAAAGCTATACAGGAAAGCTGCTTGGTTATTTTTGATACTGAGAGAATGTTGAACTTGAAATCTGGAACAAGTAAAACATTTTCAAGTTCATATTTTCCTAGGATCACTGCATTCCCTACATTTGTAATTTCTGCTCTACCATCAATTGGTATATATACCTTGCTGTTGTTTTGATCTCTCAATGATCCAAAAGCAGTCAATAATTCTCTACATGATGTAATATGATGTGATGCCCCCGAGTCAATTATCCAATCAGAAGTAAAGGTGTTGGATAACTGTAAGATCATACATACCATATTACATGTTATGTTGCCCACACATTCACTTGAGGTTGGCTTGTCTAACATGCTCAAAATCTATTTGTACTACTGCTCTGTAAAGAAATGACCATGCCATTGCCCCCTCAGACATATTTCCTCCATCTCTTGCCATTGTAGAGTTAGCAAAGGTTCTAAATCCCCCTGTCTGTGCACTCTTCTTCTTACTTTTGAAATCCTGTGGATGTCCAACTATCTTATAGAAATTTTCTTTCAAATGTATCTTATATCCACAATGCTCACAAACTATCCCATGTTTCTTAGGCTTAAAATCTTGGTATGTCTTCCCCACTAGCATTGTCAAAGGGTCTCTATTCATATAGACTACACCTAGACATTATGACTTTCCTCTTGAGTCACAGTAGCATAGGCTTCATTAACAGATACCACAGGCCTTTTTGCCAACAAATTGCTTCTTATGTTACTATAAGACTCATTAAGTCCCATAAGAAATTACAGTAAACGCTATGATCTTAAGTGCACAACATAGGGAAGAGATTCTTCACAGTCACACGAAGGCAAATGAGCCAAAACATCTAGTTCATCCCAAAACACCTTCATCTTAGAATAATAAGTAATAACTAAATCAATATCTTGTCTCAAAGTTGCAATCTCAGTCCAGAGATGATAAATCCTCGTCAGATTCGATCTATCAAACCTCTCCTGGAAATCACTCCAGACTTTCTTAGCATTGGATGCATAGTCGCTTGGCATCAATTCACTCAAAATGTGCTTCCTATCCATGATAAAACAATCGTGTTGCATTTCTCCCACTTCTCAGCTAGTTCTCCCATGTACATGCTTTTGATGCACGTTCCATCCACAAATCCAAGCTTGCTTTTGCATCTGAGTGCCAATATAATGACTCGGCCGGTCATTTTGAGATTTGTAGCCCCGTTCCCCCATTTACTACTCATTTTATACTTTATATCTATTATGTGACTTGACGGGGTAGTCGGTTTGGATCTGGAGAGATTTCAGAATAAATTGAGACACTTAGTCTCAAAGTTAAAAACTTAAATTGAAAAGGTTGACCGGATATTGACTTATGTGTAAACAACCCCGAAATAGAATATCGATGATTCCAATAGCTTTGTATGGTGATTTTGGACTTACGAGTGTGTCCGAAAAATTATTTGGAAGTCTGTAGTTAAATTAGGTTTGAAATGGCTAAAAATACAAATTTAAGTTTGGAAGTTTGACCGGGGAGTTGACTTTTTGATATCGAGGTCAGAATCCGATTCTAGAAATTTGAATATGTTCGTTATGTCATTTATGACTTATGTGCAAAACTTGAGGTCAATCGGACTTGATTTGATAGGTTTCGGCATCGAATGTAAAAGTTAGAATTTTTTAGTTTCATTATGCTTGAATTGGGATATGATTCGTGGTTTTAGCATTGTTCGGTGTGATTTGAAGTTTCAACTAAGTTCGTATGATGTTTTAAGACTTGTTGGTATATTTGGTTGAGGTTCCGGGGGTCTCGGGTGAGTTTTGGACGGTTAACGGATCAAATTTGGACTTAGGACAAAGCTAGAAACTTGTTGCCTTCTAATGCAATCGCACCTGCGGAATTTGGCTCGCAGAAGTGAGAATTGGAGTGCAGAAGTAGAAAAGGGAGAGTGGAGCAGTGGCCGCAGGTGCCGAGTAAAGTTCCGCATCTGCGTGACCGCAGATGTGGAGGAGGGACCGCAGGTGAGCTTGGGACCGCAGAAGCAGACTGCTTCTCGCAGAAGCGGTCATTTAATCGCAGAAGCGGGAGGCAGAGGGACCTTAGCAAACTGCAGAAGAGGTAGATTTTTCGCAAAAGCAGAACTACATATGCGGTTAAATGTTCCGCAGAAGCGAAAACACTGGACATGCTACAAAAACAGAAGGATCCGACATTTTTGCCATTTTGGAGTTAAAGCATACGGTTTTGGGCAATTTTTCAGAGAGAATTCACGGAAAAACTTCAGGTAAGTCACTTATGATCATTGTTAGTCAATAATATTGAAGTATCATTGAGTATTTCGACTAGATTATGTGTTTTTGAGGTCAAATTAGAGGATTTGGGTCTAGGTATTTGAAAATGAGATTTGGGGATTTGAAGGACTGACGAGCGCAAAACACACACTTAAATTGTGCTTGCTAGTCAAAGATAGTATAACATGATATCGTTTCTACAAGGATTGGATTTAAATAGTATTCTTGTAGTTTGTAGCTTGATTGTTAACTAGGAGGATCAACAATTGAGATTTATATAATTAATAATCTAAAATCTACAACTATTGACTAATGACAATTGCAACAAAGGTGAGCAAGGAAATTATCAATGGGTGAAAATGGGCTGATAGGATAGGTGCAAGATAATTGTTTGGGATCTAACTCTAGATACTTCACTACTAATATTCAAGTGAGTTTCTCGAATTCACTTAATCATCAATATAATTGTTTAGTAGAAACTCCTCTCTCGATTAAGTCTCAACCTCACAATATGAACCAATTTAAGCTCGGTGAAGATATGCAAGAATTCGTAATGGATTGGTCTTTAGGAGAACCTCTTTTGATTATCCTCCTAACTAGGTTTAATCAAGGATTCAACTAGCCTCTTTCAATTACTTATAAGAATCTATGAACTCAACCAACAATATAGTACAAATATATCACAAGTTATGCCTCTTTCGATTACAAGAACAAGTGAACATAGATGCTACAATTAAAACATCCAAAAACGATACAAATACATAAAAATAGAGTTATAATCCACAAACAATCATCAATACACCAAATCCATCAAAACCCAAAAGGTTTTACTCCATATACATGGAGAAGTTCTTCACAAATGAAATAAAAGTAGAGGAAAACATAAATACAATCTAAACCCAGATCTTGAGTGAGGAAGGAATAATGAAATCCTTGTGCTTGTGTTCTTCAAACTCCTCCTTAGCCTCCCTAGGTCGAAATATGTCCAAAAGTACATAAATGGTATTTTTCCCATGTATTTAACTATCCCCCAAATAAACCCCGGACGAAAATACCCTTTTTAGCGAAATTGGGAACATACTCTAAGAATATTGCACTACCACGCCGTATGTCACGCCGCACCATGCGGCGCGCTTGTGGAGAATTCCGAAACATTTGTTAAATCACTTTTTGGGCACATTTTACACAGTCGCGCCGCCCCATGCACTGCGGAAGTTGAGCATTTGGGAAAATGTAAAACATGGAAGTTGTAGCCCTTTTAAATAGCTTTCCAATGATATATTGTGGAGCCCAAACTGATATCTGAGCGAAAAGTTATGTTCATTTTACCGGACAATGCGCAGTATGCCTGCTTGATTCTTCGTTTCGTTCTTAAAGTGCACTATCATCCGTTGATCCCCGAACACGATCCTAACTTAATCCTTGTGTTTTTACTCAGATTTCAAATCTCCATAATAGCTTGAATATATTCTATAACATCTAAATAACTCGGAATCACTCCTACATGGCATAAAACACACAATAAGTGTAAAGCATTACTAATTAAAGCTCAACATGAGTAAAGTGGAGTAAATTAGAGAGCAATAAGCGACTAAAATACGGGATTATAACCTACCATCAATACCCCACACTTAAACCATTGCTCGCCCTCGAGCAATCAAATTACACTTCACATAGACACGATCTTTTTAAACAACTCTCCTAACTCATCATACCAAGAATAATAGAACAGATTAAGCATAATACTGTAACATCCTCGATTCAAGATTTGACTCAAAAGCACTACGTACTTTTCACAACCTGCTCACTTACTCTAACACAGAGGTCAATGATATTACCTTTCCTTCATGAATCAAGTGCCATCACCTAATATAGAGAGTAGTTCCACACACAATAAAAGTTAAGAATAATTAGAAACTAAAGATAGAAAAAATTCACTCACTCTCAGAACAACATTCATATGCCACAAAAGATCCACCATAGGCTTGCCCGTAGTGTACTACCCTACTAATCGAGCTTGTTCAGTCAAGGATCAAGTAGGACTTTAATTGGTTGTAATGTAGGCTGCTGGACGGGTAGGATACATTTAGATATAAGAGTAACTACACCTCCCTAAGCACTTTTAATACATATACTTAACATTTAAACCCCATACTTATGTCAAACCATAATTCCACCTTCACATCCATATATATCAACTCCTAAATTCTTTAAGCATAAATACATCAAGAGTTACCACTATCTATGAATATAAACTATTTTTTTCTTCATCTTCTTTTTCGATTCAAGTGGCTCATACTTTTTCACAACAGTGCACCTTTCTCCTTATTTCAATATTTTCACTCAAAAGCCAAACCAACCACCCCACACTTTAATTTTTACAAAGTTCATACCAATTTCAAGTGCTCATGAGGGGTAAATTGTTCAAATAGATAAGGCTTGCAATGTGGTTACCAAAGAAACAGGATTACAGGCTCAACGGGGTTAACTACGATACATAACAATTTGGTGGGTAACATATATAGTTGAATCAACAAAGAAACGCCTATATCACTTTCAAGACTAAACAAATCTACTATTTTGCTTTGCAAACACACGGGGCAAGTTCTAGACATCAATTGCACTGCACATAATACATAAAGCCTCACATACACATGGCACAAAACTAACTCAAGATCGGACTCATCAAGACACTCTAATCAAAGTAGTTAAGCAAAATTAAGAACATATAATTTAAGATGTTTATACAAGAGTCAAAAACTGAGCCTAAGCATCACAACTAAAGCACATATTATTCTCAAGGCATAATGAAGTCAAGAGATATTGCTTTCATTTAAAATCACAGCACAAGACTCTTACTCCTAAAAAAAATTAACTGCACCCGGTTCAAAAAAACCCTTGAAAAAGAACCGTGGCACAAAGAAAAATCAAAGAAAATTTATTATACTACCTAAAGAAAATAATATATATATATATATATTGACTTTAAAATTTTCAATCAAAAGAAATGAAAACACACACAAGAAACAAAAACAAATATTTTTTTATATATATACATCTCCACCCCACACTTTAAATTGTGGCATGTCCTCATGACACATAAATAAAAAGCAAGATGTAAAGAAAACTTCCCTGAACTTTTTTCGTTTTCGAGAACTTGTGAACTCTACCCCTAATTTTGAATATATTTTTCGATTTCGCTCATCGGGATTCTTTATGGAGCTCATCAGGCCAAAGTCCTTTAGGGATATTTGAAAGACCCATTTTTTTTTCTTTCTTTCTTGGCCTCATTTTGAGCGGTGGATTATTCTTGTAGGATCATCCTCAACTTATTTCTGCATTCATTCACAAGATCAATCCCCGCATATTCCTATAAATCTCCAAAATTAAAATCCACATGATCAAGGTTAGAATAAGAAAATGATGAATAAGGGTCATTTGAGTGTTCCTCTGGTATGTCCAAGACCCATTGTTACTCATTCTCTTCTAATAAAAATTGTGGTTGTGGATAGGTGAATGGTGATTTGAACTCTTCTTTGATTGATGCACAATCAACCCAAGCCTCATCTTCAATCATCTCGGTTGAACAAGAGTCCTCTTGCAGAGTGGAAAACTCTCTCTGTAGATGTTCATAATCTCGGGTAGGCTCAATTTTACACGGTATCTCTTTCATATATTCACCATCACAATGCAATGAGCTTTTTGAAAGTGTACTTATTATTTGACTCACTTGCATTGTTAGGTTGTTAATGGCTTCATCATCTTGTGTACATCTCTCTTCCACCTTATTTATGAACTTGTACATAAGCTCTTCTAAACTACCATTCTTCGCTTGAGGTGGTTGTCTCACTTCGCTTTCATTCCAGTTATAATAAGGGTATTCATGCCAACAAGAGTCAGAATTGTGCCCATATGAATCCTCATACATGTACGGACTAGAGACAAAGTGAGAGTGTTCAAAAGATTAACCATATGAAGAATACCTACCTGCTTGACAATCAACCCATAGATGATTTCCACTGCATTTAATACATAGAGCAGACCACTGACAGTGTTCCGCTGCTAACTCTTCAACCGTTTTCTTAGGCTGGTTGTATAAAGAATACCTACCTGCTTGACAATCAACCCATAGATGATTTCCGCTGCATTTAAAACACATAGCAGACCGCTGATAGTGTTCGGCTGCTAACTCTTCAACCATTTTCTTAGGCTGGTTGTACTCCATCTTTACAATATTTAGAGTTCGGTATCAAGAATATGTTCTTCAGGATTTCTTCAATAGAAAAAATCTTGAAGAGAAATTAACCAAACAAACTAAAAATAAAAGAAAAAATTAAAAGCTAATTCCTGAATTAGTACTACAAACCATTTCAATCACTATTGATTGCCAATCCCCGGCAACTGCGCCAAATTTTGACGAGCGCAAAACACACACTTAAATTGTGCTCGCTAGTCAAAGATAATATAGTATGATATCGTCTCCACGTGGATTGGATTTAAACAGTATTCTCGTAGTTTGTAGCTTGATTGCTATCTAGGAGGATCAACAGTTGAGATTTATATAATTAATAATCTAAAATCTACAGCTATTGACTAATGACAATCGCCACAAAGGTGAGCAAGGAAGTTATCAATGGGAAAAAATGGGCGGATACGATAGGTGCAAGATAATTATTTGGGATCTAACTCTAGATACTTCACTACTAATGTTCAAGTGAGTCTCTCGAATTTACTTAATTATCAGTATAATTATTTAGTAGAAACACCTCTCTCGATTAAGTCACAACCTCACAATATGAACCAATTTAAGCTCCGTGAAGATATGCAAGAATTCGTAATGATTGGTCTTTAAGAGAACCTCTTTCGATTATCCTCCTAACAAGGTTTAATCAAGGATTCAACTAGCCTCTTTCAATTACTTAGAAGAATCTATGAACTCAACCAACAATATAGTGCAAATATATCACAAGCTATGCCTCTTTCGATTACAAGAACAAGTGAACATAGATGCAACAATTAAATCTTTCAAAAATGATTCAAATACATAAAAATAGAGTTATAATTCACAAACAATCATCAATACACCAGATCCATCAAAACCCAAAAGGTTCTACTCCATAGACATGGAGAAGTTCTTCACAAATGAAATAAACGTAGAGGAAAACATAAATACAATCCAAACCCCGATCTTGAGTGAGGAAGGAATGATGAAATCCTTGTGCTTGTGTTCTTCAAACTCCTCCTTAGCCTCCTTGGCCTCCCTAGGTCTAAATCTGTCCAAAAGTACAGAAATGGTATTTTCCCCTTGTATTTAATTATCCCTCAAATAAACCCCGGACGAAAATATTCTTTTTTAGCGGAATTGGGAATCTACTCTAAGAATTTTACACTACCGCGCCGCATGCCGCGCCGCACCATATGGCGTGCTTGTGGAGAATTTCAGAATATTTGCAAAATCACTTTCTGGGTACATTTTGCACAGCTGCGCCTAGCACTGCCCCATGCGCCTCGTCAGATGGGGATTTGGAAAAATGTAAAATATGAAAGTTGTAGCTCTTTTAAATATCTTTCTAACGATATATTGTGGAGCCCAAACGGATTTCTTAGCGAAAAGTTATGTATATTTTACTGGACAATGTGCAATATGCTTGCTTGATTTTTCATGTCGCTCTTAAAGTGCACTATCATCCGTTGATCTCCGAACACGATCACAACTTAATCCTTGGGCTTTTACTTAGACTTCAAAGCTCCAGAATAGCTTGAATTCATTCCATAACATCTAAATAACTCGGAATTACTCCTACACGACACAAAACACATAATAAGTGTAAAACACTACTAATTAAAGCTCAACATGAGTAAAGTGCAGTAAATTAGAGTGCAATAAGCGACTAAAATATGAGATTATAGCTCATCAAGGTCGAGTTGATGTCGTAATTTAGTAATTTTGATATGGTTGAACTCGTGGTTGAATGAGCGTTCATATTTTGTAACTTTGTTGGGTTCCGAGATATGGGCCCTACTAACGATTTTTGAGTTAAATTTCTGATTTTGTTGGAAAATTAGTATTTTCATATGGAATTAATTTTAATAATTTATATTGACTGAATCGAATTAATTTGTGACTAGATACGAGGCTTTCGAAGGCTAAATCGCAAGGCAAATGCATAGCGGAGTAAAGAATTACGCAAGTCCAGGTAAGTGACTTGTCTAACCTTGTGTGGGGAAAATTCTCCTAGGATTGGTATTGTCATAAAAATTGTGAGGTGTTGAAAGTCATGTACGCAAGGTGACGAGTGTGTACACGGACTAAATATGGAAAACTCTGATTTTAAATTGTGTAGATCTTTGTTACATATTAAGTAAATTATTTTATCTAGTTATATTCATCATCATTGATCTATTTTTTTGCCTTACCTTTTTCCTGCTAATTGCTTTACCTGTTTAGTTGAAACTTTGTTTCTTTTATTCTGTGTTCATTATTTGAAAGTTGAATTTCTTACTTGAACTATTATTAATATGAAGTATTTGACATTTAAAATTTGGTATTGAGGCAAAGTATTAAAATTTCAAAATATTATTTTTGTTGAGTTATTTAATCTCGAATATTTTGTGAGATTTTGTATTTATTGTGATTGAGACGTGAGCCCCTTATTGTGGAAAATAATATTGTTGTTGATTTATTTTGGCAAGTTGAAATATTCGGGCACTTGAGGTACAAATTGTGATATATTGTGATATTGATACGCATGCGGTGGTATAAGGTCTGGGTGTTGAAATGCATGCGGTGAGATAAGGGTGTCTTGATACGCATGGCTAGTAGGGGAACTACTAGAAGTCATGCGGTGTGATAAGGGTGGCTAAAACGCGGGATACTATTTCGAGAAAAATAATTTCTTTAAAATTAAATGTGAAGGCTCCCGCGGTGATATAAGAAAATGAGATATTTTGAATTTATTTATGATTTGAGACTATGGGGCGATACCTCGGGAGTGCCCTTGTTGATATTTCTCTATGACTGCACTTGCCTTTGGTTATTTTATGTTTTTCTTAAATATGTAAATTCTTGTTTTCCTTCCGTGAGGTATTATTTGCCCTTATTCTGTGCAATTAAATTGTGACATATTCCTTACTTGATCCATTCTCATTGTCATTATTATTATTATATTGTTAAACTTTTCGCCCTGACCCTTATTATTTCCAGTAGGGCCCTGACCTGACCTCGTCACTACTCTACCGAGGTTAGGCTTGGCACTTACTAGGTACCGCTGTGGTGTACTCATACTACGCTTCTGCACATCTTTTTGTGCAGATCCAAGTACTTTCTATCAGACCAGATATCAGTGAGCTAGCCGTGCGCAGAGACTTCAAGGAATATCTGTCAGCGTCCGCATGCCTCGGAGTCTCTCCCCTCCCCCTCCCCTCCCTCCCTATCCTTATTATGTTTTTCTCTTTATTTTCTTTAGATTCTGATGCATAAAGATACTTAGTATTTCTTTTAGAAGCTTGTGACTTATTTCTACCGAGTTTTGGGAGAGTTGTAATTATTTAAGTTGTCGTTCTTGTTTATTTCAGTTGTTAAGGACTGAGTTTCATATTTATATTCAGTTATTCCTCATAATTGATAGGCTTACCTAGTCTTAGATACTAGGTGTCATCACGACATCCTACGGAGGAAATTTGGGGTCGTGACAGCCAATTTCATCGCTCTACTCCACAGTGCATAATTCTCAGGCAAGTGAGTTTTAGAGAAATTAAAATTAGTCCAGGTGCATCTCCAGCTTGAAGATATAATGGATGATTATGATCTAACAACGTGACTTCGTTTCCTGCCATGGCTGTGAAAAATTGAGCAAGCTTTACGTTCTTCAGTAGCTGTTGGAATCTCGCTAGAAAATTAGTCGCCCTTAGAGACCTGCTTTGATACTATGTCAAATTGACTACTGCAATTAGGGATTGGAATCAATTTGAGGAGAGAATGTCATCTCGGAAGAAACTATGTTAGCTCTATATAGAATGAGTACATGTACAAGCTTATATAGTCGATGTCCTCTTCTCTATCACGTGTTTCTCACGTGACTTTTAACTAACTTCATCAACAACTATTAACAGCTAATTGACAGCTCATTAACACTAACTGCTTCTAACAACTAGCTAACAGTTATGCAATGCTCTTCTAGCTGCATTTTTCTGCTTATGCTCATATACATTCCAATAATATTACAGAGGTCTATTGGTGGAATGATATGAAAAAGAACATTCCCGAGTTCATAGCTTACTACCCCAATTATCAGCAAGTAAAGATAGAACATCATAAGCAGGTGGGCTAGTGCAAAATATAGAGATTTCGATGTGGAAATAGGAGAGGATTAATATGGATTTCATCACAGAGTTGCCTCGTTCATATCGTAAGTTTGATTCCATTTGGGTGATCGTTGATTCATAGCTGAATTTTATTATTCATTCCAACGTTTCCTTCTTTTTTCTCTATATGAATTAAATAATTCCTATCCTTCTTCCTTTTCGTATTTTGTAACATTCTAACATGGTGTATTTTCGAGCACAAAAGAGCAATACTAGAGTAATGCATCAAATATATTAAGCGAGCCAACAATCCAAGAGTTTTTATGTTCTTGTGCTATATTCAATATATTGAGACTCGATAATGTCAATAGCTTAACTTTATTGGATAATTTTTCTGAAAAAAAATGAATAGGTAGGGAAACAAGAAAGAAAAAACAACAAATTAAAAGAAAAAAGATTGATGAAAAATTAGAGAAAAAATAAAGTTACTTGATTAATTATAAGATTGATTAAAACTTGAAATCTCATATATTTTGATTTGATGATTAATTTTAATAATTGAAAATTTGAAAAATAAGTTTGTAATAGCCGCATGAAGCATGGAAAAATTTGCTAGTTTACTCTATTTATGTGTCATCTTGAGGTGCTTGTAGTTTTCAAGAATGATTATTACTGTGGGTAAAACGGAAAAAAAATTGTTTTAAATTTTAAAATGATAAATTTGTGACAACTATTTTTAGAAATAACGAACAATTAATTTAAGAAGCAAGGAGTATAAAAGTAGTATTTTAAGTCTTTAATGCATCTCACTATATTCTTCTTTCATTTTGGCTAATGAATGTGTCTCACAAAATTCTTCTTTCGTTTGTCTAATTAATTGTTGTTTCCTCGTTTTCAAACTAATCGCATAAAAAAAGGCAAGTTCAAAGAATATAACTAGAAAGTCTTCCCTCCGTCTCAAATTATTTATGGCTTTTTTGTATTACACGCCCTTAAAAAATATTAATTAGGATGAGTATTTTACTAACTTTACCTTTGTTTATATCTAAGTTATAATCTCTCTCTATTAAATGTTTACCCTATTATTTATGTGTCGTCTTCATTAGTGACAAAATTCTACTATAGGTAAAATGGAGAAAAAATAATTAATTGTATCTTGAACTTCTAATAAATGACAAATAATTTGAGACAATTATTTTTAGTAACCACGACAAATAATTTAAGACGGAGGGAGTACTAGTCAATCCGAAAAATAATGACGCACTTATATATTAAGCAACGATTTGCCATGTGTTAAAAAATAATGACGCACTTATAATAGATTCAAAAATTCGAGTTCTCTCGTCCTTTACTAATACATTCCCGCTTTGTTGGTCAAGTTCACTTTATTTCTCGTCCATGGAAATTAGCACCATTCATATAAGTGCTTTTGTCTCGATTTAACTTTAAATTTACTTTTTGTACCATTAATGAAATAATTTCTGGCCACACAAATTTTTATAGTTTGTTTTAGACCAAAAATTTTAAAAATCTTATTCACTTCTTAAACTTCGTACTTGCGCTTAAATCCAAGTCACCTCCTTCGAATCCATGGGGACACCCTTTGATTCGTAGAGTGTATGCAATATATTTGGTGCTTGTTACACTCAATTCTTAACCCCTTGAGGATTGTAGAGTGTAATTACACTTAATTTCATTACTAACATGGTAATTATTTTGCCAACAAACATGTCAAACAGTGTAATTACATTCAATTTCAATTCCCTAGTGATTTTCCAAACAGGCTCACAAATTTGTATGTGTGATTTGTATTTAGACAAAATAAATTAAATACTACTAGTACTTTCCATATGGTTGGTCGGAGGCCCTCTGTTAAGACCTCTGTGTCCTATGGGGTTTTTGAGAGAATCAGAAATTCTTGCTTAACCAATTCACAAATCTTCAAAAGTTGTAATGGGCGCGTGCCATTGCTGCTTTGTAATGGGTACGTGCCAGTTCTGCTCGTTCTCTTTCTCGTTTTCTATTCCTCTGTGTTCTTGCTTCTTGGTTCTTCCACAAGCTTATGATTTCAAAGGAGTCCAAGTATTGCTTTTTCTTGGTTGGTTTATGTTAATTTCGGAACATAAGTGTCTTTAGATTTTGGGTCATCTTGTTCTTTGTTCCAAGTCATTTTGGTTATCGGATTTGGCGGATTTTGCTAGTTGTGCGTTGTACTGTTTTATCCAGACTCAATACCCGGGGTTTACGCTGGGTATGTTGTTGTGCTATAGTGTGTTATGTTTTTCTTTTCTTTTTGAGTTTTTTACATGCTTTATTATTTTAAAAAAATAGTATCATTTATTGTTTATTTCATAAAGAGCACTTTTTTTTTATTATTAGCATATTATAAAAATTAAACTCAATATTTAATAAGTTAACTCACTCACTAATCACAGAAAATATTTTTTTTATCCATCTCCATTCTCCATTTCCAACATTCATCTTCTTCACTCTATTTTTGAAAATCTTATGCATATGTGAATGCCACCTAAATTCAAGATGTATTGATTTTTACGTTTTTTATACTTTGTATATCAAGTATCACTTTAATTCAAAATGTATTTTTATATATATAATTTTTGTATATTTATTTGTGAAGTGCCATCTTATTTTAAGATGTATTTTTAATATATATTTCAAATATATTTTATATGTCAAGTGTCATTTTAATTCAGGATGTATTTTTTTTGTATATTTATATGTCATCTTAATTAAATTTAAGATATATATTTTTATGTATATTTCACATGTCTAAGTATCATCTTAATTGAAAATGTATTTTTATGTATATTTTTGTATATTTTATATGTGTTAATTCAATGTATATTTTTTTATATATACGTTTTGTATATATTAACATATATTATTATCGAAATAAGATCTTTATGTTAATAAATGAAGAAAGAAGGAAGAGAAAAACTTAAGAAAGATAATTAAAAAGAAAACGAATGGAATAAATTTAGAAAATATATTGGGTTCGGCAGAAAACAAAATTAAGAAGATGAAGAAAAAGAAGGAAAGCTAATAGATAAAGAGCAAAAAAAAGTATGATTTTTGTATAAAGAATTATTGACTTTCCATTCAAATTGCTTATGTTTATGAATTATTAATTAATATTTCTATTTTAATGGATTGTATGCTACAAATATAAATATTTTTCTGCCACAATTGTAATATTAGATTTCATGCTAAGAATTTATTATATTTTTTTTAAACTGTGACAGTGATGTAAAATTATTTTTTTTTTTTTTTCACACGTACCACTTCTTTATGTCTCTGTATGTGTTTCGTGAGATGTTTACAATTTTTTAGGAGTTTGTTGCAATTGTCTGTCATGGTTTATGGTTCCACGAGCCCCACTAGAGCAGACCCACACAGGCACAGGACACAGGACAGAGGACACAAGTACCTTTTTGGGGCTTGGCTTAGTACTTCTTAACTAGTGTACTCGCCCGGGGAAAAGTCCTCTTACAAATATAAAAACTACACCTATTTTGTGGTTCATTTTTATCCTCCGTGATAGCTTTGCCTACAAAATTAAATATATGAGCAAAGTTAAACAACATGAAAGCTATTGAAAACCAAGATAATAAGTATGCCGGTTACGACCCCAAATTTCATCCAAAAAATGTCGTCATGGCATCTAATATCTACGATTAGGTAAGTCTAATAATTAACAACCACGGAACAGATATATAAATACAAGATACTGAAAGCGACTAAATATTGAATAAAATCGTCCATAAATAGAATCTCACAATTTCACACCCCAAAAACCGATGGAACTGAGTCATAAGCTCTAGGGATGTTCGTCGGTAGGTACGGTACGGTATTTAGACATTTCGATTCGGTATTTTCGGTATTCGGTTTCTTAAAATGCTATACCAATACCGTATCTAATTAAATTCGATATGGTTCGATTTTTCTCCTTTCGGTTACAGTTTATTTGGTTCGGTAACTGCGGTTTATTCGGTTTGAATACTAACCGGTATGTAGAGTCAGAGACACTAATATTCTTAGTTAAAGTACTCAAAAGTAAAAACTAAAAACGTTTGTTGACAAAAAATTTGTCCAAAACCAGCAAATATCAACCCAGAGAGAGAAAATTGCACATAAAAGAATAAATTTGATCATTAGAAATATCATGTTACTTGCTTAGAGTTAATTGATAAACTTAGAAAATAAAGGAAAGCAAAATTTTAGATTTTTTATATTTATGTTATAATTAATAATATGTGTATTATGCAATATAATATATATTTCAGTACGGTATCGGTATTTCGATATTTTATTTTAAAATATCAAATATCATACATAATACCAAAAAAATTAAAAAGTAAACTAAATACCATACCGAATACCAAAATATCGAATAGCAAATATCAAAATTTTCGATTTCGGTCTGGTAATTCGGTATTGACCAAATTATACACAGCCCTAATAAGCTCTATAGAACACTACTAAAGTACTACTACATCACTGTCCGAAAAGGAAATATAATAGTAATAAAAATAAGGGAAAGTGGCTCTGAGGCCTGCGGACGCCGAGGAGGCATACCTTAAAGTCTTCGGTAAAAGCAGCTAGCAAGACTCTCTATCTAACGACACGAGTAGGCGTACCTAGATCTGCACAAAAAGATGTGCAGAAGCATAGTATGAGTACAACACAACGGTACCCAACAAGTATCAAGCCTAACCTCGGTAGAGTAGTGACGAGGCCAGGTCAAGACACCTACTAGGATATGAAATAGACAGTATAAAATAAAATACGGATATAAAATGAAAAGTAAGAAAATAACTAATACGGATCAAATGATAGCATGATCTAATACTGAAAAATTAACCGTTGGAATAGTATAAAAGAAGCAACTAAAGGACTACAATAATCATGTACAGACAATAATTGATAGAACACTAAGTAATGTTTTATACTTCAATGCCACACAAGAGGGGGGTGATTTGTGTGGTGTCTAATTTTCGCGTGCACTAATTATAGAAGGACTTGGTTCTTCTATGCGTTCCTTATACTACTGGTGCGAAAATAGTAAATGAGGAAAGTAAAGAACACAAGTATTTTTTATATAGAAAATACCTTGCTCAAAAGGTAAAAAATTCACGACTTACTACTCAGTATGATTTTTCCCATCACTTCACTAAATCACTGAGCCAAAACAGCATTTACAAAAAATCTTTGTAAACCTAAGGATTACCTCTAATCTCGTTCTGGCAACGAGCCTCTAACTGTTGCGACAACTTCAAGTTAACTCTAGCTTGAATAATCAGAGTATCTAATACAATTGCCTCTAGATAAAGCTGAAAGGTACAATTTGAAAAGCCCTACTACAATTGACTTGAATAAAAGATAGACACTTGGAACTGGTTCTTCTATCTGGTTCATGTAGCTTCAGGTTCGCACACTTGAATCATACAAGAATTGTTTACAAAATGCCTTGCTATTTTGCTCTCAACTCACGTTTAACTTCAGTGTTTGTGTGTGCCTGTAGAATGAGAACATCCTGCAATTTATAGAGTTAGTAGAATAGGAAATAACTAGAGTTCTAATGCTATACTCTTTCATGGTGGAAGAGTTCTAGTTATCTTCAACTTCTAACTCCCCCCTTATCTAGGATAGAGTTCTCTCGAGTAAGGAGTCCTTCTCCTTATCACTTATGCAACCTTTTCGTTCAGGAGATATCGGATATAATCACTTAAGCTTATCTCATTCACATGCATGCCTTGTGCTTAAATCTGCTAGTGTTTGTGTACACTGCGTATGGACCTGGTTCATGCTTGAGTTCCTTTGTCAATCATCAAAACAAACTTCACTTGGGCCAACATTAAGGAATGAAACAACAAATACAATTCTCTACCAAGACACTTTGCAACGTGAAATAACAGCAAGAATCATATCGAGGTACCGCCTCGTGTATAATGAAAGCAAAACCGAGGTACCGCCTCGTATAATCAAGAATAACAACCGAGGTACTGCTTCGTATTCATATTTCTCAATTTCAGTCACAATCTTTCCTTATGCCGTCGCGTGAGCCTTACATTGAAAAATAGGTTTTGAAAATAATTTTTTTCGAAATAGCTACATGCACTTTAGCCTACCTTATGATGCCGTGTTGCTTTTCGTAGTTCCCCTACAAGCAACACGCACATAAGTCTCACCTTATACCGTCGCATGCACATCAACCCAAGCTTTATACCGCTGCACGCGGGTCAATATCATATCACAATAACAACTCGCACCACAAGTACCCATATACCACAACTTGCCAACAACAACAATATCAATGTTTTCACAATAATAGCTCATGGCTCCAACATAACGTATACAAGAATATCAACGAAAATAATGGATGGAAAATGCTCAATAGGATAGATGTTTCAACAATAACCAATATCACCTCAACGTATTAACAACTTCCACAACCTCAACATCAAATAACTCAACAATGTGAAAATAACGTGTAACCATGATATTAGATAACACTAACTCACAATAAAGGAAATAATCTTCAACGGTGAGTATCAAATAACGGAAGTCAACAAATAAAGGGCAACATGAACAATTAATTCAACAATGAGAATTAACAATAAAGAGATAACATGTGACAATAAAGGGGACAACAAGTTCAACTAAAGCATGGGAGCAATTTAGCAAGTAGGATGTAGAATAATTACTAAACAAGTCGACTAAGGCATTTAAGGATAGTCTAACACAATTAAGGATGATTTAACAATGAGAATTTAGAACCTAATATGGCATTTCAATTAAAGCATAAAAATATCTAAGTAGTCTAAACTGGTCAAAAACTACGTACAATCTGTATACCCACTCGTCACCTTGCGTACACGTATTTTACTTAGCACAACTAAATCAAACAATACCAATTCTAAAGGGTAGTTTCTCCCACACAAAGTTAGGCAAAATATTTACCTCAAATAGGCCAATTCATAACTCGAAAATAGTTTTCCATTAAAGTCCGCCTCCACACGGCTCAAATCAAACCAAAATTGACTCAATAACATCAAACAATGCAAGGGAATTCAACTACAATAGATAAAGTTAAGATTTTTATATTTTTCCCAAAAAGACAGCAAAAGTCAACCCGGGACCCGGCCAGTCGAAACCCGGGTCCAATGGTATATTATGTCTACCCATGACCCCACGAGTTCATATATGTGATTAGTTTCAAAAATCCGAGTCCAAATTGACTTTCAAAACTTAATTTCTTATTTTTCAAAAACTTTACAAAGTTTCTTAAATTTTTACTTTGATTCACATGATTTTGATATTAAAATCTAAGATAAGTTGATGGAATATGATTAGAAATAGATTAGGATCACTTACCCAGGATTTGTAGGTAAAAATCTCCTCTCCAAGTCGTCTCCTACCGAGTCTAGGGTACAAATTGAGAGAATGAACTCAAAATCTCGTCCCTCAGCTATTAGTCCAGTCGCAGATGTCGCATTTACGATCTGAGGTAGCAAATGTCGCATTTATGACCTGAGGTCGCAAATGCGAAGAATCGCTCGCAAATGCGAAGACCCTTCCACCTCTACTATCATCGCAATTGCGATGAATAGTACGCAATTGCGTACTCTGGACTTTGGCAATTGTGACAAAATGGATCGCAAACGCGAACTGACCCCTTCCCAACCTTTTTTCGCAAATGCAAACACTAGGCTCGCAAATACGAACCCAGCAAGTTTGGCTTAACTTCGCAATTGCTAACTCAGAACTCGCAATTGCGAGATTTGAGGCATGTGCAGAAACCAGCAACCTTTTGATTCCAACCACACTCTGCTAAGCGTCCGAAACTCACCCGAGCCCCCGGGGCTCCAAACCAAACATTCACACGAGTCTAAAAATATCATATAAACTCGCTCGCGCGATCAAAACACAAAAATAAAATCTAAAACTACGAATTGAACTCTAAAACGCATGATTTTCAAAGAGATTTTCAAGAACTTCTATAATTTTATCTAAGCGTCTGAATCCTATCAAATCAACTCCGAACGACGCCAAACTTTGCAGACAAGTTCTAAATGCCATAACAGACCTATTCCAAGTCCCAAAATTAAATTCAAAGCTTGATAGCTAAAAGTGAATCTACGATCAAACTTTTCAACTTAAAATTGCCAAATTTCAGCAAATCAGCACAAATCAACCTACGGACTTCCAAAATCAATTTCAGGCATACATCCAAGTCTGAAATCACGATACGAATCTATCGGAGTCATAAACACACAGTTCTGGGGTCGTTTTCATAAAAGTCAAAATTTAGTCAATATTTTCAAATTAAAGCTTCTAAGTCTAGAATCAAGGGTCCAAATCAACCCGAAAGCCTCCTGGAACAAAACTAATCAATCTCGCAAGTCATAAAAGTATAAACTCACATATGTGAAGCAATAAAAGGGGTAACGGGGCATAATTACACAAAACGACCGATCGGGTCGTTACAATGTCCTTTGAACATTATGCATACTATGAAAATAAGACATTGATACATTTCGACATGTATTCCGGGGCATCCTAAGTTGCTTGTGATTGGATAGACGTATTAACTCGCTTTTTTTTTTTTTGAGGAATCTCTGATATAATTTAGATGAAAGGTGCAAAGTACCAAAAACCATTTATAGATCTTCTGCTTTAACATAAATATAATAACTTTAGAAATCACACAACCAAGTGTAACCTCAAGTTGGTTACCAAAAGACGCTAAAATTAAAAATACATCGAATGAGAACAGTGACTTACCAATTTATTCGAACTTGGATGTCTCTCTAAATCCTGTTTAGCTCCACATTCTTCAAATTATCAATTCCACATAAGCAACTAAACTTTTTTTCAATACGAAGGAGAATAAATTATAAGAATTTATGAATAAAATTAGAAAAAATAAGACCTAGTACCAAGAGATGAAATTTGTCTCGTAAATTACAAGCTCAAACGCCAGCACTGCCAAAGGATTTACTTTTAAAGGATTATTAGTCAACCACATTGGATAACATTTTTACTACTTGTAGTTAATAACTTACAACATTTCAAATGATTATTATCTTAGACTAAAGAGGATCTGGTTAGGCAATTATATACAATTAATCATATTGGAGTTTCATAGACTTGTTTATCTCCTCTACGCTATCACATTCATCTAACTTCAGCACAAAGTTTGCCAGATTCTTGTAAGAAACAAAAAGGCGTTGCAAATAATTGCCGTAAACACCATCTCCATGAAAACATCTCGGCAACAACCATCTACCACAAGGTTCTCAAGTAGAATATGAAAGTTTTATCAGAAGAATGAATCCACCAAGATACTGGTTTTTTCCCTTTTATTCTTTAACTATCACTTCAATTTTAATGTCACAACTTTGATTCATGGCATTTACTCCAACTTCTTTGGTCTTTCTGTCAGATTTGTAATAGACAATGAATCCTGCAAAAATGCCACTGTTATATAGGTATGCTTTTTGTTTTTTGGTTGTCCTGATGTGCTTTGAAATGTAGTGTTATGATTTGGTCTTCTCTAAGTTTGTGAATCTCAAGTGGATAGTGCTAATAAGCATGGAATACTTCTGGAGGTGGTACAAGTTCTTACTGATCTTAACTTTATCATTACCAAGGCTTATATTTGCTCTGATGGCAATGGTTCATGGATGGTAAGCACATTTACCTTTACGTCTCGTTCGATCTAGCATTTTTTTCAGTAGATTTTTGCCATGTTTTTTGGTAGTCACCGTTAGTTTTTAAGCCCATTCTAGTTGCACCAAAGGTGTCCACTTTAGCAAACTTAAGGGACTAAAGATACTCAAAGTTATATTTGAACGACCAAAATAGACTTACTTCCATAGATATGAAACAATTTTGGCTAAAAGCTCCTGAAATTAATGATGAGTTTTCTTTTCTTGGCAGTATTCAGTGTCACCAATCAAGATGGGAACAAGATTACCGAAGAACTTATTTACCCTCAATGTCGGATAACAACTAAATTTATAATTGATTTTAAAGATACGCGGATTAATTTGATACAAAGAGATAAATTAAGTCAAATTGAATAAACAAAGATAAATGGATTCAAACCATACGAGTAGGATAGTTCCAGCCTTAATGAAATATTCACCCTCGATCCGGGCTCGCTATGGCCAGCACTAATGAACAAGAGAAAGAACTAATAACAGAGAAAATAATAGTATATTGCTTTGGAATGTGTGTCTCTCCTTAATGAATTATCAGACCCCCTTTATATGGTAGGGGAATCCTACTCTAGGTACAACTCTATAAAAAGTAAAAAAATCCTCTGATTAAGTGATTGTTGATTCTTTACCGATACGTGTCGCGATCCCCGTCGTGATATCCGGCCGGTCACAGATATTACAGCCTTCTGTTGGCTATGCTTGATTGCCCGACAATGTTCTTCGAAGTCGTTCAAGGCTAAGACAGATTCCGAACCATGACCCCGTTATAATTCGAGGGCGGGCGTCATTCCCCGGGATTCTGACTCGATGAGACTTTTGCCTTGATTTCGGCCCCCTGTCATCATGTCTCGAGCTTGGCTTATTTTTGTCGGAGACCGGGGTGTACCATAAGCCCGGTTATACCTGTATATAGATAGTCCCCTCGTTTCTCAGAGAGTAAATGACGAGAAACGACATGAGCTCCTGATTTGTACTTCGACACATCGCGGTAGAAAGGATAAAACACTCGAAACATCTCGTCAGTCATGTCATAATGGCATTAAATGCATGTCAGTCGCCGGTTGGCCTTCCCTGGACACGAAACGTTGCTCAACTCCTATAAATACCTCCTCCTCTGTGCATTTTTCACTTTACACCAAATCTTCTACCTATGTACCTTTAGGATTTCAATACTTTCTAGTGTTTTTACCTCTGTTACTCAAGGTTCTTCAGTAGTTTGCAAAAATATTTACTCATCTCCTACTCAAGCCAACAAGTCTGATCATTCAACTTTCAATCTTTCTCCATTTTTTCCAAGCTTTTTCTTCCATAACAATGGCAAAAACCTCAAAATATGTTCCTCAGAAGGATGATCCTTCTTATTCGACACAGACCACTAAGGTCGAGGAGACCGTCCCCGATTCGGTTGTTGAAACCGGCGGAAGAGCCCCCCTTGAAGATGTTCATTCCTGGTGGTTGTTCGGTCATTGACGACTTCAAGGTCGGGAAGCCTTCTTCTGTACAGGGTCGGCGTGAAGAGGGCTCGAGATACATCTACTCGATTACCGAAGAAGTCCTCCCCATTGTCCGAAAAGACTGCAACTAGGCCAACAAAGACATAGTGATCCCTGACCTCAAAGAGGCCATTACCGCCCATGTTGAGGGATATCTAAGTGTTTACACTTATCCCTTTATATTGGGGCATGTAGACCCGGTCATCTTAGATTTCTGCAGAAGGTATAACGTATGCCTTGGCCAGATCCACCCATCACTGTAGAGGATTGTGATCCTCCTCCGATTCTTTGTGAACAAAATTGATGGGTGCTCGTTTACCATTGATCATCTACTCCACTTATAAAGTCCCCGAATCTTTCAAGGGGGACTAATAAAGCTAGTACGTCGGGCCAGCAAAGCCCCGTTCTCGATCATCGACGAGGACCGGGATCGGGGTTGGTAAGGATATTTTGTTCGGGTGAGGACTGTCGACCTAGTACCTGCCGAGTGGAGGCCGTTCCCGAAAGGTGGAACATATCACGTAAGTATTCCTATTAAGCGTCGATTCTATGACTTATCTTCCCTTTTCTTATCGGTGCTTATTATGTTGTAGCCCTTGCTCGAGTTCCGAATGCTATCCCTCGGCTCAAGGAGTGGGTCGAGGGCATTGCTTCAAAGATGCCCTACTCCGAGCGCTCTTGGCGCAAACTTTCAAAAGGCTGTTGGGAGGCCCGTTCCCATGGTAAGGTTCCTTTCCCGAACAAGTCGTATTGAACTTTTTCTTCTAACATCGCATACTTATCCCATTTATTTTCTTTTGTAGGTTTGCCTAAGAGCTTAGGCCTACGGTCGGTGACGAGGACTTGCCTGTTAAGTCTCCTGCTCCGGGGCAGGATAGAGAGAGAAAAAGGAGGAGGGCTTTGATTTCCCCCAGCTCGAAGAAAAAGAAACCAAGGAGAAGGCTGGTGCGCAAGCCAAAGGAAAACACCAGCTCCCGAGCACCAGCTTCGGACTTGCTCTATCGGCTTAGGGATGAGTCCGAGGGGGAAGAGACTTTCATGGCCCGTGGACCGTCTCCCCTCGAAGAACAGGTGGCCGTTGATCCAGATACCCGCGAGGCCGATCTTCATCAGGCTAGGGAGGTCAATGAAGAGGCCGGGGCTGACGCTTCCCGGGATGCGGGCAATGCCCCGAAGGAGGCACTTGGTGTGATAGACATCACCGAGTCACCCTCGTTTATCAAATCTATGTACAACTATCTCCAAACGGTGAAAGAACAACCCAACGATGGGGCCCACAGAGCGGACGATCCCCTCCGCTACTTTTTTGATGGCGTGGATTCTGCCACCATGGAGGATACTACCGGGTTAGGTGACTTAAAAGTACCGAAGAAAAGTTTGTCCTCGGAGGCAAGTGGGCCTAACTCGAGCCTGAGACTGCAACCAGTTCCCTACCCCGAGTGCGGATCCTGGTCGGAAGCGGTCAATTATCATCACCATTCCGGAGGATGCCCGGGTACTTTATGCCCTTGTTGGGGTAGATAGTTGATCGGGTCCAAGCCTACACTACTATTGAGTAGCGAGGATGGTCGATACAGTTTTAATCCAACTAGGTCGGGATTGAATCCACATGGAGTTAATGTTTGGAATCAGATTTATATCTAAGCTAGATGCGGGTTTTGAATCAAATTACACTCCCGCAAGTTTGGGTTTGATTTATACTTCTAATTTTACTTTAAAAATTGCAATAATTGAAACTAAGGACAATATTTTTGTTGTTGTTTTTCAAATGTTTAAAGAGACTAGGGTAGTGACTTCTACCTAGGAGGGTATCTAACGGGTAGCAAAATCTAGGGCAAGCTTTATTAGTTGGGATTGTAATATAGCTATCACACCCGGGTACTCACTCTATACCTCTCGGTAGTTTGAGTGATTTTGCCCAATTTGGTTTTCTCAAGTCCAAATGGGTATTCATGCAAATCAAGTGATATAACCTCAAGTTGGGTATTACTATCTCTAGGTTTAACCCTTTAATTGGGGCTATCAATTTCTTGAGTTAACTCCAATTCCTTGTTAGCCTAGTTTTCCTAGACTTAGTCTCTCTTTCTCAAGTAGAGACTAAGTCGTAAAGGCATGAATCAATATTTGCAACCATTAATTCTTGAGTTCTAGCAAGAACTAGGCTAAATATCACTAACTCATTCGCATTCAATCCCTAAAATCAAATACCCATTAAATACCCACACTAGGGTTGGGTCACAGCCCTAGCTATAGGTTTAGCTACACATGAAAATAATAGAAATTAAAGATAAAATGAACATAAAATCCATAATATTAATTTATGGAATGAAAATCTAATGTTAAGAAGTGAATCTAGTATAAAATGTCCCAAATCAGAAAAGTCAGCCGTCTCAGGTGCTCATACAAAACATAACTTAACCTAAAATGACAAAAAGTTCTATTTATACTAAGCTAAAAATATCTGACAAAAATGCCCCTGCGGAGGTTGTGCGGCCGCGTAATTCTTAGTGCGGCCGCACTCTTGCTTTTGCGGCCGCATAATTCTGATGCGGTCCGCGTTCTTCTCTTTTGGATCTTGGTTGAGCTGAACTTTCGCGGACCACATAATTCTAAGTGCGGCCGCGCTCCAGATTATGCGGCCGCATAAAAGTGATGCGGTCCGCACTTGCTTGAGTTTGCCTTGACATTAACTCTCTAATTCTTCATCTTGCGGACCGCATAATTTCGATCGCGGCCGCACAATTCTGGTGCGGTCCGCACTTCTCTCTTTAGCTCAAGTTGTCAGCTCTCTGAATCTTAGTCATTGCGGGCCGCAGAATTTCAATTGTGGCAGCACAGGGACTTTAGCGGCCACACATTTCTGGTGTGGTCCGCGCTCATCATTTAGCCTAAAATCACACTCTATGAATCTCCCTCTTGCGGACCGCATAATTATGATACTCCTTTGTGAGTTGATTTTGATTCCTTTGGCTCATTTTAAACAATTCCTGCAAGAAAGCATATTTCATTAGTTTCCGGGAATACCTTCAAGCATTTTTGGCCTAAAACACAAGTAAAAGAAAGTAAATAATAGGTTAAAATCCCCACTTATCAACTCCTCCAAACTTAAGCTTTTGCTTGTCCTCAAGCAAATAAGGTAATTCTCACCTCCACTAGAAAAAAAGATATTTCAGCTGGCCTAAGGTGAATCAATCATGCATCAATTGGGACTAACAATTACCCTCAACACAAATGAATTATTAACAACACCATGTTTTGACCTTTTGAGTATATAGTTCTATTGTAACACTAGAGCATCAAGAGTTGACTTAATTCACCAAGGAAGCTCGCTCTATCACGTAGGTCATTGTGGAACCCAAACTCCTCCTCCTCTACTCTCCACGAGCAAATCTCACTTTAGAATGTAACACTTAAAACAAGGATTGTGAAAAAGTGTGCTCATCTCTCTCAAAAGAATGTCACAAGTCCAGCTCTAAGTACCATAAGCTTGCCCCTTATGTAAATCACCACTAATGTACGGTCACTCAACTTGAAATCATATACGGCTTTTGAGGGAATGTAATGAAGGCTTTTGGATCAAGGTAGGATTTATTGGTATATGATGGTTTCATCTTTCCTTAAGCACTCCATTTCCTCTTTTTGGCTCATACTTTCTTGACTATTTGAGTCATTTTCTTCTTCCTTAGGGGAACTAGAGAGACATAATGTCACTCTTTCTTGCTCATGACAATCATTTTTCTCCTTTTCTAATCACTCCATGCCTTTCATCATTGCTTTCTTTGAATCCCTTCAACTTTCTACTTTATTCACTTTCTTTTTAACATATTTCTTTTTGGCCTTTCTTCCTTTTCATTGCCCTCCCATTTTTTTCATTTATTTTTTTGTTCTGTGTACCTTTTATCACTTTAACATTCCTCGTCTCTCCCCTAAACTTATGTTTTTGCCAATTGTATCAAGAATGCTAAGGAAAGATCAGGTGCCAAGAGAGGGTCATTATAAAATGGATAAAGGCTTGTAACATGGCTATTGAATGAAAAAGGACTTCGGCTCAAAGGGGTTGACTAGGGATATCACATTGGTAGGCTATGGAAGCTTTCAAGTTTCAAATTGGATCAAGAAGAGCCTACAGTTATTTTTCAAGTCGAGCTACACTTAGAATTTCGCCTAGACAAACATTCAGGGCAAGTTTTAGACTTATTGGCAAGGAACTTGGACTTGAAATTCAATACCTCACCTCTCAAGCTGTTGGATTGTTAAAGAGAACAGAGTCGAGGGCCCACAACAACCCTAGCTAAGTTTGAAAATCACAAATGGCTCAAAGAAACCACTCGATGATTTGTTTAGTCAACACAAGAGTCTAAAGGTCACAACTAGAGTTATTCTTTGCCAATCAAGTTGTTTCTAACCATAAGGTTGAAGGTAAATGTGTTAGTACCAAGTGAAGCCTGCTTGAGACACTTTTATTCATTACTACTATATATACAAAAAACATAAAGAAAACGGACTCAATCCCTTAAGAAGGTTGTCATGCCATCCATCGTTGGGAAGAGCCACCCAGTTCACACAACATTCACCTTTGGAAAGAACCGTGGCATTAAGAAAACCAAAGGCTTATTGTTCACAAAAAACGTAAAAAGAAGCTACTAAAGTAAATAAGAAGCTATGCTAATAAGGAAAAACAACGAAAGAAGTTATGAAGTAAACTACGGAAAGTAGACTGAATATGTACAAAATGAAGTAAAGCGAATATATACATAATGAAAATGAATATATACATCGAATGGTAAGAAAATATACATACCAAAAGTGAAAATAAAGATAAATAAAAATAGTATAATGGTTATTACATACCAAATGTCATCAAATCAAAATGGACCACCCCCCAAATGAAAAATAGCATTGTCCTCAATGCTCATAACAAATAAGAACAGGGAAAAGGGGTAGAGAGTATAGAAAACTCCCTATATGGTCTCTGTATGCATCGGGTCCTCAACATGGATGGGCTCATCAGCACCCTCTGTATCCTCTAACTGGATCTCCACATCCTCTGACTGGGGGACTACGGGGTTGCTGAGCATCTGAATCAGCTCATCAGCAGTGTGTAAAGTGGTAGCCGGCTCCTCAGACATGCCGGTTGCTGCCTCTAATGCCTCTGGCACTGGTGCATGTGTTGTTGTGACTGTCCTCTCCATGAGCAGGTCCAGTGGAATATCACCAGCACAAGCAATCTTCTCAACCTCTTTGCTCAACTTCTCCACCGACTCCTTAGATGCCTGAGTCTTCCGCATCTTCTTTACTTGCTTCCCCAAATCCTTGATAATCCTCTCATGTGTATCAAGAGTCTGCCAGATCTTCTTCTGGTCGTCCAGAATCTTCTTCAAAGAGTCCTCCACCAATGGAGGTACCTGAAGCTCTGATGGGGCTGAAGACTGTGCTGCCACTTCACTGGATATGGCAGTCAGCGTTGTGGTAGCTGCCTACATCCAGTTATTGAGACTAGATAGTGTCTGTGAAACCCGCAGTGAAGTCTGAGGTTAGGTAGAAGAAGTGGGCACTGACAGTGGCACTGTGAGGGAAGGTCCAGAGGAAGAAGGAGGCATGGCAGCTGCTCCGGCACAAGTACCGGCTGCTGTGGAGGGCTCAGCAACTGACCCGGTGGCCACTACCCCTGGCTCTTCAGACTGGCCAGTAGAGGTAGTGGCTTTACCCTTGAATTTAGGGTTGTCCGCTCCCTAGATGTGGTACCATGAGAAAGGTTTTTTAGCCTTCACCTCCACATCAAAATGTCTTGGCTCTACCCCTTGGTCTTGGAAATACTTTGTGAGGAAGTTGGGGTAGGGATACCATCTCTCTTCTTTATGGCCTGCATTGGAGATGTTGTACGATATTAAGTTTCCTAGCATATGCCTTTGGGGCCACCATTCCCAAAATCTAGCATATGCCTTCTCACTTACAAATCTATCAGCCCATACCTCCGGCTTCCTTGATCTAGCCAGGCCTCCCACAATTGTGTCACCCCTTCTCCCGTCATCCGAGACCTCATCATCATCATCTAAATTGATTGGGGTAGCTGTTGTGGCAGGTGTTGTAGCAGGTGGGGAGGATGGTTCAGATGCCTGACTACCTCCCTTTGAGCCATCAGAAGAACTAGAGTAGGAGGTAGGTTCAACGACTAAATGGAGTCTATCGGGGAATTATTGTGATTGTTCCCCCGATTGTCGTTCTATATAATCCCCCTTTGAAGATTCCTGGGATGGGAGGTATTCACTGGAGTTTGAGGACTCCGGAGGTGGTCTACTGAGAGTGGTCTTTTTGCCCAAGACTTTCTGTACTGATAGTGGCATGTTAGGTTTTCCTCTACCCCGGCCTCAGGAGGATTCTGCCCGCCCTTTGGAAGTATCACCTCGACCATGAGAACGCACCATTATCTGCAACACACAAGTAGTGAAAGTCAGTTAGAATTGGGGTTCAACATATGTTATTGAATTACAGTTGAAAAGAAAGACACTGCTTCTCAAAACAGGGCAGCGCGGACCGCACAAAAGTGAGTGCGGTCGTGAACTGCCCATCGCGGACCGCACTAAAATGAGTGCGGCCGCATAATACCCATCGCGGACCGCACAAAATTGAGTGTGGTCATGGAGATCCCAGATTCAGACTACTCGTTCTCTGAAGTTACCTCAACGCGGACCGCATACTTTTGAGTGCGGCCGCGAAAACCCATCGCGAACCGCACAAAATTTGAGTGCGAACGCATAATTGATTTGTTGGGTCTCTGAAGTTTAATTATGCGGACCGCACAAAATTGAGTGCGGCCGCACAAACTTAGTAATGATAAGTGCCTTCAACCTAGGGTATCTCGGACCGCATAATTTTGTATGCGGTCGCATACCCTAGCACGGACCGCACAATAATGTGTGCGGCCGCGGAATTCAAATCAGAGCGGAACTGAAGTACGATTAATACTAGGGTTTTCACTAATTAGGCATGATTTGTGGTAATTAAACAATAAAAGCTACTAACCCCAGCCCCCATTATGTATTCAAACACTACCCATATGCTTCTAAGCAAGAATTAAGCATCAATTTTGACATTTTTGGCATGAATCTAACCCTAGATAAAAAAGAAAACTAAAACAAAGAGAAAAGAAAAGAAAAAGATGAAATTAATTCATTGAAATCAACATACCAGTAATGAAATATAGTAGGAAATCAACACTTGATAAATATGGGATGAGATTGAACACAAGAAAGAGTGCATTGTGCTTTAGTCTAGATTGAAAAGTCCGAGTGTGTAAAGTGTGAATAGTCTCATAAAGTCCTATTTATACTTTGACCAATTTGGCCCACTGACTTACCTGAGTGCGGCCGCACAATTTTGGTGTGGACCGCACTGTTTACCTTTTCTAACTCAGCAGTTGATTCAGTGACGCGGTCCGCATAAAAATGACTGTGGCCGTACAATCTGTGCGATCCGCAAAATTTTGATCGCGGCCGCGAATCCTTAAGGGATTCTGTCAGGCCAAACTTCAGAGAGTTGGCATTTTCCATCTTTCAGTTATGTGACCGCACACAGAATTATGCGGCCACGAAGGGATTGTGCGGTCCGCATAATTCTGGTGCGGTCCGCACAATTTCACCACTAGGCCATTTTTTGTCTTGTCAATTTTCTGCACTGCACACCCAATTCTTGCATACACTTCATAACCAGTTAGTCCGAAACAATTCCTAATCTAACAAGAAAATCAAAAGAAAGAGAAACACATGGGTTGCCTCCCAAAAAGTGCCTGATTTAACATTGCAGCATGACGCATGTTACCATCATTCATTTGAAATGGAGCAATGCCACAATGTGGCCATCATCAACCTTACCAAAGTAGTGCTTCACCCGGTGCCCATTGACTCTAAATATCTCACCATTCTTATTTTTCAAATCAAGAACACCAAAAGGAGTCACATGTACCACTTCAAAAGGACCACTCTACTTTGATTTAAGCTTTCCCCGAAACATCAGTAACCGAAAGTTGAATAAAAGGACAAGGTCACCTTCTTTGAATTCTTTGTTCCGGATATACTTATCATGTAGGTACTTCATATTGTCCTTATACAAGGACGAACTGGAGTAAGTATGGAACCAGCACTCATCAAGTTCATTCAATTGCTCCACTCGAAGATTGGCAGCTACATCCCACTCAAGGTTCAATTTCTTCAATGCCCACATGGCCTTATGATCTTATTCCATCGGAAGTTGACGTGCTTTCCCAAACACCAACCGATACGGAGACATACCAATTGGAGTCTTGTAAGTTGTTCTATAGGCCCAAAGAGCATCGTCAAGTTTCCTTGATCAATTAGTCTGATTTGCATTGACGGTCTTGGATAGAATACTCTTGATCTCCCTGTTGGAGACTTCAACCTGTCCACTTGCCTGGGGTGATAGGGGGTTGACACCTTGTGAGAGACACCATACTTGGAGAGTAAAGTGTCAAAGGCTTTGTTGTAAAAATGTGAACCCACATCACTAATGATGGCCCTTGGGGTGCCGAACCTTGTGAATATGTTTTTCTTCAAGAAAGCCACCACACTCCATGCTTCATTGTTGGGCAAAGCCACAGCCTCAACCCATTTGGAAACGTAATCCACAGCAACAAGAATATAGGTGTTCCCACACAAGCTCACAAATGGACCCATAAATTCGATTCCCCACACATCGAAAATATCAATCTCGAGGATGGTGGTGAGAGGCATCTTATTTTTCTTGGAGATCCCACCGGCCCTTTGGCAATCATCACAACGCTTAACGAGCTTGCTAGCGTCTTTGTACAAGGTAGGCCAATGGAATCCACAGCTTAAGACCTTTGTAGCAGTTCTCGCCCCACCATAGGGCGAAGAATGGCAAGCTTCAAGAATACCCCAATTGCTCCTTTTCTGGAACACATCTCCGGATAACACCATCAGTGCAAAATTTAAAGAGATATGGCTCGTCCCAATAGTAGTTCAGGCAGTCCTGTTTGAGCTTCTTCCTTTGGTTTGAGGAGATCTCATTCGGAATAATACCACTCACAAGATAGTTGGCCACATCAGCAAACCATGGCATCCCAGTCATAGAAATGGAAAGGAGTTGTTCGTCAGGAAATGAATCATTGATCTCAAGGTCATCATGTGGCCTCCCATCCTCCTCCAATCAGAATAAGTGGTCCGCCACTTGATTCTCACTACTCTTTCGGTCTTGAATCTCTAGATCAAACTCTTGCAATAGAAGCACCCACCGCATCAACCTTGCCTTAGAGTCTTTCTTGCTCATCAAATAACGAAGTGTCGCATGGTCGGTGTAAACAATCACATTTGTACCCATTAGGTACGGGCGGAACTTCTCCATAGCAAAAGACAATGGCTAGGAGTTCTTTCTCGATCATCGTATAATTGACTTGGGCCTCATTCATGGTCTTGCTAGCATAGTAGACCGGATGAAAGATCTTATTAATTTGTTGCCCCAATACCGCACCAACCGCTACATCACTTGCATCACACATGAGCTCAAATGGTAAGCTCCAATTTGGCGCGGTGATAATAGGAGTGATCGTCAACTTATACTTGAGTAGTTCAAATGCCTTCATACAATCTTCATTGAAAAGGAACTTGGCATCTTTCTCCAAGAGTTTGCACAAGGGGTTTACCACCTTCGAAAAGTCCTTGATGAATCGGTGGTAAAACCCCGCATGACCTAGAAAGCTTCTCACTCCCTTTACGGAAGTAGGGGAGGGAGTTTCGATATCACTTCAATTTTTGCTTTATCAACCTCAATACCATTCTTGAAAATCATGTGACCGAGGACAATGCCCTTCTGGACCATAAAGTGACACTTCTCCCAATTCAACACCAAGTTAGTTTCTTCACAACGTGCCAATACCTTTTCCAATTTATCCAAGAACTCTTCAAAAGAATCCCCCACGACAGAGAAATCATCCATAAAAACCTCGAGAAAGTCCTTCTCCATATCGGTGAAGATGGACATCATACACTGCTGAAACGTTGTTTGTGCATTGCATAACCCGAATGGAATCTGCGAGAATGTGAAAGTGTCATATGGAAAAGTGAAAGTGGTCTTCTCATGGTCTTCAGGTGCAATAAGAATCTGGTTATATCCGGAACATCCATCCAAAAAGCATTAATAAGCACGTCCGGCTAACCTGTCTAATATTTGATCAAGAAATGGAAGCGAGAAGTGGTCTTTTCGCATAACTTTGTTGAGCTTTCTATAATCTATGCACACTCTCCACCCGGTGACAGTTCTTGTGGGGATCAATTCATTTTTGTCATTTGTTATCACAGTCATGCCCCCTTTCTTTGGGACACATTGTACCGGCGAGGTCCACGAACTATCGGAAATGGGGTAAACCACCCTGGCATCCAACCACTTGATGATCTCTTTCTTTACTACCTCTTGAATGGCCTCATTCAATCGTCTTTGATGTTCTATGGAGGGTTCGGCATCCTCCAAAATGATTTTGTGCATGCAAAAGGCGGGGCTTATACCCCGAATATCCACCAATGTCCAACATAAGCATTAATAAGCACGTCAGGCTAACCTGTCTAATATTTGATCAAGAAATGGAAGCGAGAAGTGGTCTTTCCGCATAACTTTGTTGTGCTTTCTATAATCTATGCACACTCTCCACCCGGTGACAGTTCTTGTGGGGATCAATTCATATTTGTCATTTGTTATCACAGTCATGCCCCCTTTCTTTGGGACATATTGTACCGGCGAGGTCCACGAACTATCGGAAATGGGGTAAACCACCCTGGAATCCAACCACTTGATGATCTCTTTCTTTACTACCTCTTGAATGGCCTCATTCAATCGTCTTTGATGTTCTATGGAGGGTTCGGCATCCTCCTCCAAAATGATTTTGTGCATGCAAAAGGCGGGGCTTATACCCCGGATATCCACCAATGTCCAACATATTGCTTTCTTCCTCCTTTGAAGCACCGCAAGGGTGGCATCTACCTGCATGTTAGTTAAGCACGAGGAAAGAATAACAGGTAAAGTGGAACAAGGGCCTAGAAACACATACCTTAGGTGTGAAGGCAAAGGCTTTAACTCCAAGGTGGGAGGCTCCTCGATTGAGGGCTTTGTTAGTGGAGTCTTCCGGTTTTCGAGATCCAAGGAAAGTTTTCGGGGCTTATAAGTATATGATCCCATTCCTTGCAAAGCATTGACACATTCTACAAAGCCTTGCTTCTTATCCTCATCATGATTCAACAACATAATTTCCAAGGTATCTTCCACATTTATCACAGCACTTGTGTCATCAACAATTACTTCGGTCACAAGATCCACGAACGAACACACTTCATTGCTATTTGGCTGCCTCATTGATTTACAAACATGGAACACCACTTTTTCATCGCCCTCCCGGAAGGTGAGCTCTCCAGCTTCCACACCAACTAAGGACTTCCCTATAGCAAGGAAAGGTCTCCCCATAATTATTGGCACCTGGTAATCAACCTCACAGTCAAGTATCACAAAATCTGTGGGAAGGATGAATTTGTCAACCCTATCTAACACATCATCAATTAACCCCAATGGCCTTTTCATTGTCCGATCCGCCATTTGCAACCTCATGGATGTGGTTCTTGGTTGCCTAATCCCCAACGGTTTGAACACAGAATAGGGCATCAAGTTAATGCTTGTCCCCAAATCATATAAAGCTTTGGCGAAATTGGCACTCCTAATAGTGCACGGGATTGTGAAAGCAGCGGGGTTTTCCAACTTTGGAGCCATGGAGTGCACCATAACACTCACTTGATGTGTCATTTTGATCGTTTCATAGTTCATTGATCTCTTCTTTGTTACCAAATCTTTCATGAACTTGGCATATCCCGGCATTTGTTCTAAGGCTTCAACCAACGGCATATTTATGGACAAACTTTTCATCATATCAATGAATTTCTTGAATTGATTCTCATTGTTTTGCTTTGAAAGTCTTTGAGGGTATGGAGGAGGAGGCCTTGGCATCGGTACCTTAGCCTTTGGCACTACCGGTTTCGGCATGTCAGTCACGTGCTCCCTAGACGGGTTCACTTCTTCTTCTGTCTCCTCCACATTTTTATCAATATCAATCCTCGATTCTTTATTAGCTTGAACATCATTGCTTGGCTCATCATCATCTTGCACCAACACATCATCACCCACATGTCTTCTTTGGTTTGAGGTACTAGCAACTCCACCTCTCCCACTTCTTGTTGTCATGGCCATTGCATGCCCTGTATTCCCACCTTTCGGGTTCACCACCGTATCACTAGATAGTGCCCCCTTTTGGCGAGTATTTAAAGCTTGAGAAATTTGGCCAAGTTGAACCTCCAAGTTGCGGATATAAGTGTTGTGCGGCCGCGAAATTCAAATCAGGGCGGAACTGAAGTACGATTAATACTAGGGTTTTCACTAATTAGGCATGATTTGTGGTAATTAAACAATAAAAGCTACTAACCCCAGCCCCCATTATGTATTCAAACACTACCTATATGCTTCTAAGCAAGAATTAAGCATCAATTTTGACATTTTTGGCATGAATCTAACCCTAGATAAAAAGAAAACTAAAACAAAGAGAAAAGAAAAGAAAAAGATGAAATTAATTCATTGAAATCAACATACCAGTAATGAAATGTAGTAGGAAATCAACACTTGATAAATATGGGATGAGATTGAACACAAGAAAGAGTGCATAGTGCTTTAGTCTAGCTTGAAAAGTCAGAGTGTGTAAAGTGTGAATAGTCTCAAAAGGTCCTATTTATACTTTGACCATTTTGGCCCACCGACTTACCTGAGTGCGGCCGCACAATTTTGGTGCGGACCGCACTGTTTACCTTTTCTAACTCAGCAGCTGATTCAGTGACGCGGTCCACATAAAAATGACTGCGGCCGCACAATCTGTGCGATCCACGAAATTTTGATCGCTGTCGCGAATCCTTAAGGGATTCTGTCAGGCTAAACTTGAGAGAGTTGGCATTTTCCATCTTTCAGTTATGCGACCGCACACAGAATTATGCAGCCGCGAAGGGATTGTGCGGTCCGCATAATTCTGGTGCGGTCCGCACAATTTTACCACTAGGCCAATTTTTATCTTGTCAATTTTCTGCACTGCACACCCAATTCTTGCATACACTTCATAACCAGTTAGTCCGAAACAATGCCTAACCTAACAAGAAAATCAAAAGAAAGAGAAACACATGGGTTGCCTCCTAAAAAGCGCCTGATTTAACGTTGCAGCACGACGCATGTTACCATCATTCATTTGAAATGGAGCAATGCCACAATGTGGCCATCATCAACCTTACCAAAGTAGTGCTTCACTCGGTTCCCATTGACTCTAAAGATCTCACCATTCTTATTTTTCAAATCAAGAGCACCAAAAGGAGTCACATGTACCACTTCAAAAGGACCGCTCTACTTTGATTTAAGCTTTCCCGGAAACATCCGTAACCGAAAGTTGAATAAAAGAACAAGGTCACCTTCTTTGAATTCTTTGTTCCGGATATACTTATCATGTAGGTACTTCATATTGTCCTTATACAAGGATGAACTGGAGTAAGTATGGAACCGGAATTCATCAAGTTCATTCAATTGCTCCACCCGAAGATTGGCAGCTACATCCCACTCAAGGTTCAATTTATTCAACGCCCACATGGCCTTATGCTCTTATTCCACCGGAAGTTGACATGCTTTCCCAAACACCAACCGATACGGAGACATACCAATTGGAGTCTTGTAAGTTGTTCTATAGGCCCAAAGAGCATCGTCAAGTTTCCTTGATCAATTAGTCTGATTTGCATTGACGGTCTTGGATAGAATACTCTTGATCTCCCTGTTGGAGACTTCAACCTGTCCACTTGCCTGGGGTGATAGGGGGTTGACACCTTGTGAGCGACACCATACTTGGAGAGTAAAGTGTCAAAGGCTTTGTTGTAAAAATGTGAACCCACATCACTAATGATGGCCCTTGGGGTGCTGAACCTTGTGAATATGTTTTTCTTCAAGAAAGCCACCACACTTCGTGCTTCATTGTTAGGCAAAGCCACAGCTTCAACCCATTTGGAAACGTAATCAACAGCAACAAGAATATAGGTGTTCCCATACGAGCTCACAAATGGACCCATAAATTCGATTCCCCACACATCGAAAATATCAATCTCGAGGATGGTTGTGAGAGGCATCTCATTTTTTTGGAGATCTCACCGGCCCTTTGGCAATCATCACAACGCTTAAGGAGCTCGCTAGTGTCTTTGTACAAGGTAGGCCAATAGAATCCACAGCTTAGGACCTTTGTAGCAGTTCTCGCCCCACCATGATGACCACCATAGGGCGAAAAATGGCAAGCTTCAAGAATACCCAATTGCTCCTCTTCTGGAACACATCTCCGGATAACACCATCAGTGCAAATTTTAAAGAGATATAGCTCGTCCCAATAGTAGTCCAGGCAGTCCCGTTTGAGCTTCTTCCTTTGGTTTGAGGAGAGCTCATTCGGAATAATGCCACTCATAAGATAGTTAGCCACATCAGCAAACCATGGCATCCCAGTCATAGAAATGGAAAGGAGTTGTTCGTCAGGAAATGAATCATTGATCTCAAGGTCATCATGTGGCCTCCCCTCCTCCTCCAATCGGTATAAGTGGTCCGCCACTTGATTCTCACTACTCTTTCGGTCTTGAATCTCTTGATCAAACTCTTGCAATAGAAGCACCTACCGCATCAACCTTGCCTTAGAGTCTTTCTTGCTCATCAAATAACGAAGTGCCGCATGGTCGGTGTAAACAATCACCTTTGTACCCATTAGGTACGGGCGGAACTTCTCCGTAGCAAAGACAATGGCTAGGAGTTCTTTCTCGATCATCGTATAATTGACTTGGGCCTCGTTCATGGTCTTGCTAGCATAGTAGACCGGATGAAAGATCTTATTAATTTGTTGCCCCAATACCGCACCAACCGCTACATCGCTTGCATCACACATGAGCTCAAATGGTAAGCTCCAATTTGGCATGGTGATAATAGGAGTGATCGTCAACTTATACTTGAGTAGTTCAAATGCCTTCATACAATCTTCATTGAAAAGGAACTTGGCATCTTTCTCCAAGAGTTTTCACAAGGGGTTTACCACCTTAGAAAAGTCCTTGATGAATCGGCGGTAAAACCCCGCATGACCTAGAAAGCTTCTCACTCCCTTTATGGAAGTAGGGGAGGGAGTTTCGATATCACTTCAATTTTTGCTTTATCAACCTCAATACCATTCTTGGAAATCATGTGACCGAGGACAATGCCCTACTGGACCATAAAGTGATACTTCTCCCAATTCAGCACCAAGTTAGTTTCTTCACGACGTGCCAATACCTTTTCCAAGTTATCCAAGCACTCTTAAAAAGAATCCCCCATGACAGAGAAATCATCCATGAAAACCTCGAGAAAGTCCTCCTCCATATCGGTGAAGATGTACATCATACACTGCTGAAACGTTGTTGGTGCATTGCATAACCCGAATGGAATCCGCGAGAATGCAAAAGTGTCATATGGACAAGTGAAGGTGGTCTTCTCATGGTCTTCAGGTGCAATAAGAATCTGGTTATATCCGGAATATCCATTCAAAAAGCATTAATAAGCACGTCCGGCTAACCTGTCAAATATTTGATCATGAAATGGAAGCGAGAAATGGTCTTTCCGTATAACTTTGTTGAGCTTTCTATAATCTATGCACACTCTCCACCCGATGGCAGTTCTTGTGGGGATCAATTCATTTTTGTCATTTGTTATCACAATCATGCCCTCTTTCTTTGGGACACATTGTACCGGCGAGGTCCACGAACTATCGGAAATGGGGTAAACCACCCTGGCATCCAACCACTTGATGATCTCTTTCATTACTACCTCTTGAATGGCCTCATTCAATCGTCTTTGATGTTCTACGGAGGGTTCGGCATCCTTCTCCAAAATAATTTTGTGCATGCAAAAGGCAGGGATTATACCCCGAATATCCGCCAATGTCCAACATATTGCTTTCTTCCTCCTTTGAAGCACCGCAAGGGTGGCATCTACCTGCATGTTAGTTAAGCACGAGGAAAGAATAACAGGTAAAGTGGAACAAGGGCCTAGAAACACATACCTTAGGTGTGAAGGCAAAGGCTTTAACTCCAAGGTGGGAGGCTCCTCGATTGAGGGCTTTGTTGGTGGAGTCTTCCGGTTTTCGAGATCCAAGGAAAGTTTTCGGGGCTTATAAGTATATGATCTCATTCCTTGCAAAGCATTGACACATTCTACAAAGCCTTGCTTCTCCTCCTCATCATGATTCAACAACACAATTTCCAAGGTATCTTCCACATTTATCACAATACTTGTGTCATCAACAATTACTTCGGTCACAAGATCCACGAACGAACACACTTCATTGCTATTTGGCTGCCTCATTGATTTACAAACATGGAACACCACTTTTTCATCGCCCACCCGGAAGGTGAGCTCTCCAGCTTCCACACCAACTAAGAACTTCCCTATAGCAAGGAAAGGTCTCCCCATAATTATTGGCACCTGGTAGTCAACCTCACAGTCAAGTATCATAAAATTTGCGGGAAGGATGAATTTGTCGACCCTAAATAACACATCATCAATTAACCCCCAATGGCCTTTTCATTGTCTGATCTGCCATTTGCAACCTCATGGATGTGGTTCTTGGTTGCCCAATCCCCAACGTTTTGAACACAGAATAGGGCATCAAGTTAATGCTTTCCCCCAAATCATATAAAGCTTTGGCAAAATTGGCACTCCCAATAGTGCACGGGATTGTGAAAGCAGCGGGGTCTTCTAACTTTGGAGCCATGGAGTGCACCATAACACTCACTTGATGTGTCATTTTAATCGTTTCATTGTTCATTGATCTCTTCTTTGTTACCAAATCTTTCATGAACTTGGCATATCCCGGCATTTGTTCTAAGGCTTCAACCAACGGCACATTTATGGACAAACTTTTCATCATATCAATGAATTTCTTGAATTGATTCTCATTGTTTTGCTTTGAAAGTCTTTGAGGGTATGGAGGAGGAGGCCTTGGCATTGGTACCTTAGCCTTTGGCACTACCGGTTTCGGCATGTCAGTCACGTGCTCCCTAGACGGGTTCACTTCTTCTTGTGTCTCCTCCACATTTTCATCAATATCAATCCTTGCTTCTTCATTAGCTTGAACATCATTGCTTGGCTCATCATCATCTTGCACCAACACATCATCACCCACATGTATTCTTTGGTTTGAGGTACTAGCAACTCCACCTCTCCCACTTCTTGTTGTCATGGCCATTGCATGCCCCGTATTCCCACCTTTCGGGTTCACCACTGTATCACTAGATAGTGCCCCCTTTTGGCTAGTATTTAAAGCTTGAGAAATTTGGCCAAGTTGAACCTCCAAGTTGCGGATAGAAGTGTTGTGGGAGGCTAAATGGGCATCAGAGTCGGCGTTTTTCTCCATCATTTGCTTAAACATGTTTTCAATCTGTCCTATTTCACTATTGGAAGAACTAGGACCTTGCGACGAATATGGAGGCGGGTTGTTTGTTTGTTGATACATCGGGGGCCTCTGAAAGCCCGACCCCCAATTTCCTTGATTGCTATTGTTCCAACCCCCTTGATTATTGTTGTTCCCCAAATTGTTTTGATTGTTGCCACCCCAATTACCTTGATTATTTCCTTGATTACCTCAATTGCTTTGATTATTATTGTTGCCACCACTCCAATTTTCTTGGTGGCCTTGGTTGTTCCACTTTCCTTGGTTTCCTTGTGATCTCCATTGTTGTTGATTTGGAGCATTGCTTCTTCAACCTTGATAATTGTTGACATATTGAACCTCTTCATCTTGCTCATCATATGAATCATCTTGATTATACTCACTATTACTTTGCTCAAATTATTCCGGATGGTTTTGTACTTGTTGACCTCGTTGTCGTCTCTTGTTTACCATCATGTTCACCCCTTCCATAGCATTCACTTGTTGCGACCCTTGAACCTATTAAAGTTGAGCCTTGGCCAGTTGGTTCATGGTGGTTGTCAACTCCGCAATAGCTTGCCCATGATCATGTAGCTCCTTGTGTAGGTGAATAACATTTGGGTCACCCTGAGGAACATTGGCTCTACTTTGCCACGCCGAAGAGGTGTCCGCCATCATATCCAAGATTTCACAAGCTTCAAAATAAGGCGTGTTCATGAAGTTACCCTCAGCGAGTTGATTTACCACACACTGATTTGTTGTGTTGACCCCCCTGTAGAAGGTCTGTTGGATCATGGCCTCGGTCATATCATTGTTCGGGCATTCTTTGACCATGGTGCGATATCTTTCACAAATCTCGTACAATGGCTCATTGGGCTCTTGTTTGAAAGCTAAAATTTCATCCCTGAGTGTAGCCATGTGTCCAGGAGAGAAGAATTTGGCAATGAACTTCTCGGACAACTCATCCCAAGTGTGGATGGAATGATTGGGCAATATCTCTAACCAGTCCAAAGCCTTTCCCCGTAGAGAAAAGGGAAATAGCATTAACCGCAGTGCATCCTCGGTGACATTTGTTTGCTTGCTCCCCCAACAAGTATCGACAAAACCCTTGAGATTCTTGTAGGCATTTTGGTGTGGAGCTCCGGTGAAGAAACCTCGCTGCTCAAGCAGTGTAAGCATCACGTTGGTTATTTGGAAGTTGCCCGCCCTAATCCGGGGCGGGACTACTGCACTTGCATAGCCCTCGTTCGGCAACACCCGGTGCGCTGCTCTTGGTGGAGGTAGGGGAGGATTTGGGACATTATCTTGAGGCGGTCGGACTCACCTATTTACTTGAGGCTCGGGATGAACCTCATTCACTTGATCATCATCTACCTCCTCCCCCAATGGTAAATTTCCGAGGGGCTCGTTGTTAAGGGACATTTTGTACCTAAAAGCAATTCACAAAAAAAATTAGTGACTCGGAAGTAAAGAAAGACAAAACACACAAATACCTAGATATATAGATAAATTTGTTTAACTCCCCGGCAACGGCGTCAAAAATTGATCGGGTCCAAGCCTACACTACTATTGAGTAGCGAGGGTGGTCGATGCAGTTTTAACCCAACTAGGTCGGGATCGAATCCACTGGGAGTTAATGTTTGGAATCATATTTATATCTAAGCTAGATGCGGGTTTTGAACCAAATTACACTCCCACAAGTTTGGGTTTGATTTTTACTTCTAATTTTACTCTAAAGATATGAAACTAAGGACAATATTTTTGTTGTTGTTTTTCAAATGTTTAAAGAGACTAGGGTAGTGACTTCTACCTAGGAGGGTATCTAACGGGTAGCAAAATCTAGGGCAAGCTTGATTAGTTGGGATTGTAATATAGCTATCACACCCGGGTACTCACTCTATACCTCTCGGTAGTTTGAGTGATTTTGCCCAATTTGGCTTTCTCAAGTCCAAATGGGTATTCATGCAAATCAAGTGATATAACCTCAAGTTGGGTATTACTATCTCTAGGTTTAACCCTTTAATTGGGGCTATCAATTTCTTGAGTTAACCCCAATTCCTTGTTAGCCTAGTTTTCCTATACTTAGTCCATCTTTCTCAAGTAGAGACTAAGTCGTAAAGGCATGAATCAATGTTTGCAACCATTAATTCTTGAGTTCTAGCAAGAACTAGGCTAAATATCACTAACCCATTCACATTCAAGCCCTAAAATCAAATACCCATTAAATACTCACACTAGGATTGGGTCACAGCCCTAGCTATAGGTTTAGCTACACATGAAAATAACAGAAATTAAAGATAAAAGGAATATAAAATCCATAATATTAATTTATGGAATGAAAATCTAATGTTAAGAAGTGAATCTAGTATAAAATGTCCCAAAATAGAAAAGTCAGCCGTCTCAGGTGCTCATACAAAACATAACTTAACCTAAAAATGACAAAAAGTTCTATTTATACTAAGCTGAAAATATCTGACAAAAATGCCCCTACGGAGGTTGTGCGACCACATAATTCTGAGTGCGGCCGCACTCTTGATTTCGTGGCCGCATAATTCCGATGCGGTCCGTGTTCCTCTCTTTTGGATCTCGGTTGAGCTGAACTTTCGTGGACCACATAATTCTAAGTGCAGCCGCATAAAAGTGATGTGGTCCGCACTTGCTTGAGTTTGGCTTGAAATCAACTCTCTGATTCTTCATCTTGCGGACCGCATAATTTCGATCGTGGCCGCATAAGGGACTTCCGCGGCCGCACAATTCTGGTGCGGTCCGCACTTCTCTCTTTTGCTCAAGTTGTCAGCTCTCTGAATCTCAGTCATTGCAGTCTGTGGAATTTCAATTGCGGCCACATAGGGACTTTCGCGGTCACACATTTCTGGTGCGGTCCGCACTCATCATTTAGCCTAAAATCACACTCTCTGAATCGCCCTCTTGCGGACCGCATAATTATGATCGCGGCCACATCATGGCTTTCGCGGCCGCACAATATTTATGTGGTCCGCACTTCAGACCTTTTTGCCCAGTCTTGGTTTTTGTTCAACTTTTGACTCCTTTGTGAGTTGATTTTGATTCCTTTGGCTCATTTTGAACAATTCCTGCAAGCAAGCATATTTCATTAGTTTCCGGTAATACCTTCAAGCATTTTTGGCCTAAAACACAAGTAAAAGAGAGCAAATAATAGGTTAAAATCCCCACTTATCAATAGTTACCTTTAGTTCCTAGTAACTGATGAAGACCATGCAAAAATGAACGAGGTGGATGAGCCATGCATGATCAACGAGGCATAACAGGCGCTGAACCGGGTACGGTATTTCCAAAATTTTCCATTTTTCAGCTTTAGTTCTTGATGATTCTAATATTTCTTCTCACATTTTCATGCTTCGGTGCTTCACCATGAAACCTTCCTGAAGTATCGGGATAAGCTGAGTCAACTCGAGCCCGAAGTTAAAGAGCTTGCTGAGAAGAGAGACATGTACAAACTTCTCAGCGAGCAACGTCAAGGTGAGGCTAAGAGCCTTCGAGCCGAGTTGGACAAGGCTAAGAAAGAACACGCTGACCTGGTGGAACAAGTAAAAATCTTTGAAGTTAGTGATCATGAGCTAGACACGGTGACTAATGGTCAGAACCCGCAGGTCCAACAGAAGATTGATCGGATCGACCAACTTCGGGCCGATATGGATGTAATCAAGGTCGAGGCTGAAGAGTAAAAGGGCAAGATAGATCGCTTGGCCTCAAAAAAGGAGACTGCTCAAGCACAATTGACCTCGGCGGAGGCTCAAATTCAAGCGATGACGGAGAAAGCTTATGCCCGATCCCAAAAAATTGAGGAGCTCCAGTCTCAACTGAGCTCGGTTGTTACCGATCGGGGTACCCTCTCTAAGGGGCTTAAAACAGCCAAGTCAGTGGTTGAAATAACCAAGGTTGATGCAGATAAAATGGTGGCCCAGTACAAAGCTGATGCCGAGGCAGCCCAGGACTGCCTGAAAGATATCGTTGAATATGTGAATTGGGAGTCCCGAACGGAGGCCCTCGAGGAGGTTCATGCCCGGGGTTTTGATTTATCAGCCGAATTCGAAAATGCTAAGGGGTTCGAGGCCGAGGCCAAGAAATTGGCATATCCCGAGGATGAAGGAGGCTTCAAAGGTTCTCGCAGATCCAGGAACGGAGAGACCCCGATGGTCCTGGTGATGAGGCGGGCTCCGGCGAGGACCAAGCCTCTTAGGTGTTTTGTAGATGTTTTTGTACTTTTGTACTTTTGTATTTTTTGGTTGAGGCCGTTTGTCCTTTTTAAAGATTTTTTAATATATATACAAGGCTTTTTCCCTTGGCAATTTTCAAGCTTGTTTTTTTTTTTTGCTTTTTTCTCTATGATTACAAAGATTTCGGATGCCTTAGCACATAATAATTAGGTTTTATTCGGAGGTTCGAACATTGTTCGTTTTCGATATTATTTTGCTTAAGACTCGTAGGGGGGGCTTGGTATGACCGGAAGCTTTCCCTGAAATGTTTATTTAGAATTTTTTTTATAATTTTGCCGAGGGTAGCCTTCGAAGCAATTTAGAAATTTTGAAGGCCTTGTGTTTTGGTTACAGATCTTAGACGTCTCCGAGCCGTTCTAGGACGGTCGTAGCCTTTTAAGTTCGAGTGTTGCCCAATGAACTTATTACCCCGAGTCATCTGGGGTTGCCCAAGATAACAGTCCCGAAAGGGGATGGCCGTAGCCTTTAAAGTTCGGGCATTGCCTAATAGGTTTGTGCCCCCGGGATTCGGTAGCCCAGGCCGTCCGAGTTTGTCTTTGGATGGCAGTCCCCGAGTAAGAGTGATCTCTTAGACCCGGATAGAGGTGGCCCTTGGGCTCGATGTCTTAAGGGAACAAAATGTAGTAATCTTTTAGAGACAAAGTATTTATCTGCAAGGTAGAAACTTTCTTTCATTTATGTGCGCAATATACAAAGTTTCAAATGTGTTCAAGCTTTTTGTTATGGCTTGGGTGGTCTATGTGGGCATGGTTCATTTGACTGTTTGGCCCTTACAGTAAATCCTATCCACCGAGCCTCAACTATTCAAGCACAAAGTTTCTTTCCTTTCTAAAATCATTGTCTGAGGGTGACGCCCCTAGTATTCGAGGCCGGACTTTAGAGAAGCCTTGGATACTGTTGACGTGATCTTTGACACCGGTTCACAGCTGGTATTTAATTCTAAGTTAGCACAATCCATTATTTCCTCGTTAAAAACCTTGCCGGAAAACCCATTTAGGACAAAACCGATTCAAGGGAAAAAGAGTACAATGCGTGCTTTCAGGCCTAAAAGTTGTATCATTCGTTGACCGTCACCTTCAAGTGTTAATCCAACATGTAAAGAAAAGAAATGAATGGGGTTGTACCTTAGCAGTAGTATCGTTTTAAGTGGTTATGTACCGTTTCGAGTTTGTACAATCCTTTGCCGGAGATCTCAATAATCCGGTATGGGCCTTCCCAATTCAGTCCCAGCTTCCCTTCGTTCGGGTTCTGAGTGCCCAGCGTCACCTTTCTTAACACCAAGTCCCTGACACTGAAGTGTCAAATTTTGGTTCTTCGATTGTAATACCTTTCGATCTGTTGCTTTTGGGCCACCATTCGGATGAGGGAGGCCTCGCGCTTTTCATCTAGCAGTTCCAGGTTCATACTCATGATCTTGTCATTTGACTCTTTGGTCGCATATCGGACCCGGAGACTCGGTTCTCCCACTTCGAATGGTATAAGAGCTTCTGCACCATAGACCAACAAGAACAGAGTGGCCCCGGTACTGGATTTTGAGGTCGTACGATATGCCCATAGGACTTCGGGCAAGATTTCCTTCCATTTTCCTTTGGCAACGGCCAACCTCTTTTTGAGGTTCTGGAGTATGGTTTTGTTCATGGACTCTACTTGCCGGTTCCCACTAGGGTGATAGGGTGTCGATAAGATTCTTTTGATCTTATGGTCCTCGAAAAACTTGCTCACTTTGTTGCCGATGAACTGCTTCCCATTGTCGCATACGATCGTGACCGGTATTCTAAACCGGCATATTATGTGGTCCCAGATGAAATCAATAATTTCCTTCTCCCTTACTTTCTCAAATGCTTGAGCTTCCACCCACTTAGAAAAATAATCAGTCATAAATAAGATAAACTGAGCCTTACCGGGCGCCTAAGGCACGGGACCAACAATGTCCATCCCCCATTTCATGAATGGATAAGGTGACGGGACCGAATGCAGCGGCTCCCCAGGCTAGTGGATCATCGGAGCATGCCTCTGATACTTGTCGCATTTTCAGAGTCGCACTTAGCCTCAATCGCTTTTAGCCAGTTCGAGACCTGCAATCTAGCCAATCGTACTTAGCCTCGATCACCGCCCATTTGGCCAGTCGTCCCGAGAGCTCGGGTTTATGCATTATGTTCCTCAATGGGTTACAACACGTATGGGGTGGCATTGAAAGTACGGTTTTAGCTTCCTAGAGGCGCTTAGGAAAGTGAGCGCTAATTTTTCTAGGTGAGGATACCTAGTTTCGGCCTCGCCTAGAGTTCTACTAACATAATAGATAGGAAATTGCGTACCTTCTTCTTTCCGGACCAGGACTTCACTTACCCCCACCTCGGATACTGGTAAGTACATGTACAATTGTTCGTCTGCCTTCGGAATGTGAAGCAAAGGTGGGCTCGAGAGGTATCGTTTGAGTTCCTCCAAGGCTTGCTGACACTCCGGAGTCCATGAGAAGTTATTCTTCTTCTTCAACAGTGAGAAGAACCGATGGCTCTTGTCGGAGGATCTCGAGATAAATTAACCCAAAGCGGTTATGTATCCGGTTAACTTTTGTACGGCCTTGATGTTGTCCACTACGGTAATGTCCTCTATGGCCTTGATTTTATCAGGATTGATTTCGATCCCCCAGTTAGACACTATGAATCCGAGAAATTTTCCGGATCCGACTCTGAATGCACATTTTTTGGGGTTCAGCTTCATATTGTATTTTTTCAATATGTTGAAGGTTTCCTTCAAATGCTTCAAATGGTCCTCTGCTCGCACGGACTTAACCAACAATATCGTCAATATAAACCTCCATTGATTTTCCTATCTGTTCTTCGAAAATCCGATTTACTAGGCGTTGGTAGGTGGCACCGATTTTTTAGTCTGAATGGCATTACGTTATAGCATTAGGTATCGTACTTAGTGATGAAGGTCGTTTTTTCCTAATCGCCCGGGTCCAGCCAAATTTGGTTATATCCAGAATAGGCATCGAGCAAACTAAGGATCTCGTGGTCGGCTGTCGTATCGATCATGCGATCGATATTGGGCAAAAGGAAAGAGTCTTTGGGACATGCCTTATTCAAATCTTTATAGTCTACACACATTCTTAATTTATCCCCTTTTTAGGGACTACCACTACGTTTGCTAACCAGTCCGGGTACTTAACCTCCCGAATGGACCCTATTTTAAAGAGTTTAGATACCTCGTCTTTTATGAATGCATGCTTGAATTCGGACTGAGGTCACTTTTTCTATTTGACTAGATGGAACTTCGGGTACAAGATCAGCTTGCGAGTGGTTATTCCTGGGGATCCATGTCATATCAAGGTAGGACCAAGCGAAACAATCCATGTTAGCTATAAGGAAATTAACGAGCTTTTTCCTGATCTCGGGACTTAACCCTGTGCCCAAGTATACCTTTCGATCGGGAAAATGCTCGATCAATATGATCTACTACAGTTCTTCGACCGTTGATTTGGTGGCGGCAGAGTCGTCGGGGGCTATAAAAGACCTGGGAACCTCGTAGTTGGTATCTTCATTGATCCCCTGCTTCTCCGGTTGGGTCGGGGCCGGAGTAGGTAATTGCTATTTGGCTCCTTCCTTGGCGACCAAACCCGGACCTTTTGTCATTGTAAGTACGGATATCGGGACCACCGCATCAACTCTGAACATCTCCTTTGCGGCCGGTTGTTCTCCGTAAATTGTTTTTATCCCTCCTGGCGTTGGGAATTTCAACAGTTAGTGCAGAGTCGAGGGTACTGGACTCATTTTGTGGATCCATGGCCTCCCGAACAAAGCATTGTACCTTATCATGTCCTATCATTATCCTGTCACGTGAGGTGGTCTAAAATGATCACTTGTTGCTTTTGCAAGACCCTTACCGTGTCAACGACATGTTCCTCCTCAGCATCATCGGGAGTTGTCTCCCGAACATATCGAGGATATTGCTTGTCATGCACCGGTGTGGCGCCATTCCCCTCATTGTGGGTGTCACTGATTGAGTCCTCAAAATGAGGCTGATCCCCTTTAATCTCAGGATTGTGCATGTTGCTAACAATGTTATGTGACATTTCTTATGATTTTTTTTCGGAAAAGATAATCAAAACACGTTAGTAAAAAAGTCAAGGACTAATTTAATCACACGGGTGTCTAGGCCCCACAGTGGGCGCCAAACTGTTTACATGTAAAATGGTACAGTTGAATTTATACGTGGTTTCTAGACAAGTGAATTAATTTGATCCTGAAATAATAAAATAATTGAAGATTTATGCAATACTTAGCCTTGAGATGGAGACAAAATAACAAAAATAACAGTTCCGGGAACAGGGTTTCCGGGCACAACAACAATGAAATCGAAAGCAAGAAGATACGATTGTATTAAGCTTTGAATAGAATGTAGCATAAATTTTTCTGAAAATTCGTATCCCTTACAATGATAACTGAATTCACTATTTATAGCTACGTCTAGGGAAAGAGGTCCTAGGATCGTGTCTCTCTTTAATATCAATAATGAGGGTCATTGATGAAGAAGTAACGGTGAACATAAATGTTAAATTCCTTGTAACGGATAGTCATTCTTAGTGACACTAATATTCTCTATTAAATGCTACCGGGTGAAGAGTATTTATCACATATTTATGAGCGTTATTCTTTCTGGTGACAAATGGAATAGTTGCTTTCATTCTTGGCCATCCCCTCGTCTTAGGTTCCACGTGTCCCTCTTTTGGGCGGTCATGTGTCATAGCATATTTTACTCTATACACTCTTATCATTGTTGTTTACCCATAAAACGGTACAGTTGAATTTATATGTGGTTTCTAGACAAGTGAACTAATTTGATCCTGAAATAATATAATAATTGAAAAAATACATAATACTTACCCTTAGAATGTAGATGAAATAGCAAAGATGATGATTCCGTGAACATGGCTCCCGAACACAGCAATGATGAGATCTAAGAGCAAGAAAGTGAAATTGTACAAAGCTTTGTATAGAATATAATATATGTTCTTGCCAAACAATTCATGTCCTTTACAATGGTAACTGAGCTCACTATTTATAGCTATGCCTAAGGAAAAAGTGCATAGGATCATGCCCTCATTTAATGTCAATTACGAGGATCATTGATGAAGATGTAACATTGAGTATAAATGCCAATTCTCTGTAGCGGACCGGCGCTCTTAATGTTATAGAATATTCCTTAGTAAATACTATCGGGTGTAGAGCATTTAATACACTTTTATGAACGTTATCCGTTCTGGTAACAAGCGCAGTAGTTGCATTCGGTCCTCAACCATCCCATCTTGGATTCCATGTGTCCTCCTTTTAGTCAGCCACATGTCATATCATATTTTACCGTATACAGATAGTCCCCCTGCTTTCCGGTGACATAACTTTGTGTAACCGAAAAGTTGGTAGAAACACCTTTTTTGGCGGGGATTACTATAACTGCCTCTAAAGGTCTCTAACAAATAATTAGACGCACGTCTAATCAACTTTTGTATTTAATGCCCCGAACACGCGTCATCCCATGATTCAGCACAGCTTTTGCCGATTATCAAGGCAATCATGGCCATGAATTTAGCGCCAGAATTTTACTTCTATGCAACTTTCTTTTCCTTTACGTTTCACAATTGCTTGAGTTTCTGATTTGCATCCTTGTTTTCCATCTTTTTCCTAACTTTCTTCAAACAAAAACTCTTTACCTTCTTCTTTTCCAATGGCTTCTTCTTGCCAGGCCCCTTTTTCTCGCAAAATCGGGCTTCGACGTTGACAACTATTTTAAAAGGAAGGGTTATTAAAAGAGAGAGTCACCACCTAACGGATTAAGGTGCGTTAGGACACCTATTTGCAAATGACTCAGGTTTACTAGTTTGCGTCACCAAAGATCGGGTAAGGGCTCAAATTACCTCGAGGAGAAGGTGTTAGGCACTCCTCGAGGTCCACAAGTCCCGGCCGAACTCAAATCATGTGAATTAATCTAAGAGAAAAGAAACAATTTGGACAAAGAAAGAACTATTTTAACAAGAATCGGGGAGTCCTAAGTTTTTTAACCTAAAGGATCACCCCGTGCAACATAAATAATACTTCGTAACTCCCTCAAGATGGGGTGTTACTCATATTATTCAGCGGGCACAGACTATCATCTCCTGCTACCCGATTACTATCTTTAAGTTGTTTACCCAAAGCGCTCTATTTGATTCTAAGTCGTACCATATGCGTGCACTACCCGTCCCATGCCTATGGTCCAGGAGGTATTTGGACCTCTATTTCAGGGTAGTTCTAGACCTTGACTTAGGTTGCTCAAAAGGAGAAAACTAGACGACATACAAAAATAGTAAGGACTTTCAAATAGAAACAAGTATGGGCTCAAGTTACCCTCCGCATTTAGACATCAAATGCACGCCAAACTGATTAGCATTAACATGTTTTATTAATTGCAAAATCCTATAGATAGGATATCTATGTGATATCGACGAACGAGCAGACAGTCGTATACAAAGTCAACTTCTTAATGCGATTATTAGGACCTACGAAGTTTGCCTACTAATTTTAGCATGATACAATTAAGCCTACCAGCATGGTATCTAGGTGTTTGTGCGATAGTAAATAGTAGTCAGTCACAGAAACAGACCTAAAATTATTCGTTTTAATCCTACATGCATGTTTTCTAGTGAGGATAGCAGCACAGTAAACAGCCATAAATAACAATTAAATAGATTCAGGCGTGCATTCTATAACTTGATCCAGTTTGAATCCTATAGGCATGATTTCTATAATCTGAACAGTTTTGAATCCTACAGGCATGATTTCTATAATCTGAACGAAACAGTATGCAAGCAGGAATTCACAAACATATTGGACCATACCATTTCTATAGGAATGGTTTTGTAACGGAACATAATTGAGCCAAACGTTGAGCCTATGGACATGGTTGCTAACACATAATGACTGAACACAATAAGACACTTAGAATCATGATTTCTAACATATAACATCCAACATCACAACATTAACCCTATAGGCAGGATTTCTACCCCCACTTTATAGCAAGTATAAAATAAGAACCCTTTCCCATTTTTACTAATACCCCGGAATTGTTATTACAAATAATTATTACAGACCAGAATTTAATGAATGAATTACAAGGTAAGTAAAACTATAGGGAGCCTGCAACAGACTCAAATACACCTGGACAGGCCAGGCCTTCAACTCACAGTAGTTCCAAAAGCCCATGTTCATAGATACACAATAACCAGTGGTGAATGATTCACCCATATTTCAAGGTTAAGCATACATAACCCAAATCTCTAGTGTGTCAGATTTCCCAAGGGCTTCAGGAACCCAGGGCAGTGCTCACACTAGGGTGGTTAACAAGAATAGTTCAGAGGAGAGATTAGGGGATACACTTAAGGGCAGAATCACATATAGAGCATGTACAAATAAATAGCAAACATATTTGAACCTAAGCATACTTAATCAAGTTTTTAAGAATTAACAAAGTCTCATGCTAATAAGGTCAGTTCATAAACATGTTCACAGTGATAACAGAGACTTCAGATCAGGCTAAGTCATAGAAAGAAAACACATTGATTGGCAGTAGGTCAGGAACTGATTAAGATGGTTTAATAGAGGTATCATAATATAGTGAGAACAGAACTAAACAGGCCGTAACAAGTTCAACAAACAAACATTATAAATTTGTTAAGGCACATATCTATACATGGCTAAAGAGGTATGAAAGCATGTTTAACTCTAAAAGCTAGTCCTCAATAACACAGAATTAGGTAGATTTCATTAATCAATTCAAACTAAGTTCGACATGTCTTAACTATAAGTAATAGCATTTAGGGTAACATGGCCTAATGGCAGTAACACATTGAGCAAGTAATCATAATAAAATGGCAGAGGATTCAATAACTCACCGGTTAAGATGAAATATGGAAGAAAAGAAATCCAACAATATAGCAAATATCACCAAACAGAAGCAGAACTTGGAGATTTCTGGCCTTGGCTTTCAGCCGGCCAGGAATCAGAGCACAGAGTAAAATTACTCAAGTGAATAGGAGTATACAGCTTTTGTTTATAGTAGTGAAAGGATCTTTCGAACTTAGAACCTTCTCTTTTTCTTTTCAAAAAGGAGTTGGGAGGGGTTTAAATAGTGCTGAGACTAGAGCATAGAAATAGCTAATTAAAATATTAAAAGGCAAGTGCTCAAATCAGTGGGATTGAAACCCCAAATTTTAGGTGAAGATACACAAAATCAGTAGGAAATAAGGTAAAGAATCACATAGGCATATAATGAACAGACAAGAGATTATTATAAAAAAAGAATACTGAATCGAACCAGATTTGGTTCAAGTAAAAGGGTCTGAAACCCTAAGTTAGGTAAACCAAAAAATTGGCAGAAAATAAAGGCGAGAATCACATATTAACATAAAATTAAACATAGGTAAGAAATTATTCAAAAGGAAACCTAGAATCGAACCAGATTTGGTTCAAGTAAAAGGGTATGAAACCCTAAATTAGGTAAGTGAAGGGAATCGACAAAAATAAGCAGATTCACAAGTAATAGAATGAATATAGACGAAAAAATGCTAGAAATCAGAGTTTGAACCAGTTTAGGTTCAAATCAAAGAAATATCTGGAACCCTAACCTTTAGGGTTTAGTGCGAATCAACGAGATATGAGAGAATCGTTACAAAATAATGTGCTTGGACTCAAGGTTGTCCAGATTCAAGAGACAAACATAGATTTGGACAGAATCAAAGCGGGGTACTTGCCATGTTTAGGCAAGTACCTAAGTCACTCCGTAACATAGCACCAAATAAGGGGAAAACATTAAAATGGCAAGGGAATAGGAAAAGAATCCCATTAGGAACGGGATTTGGGGGGATTTGTGTGAGGCGGCAGAATTAGGGTTCATCGGCATAGGGGAAATAAGGGCGGTGGGTTTAGGGAAATAAGGGTTAGGATAGAGAGGAGGGAGATATAAGGAAAGGGGGTGGTTATTTGTGGGTCGTTGATCATCTTTCATCAATGGCAGAGATTTAAACGGACTGGGGTCGGGCTTTAATGAATGGGTAAGGGTAATTGGGTTAGGAGTATTGGGCTTGGGCTGGTTTTGGTAGTTTTGGATAGTATTAGGTCCGAAATTAATTTTAAAAATGGGGCCAGATTTTAAATACCCAAATTTAACTAATGAAATAATTTGTAAAAATAATAATAATAATATCATTTATGCATAAAAATGATTGAAAACAAGTATTCAACATTATAAAAATATAAAAAGGTTATTTTTGCCTTAAAAAAGTAATTATAAGTACATATAGGCTATTATTGCAAAAATATGCAATTTTAGCCTTTAAAATGCAAATGTAATTATAACAAATGTAATAAAAATATTTAAAACCTAATATGGGTGTAAATGATGAGTTTAGATGATAAAATCATCATAAAAATTATTTGTAAGGTAATTAATGGTTATTTATATAATAAAAATGCGGAAATAAATTGATTTAAAGCCTTCTAAAATTATGGAAAATTATATATATATATATATATATATATATATATATATATATATATATATATATATATATATATATATATATATATATATCTCAACAGCTGCCCCTCTTTACCCGGGAAGGACAAAAGAGTTGTCGGGTAAAGAAATGATGACTAATTTTGACTGAATGTGGTGTTTTGAAAAATATAGTCTGCACCCTGGTCTCTGAGCTGCCTATATATCCCTGATTATACAGGAATCATGCCATGTGTAGTTCTGGATCCGACGGTAGAATAAACCGATAGAACTGTTGTAAGAACGGACTGAATATTCTGGATATGACAGGTTGAGAATGGTTACGGATATTTGAGTGGGCATTAGGTGAGAATAGGTAACGGACGGTGGTCGGTTGCGTTTGAAATAATTGAAGGATATGAACGTTGAATGGAAACTGGAGCGAAGATTGCTCCCGTTATGAGAACGGTTACTTCCCGAATTACCTGCAAACTCATAATACAATGCATCCATACAGATTATCGCATAAATTTAAACATGATGCAAATTCCCTTTGGACCATGGAGATCGTCCTTGGACAGTGAGGATGACGTCCTTAAACCATGATGTCCCGGGCCATGAATTATGCGGTAAAGGATTCGCAGGCTATGAAATGATGTTCTCGGGCTATGAAGATGGTGCCTCTGAACCATGATGCCTTTGAATAATGATGTGCAAGATTAAGATATCCTCAGGCCGGGCATGGTGTCTCCCGGCTATGAGGATGATGCCTTCGGACTATGACGCCTTCGGACAAATTGGCTATGTATCAGCCCATGAGATGCAGAGATATAATGCTTGAGATAAAATAAGATAGAGCTTAGTCCTGTATAGAGTCGGGAGCAGAACTTAGTCCCGAGAGAAGAGAATAATGCAAGGTTTGGAGCAGAGCAACATTTGTGGTTATGCAAGGAGAGACAATGCTTAGTCTCGTGCAATAAGAAGGCAATGCTTAGCCTTGTGCAGTTGAGGAGGCATGGCTTAGCCTCATGCAAGTTGGAGACAGTGCTTGGTCTCATGCAAGGGGAAGGCAATGCTTAGCCTTATGCACTTGAGGAGGCAGGGCTTAGCCTCATGAAATATTTGAGACAATGCTTAGTCTCATGCAAATGGAAGGCAATGCTTAGCCTTATGCAGTTGAGGAGGCAGGGCTTAGCCTCATGCGGGATAGAGACAATGCTTAGTCTCATGCAAATGGAAGGCAATGCTTAGCCTTATACAGTTGAGGAGGCAGCGCTTAGCCTCATGCAGTATGGAGACAATGTTTAGTCTCATGCAAATGGAAGGCAATGCTTACCCTTATGCAGCTGAGGAGGTAGGGCTTAGCCTCATGCAGGATGGAGACAATGCTTAGTCTCATGCAAATAGAAGGCAATGCTTAGCCTTATGCAGTTGAGGAGGCAGGGGTTAGCCTCATGAAAGATTTGAGACACTGCTTAGTCTCATGCAGCGAATAAATAATAAGTGATAGCAGAGTATTTCTTAGTTGTGGATGAGTTCGGTAGCTTTGTTGTTGTGAAGACAGTGATTCTAAGGTGCGCACGTACTGGCGACTATCTCTTGTTCCTGCACTCAAAGAAAAATTGTGAGTTTTGCGGGGGAGGTTGGTTTGTGCCTTTGTCTGCTCTGCTCCACGTTGGAATCCTGTTCGAGTTACCATGGGTAGCATCTGGCTAAAAATAAAGTTTTCGAAAAATATGCATGCATAGTTATTCAAAACACAATAATGTGCAATTTAAAAATTGATCAGATGAACCAATAATTGCGACATTATTAGACACATTGCGACCTTCTTGCTATAGAATTTTAAGGGTCCCCTAGTTACCTAGACGAATCTCTGGCTATTCCGCATACAGTGTCATTGGCTGAACTTGCTTTGGAATTTTGAAGGTCCTCCTCAAAATTCTGCTCCAGTTTCCGATTATGGGGAAAATGGAAATTTTATTAAATTTTGATCGAACCCACAAGGCTGCCTACGTATCCCCTCTTAAACGGGAATCGGGTCAAGCGTAGTTCAGTTACATCAATTTCATAAATGTAAACAACTTCAAACATAGTATCTTTTGACTGCATCTGAGTTGATAGGCTTTGGCCAAATCTCTCCATCCATTTCTACGAGTATGAGCGCTCCTCCTGTTAGTACTCTATGAACCATATAGGGTCCTTTCCAGTTGGGTGAGAATTTTCCTTTGGCTTCATCCTGATGTGGAAAGATTCGTTTCAACACTAGTTGCCCTGGTGCGAACTGTCTAGGTTTGACCCTTTTGTTGAAAGCTCTGGACATTCTGTTCTGATAAAGTTGACCATGACATACTGCATTCATTCTTTTCCCGTCAATGAGAGCTAATTGTTCATAGCGACTTCTTACCCACTCTGCGTCACTGAGTTCAGCTTCCTGTATAATTCTTAGGGAGGGAATTTCTACCTCGGTGGGAATGACGGCCTCAGTATCGTAGACCAATAGGTAAGGAGTTGCCCCGGTTGACGTGCAGACTGTGGTCCGGTACCCCAATAAGGCAAATGGTAACCTCACGTGCCATTACTTGTGGTTGTCTACCATCTTCCTTAGTATTTTCTTGATATTCTTGTTTGCGGCCTCCACGGCTCCATTCATTTGAGGCATGTATGCTGTGGAATTCTTGTGCTTGATTTTGAAGGTCTCGCACATAGATTTCATTAGGTCACCATTGAGATTGGCGGCGTTGTCGGTGACGATGGACTCTGGAACCCCAAATCGGCAAACAATACGATATCTGACAAAATCTGCGATGACTTTCTTGGTTACATCTTTGTAGGATAAAACTTCGACCCACTTTGTGAAGTAGTCTATGGCCACTAAAATGAACTTGTGCCTGTTTGAAGTGGCGGGCTCGATTGGTCCAATGACGTCCATTCCCCAAGCGACAAAAGGCCAAGGTAAACTCGTTGCATTGAGTTCATTTGGCGGCACCCGTATCATATCTGCGTGTATTTGGCACTGATGATATTTCTGGACATACTTGATACAGTCTGTTTCCATAGTCATCCAAAAATAACCTGCCATCAGTATCTTCATAGCTAAAATGAAACCATTCATGTGTGGTCCGCAAATTCCAGAGTGTATCTCTTCGAGCAGTTTGGAAGCTTCCTTGGCGTCAACACACCGTAATAATCCTAAGTCTGGAGTCCTTCTGTACATAATCACTCCACTTTGGAAGAAATGGTTGGACAATCTTCGGAGAGTGCGTTTTTTAGTATGATTTGCATGCTCCGGGTACTCTCCTTTTTCCAAGTACTCCTTGATATCATGGAACTATGGATTCCCGTCTACTTCTTCTTCAACATGAGCGCAATAAGCCGGCTGATTATGAATCCTTACCGGAATGGGGTCGATGAAATTCTTGTCCGGATGATGTATCATGAAGGACAAAGTGGCCAATGCGTCTGCGAACTCATTCTGGATTCTCGGGACATGTCTAAACTCTATCTTCGTGAACCACTTCATCATCTCTTGCACATGATATAGATATGGTAATATCTTGGTATTCTTTGTAGCCCATTCTCCCTACACCTGATGTACCAGCAGATCTGAATCGCCAATTACCAGTAATTCCTGGATATTCATGTCAATGGCCAAATTGACCCCCAATATGCAAGCCTCATATTCTGCCATACTATTGGTGCACGGAAATCTGAGTTTCGTGGATACCGAATAATGTTGACCTATTTTTGACACCAAAACGGCTCCAATACCCACTCCTTTGAAGTTTGCTGCTCTATCGAAAAACATTCTCCACCCGTCATAGGCTTTGGCGATATCTTCTCCTACGAACGACACTTCTTCATCAGGAAAATACATTTTCAGTGGTTCGTATTCTCCTCTTACAGTATTTTTCGCAAGATGATCTGCTAATGCCTGTCCTTTAACTGCCTTCTGAGTTACATAGATGATGTCAAATTTGCTCAACGATATTTGCCATTTGGACAGCTTTCCTGTAGGCATAGGCTTCTGAAAGATATACTTCAGAGGATCCATCCTCGATATGAGATATGTGGTATAAGCACAGAAGTAGTGCCTCAGTTTCTGGGCTATCCATGTCAGAGCACAACAAGTGCGTTCCAGCAGAGAGTACCGTGCTTCGTAGGGTGTGAACTTCTTACTCAAATAGTATATGGCATGTTGTTTCCTTCCCGTCTCGTCGTGTTGTCCCAAGACACAACCGAAAGCCTCATCTAATACAGAGAGATAGAGTAGCAGTGGTCTACCAGGTTCTAGCGGGACCAGGACTGGCGGTGTGGACAAATATTCTTTAATTCTATCAAAAGCTTTCTGGCAGTCTTCAGTCCAATTGGTTGCGGCATCCTTCTTTAACATTTTGAAAATTGGCTCACAGATCACGGTTGATAGTGCTATGAAGCGGCTGATGTAATTAAGACGTCCCAAGAAGCTCATCACGTCTTTCTTGTTCTTTGGAGGCGGCAAATCCTGGATAGCCTTGACCTTTAACGGGTCTAACTCAATTCCTCGGCGGCTGACAATGAACCCTAACAATTTCCCGGCATGAACACCAAAGGCACATTTTGCGGGATTCAATTTTAAATTGTACTTCCAAAGCCGATCAAAAAATTTCCTCAAGTCTGCTATGTGATCTGTACTCTTCTTGGATTTGATGATGATGTCATCCACATATACCTCTATCTCCTTGTGTATCATGTCATGGAAAAAAGTTGTCATGGCCCTCATATAAGTGGACCCAGCATTCTTCAGACCGAACGACATCATTTTATAGCAGTACACCCCCCTATGGTGTGATAAAAGTTGTTTTTTCGGCATCCTCTTCATCTATCCAGATTTGATGATATCCCACGAAGCAATCCACAAAGGATTGGAGTTCATGCTTGGCACAATTGTCGATCAGTATGTGTATGTTGGGTAATGGGAAATCATCTTTGGGACTTGCTCTGTTTAGGTCCCGATAATCGACGCATACTCTGACTTTCCCATCCTTCTTCGGAACTGGCACGATGTTAGGCAACCAAGTTGGATATTCAACCACTCTGAGAACCTTAGCTTTGATCTGTTTGGTGACTTCTTCTTTGATTTTCAAACTCATATCTGGCTTGAACTTTCTGAGCTTCTGCTTTACTGGCGGACACATTGGGTTGGTAGGTAGTTTATGAGCCACTATAGAAGTGCTCAAACCGGTCATATCATCATAGGACCATGCAAAGATATCCTCATATTCCTTCAGGAAATGAGTGTATTCTTCTTTCTCTGATGGTGACAGGTGAATGCTTACACGTGTTTCCTTGACTGTTTTGGAGTCTCCTAGATTAACTGCTTTAGTCTCATCCAAATTGGACTTAGGATTGTTTTCAAAGTTTTCCACTTCTCTGACAATTTCCTCGGGCATTATATCCTCTTCCAGATCTTCTGAATCATTATCCTTATGTTGTGTTATCTCATTACATGTCACAGTCGTAAGTTCATCGGGGTAGGTAATAATAATGCTGTAGAAAAAAAATGTAAAGAATAATAATAAATACTAAAAACATCAATGCATTTAGATAAATCTTGAAAACATCAAATAGGTGTGGCTCGATGACCCGAGCAATTATTTCAAAATAAAACATGCTTAAAACAAAATGCTGAAAACGTCTTAAATGCTCATAAAAATAGCTTTTAACAATAAATGATGATAATTGTCAGGCTACCCAGGAACTCGATGGGCCCTTGATGGTACAGTAGTCCAATTCTTGAGAACAGCTCCCTTCTTTAAGGTCTGAATAATGAGGCCTTCATCCTCTTCCTCCTCAACTATCGCACTACAATCCATGTCTTCATCATCCAGAAACAAATTCCTTATACCGGCTAGAACTTCATCTTCTTCGGACTCCCACATCATGTTAGCTTGGTGAAATGACTGGCTCAAATATGGATCTGGTTGCTCTAGAGGGTAATAAGGACCACGCCATGGTGGTGACCAATTCTGATACTCGTGCCAGGTATATTCATACCCAAGCCCAAACGTTGTGCTGTGACGCTTTAGCTGTATTGGTTTGGTGATCCCTTGGAGATTCTTGCCGAGACCTTTGCAAGACTCATACCCTGTCCATGCCAATATTCCTTCTATCTTACTCCTCCACCATTTGTCCTTTTCATTTATGTTGACGCGCTCAATGCGATGGTATGTTTCTCCACCCAACTTCTATTCTCGATGACTGGAACAGTTTGACTGGTGTAAATGGGATTACTTCTGTCCCTATGGATGATCACTTCCTGATGGTTCCACTCAAACTTCACGGCCTAATGTAGAGTAGAAACTACGGCCCCAGCGGCATGTATCCAAGGTCATCCCAACAATAAGTTGTAGGTAGCAGATATGTCTAACACTTGAAACTCAACATCAAACCAGGTTGGGCCCATCTGTAGGTTGAGGTTGGTTTCCCCAATTGTGGCCCTTTGAGACCCATCAAATGCTTTCACATTCATACTTCCTACTCGTATCTCGTGCAAGCCTTTACCTAATCTTTTTAGAGTAGTTAGTGGACATATGTTAAGACTCGAACACCCATCTATCAGGACTCTGGCAATGAACTTATCCTCAAATTGCATTGTGATATGCAGTGCCCTGTTGTGACTTAATCCTTCTGGTGGTAGCTCGTCTTCATAAAAAGTGATCTTGTGGCTTTCCAACACTTGTACTACCATATTGGTCATCTCTCCACTGGTAAGGTTTTTGGGTACATAAGCCTCATTCAACACTTTCATCAACGCGTTCCTGTGTGCCTCTAAATTCTGCAGTAGTGATAGAATGGATATCTGAGCAGGGGTTTTGTTCAGATGATCAACCACAGAATACTCCCTTGCTTGCTCCTTTCTCCAAAGATTATCCGGCCTAGTTTCAATTATGGGCTGCTTGGAAGTGGCTTCTTTACTTGTTCCCCCCAAATGCTCGGGCGTGTAAACCCTACCAGTTCTGGTCATACCTTGTGCTGCACCAGTTTCTTCCATTTTTCCCTTTCCTTTCCTTCTTGCTTCTGCAATATAATCCTATGGTATAGCTTTAGACTTATAAGACGGTGTAGGTGCTACCATCACGATGAAGGGTGTTGTTACTCCAACCTCAAACGGAGTTGGTACAACTACCTCAACTTCAATTAGTGCCTGAGTTTGTACCATGATAGGTGTGAGAGTGACTGGAGATGTTTCAGGATTATCCCCTTCTCGAATGAGTCTAATTGACCCCTCTGAGTCCCATTCTTCATCGGTCTCTATCATGTTTACCCCTCCGCCCCTGTGATCCGGGAGAGGATTGTTACGTACATTGGGTGCAGCCCCTTTTATTTGTATGACTTTGGTGTCAATTAATGTCTGAATCTTATCTTTCAAAGTACGACACTCATCAATAGTATGACCTTTCATGCCTGAGTGATAGGCATATGTCTTATTTGGATTGACCCATTGAGAGGAATTTTCCATGGCGACAGCGGGAATGGGAGTGATATAACCGGCAACCTTCAGTCTCTCGTACAATTGGTCTACAAGTTCAGCAATTGGGGTGTATTGTCTGGGTGGTCCGCGGTCGAAATTTGGTCTAGGTTTTTGGTAGTTATGGCGGGCTAGTGGTGAGTGGTAGTATGCGGGTTGGGTGTTATAGGTATGGTAAGTGGTGGAAGGTTGTTGGTATCTCAGAGGTGAATGCTGATATGTGGGTGGAGGTGTTTGGTATGTGAGAGGAGACTTCAGACCTTGGGCTACCATCACGGCCCCTACTTCTTTCTTCTTGGATATACCCCCTGACTGCAAATCTTTATTCGTAGCCTGTAATGCCTCAAAATTAGATACCATTCCGCACTTGATCCCTTCTTCAATCCTTTCCCCCAATTTGATGATGTCGGAGAATTTGTGATTCTCGATAACCATTAACTTTTCGTAGTATTGTGGATCCTGGGCTCGGACGAAGAACTTGTTCATCTGCTCTTCTTCCAATGATGGCCTTACTTTCGCAGCTTCCGATCTCCATCGAGTAGTATACTCGCAGAAAGTCTCTGTTGGCTTCTTCTTGAGAATCTGGATATAGAAGACATTTGACGCATTCTCCATATTAAACCTGAACCGATCCATGAAATCTGATGCCATGCTTACCCAATTAACCCATTTCTTTGGGTTCTGACTGATGTACCAAGATAGGGCATCTCCAATAAGGCTTCTCATGAACAGCTTCATGCGGATTCTTTCATCCCTGCCAACTCCTACAAGCTTGTCACAATATGTCCTCAAATGCACCTTCGGATCACCAGTTCCGTCGAACATTTTGAACTTGGGAGGTTTGTAACCCTCTCGCAGTTCTACATCTGACTGAATACACAAATCCTCATAATTCAAACCCTCAACGCCTTTGCCCCCTTCGATATTTTGAACCCTGCCGGTAAGTTTCTTGAGTTCCTCTGCCATGTTCTTGATGAGCAGGTACTTCTCGGCAGATTCTGGTGTGTATGGGGTTTGTTGAGTGGGGTGAGGTAGAGTTTCTACGTATATGGGGTTACTTTGGTGGATACCAGGGATTTGGGTATAGTGATGATCATTGGTTGAGTTCTGCGAATCAGGGGTAGGTTGCGGTGTATTTTGAGGATTATGGTAGGTAGTAGTTTGTGGATACTGAGTCGGAAGATGTTGGTGTTGAGGAGGAGTTGGCACTGGTGGAGGGTTAAGATTTTGAGGAGGTGTGGCGTATTGATGAGGTGCAGGAGGATTTTGTGGATGTTGGTTTGGTGTGTTTTGAGGAGGTGCTGGGTTTTAGGCGTTCTGTTAGTTAATATCCGGGACGTTTAAGGTGAGGGAGAGGTTTGCCAAGTTCCGGACCTGCTCAAGTTTCCCTTGCAATTCCAGTATTTTCTTCTCCAACCGTAGAACCAAATCATTCTGTGCCGGAGTACTCCGACCATCTGAAGTTTCAACATTTTTCGCATGTGCAACGCTATCTTTCCTGATACCACTCATGTCATCCATCTTAGCCTTTCTCTTACTTTTACGATCACTTGGAGGAGGAGGAGATGGTGGAGGGCCTCTGGATCTGGTATGATACGCTGATGATGCAAGTATGCAATAACCAACCTTAGGAGATGGGGATAATCAAAACAAAGAAAAGCAAAAAGGTAAACAAGTCAGTAGGGGATTTTAGAAGGATATTTGCAGTATTTAAACATGTATTGCAGAATTATTTGGGGACCTCATTGTGCCTGAGGTAGGCCTAGCGACACATAGATTTGGAGAAACTTGATGCCGATAACTGCCTCATTTCATTAATGTAATAAATAGATCAAACCTCTAAAATGACAATAATTAAAAGAGTTGCTAGTGGCATTTGCCTTATTACAATCAATTTCTAAAACGACTCTAGAAAAGCAAATAAACAACAATTCTATTCTATTTGGTCCCGGAGGGACCCTCTCCAAGCTTGGCCTTCTTGGCCCCATCGATCAGATTCCCCAGGTCGCGCATGTTCAGTAGCAGATACGCCCTTGCTAGGTGTCCTCCTTTGTTTCTCTCTGTATTCTGACAATCCACGATCCTTTTCCTCATCTTCCCTTCAAGTTCCATCAGACCCTGCTCTAAGTACTCCAACCTCTCTGTTGATTTTGTAGCAACTTCCCTCCATTCATTGATTGATTCCATGCCTATCTTGTGTTGTTCCAAATGTTTGGCTTCAGACTCAAGGATTCTCTTGCACAACCTCTTGTATTTTACTTATGCTTTAGCAGCATCGTCTATGACCTTGTTTCCTCGATCGATACTTGGCTCGATTTCTCCTGCTATGTCATCATCCAACCATGATAGGTAGAAATACACATGACCGGCGTGGTACCGATCTGGTTCGATGGTATCCTATTCCACAATAATCTTCAGATGCCACATGTGTTGGGCCTCACACTTGAATGGAATGGCACCACCCTGAAAGTCTGCTTTGTAGTGAACCATCTTAGAAACTCGTGGTATGACATGTTTTCTCCTAGCCTATCTCATGACCCTGATAGGAGCATAAGGATAGATACCCCTCAACCCGATCAGCACTAAGTGAGGAACATCCCTGGACCTAATGATGAACTCGCTAGTAGGGAACCACTCGAACATCCAATAGACCTTGTTATCAGTCAAATTGCTAAAGAAGTGTACCCAATCCACAGCGTTTTCCGGTTGTGCAAACCTGTCTAGGATGAAAGTCATTCTTTTTGGATGGTGAAAGTCTATGTGGTCATTCCATGGTCGCTGCGAAAATTCCTGACGGTACTGTCCTCTTTGAAGATTCTCCAACAACCATATTTGCAGTAACAAATTACAACCCTCAAAATGTCTGAATCCCTTCTTACAGCGGTCCAAAGCTCGGTATATCTCTGCCACGATCATTGGGACAATAGTGTAAGTCTGTCCCTCAATCCCTTCCATTAAGGTCTTGGTAACCATAGCCAAACGAGTGTGAATCCTGTCTCCTTGAATTGGAAATACTATTATACCCAGAAAATAGACGATGAACACAAAAACCCGACGATGAGTCCAGCCCAGGGAAGTGATGGCAAACTCATCATGATAGATACGGTAGGATGTATTGTGCCCATAACGCTCGTAGAGGAAGTTGAAAGGTATTGTAGGACTTCTTCAGGCAGACTAACTCGTCATTCTTTCTAAGACCCATCATTTTCAGAAATCCCCTAGAAGTACGATTTTCCGGTACCAGCAGACCAGGGCTATCCCAGGGTAGCCCGGCAAAACCTCATATTTCCTCAAGAAGGGGAGACATCTCTATGTTACCAAAACGGAAAACAACCCTCTTTTCATCCCAGAACATAGTAGCGGCCTCGATTAGTACATTGTTTGGCTGAATGTCCAGCAAAGAAGGTAAATTTCCAAGAATTCTTTTCACATGGTTCTTGTCGTTTGGCGAGAGATTTTCCCACCAGTCTAGCAATAGAGGTGAGATACTTCGGACCATGCCGAACCTGGGGACTTCGTGCATCATTTTTGCAAAAAAAAATAAAGTTAGCCCTTTCCCCCTCCGGGTTTTACTACTTACACATTAATGATTAGCATATCGGCATGTTTTCTCCAAATAATGCACATATCATGATCGTGCCCGTTGGGATTATGAAAATCCTGATGGACTTTGGATAAGGCTTTCCTTAGAGAGTTATTATGCGGACAACATTCTAACTCATGCTAGATTTGGACATGATGCATGCACAGTTAACATCAGAGTAGGGTTTTCTATAGAAGTCTAGATTGGTACCCTCAAGCGGACAACTTGAGAGGGAAAGGCACGGAACCGTCGACTGCACCGCTGATCGACTAGTTTTTCCGCAAATAAGCCTTTCCAAATTTAAAATGGGCAATATATGAAGAGCGCGGACACTCATCAAGTGCCGCTATGGTATTAATTGCGCACGAGTGGAATATGATGCATAGCATGTAATTATGCAAAAAATAAAACAACATTGTGTCAAGTATTTTGCATGATGAAAGCGATAAATGCGGTATTTAATAAATGTAAAGACATGAAAGAGAGAAAAACATAGAAGGAGTTAGTTCGCATAATGGAAAAATTATAATAAAGCAGTAAAAGGGGTAGGGATTGGGAAAGACATAAAGATTGAAGCCAGCGAACAAGGTTAAATGAAAAGTTGCATGTAAATTCATGTAAAAGGGAAAATAGGGAAGGGGGTGTGCATGTAGCAAATAAACGGTAAATTTGAGCATAAAATAATAAAGACACGCTTATCGAGGGAGACTAATTCACACAGACCAAGTTCATTATGGTAAGAGCCTAAGGATATCCCCAGCAGAGTTGCCATGCTGTCGCGCCCCTTTTTCTCGCGAAATCGGGCTTCGACGTTGACAACTCTTGTAAAAGGAAGGGTTATTAAAAGAGAGAGTCACCACCTAACGAATTAAGGTGTGGTAAGGCACTTATTTGCAAATGACTCAGGTTTACTAGTTTGCGTCACCAAAGATCGGGTAAGGGCTCAAATTACCTTGAGGAGAAGGTGCTAGGCACTCCTCGAGATCCACAATGGTGGGTCCCAGCCAAACTCAAATCAAGTGAATTAGCCTAAGAAAAAAGAAACAATTTGGCCAAAGAAAGAACTATTTTAACAGGAATGGGGGAGTCCTAAGTTTTTTAGCCTAAAGGATCACCTCGTGCAACATAAATAATACTTCGTAACTCCCTCAAGATGGAGTGTTACTCATATTATTCAGCGGGCATAGACTATGATCTCCTACTACCCGATTACTATCTTTAAGTTATTTACCTAAAGCGCTCTATTTGATTCTAAGTCGTACCCTATGCGTGCACTACCCGTCCCATGCCTATGGTCCAGGAGGCATTTGGACCTCTATTTCAGGGTAGTTCTAGACCTTAACTTAGGTTGCTCAAAAGGAGAAAACTAGACGACATACAAAAACTGTTAGGACTTTCAAATAGAAACAAGTATGGGTTCAAGTTACCCTCCACATTTAGACATCAAATGCACACCAAACTGATTAGCATTAACAGGTTTTATTAATTGCAAAATCCTATAGGCAGGATATCTATGTGATATTAACGAACGAGCAGACAGTCGTATACAAAGTCAACTTCTTAATGCGATTATTAGGACCTACAAAGTTTACCTGCTGATTTTAGCATGATACAATTAAGCCTACCAGCAGGATATCTAGGTGTTTTGTGCGATAGTAAATAGTAGCCAGTCACAGAAACAGATCTAAAATTATTTGTTTTAATCCAGTTTGAATCTTATAAGCATGATTTCTATAATCTGAACAGTTTTGAATCCTATAGACATGATTTCTATAATCTGAACGAAACAGTATGCAAGCAGGAATTCACACACACATTAAACCATACCATTTCTATAGGCATGGTTTGTAACGGAACATAATTGAGCCAAACATTGAGCCTATGGACATGGTTGCTAACACATAATGACTGAACACAATAAGACACTTAGAAGCATGATTTCTAACATATAACATCCAACATCATAGCATTAACCCTGTAGGCAGGATTTCTACCCCCACTTTATAGCAAGTATAAAATAAGAACCCTTTCCCATTTTTACTAATACCCCAGAATTGTTATTACAAATAATTATTACAGACCAGAATTTAATGAATGAATTACAAGGTAATTAAAACTATAGGGAGCCTATAGCAGGCCCAAATACACATGGACAGGCCAGGCCTTCAACTCACAGTAGTTCCAAAAGCCCATGTTCATAGATACACAATAACCAATGGTGAATGATTCACCCATATTTCAAGGATAAGCATACATAACTCAAATCTCTAGTATGTCAGAGTTCCCAAGGGTTTCAGGAACCCAGGGCAGTGCTCACACTAGGGTGGTTAACAAGAATAGTTCAGAGGGGGGATTAGGGGATACACTTAAGGACAGAATCACATATAGAGCATGTACAAACAAATAGCAAACATATTTGAACCTAAGCATACTTAATCAAGTTTTTAAGAATTAACAAAGTCTCATGCGAATAAGGCCAGTTCATAAACATGTTCACAGTGATAACAGAGACTTCAGATCAGGCTAAGTCATAGAAAGAAAACACATTGATTGGTAGTAGGTCAGGAACTGATTAACATGGTTTAATAGAGGTATCATAACACAGTGAGAGCAGAACTAAACAGGCCGTAACAAGTTCAACAAACAAACATTATAAATTTGTTAAGGCACATATCTATACATGGCTAATGAGGTATGAAAGCATGTTTAACTCTAAAAGATAGTCCTCAATAACAGAGAATTAGGCAGATTTCATTAATCAATTCAAACTAAGTTCGACATATCTTAACTACAAGTAATAGCATTCAGGGTAACATGGCCTAATGGCAGTAACACATTGACCAAGTAATCATAATAAAATGGCAGAGGATTCAATAACTCGCTGGTTAAGATGAAACAGGGAAGAAAAGAATCCAACAGTATAGCAAATATCACCAAACAGAAGCAGAACTTGGAGATTTCTGGCCTTGGCTTTCAGCCGGACAGGAATCAAACTACAGAGTAAAATTACTCAAGAGAATAGGGGTATACAACTTTTGTTTATAGTAGTGAAAGGATCTTTCGAAATTAGAACCTTCTCCTTTTTCTTTTCAAAGGGGAGTAGGAAAGGGCTTAAATAGTGCTGAGACTAGAGCATAGAAATAGCTAATTAAAATATTAAAAGGAAAGTGCTCAAATCAGTGGGATTGAAACCCAAACTTTTAGGTGAAGATTCACAAAATCAATAGGAAATAAGGTAAAGAATCACATAGGCATATAATGAACAAACAAGAGATTATTATAAAAAAAAAATACTGAATCGAACTAGATTTGGTTCAAGTAAAAGGGTCTGAAACCCTATGTTAGGTAAACCACAAAATTCGCAGAAAATAAAGGCGAGAATCACATTTTAACATAAAAATAAACATAGGTAAGAAATTATTCAAAAGGAAACTTAGAATCGAACCAGATTTTGTTCAAGTAAAAGGGTCTGAAACCCTAAATTAGGTAAGTGAATGGAATCAACAAAAATAAGCAGATTCACAAGTAATAGAATGAATATAGACGGAAAAATGCTAGAAATCATAGTTTGAACCAGTTTAGGTTCGAATCAAAGAAAAATCCGGAACCTTAACCTTTAGGGTTTAGTGCGAATCAATGAGATATGAGAGAATAGTTACAAAATAACGTGCTTGGACTCAAGGTTGTCCAGATTCAAGAGACAAACATAGATTTGGACAGAATTATGGCGGGGTACTTGCCATGTTTAGGCAAGTACCTAAGTCATTCTGTAACACAGCACCAAATAAGGGAAAACATCAAAATGGCAAGGGAATAGGGAAAGAATCCCATTAGGAACGGGATTTGGGGGGATTTGGGTGAGGCGGCGAAATTAGGGTTCATCAGCAGAGGGGAAATAAGGGCGACGGGTTTAGGGAAATGAGGGTTAGGGTAGAGAGGAGGGAGATATAAGGAAAGGGGGTGGTTATTTGTGGGTTGTTGATCATCTTTGATCAACGGCCGAGATAAAAACGGACTGGGGTCGGGTTTTAATGAATGTGTAAGGGTATTTGGGTTAGGAGTATTGGGCTTGGGCTAGTTTGGGTAGTTTGGGTAGTTTTGGGCAGTCTTAGGTCCGAAATTAATTAAAATAAATTGGGCCAGATTTTAAATACCCAAATTTAACCAATGAAATAATTTGTAAAAATAATAATAAAAAAATTATTTGTGCATAAAAATGATTGAAAACAAATATTCAACATTATAAAAATATAAAAAGGTTATTTTTGCATAAATAAAGTAATTATAAGTACATATATGCTATTATTGCAAAAATATGCAATTTTAGCCTTTAAAATGCAAATGTAATTATAACAAATGTACTAAAAATATTTAAATCCTAATATGGGTGTAAATGATGAGTTTAGATGATAAAAGCATCATAAAAATTATTTGTAAGGTAATTAATGGGTATTTATATAATTAAAATGCGGAAATAAATTGATTTAAATCCTTTAAAAATTATGAAAAATTATGAAAATACTTGTATATGCTTGTAAATCAAAATATGACTCATATGAACTATTTTGAAAGTATATGTATATATATATATATATATATATATATATATATATATATATATATATATATGGAAAAATATGAGGAAAAAATTGGGTATCAACACTTCTACCAAACATGGTGGTTCTTCAAAGAATAATAACAAAACTGAGGACTCCATTCCTCCAACAGTGGATTCCATCATCCCAAGGAGGTTTAGTACTTCGAAAGAGTTTGAAGAGAAATTTCCTACTGCTAACCCTCGTACTTGGCTGTTAGTAGGTACCCTTCTTCCATTCGTCGTTCCAGTATTCCTGCTGTGAAGGAGGATTGTCGCTGCAATAAGTTGGAAATCATTGCTCCTGATCTATCGGAGTGAGTGACCTTTCCCACGGAAGGTTTTACATAATTTTTCATGTATCTCTTTACATTGGGTGCATTTTCTTTGAGCGGAGAGCTTGATTCCGTGATTGCAGAGTTTTGCCTTTGCTACCATGTAAGTTTGGCATAGGTAAATCCTTTAGTGTGGAGGACGATCGCCTGCCTCTGATGCTTGTGACAAGCAACTGGAGAGGAGCTAACCTTAGCTCATGTGATTAATCTCTATTCCCCCAAAATCTTCCGCGGGGGAATGATAAACCTTTGCAAGCATGGCCACCATGATTTATTGTCTAGCATGGATTATGACAACGATCGTGGGTGGATGGAACGGTTAGTTGCAGTTGCCACCAACGACATCATTCTGACAACGGCTTCAACCTTTCTGGTTGCTTGGAACCACACTCGTAAGTTCTTTGTATAATATTCCTCCGGTGGCGATGATGAGTTGTCCTCCTTCTGGGCCGGTTGTAGACACCGTGATGATTGATGATGATGAATAAGTTGTTGATGAGGGAGCTTCTTTACACAGAAGGCGACTATCCTCATCATCTCAATAGGATGCTCAACATATTAAGATAGTTGCACCAACTGAATACAACGTTTTAGCACTTTGGGGAGAATCTGATTTAGTAGAATATGCCAACTCCCGCTTTTGAGCCCCAATTGCTGTAATCGGTGTTGCGAGGCTGAGTACCGGGTCCCTGCCGTCTTTGGTTGGCGAGCATCATACAACCAGCACTGCATTGGATGCAGCTGCTTCTCACTCTTCAACTCTATCAGCTTCATCTCCGTCTTCACAAACACCAGTAACTGCTACATCATTTCCATCTTCGTCTACTCTTCCAGCAGCAGTTATTACACCATCTCCATTTGTCGCACCTGGCAATGAAGAAGGTGTTCCTCTTCTACAGTCCCCAGTTCATGGGATTTGGGGGAAAAATTATGTTGCTCCTTATGAAGATCCCCAAAGGAGGAAGAACATCACTCTTTCGGTCTCTACAGGGTGCAACCTACTATCACGGCCGGTGGAGCTTGCTAATTACCTGAAGCCTTTGGCTTCAGAAAAAGACTGAAAAAGATTCAGACACTCTCGGGAGAGTGTTTGTTGAACAATGCTATGCATAATGCCGCAGTCGTACGTTCCTTCCTTCTTCTGTTATTTCTTTTACTTTGAACGAATGTATTCTAAATTTTACCTCTTCTTATTTTATAGGCCAACTTTCTTACTTATGAGGGCCTTCAAAGGTTGATTCGTGAGAAGGAAGAACTTACTTCTGAACAGGATCAGCTTTTGGCGGAACGGGACCAGACTTTTCTCCGCCTCTCGTAACTGGAAACCAAAGCTTCTAAGGCCGTTATTTTGGAGGCTCGTTTGCAGCAAAGCGAGCAAGAAGTGGTAACCCTTAGAGAAGAAATTGGTCCATTGAGGGTTAGATTTGATGAGGCCAAGGCCAAATGGGCAGAAGTCCAAAACGTCATTCTTGCTGCAACCGATCGCGAGGCTGCCTCCGCTGAAAGAGTGATTAACTTGGAAGCAGCCTTGAACTCCAAAAGTGAAGAGCTTGCTGACGTGGAGGCAAAACATACCCAGCTAGAAGAGAAGTACAGGAAAACTATAAAGCATAATAGGCTCTTTAGTTTAACTTTCTGTGAGCTCGATATTAGCCTCCAATCTGCTAGATCCGCCCGGGAAAACCTTTCTGCCGAGGTCACTTAACTCAAAGAAGAACTTAAGCACCAAGTGGCTTCCCTCATTGTTGAAAAAACTTATTTTATGTATAGCATGAGGAGAAAAACCTTGGAAGAGGCCAAAGCTGGTATCATCGATGTTGATGCCGAAATTGCTAAGGCCTGAGAGCTTGAGTTGGCTGCAAAAAATAGACTTTCGGTGCATTCTGATGCTCCATATTCTTCTGATTCGGGTTCTGAGTTTTCGAAAACTGAAGAAGGATCGGAAGGTGATGAGGCTGAAGGACAAACTAGGGAAAGCGCTGATCCATCGGCGGAACCAACTACTCTTTCCGGCAATGTGGATACTTCTCTTCCTCCTGGTCCGGGAAGCGCTGCAGTTTAGCTTTTCCTTTCTTTTCTCATTTTGTACTTGTAACGTTTGGCATGTTCTTCTGAATAAAGACATATGTTTTGTTCGAATATCATTTGAGTCTTACTTTCATTTGAATATCCATGCAAGCTTTTAACTTTTGCATTTGCTCAAGTATTCTGCTCATGTTGTTCAATTCGCGCTTTACTATGTGTAGTCTCGAATGCCTTTTCTTTGAAGCATTTCGGTTTCGAGTATTATCCCTTTTACGTGAGGGTTTTTATGAATCTTTGTGCAAGTTTCCCTTTTAGGTGAGGGTTTCTATGAATATTTGCGCAAGTTTCCCTTTTACGTAAGGGTTTCTATGAATATTTGCGCAAGTTTGCTTTTTGCATCCTTTTCATATGCGACTTCGGGTGTATTTTTCTCCGATGACATTTTGGATTCCGGGCATTGATTCTTCTGGAACCAACCCTTTAATGTGAGGGCTTTTTAAGAAAGGGTGCTCTTATATTTACGATGCTCTTGAAGAGGACGTCTCTTGTTCATTACAACACTAACATTTGAAGTACTTGTTTAACTTTCAAATGATAAAATCACCTCATCGCTCAGACAATAAACAAGATAAAAGCAAAAGGATTTCATTTTTTTATTCTATTTTTAGAAATTACATAAGCATTTTGCTATACAGAAAAGAAATTGCCATTACTTGTGGCTATCTTGTACAACTTGTTTCTACGGGGCTGTCTGCGCAGTCCCCAGTCCGATGATGCATTTTGTTTCTGAATTTTTGTTCCCGGTTAACATGGCAGTCATTGATGTTGTATCCTCATATCACCACCACCCCCAGTGTTTGAATGCGAAGAATGCGAATTGGAACACTGGAAGTATTATATCTTCGAAGGTCCCACCAATAAATTGCTAGGTTATCCTTCACTCGGCAACATATCTTGTTTCCCCTTAGGAATCCATGCTATTGAGCGAAAGAATACCTAACAGTCCTTTGATGGTTTGTGCTCGTGAATGGTCGGGTAACCTCTGTTCGGTAGCAAACTTAACTTCCCGGTGGGAATTTGCTATCGAACCAATGATTCCTAATCATCCCCGAGTGGAAGCTTGTTCGTTTACCTTGCTACCAAAGGTCTTATTGTTGTTGTCTTCGTAGTATACTTTTTGTCGCTGCCTCATTAAAAACCTCGCTAGAAAAACCCAATTGGACAAAACCGAACTAAGGGAAAAAGAGTGCAGCACATACTTTTAGTTTGAGTGTTGTTCATCGTCAATAATATCTTATGAGGTGTGCAACATTCCAGTTGCTACCATTCTGGTTCTCCAATTCGTATGAACCTTTTCAAGTGACAGCTGAAATCCAGTAGGGAACTTCCCAGGTTAGACCTAGATTTCCCACGTTAAGCTCCCGGTATTTTATGTTACTTTCCTTAGAACCTAGTCTCCTACTTTGAAAAAATGGAAACTAGCTCTTCGATTATAATATCGCTCCATCCTCTACTTTTGAGCTGCCATTCTTACATGCGCCAAGTCCCTGCATCCCTCAAGCAGTTCCAAGTTGACTAGATTTTCTTCATTATTAGATTCTTCATTTGTCTGAGAATATCTCAAAGTGGGTTCGCCCACTTCAACTGGGATTAAGGCTTCAGCACCGTATACGAGGGAAAAGGGAGTTTCTCCTGTACTTGATTTGGCCATTGTTCGGTAGACCCATAGAACTACGGGCAACTCTTCGGGCCATTTGCCTTTTGTTGCTTCCAACCTTTTCTTGAGGTTTTGAATGATCACTTTGTTTGTTGACTCTACTTGACCGTTTGCGGTCGGATGATAAGGCGAAGATGTGATTCTCTTTATTTTCAAGTCTTCGAGGAACTTTATAACTTTTGCACTGATAAACTGTGGCCCATTATCGCATGCTATATCTTTTGGTATTTCGAACCTGCAAATTATATTTTCCCATAGGAAATCGACCACTTCGCGTTCTCCAATCTTCTGATAAGAACCTACTTCCACCCATTTAGAAAAATAATCAGTCAAAATTAAAAGAAATATTAATTTTCCGGGAGCCGGTGATAGCGGTCCGACGATGTCCATCCCTCATTTCATGAACGGCCATGCGGACAGAACCGAATGTAAGGGTTCTGCCGATAGATGTACAAGTGATGCGTAGCGTTGGCACTTATCACATTTTCGTAAGAAATCTTTGGCGTCTTGTTCCATGCGAGGCCAGTAATATCCTGCTCGTATCAATTTCAGCACCAAAGACTCTGCGCCTTAGTGATTGCCGCATATCCATTCGTGGATTTCTCTCATGACATAGTCAGTTTCTGATGCTCCTAAACACCGTGCCAGCAGGCCTTGGAAAGATTTTCTATACAATTGGCCTTTCCTGAAGCTATAACGTGCAGCTTTGGTACGTAACGCTCGTGACGCTTTGGGATCGTCGGGAAATTTTTCGTGCTCGAGGTATTTGATTATTTCATTTCTCCAGTTCCAGACCAGACTAGCTGAATTCACTTCATAGTAAGCATTTGTATCAAGGACTAAACTCATCAGTTGTACCACCATTTCAGACTTTGATCCATTTATTTCCGTCGATGAACCTAAGTTTGCTAATGCATCCGCTTCTGCGTTATCCTCTCTCGGGATATGAGTGATTGACCGCTCACAGAATCGTGCCAAAAGAGCTTGGACCTTTATCATGTATCATTGCATACGTTCTTCTTTGGTATCAAAGATCCCGTAAACCTGGCTTACCACCAGTTGTGAGTCGTATTTGATTTCGAACAGGCGATTTAAATAACGAAAAATACATTATTTAAAAATTGTATCGAGAATGCCTGGTAAGGTGGAAACAAGACCAGATATAATTTGATCATTATGAACAAATCTAAAATCACCTCAGAATCAAGTCCCCGGGCCAATTCGAGCCCTGCAATCAAAGCTTCATACTCTGCTTCATTGTTAGTTAAATGAATTGTTCTGATTACTTGCCTTAAGATTTCCCCCGAAGGCGTGATTAAAACTATTCCGAGCCCGGACCCTTTTACGTTCGAGGCTCCATCCGTAAATAAGGTCCAAACCCCTGATGTCGATTCTGACACCATGACTGCCTCCTTGGTTTCCTAAGGTAGCAGTCCTAGACTAAAATCGTCCATGAAGTCAGCCAAGACTTGTGGCTTAATTCTAGTCCTCAGTTTATATTCTATGTTGAATTCACTCATTTCGACGGACCATTTGGCCAAACTGCCAGAGAGTTCAGGTTTATGAAGGATGTTCTGCAAAGGGAAAGCAGTCACCACAGCTATTGGGTGGCATTAGAAAAAGGGCCTCAGCTTTCGAGCGGCGACTACGAGAGCTAAGGCCAATTTTTCCAAATGTGGGTAGCGAGTTTCTGCTCCCGTTAAAATTTTTCTAACGTAATAAATAAGAAATTGGGTACCTTCGTCCTCCCGGACAAAAATCACACTTACCGCAACTTCTGAAACTACGAGGTAGACCAGCAGTGTTTCACCATTTTTTGGATTCGAGAGCAATGAAGGGCTTGATAAGTACTTCTTCAGGTCCCTCAAAGCCTGATGGCACTCCGACATCCATTCGAAATTGTTCTTCCTTTTGAGCAATGTAAAGAAGCGATGACACTTGTCCGACGACCGGAAATAAACTTGCTCAAAGCTGCTAACCTTCTTGTGAGTATTTGGACTTCCTTCACGTTTGATAATTGATCCAGGATATCGTCTGTGGCCTTGATTTTGTCTGAGTTTACCTCAATTCCCCTTTATGAGACCAGAAACCTCAGGAACTTACCAGAGCTGACCCCGAATGCGCACTTTTTGGGGTTAAGTTTCATGTTATGCTTTCTCAGGATATCGAATATTTCTTGCAAATGCTTAAGGTGGTCACATGCATTCAAAGACTTAACGAGCATATAGTCTATATAAACTTCCATGGTTTTTCCTATTTGCTTTTCAAACATCTTATTTACGAGCCGTTGATAAGTGGCTCCGACGTTTTTTAACCCGAAAGGCATTACATTATAACAATATGTACCGAAATTTGTTATAAATGAAGTCTTTTCCTATATTCCGGGTTCGTCTTAATTTGGTTGTACCCGAAATAAGCATCAAGGAAACTCATCAGTTCGTGTCCGGTCATGGCATCAATCTTTGATCGATATTTGGAAGTGGAAACGCATCTTTCGGGCACGCCTTATTAAGATCTTTATACAAAATTTGTTGTTCTTCTTAGGAACTACTACTACATTGGCTAGCCAGTCTGGATATCTTACCTCTCTGACGGAGCAAGCGGGTTACCTCTTCTTTGACGAATTTATTCCTGGCCTCTGCAATAAGGTGCTTCTTCTGTCGTACCGGTGGTACGTTGGGATCCTAACTCATCTTGTGCACGGAGATTTCCGCCGGGATACCTGTCATATCCTCATGCGACCATGCAAAACAATCAGCGTTAATTTTAAGAAATTCAATAAAATCAGACCTGAGCTCGGGGTACAGTCCTGTTCCCAAGTGAAATTTTCTTTCTAAAAATTCTTCAAACAATGACACTTGTTCTAGCTCCTCTGCCGTAGATTTCGTTGTGTCCGTTTCTTCCGGAACATGGAGATATCTTGGCACTTGATATTGTTCTAACGATTCTTTCCTTAGAATAACCTCTTCTAACTCGGGATTAGGCATCGGTTCCTGTAATTGCTATGCCGTGCGCTTCTTCCCTTTGCTGCTGGAAACTGAGATTGCATTCATCTCCCTTGCTGCCGGTTGTTCACCTCTTATCTGCTTGATTCCTTCGGGCTTTGGAAACTTTAGTAATTGGTGATATGTCGAAGGTACGACTTTCATATCATGTAGCCATGGCCTTCCCAAGATGATGTTGTATCCTATATCACCATCCACTACTTCGAAGAGAGTTGTTTTCGTAACTCCTTCAGCGTTCATGAGCAACAGGATATCTCCCCGGTTCGTCACACTCGCAAGGTTGAATCCAGCGAGGAGTTTTGTTACCGGAATAATGCTTCCGGTGAGTTTAGCTTGTTCCAATACCCTCCATTGTATGATATTAGCCAAACTTCCTGGATCCACTAGAACACGCTTAATTTTAAAATCTAACACATTTAAAGAGATTACCAGTGCGTCATTGTGTAGTAACAGTAATCTGTCTGCGTCCTCCTCCGTGAAAGTGATATCGTCCTCCCGGAGTCTTTTGATGTGAGTTATCGATATTTTAGTCTTCTTTGCTACCGAAAAGGTGACCCCATTAATTCCCCCTCCCCCCCCCCAAAAGATCATGTTGATCGTATGGCGTGAGGCTTCTTCTCTTGCTTTCGAAGATTTTGCGTTTGTAACGAACTGACTTGTCATTTTGTGAATTGGCACCCCGTTCAATGGTTTAAGGCACCGAGTAGATTCGTAATATGTATTATGACTTGTCTGTGCGGTCGAGTTTGGTTTTCGGAAGATTCAGAATTTAATTGAAAAAAAAATAATTCTTATTTTTGAAGCTTAAGTGAAAAGAGTTGACCGGAGTTTGACTTTTGTGCAAACAACTTCGGAATGGAGTTTTGATGATTCCAATAGCTTCGTATGGTGATTTTGGATATAGGCGTATGTCCGGATTTGGATTTGGAAGTCCGTAGGACAATTCGACGCTTTTTGGCGAATGTTGGAAAATAGAAGAATTTTGGAAAGTTTGACCGAGAGTTGACTTTATTGATATCGGGGTCGGAATTTGATTCCGCAAATTGGAACAACTCCATTATATAATTTATGACTAGCATGCAAAATTTGAAGTCATTCCGGATTGATTTGATACGTTTCGGCACAAGATATAGAATTTGGAAAATTTCATAAACTCATAAGTTCGATTCGAGGTGCGATTCGTTGTTTTGGTATTATTTGATGTGATTTGAGGCTTCGACTAAGTCCGTATTATGTTATGGGGCTTGTTGGTATATATTCGGACGGGGTCTCGAGTGGCTCGGGTGAGTTTCAGAGTGGTTTTGGACCATTTCTAGGCCATTTTTAATTGCTGGTTTTGGCTACAACAATGTGTATCGCGAGAAATTCCTGATGCACATAGTTGACTTTGGAAGCTTATATCTCGCAATCTGTAAGGAATTTGGAGATGATCTAAAAAATAAAAGTTTTAAATTTTTGCATCTAGATTTCAGAAAGGTAAGCCATTCATCATTTGGACATTTGTACAGAAAGTTATGATTGATTTACTGAATACTGGTACTGCAGTCTCTTTGACTGGCAGTGTGCATCACAGAAAATTCCTTATGCACAGGGCAGATTTTGGAATCTTATCTCTTGCAATGTATAAGGAATTTGGATATGATTAAAACATGAAAGTTGTAGCCCTTTGATTCTAGTTTCGAGAAGAGTAAATCATTCATCATTTGGATATTTGTACAAAAAGTTATGACCAATTTACTGAAGGCAGGTATTGCCTTTTGTTTTTGCTAGAAATAATGAGGCAAGTTGAATTTCATAGATGTGACTTGCCTGGAAAGAAGCTTAGATTTGGGAGTTAGTAATTTTTATTCATTCTTGACGTTTTTAGAGCTCGGGAGAAGCGATTTTCGGGGGATTTTCAAGGGAAATATTGGGTTAAAAATTCCTAACTCAATTTTGGTTAAATTACCCGAATCCAATGTTATTTTTAACATTTAATTGGTGTTTTAAGTTGGAAAAATTGTGAAAACCCTTAATGTTAAGTTGAGGATTTGAGGGCCGAGTTGTTATCGGAATTTAGTAATTTTGGTATGGTTGGACTCGTATCGGAATGGGTGATTCGGATTTCATAAAAATTCTGTCGGGTTCTGAAAGGCGGGCCCCACATTGACTTTCTGGTTGATGTTTTAATGTGAAATTTTAAGTCGATGTTATATTATCCGGAATTATTTCCGGTGAATTTTAATGAAGTTATATAATTTATTTGGCTAGATTTGAGCCGTCCGAAGATCATTTCACACAAGAAGGCTATTTTAGAATATCGGCCTAACTTCGTAAAGGTAAGTATATTACCTAACCTTGAGTGGGGATTACCCCTTAGGCATTGAGTCTTATGTGAAAATTGTGTGATTGAAAGCCGTGTACGTGAGGTGACGAGTACGTACTCTGGCTTATATGTACAAATTTTATTGGTTTAAAGTCTTAGCATTTTTATGTATAAAATTGGATAATTGTTGGCATTTATTAAATCCTCTATTTGTCATACATTAAATCTTTGTTTTTCGAATTTGTTTTTATATGATAATTTGGTGTTATTGCCACTTTGATTTTTATGTGAATTCGTGTATTTGTTGAGTTGACATTTCATTGAAATAATTAATTAAATAAGTTTTAAAAGAGGAATTTGTATATTTATTTAAAGTTTAGATTAAAGAAGGCGTTGTCCTGTGCTGAGCTATTTTTCCATCCTTGTTATTGTTTTTGAGGTTTTCTAAACGTTGTGTGGAGCCTTGGGCTATTTGCTGTAAAATTAATTGATTTCATTTTACTTTTGGAAAGGTTGTGGCCTACGGGCAATTTGTAATTATGAGTTGATTATGTGTTGTTGTTGTGATATTCTCCTGTGTAAATTATTGTGTGATTTGGGTTACTGTTGTACGGCGTATAAGTGTGGCATTCCATTGTTAATATTATGCAGGTATAAAGTGACATTTCTTTATTGTTATGTGTGTTGGAATATTATCTAGGCGGAGTGATAAGGAAGGATATTAAACAGTGCGATAAGGGAGGCTATTAAACGAAGCGATAAGGGAGACTATTATAGGAGTGATAAGGGTGACTATAGGAGCGATAAAGATGACTATTGATATTGTCCGGGCAGAGGGATAAGGGTGGTTATTGATATTGTCGGGGCGGAGGGATAAGGGTGGCTATTATATGGAGTGATACGGGTGGCTTTAGGAGAGATAAGGGTGGCTATTGTCAGGGATGATATATGATGATGTGGGATTATTGTGTTGGTGATTTTTATGTGATGTTCTGATTTCCTTGTGATTTCTTTTATATCTTGGGCAACTTGTTTTTTTAATTTAGTAAATTTGATAACGGTCTAATACATGTTAAAATTGTGAGCATGTGGCTATTACCGGGCGAATTCTGTTATTACCATATGAGTTGTCCGTGCGGTTGTGATATAAAATGTGGGCACGAGGTGCCGTGGATATATAATGATTACGATATTGGCACGTGAGTTATCCATACAATTGTGAAATGAGATGTGGGCACGAGTTGCCGCGAGTAAATAATAATTTTATTATTGGCACGTGAGTTATCCATGTGGATCATATATATTGATATTTTGGCACGTGAGTTGCCCGTGCAATTGTGATAAAAAAATATAGGCACAAGATGCCGTAGAAATATGAAAGTGGGTTGAGACCCGTATTATGAAAATATGAAAGTGGGCTGAGACCCGTATATTTATGATTATGAAATGAGGTGTCATAGGGTGTGAAAGAATTATATTCAAAAATATTATTTGAAAGAATTATATTGAAGGATATTTATTTGAAAGAATTATATTCGAAAGATATTTATTTGAAGGGAGTATATTCGAAATATATTTATTTGAAAGGATTCTATTCTAAAGATTTTTATTTGAAAAACTTATAGGTGAAAGATTTATATTTGAAGGACTTGATTACTTGGTTGTACATATGTTCATTATTCGTTTAAGCAATATTTATGGTGTTCTTGTGGCCTTGTTGTTTATATCCTTGATTGATTCTTATTGCCATCATTGGTATTTGTTTCCTTTTATTTTGTATGCTAAATTGCACAGGTTATTAGACCAGTGAGTGTCTTGACTGTATCTCGTCACTACTCCACCGAGTTAGTCTTGATACTTACTGAGTAGCGAATGTGGTGTACTCATGCTACACTTCTGCACATTTTTGTGCAGAGCCAGGTACTGGAGATATTGGACTCGAGCAGAGTTAGTGTGTTAATCGCAAGGATTCAAGGTAAAGCTGTTTGGTCGTCGTAGTCCCTTGGAGTCTTTCCATTTTATTGTACTGTCAATTATTGTTCGAACAATATTGTATATTCGATCCTTGAGATCATTTCATGCATCCAGTTAGAGTTCGTGACTCAGTATTATCAGTATTGAGAGGTTGTTTAAGTATTTCCGATGTTGGTTTTGACACTTGTCTTGAATTAAAAAAATGGCTTGAATTGTTATTATGATAGGATTACTTAGTCTTAGACACTAAGTTCCATCACGATGCTTGTGGTGGAATTTTGGGTCATGACAGCGTGTTGCGACCGTAATTGTTCTTAGCTCGATCACTCAATAATTCTCGGAGATGACCATTCTTTAATAGTGTTGCTACCTCCTCCTGAAGATGTAGGCAGACCCATGTCCAGTGATCGTTCGTCCCGTGGTATTCGCAGCAAAAATTGGGATCCCTCTGGCCATAATCGGACCTCATAGGTCTCGAGAATCATGTTTCTTTAATGTTCCTCATGGTTGACACCAGTTCCACTACACTGACGTTGAAGTTATATTCTGATAACCTGGGGTAAGAAAGATCTCGAGGCCCCAACGTTTGTTTATCTTGAAGTGATCTATTGTTTCAGCCATGATCAATCCCTCCGTCAACGGTGAACTTGTTTACTGCTCGGAAATTTCTGCCATGGCCTTCGGTATGCTCGTAGGGAAAAAACCGACCCCGCGTAGTCTACCTATCTGCGTCGTATTCATCCTTTGATTTTTCTCTATTCTTCTCCCGTCCTTTGGCCGATGATGTAAAACCGACTTGTCCATCTTCGATCCTTATCTTCGACTCGTACCGGTTGTGAACATTTGCTCAGGTTGTTGCTTGAAATTCAAGCAGGCTATCCTTCAGCTTCCGGGGAAGCGTCTGAACTTCTCGGATTCAATCCTTTGGTGAATGCTTCAGCTTCCCATTCATCCGGGACGTCCGAGAGCAACATTCTTTCTTTCTGGAACCGAGTGACAAACTCTCGTAACAATTCTAATTCTCCTTGTGCTATTTTGAATATGTAGGCCTTCCGATCTTGCACCTTTCTGGCCCTAACGTGTGCTTTAATGAAAGAACCCGCGAGCATCTCAAAGGAATCTATGGAATGCTCGGGCAGTAATGAATACCACGTTAGGGCTCCCCTCGTGAGGGTTTCGCCGAATTTCTTTAGCAACACATATTCAATTTCGTGAGGATCTAGATCATTTCCTTTCACCACCGTTGTGTAGGTGGTAATATGTTCGTGTGGGTCTGAAGTTCCATCATACTTTGGAACTTCAGGAATTTTGAAATGCTCCGGGATCAGTGCTGGTGCCGCACTTGGCGTGTACAGTAATTTAACATACTTCTTCAAGTTCGGGCCTTTCAATACTGGTGGTGCGCCCGAGATTTGATCCATGCGGGCGTTCACTTCCCTTATGAACCTTAAAAGCTCATCTTTGAATGAATTGTTCTCGTTATTAAGACCTGATCTGCTCCCCCCAGTCCCATCGGAGCCAACTTCACCCCTGGGAGTATTGTTATTGATTTTTTGTGTTGTTTGGTCTGCGGGAACAACGAGAGGAATTAGATCACGCCTGTTTGCATTATTCGAAGCACCCGATATCGCCTGCTTCAATTCCATCATAACCTGATCCTGCCACATGAGATGGCCTAGAATGATTGCATGTTGCTCTTGCAGGATCCTCACAACATCCGCTACTTGCTCATAGTCAGCATCACCGGGTTCTTTCCTAAACCAGTCGAGGGTACCGTCTGTCATGCACCGGTGTGGCGTCATTCCCCTCATTGCGGTGTCACTGATTGAGTTCTCGAAATAAGGTTGGTCCCCTCGAATTTCGGGATTGTGTGCATCATTAACACTTTTATCTGCCATTTTTTGCAATTTCTTCTAAGACAAAAATAGTTAAGACACGTTAGTAAAAGAGGCAAGGATCAATTTAATTGCATGACTGTCTAGGCCCCTGTAACGACCCGACCAGTCGTTTCTAGAGTTGTAGTCTTGTTCCCCTATTTACTGCTCCATTTATGCTTTATAACTGTTAGATGACTTATCGGGTTAGTTGGTTCAGGTACGGAGAGATTTCGAAATGAATTGAGACACTTAGTCTTATAATGAAAAGCTTAAGTTGGAAAAGTCGACCGGATGTTGGCTTACATATAAACGACCTTGGATTTGAATTTTGATGGTTCTGTTAGCTCTGTTAGGTGATTTTGGACTTAGGAACGCATCCAAATTTTGATTTGGAGGTTCGTAGTAGAATTAGGCTTGAAATAGCGAAAGTTGGAATTTTGGAAAATTTGACCGAGAGTGGACTTTTTGATATCGAGGTCGGATTGGATTTCCGAAAGTTGGAGTAGGTTCGTGGTGTTATTTGTGACGTGTGCAAAATTTGAGGTCAATTGGACATGGTTTAATAGGTTTCGGCGTCGTTGTCGAATTTGGAAATTTCAAAGCTCATTAGACTTGAATCTATGCGCGATTCATGTTTTTGATATTGTTTGAGGTGGTTTGAGGATTTGACTAAATTCGTATGATGTTTTAAGAAGTGTTGGTATGTTTGTTTGAGGTACCGGGGGGCTCGGGTTGATTTCGGGTGGTTAACGGATCAAGGTTTGAAGTTGAAGAGTTGCTGAAGTTTGAGGAGTGCTCGTGTAATCGCACCTACGGATTGGGAACCGCAGATGCGAGCTCGCAGAAGCGAGAAAGGGACCGCAGAAGCGGCTAGGAAGGCTTTGGGCAGAGGCCGCAGATGCGGACATGTGGGCGCAGAAGCGTTTGCGCAGAAGCAGGAGGACGGGCGCAGGTGCGGGCTGGTGCGCGGGTGCGATGGAATTTTTTGCACCTGCGATGGCGCAGATGCGGTCCAGGGCTCGTAGAAGCAGAGGCAGCTAGGTTAAGTGATTTCCGCAGATGCAGAGTTTTCACCACAGAAGCGCATTTTGGGACCGCAAGTGCAGTTTGACTGGGCAGAACATATAAACATAAGGGTTCGCGATTTTCTTCATTTTTCTAACATTTTGAGCTCGGATTTCAGGGTTTTTTAGAGGATTTTCAAAGGGATTCTTGAGGTAAGTTCCTTGTGTTTATTTTTCTTCAATAATTATGTTTCCCCACTGATTTTCCACCTAGATGGTGTGTTTTTAAGGTGTAATTTGGGGGTTTGAGGCGAGGGATTTGGAGAGTTGATTTTGGAGATTTGAATGACCAATTGGTGTCGGATTTTGATGAATTTGGTATGACTAGACTCGTAAGTGAATGGGCTTCCGGATTTTGTGAGTTTTGTTGGATTCCAAGATGTGGGACCGAGGGCGGTTTTGAACCAATTTCGGAATTTGAGTTATAACTTAGTAATTTCTTGTAGAATTGATTCCTTTAGCCCGTATTGATTGTATTATACTGTTTGTGGCTAGATTCGGATCATTTAGAGGCCGATTTGTGAGGCAAAGGCGTATTGGAGTAGGGATTTGCTCAGATTGAGGTAAGTAACACTTCTAAACTTGGTTTTGAGGGTTCGAAAGCTCGAACTTATGTGTTATGTGATTGGTATTGAGGTGACACATATGCTAAGTGACGTGCGTGCGGGCGTGCACCGTGAGAACTGTGACCGGTCGATTCCATGGCACTGTATAGTGGTTCTATCTTGTTGGTATCCGTGTTTTTATCATATGATAAAGTAATTGAGCAGTCACTCATGCTAGATATAATGTTTAGGCATTATGTCGGTACTGTTGGGGCCCATAGTGGTCGTTTCTTGCTGTTGTCTTACTGATTTCATTGATATTTCGTACTTAGTCATATTCATTCATTTCATAGAATATCTCAGTCTCTATTGTTATTTATTGATACATCATCATTGTTTCCAGGCTAGTATCATGGCATTATGAGCCCGTGAGAGAGACATGAGGGATTTATGACTGAGTGAGGCCGAGGGCCTGATTATGAGTGACATTTATGGGATCGGACTGCACGCCGCAGCAGTTATACTGATTTATGATAGCGCTTGGGCTGAAAGAGCCCCTCCAGAGTCTGTACACACCCCCAGTGAGTGCAGTTGATTATATTGAGGGATGGATCTTCTTTGAACATGGATCTTGTCCGAAGCATTATATACCTGGAGATGGATCTTCTCCACGGGCTGGATTAGCCCTACTCGGTACTGGGTGACAGATTGTCAGTGATGTATATATTTCGGGATGGATCTTCCCTGGGCCGTATGGGCCATATACAGTACCGAATGATTGAGCATTTGAGAGTGTGAGCACATGAGGCTATCAGCACGGTGCATCACATACAACATGTGCATTGGCATGTAGAAGTAGAGGAGTTATATTCTTCATATCATTTAGATTTGATCCATTTTACTATTTTGAGATATCTATCGAACTTGAAAGCATGTCTACGTTTCTGCACTGTTATTTTCTATATTAAACTGTGTCGGTTGAGTTTGTCACTACTTTCAGTCCACAGTTTGGATTTGTTACTTATTGAGTTGGTTGTACTCATACTACACCCTGTACCTCGTGTGTAGATCCAGGTACTTCAGGTTACGGCGGCTGCTGAGTGAGGAGTCGAGATCTCGGAGACTATCGAAGTAGCTGCATGACGTTCATAGGCCTTGACCCTCCTTCATTATCTTTATTTGTATTTCAGTTCTTATTCCTCAGACACTGTAGTAAGCTGTATCCTGGTATAGATGCGCATGTACTCGGTGACACCTAGATTTTGGGGAGAGATTTGTATTACGTTGTGGTTTTATTTCATTTTTTTAAATAAGTTTTTCCCAAATATAAACTGCTTCCTTTTAATTTTCAAAACTTTTATTTGGGTGAATTGGTTGAGTAGTTGGCTTGCCTAGTTCCACGATAGGCGCCATCACGACGGTCGGTTTTTGGGTCGTGACAGCCCTACGGTGGGCGCCAAACTGTTTGCCAGTAAAACGGTACTGTTGAATTTATACGTGGTTTCTAGACAAGTAAACTAATTTGATCCTGAAATAATATAATAATTGAAGAAATACATAATACTTAGCATTAGAATGTAGATGAAATAGCAAAGATGATGTTTCCGTGAACACAGTTCCCGAACACAGCAACGATGAGATCTAAAAGCAAGAAAGTGAAATTGTACAGAGCTTTGTATAGAATATAGTATATGTTCCTGGCAGAAAATTCGTGTCATTTACAATGGTAACTGAGCTCACTATTTATAACTATGCCTAAGGAAAAAGGTCCTAGGATCATGCCCTCATTTAATGTCAATTATGAGGGTCATTGATGAAGATGTAAAGATAAGAGTGGGTTGCTCTAGTGGTGAGCACCCCCTACTTCCAACCAAGAGGTTGTGAGTTCGAGTCACCCCAAGAGCAAGGTGGGGAGTTCTTGGAGGGAGGGAGCCGAGGGTCTATCGGAAACAACCTCTCTACCCCAGGGTAGGAGTAAGGTCTGCGTACACACTAACCTCCCCAGACCCCACTAGTGGGATTATACTGGGTTGTTGTTGTTATTGATGAAGATGTAACGTTGAGTATAAATGCCAAATTCTTTGTAATGGAGCGTCGTTTTTAATGTTGTAGAATATTCCTTAGTAAATGTTGCCGGGCGCAGAGCATTTAATACACTTTTATGAACGTTATCCGTTCCGGTGACTACCGCAGTGGCTGCGTTCGGTCCTCAACCATCTCATCTTGAATTCCACGTGTCCTCCTTTTAATCAACCACATGTCATATCATATTTTACCCTACACAATTGTATCTCTAGTTACTAATGAAATTACATCAAAACACTACCCACACTCTATTACAATTACATCCCATGAGTGAAGACAATTCACATAAAAACTCGTACTCGTATGAATAATTGCATCGGGATGTCTTGTTTCGAAGTTGGAAAATCATTTCAGTGAAAATGAAAAGTGCTAGCATTTTAACAGCAATTGGTATTAGGGAGTATATTTTATAATACAAAATTCAAAATATGACCTACGTGTTTCCTGACAAGTGACAAGTCATAGTAAATAAAAAAAGGAATAAAGTAGAATTCAACAAAAAGTTACAACACTAATTAAAGGATGTTAAATAAAGGCTCACAGATAATCAGACAAATAGTACTACTCCCTTGTCCCAATGACTTTTTCTTCTAATTTGTTTTTTTCTAAAAAATATTTTTATATTTAAAAAATAATTTAATTACAAACTTTTCGTCTTGTTTTTAACGAGACAATTTATAACTTCAAAAAGTTTATAATTTAGTACATACGAATCATAATTTTCTATTATTTTTTTCATATTCGTACTCAATCAAATTCTATCGTATAAATTAGGGCGAAAGGAATATTACAAGCTGAGCCAGTTCAGCATGAAGAAGGCTGTACATTACTTGATTCGCGAGTTTGCGTTATAAAAAGCTTTTTTGGTAGTGTATCGTTGGCCCTATAGAGGATTAATGGCGGGAGTCCTCCAAAAATAAGTTTAAATACCCAAAATTTACTGTTTTTGTAAAACGCGGGCATTGCACGAAAAAGGTCCCCGGGTACAAAAAATAAAAACCCAAAACAAAGCACTCACATAAACATTTCATTTTTATCCCTAAAGTGCCCCCACACACACTACACACACTGATTACTCTGTGTCACACCTTTTCTCCTTTTCCTCCTCATCTACTCTCCCATGGAGAACCAGAAGCACAGCGAACGCTCGTCGGGCTCTGGTAGAAGGAGCTTGAAGAGAAAGCTAAACGAAGATCGCGAAGACGATCGTACGGTTTCTTCTTCTTTATCTTCGGAAGAAGCTCATCAAGATCTGGCGCGTGAAGTCCGTACACAGGTTGAGGTTCTAGAATCTTCCTTTTTTTCATCCGAGTCAGATCGAGCCTCTGCAAAACGTGCTATACACGTTCTCTCTGAATTAGCCAAAAACGGTAACTCAAAACTCTCGGTTTTGTTTTTCATTTCCAGTTGATCAGAAATTTTCTATGTTCGTGAGGAGAGTTCGATAGCTTTTTTTAATCAGTTTGAGAGATATTAAGTTTTGATAATTGAGTATTTGTGTTTTTGTAGAGGAAATTGTGAACGTAATTGTAGATTGTGGTGCTGTTCCGGCTTTGGTGCAGCATCTAGAGGCGCCGCCATATGTGAGTGAAGGTGAAGGTAGTCACATGCCATACGAACATGAGGCTGAGAAAGGAAGTGCTTTTACGCTTGGGCTTCTTGCTATAAAAGTAAGCTTTCAGCTCGTTTTTCAGATTTTTCTCAGAGTGTTATCATTTATACTGTATTATAGCCATCTTTCAGTGATGCGGTGAAGTAAAATCAGTCTGTTTTTGCAGATGATTTTATAAACTATCTCAAAGTTCTGGTGATAGTCATATTGTAGAAAAGAGCTTGCTTTTGCTACTAGAGCTATGTATTATATGGAACAAGTTACAATAAATGAGATTTTCATTTTGCTGTATTATTGGAGCACTTAGTTTGATTTATTTGTGCATTCGTTTGCGGCAAGTCAAGACTACTCAAAGTTCATTGACAAGGGCATTTACCAAATATGTCGCAAGGGCAATTTTTGAACAATCTATCATTATAACTTTACTTGTATCTTAGAAGCTGAAATTATCTATTAAGAAGAAAGGGCAACTCAATGCCGGAGATCTTAAAGATTTTTTTTGTGTGAAAATCAAGTAAAAGGTTAATTACCTCAGTGTATTGCAAAGTAGATAATTTCCAAGTAGGAACATGTGCAGATCTAAATTAATCTTAATCAGTGTACGAAGAGTGTTTTGAGTTAACTGCCTGCTATATCGATATTTATGTTGTACTTGAGCAAGAAGCCTACCAAATTTGTTCGGTCAATCAACATTTATAGCCTATAAATGATTTTCCATCATCGCAACTTCATCTAACTCATACACTTGGAGTATTTGTTTTTTTCTTCTTCTTATGTACCTTCTTAATTTTTTGTATATCATGCTCATACTGAAAAGAAATTTGCTTTTCTACTTCGTTCTGGATAGTCCGTACGTTATGTACTTCTGAAACTCAGAGGAGTAGATATTTACTCTCTCTCTTCTTTTATATATTTTATATTTATGTCTGACAGCCAGAGCACCAACAACTCATTGTTGATGCTGGAGCTTTGCCTCATCTTGTTAATTTGCTGAAGAGGCACAGAGATGCTCAGAACTCTCGAGCAGTCAATGGTGTTATTCGTCGGGCAGCTGATGCAGTCACGAATCTTGCTCATGAAAACAGCAGCATCAAAACTCGTGTTAGGTTAGTTTGCTCCTTATCTGAAAACTTTGTTATTTAGCATGTGCAGAAAGAAGACCTCTATTTCTTACTTCATCTGTATTTTGTGACTATAGGATTGAAGGTGGCATCCCTCCACTTGTTGAGTTGCTTGAGTTTGTTGATTCAAAGGTGCAGAGAGCAGCTGCAGGAGCCTTACGAACTTTGGCATTTAAGAATGATGAGAACAAAAATCAGGTTAATTGCTTACAAATTTATCTTGAATATTTCTATGGTTATCTGTTTGATTTATGTTAATTTGTGTGAATTGATTGTAGATTGTGGAATGCAATGCACTCCCTACTCTTATACTAATGCTTCGGTCTGAAGATACTGCTATCCACTATGAAGCGGTGAGACGTCATTTAATGTTATGATAAACTAGCACATATGATATTTAATATAACCCAGGGTCTTGGCTTTGATTCATCTGGTAGTCATCCACAAAGCTAATTAAATTGTGGGTGGCAGGTTGGAGTCATCGGAAATCTGGTGCACTCATCACCAAATATCAAGAAAGAAGTTCTTCTTGCTGGAGCTTTACAACCTGTGATTGGGTTACTTAGGTATAATGAACTCTCATAACTTTTGAGTGACCTGATCATGTTAACATTTCTGATACCTGCGTTATTATTTGCAGAGTCCTCTAGAAGGACCTACCTGTGCAACTATATGCTCTTTTCTTTTTTTCCTCTGTGTTTTGCTCACTATAAATCTTTTATGCCAGTTCCTGCTGTTCAGAGAGCCAAAGGGAAGCTGCTTTACTGCTAGGACAATTTGCAGCAACTGATACAGACTGTAAGGTTGATTAATAAGCTCTATTACTTTCTTCATAGGAGAAACTTTTTATTTAAGTAGCATTACTGAACAACTTAATCTTATTTACACAATGTAAAATCTATTTAAACCTCTTGCAGATTCATATTGTTCAAAGAGGAGCAGTTCCACCGCTAATTGAGATGTTGCAATCTCCAGATGCTCAACTAAGGGAAATGTCAGCCTTTGCTCTAGGGAGGTTGGCGCAGGTAATTCCTCATCCTGATAAATCTTGAGGAGCACAATTTTTCTTGTACTTGTCATGAAAATCTGTTTCTATTCATTCTTTTGGTAGTAGCACTTGGACTATTGGCTGTCTAATGTAAGCTTGCCATCCAAGAATTATCTTGTCGACTTTCAAATGTTCTTAGGGATGATTTATCACAAACTTGCATTTGATGATTACTGATTTTGGTTTTTCAAGTGTGAAGCATGCTAATGATCTCTTTATATGACCTTTGTACTGGTCCCATTGGACTATTGATTGTTCTGCTGCTGCAAAAGATTTCTATTAAAAATGGTTGATTATGATAATCGTTTGTAGATGAGCAACTGTTAATTCACATAGTTTTTTTTTAACATTCACTAACTTCGGCAGGTCTTGAAATATTATGTGGAGTAATCTCTAAGAGGATAAGAAATTAATGCTTTTGGGGCAGAAAACTTATGCAAGGATAATAGAAATGATTTCTCAATATGGAAGTTTAATCAACCCTAACCTTTTGGAAGCTATAGTACTGACTCTGAGCAATATCATAAAGTGGATTTTGAGGATATCATCTTCATCACTTAATTTTCTGAAACAGCTCGATCTCTTGTGATTTACAGTTTCTACTAACAGGCTTCTTCAGATCTGTATTATTTCCTCATCACTAGCTCTGTTTCAGATGTAGATAAATGATATATGGCTCTATATCTCACAATTTTCTGATGCATGTTCGACGATCACATGATAACAGTTTTGAAAAGTAACATTAATTAAACTTTAATAACCCAAGCAAAATGGTTTATCAAGATACTATGATGTTCCTAATTATGGTAAAGAACACTATTTTAACTTTTGCACTTCCTTGGGAGCTCCTATTTCACTTCAAATATGAGGAATGACAGTGCCAGACCATTTTCTTCTCTTCTTCTCTTCTTCTTTCTCATAGCACTTAATTTGATTTGAGGATTTAGTACTACGTTGTTGACCGGGAGTTAGTGGTTGCATGATGTTCAGGACACACACAATCAGGCTGGTATTGCTCACTGTGGTGGGATTATCCCATTGTTGAAGCTCCTTGACTCAAAAAATGGATCATTGCAACACAATGCTGCATTTGCTCTATACGGGCTTGCTGATAATGAGGTGCTGCATGTCACCAGATCATATATACTCTTATTATAATCAGTTTCATGCATTTACATGCTTCTTTAGACTTACTGTGACTTTCTGCTTTAGGATAATGTTGCTGATCTTATAAAAGTTGGAGGTGTTCAAAAGCTTCAGGATGGAGAATTTATTGTCCAAGTATGATCTCTTGACTTCGCCTTTTTTGTGATTCTTCAATTTTATGCTTTTCTCTCAAGGATAAGTACCTTTGTTACCTTAAATGAGTTGCATTATTATTGTTGTACATATTGCCCCGAGCTCCTAAATTGAGTTCACTGACTATGCAGCCAACTAGAGATTGTGTAGCAAAGACATTGAAGAGATTAGAAGAGAAGATCCATGGACGAGTAAGTTTCTACATCTTAAGTTATTTGTTTCTGTGAGTTTACTTTGGTGATGAAGGACATGATGCATACCGGAGAACATAAAACCATGAGTGTATTTTGTTGGTACCAATAGCAAACTTTGTCTTCTGATGACATGAATGCAACTTACATCCCTTCTCCACATTTTAATTTTACATGTCTCAAGGTGCTTTTGTTAAATCTTATAGGGTTAGTCATCCTTATATGTAATCTCTTTCTCCTTCTTTTGTAGATATTGGGCCATCTGATATATTTGATGCGCATTGGGGAGAAGGTTATTCAGAGACGAGTTGCTTTGGCCCTGTCCCATCTTTGTTCACCGGATGACCAAAAAATAATTTTCATTAATAACGATGGTATATGTTTGATTTAGACTTGAGATTGGGTTTTATGGGGTTCTGGTTAGGCAATGACAATATCTTCTTCTATGTCGATTATGCAATTCTAGGATTAGAGTTGCTTTTGGAGCTCCTTGAATCAACAAACTTGAAGCACCAAAAAGATGGCTCTGTAGCTTTGTGCAAATTGGCTAACAAAGCTAGCTCACTTTCGCAAGTCGATGCTGCTCCTCCATCCCCGATACCTCAGGTTTGTTTTTCTTAATTTTCGGTCTGATTGCACTATCAAGGTTCTTCAACTTTTGCTTCGAGCAGGATTTAGATTATTGCCTTTTACTTTTTGGTTTCTGTTTCATTTCTCCACTGCTATATCTGTAGTGCTTAGTCAGTCTATCATTCCTTGACCTTATTAGGACCTTTCATAGATAATCAAAATTTCACATACATCTTCATTGCCTTCTTGATTTTAGAATAATTGGCATAATTTTAGGATAAGGCCTAAAATTTACATCTACGATAGTGTTACTTCAAGAGGCAACTGTGGATTCAGATTTAGACATTAATTGTGGATTGTGAAACTTTTAAGTTTATTTATAGATATTTATGTGTTGAAATAGTTTCTGCATTATTACCCTTGACCCATAAGAGATGGTAATAGTGTTGCACCCAAGTGTGTGGCCTAGTGGTCAATGAAGTGTGTGAGAATCATGATGTCTCAGGTTCATATCCCAGCTGAGGCAAAAAACGCTAGGTGATTTCTTCCCATCTATTCAAGCCTTGGTGGATAGAGTGGTGGTAGGTGACAGGTATCTCGTGGAATTAGTCAAGATGTGCACAAGCTGACCCGAACACCACGGTTATCCAAAAAAAAAAGAGATGGTAATAGTGTTGTCGTGGATGTGAACAGATCTCTAGGGATCAAAGATGCAACCTTTGTAGAAGCATAAACTCTCCTGCATGGTCATAGTCTTATTCAACCTATTCAAAACTTTGCATATAAGAAAGGTATTTGCTTTGGCCCTTTAGGAAGAACCTCTGTTTGCAGATCTGATCTTAGTGAGAGAGTTGGGATTAGGCTTTCACTAAAAGAAGAATTTATACTAAAGGGAGGAAACAACTCTTTGAAACTTATAATATAACTATGCAAAGTTAATATATTTGGTCATCTTTTCTTGTGGTTTCTGATATTATCGATTGTTGTTTCCAAATTTACATGCTCATCCCTATGGTTGTAGTTGTTGACTGCAAATACTTTATGTGACTCTTTTGGTGATCTTCCTTGCTGTCTGTATTCAGTGTAGATTGGACAACATCTCTCTCAATGTGATGCTCCTATCTTCTTCTTGATCGCCCCCCCCCCCCCCCCCCAAGGTTACTAGGAGGTAGTTGTGTGTCTAATGTCTAATTTTTTTTTTTTCCAAAGCAGTGCGCTATGAAGACACAAGACTTAGATTTTTCCCTCAATAGTTAGTCGAGACTGGAAACTATTGTACATCTTGAAGACCTGAAAAGTAGTTCCCCAACCCCCAAATGAGGAGGAGCATCTGCTCCAATTCTTTTAGTTTCTGCCACCAGGTTAAGGTGTTAAGTAGGCCATAAAGTGGGCTTAGGGTGACTCTTCAATTTTGAGGATGTAGATAATGCCGAGTTACTTTTGATGACATTTGGGAGAATTGGATGTGCTTTGCATTTTGATGAAATCTTGCTGCTTTTAGCACCCAATATTGGCTATTTGGTGCTGATTGTTTTGACCATTTTATGTTCTCCTAAACTGTTTCATATTTGGTTGATTGTATTCATTCTTTCTGTCCTTTCTGATCTCAAATTATTAGTGAAGCTTATTCCATCCTGATGCAGTACCTCTTTCCCTCATTTTTCTCTTTTAATTTCTTTTAAATCCAGGTTTATCTGGGAGAGCAGTATGTAAATAATTCTACGTTGTCTGATGTGACATTTTTAGTTGAGGGTAAGAGCAGTTTTACTATTCTAATGTATTTTTCTTCCCTTTTTCTTTTTTTAAATGTTGTATCTTACTTTTTTTTGTGCTTCCACCAGGCAAACGGTTTTATGCCCATAGGATTTGTTTACTAGCTTCTTCTGATGCATTTCGAGCTATGTTTGATGGTGGCTACCGGGTGAGTTGTATTCCTAGCCAAAAGATGTCTACATTCTATGTTTTAAATTTATTCATTTCCTAACTGTGTAAAAGCTATCATCCATTGTAAAAATCAATCTTGACAACTTTAAAGATGGTATCGTGCATAATTGGAGAAGGGTAAAGGGGTAGGCCATTATCTATCGAGTTTCAAACCGTGAGCCTCATGTCTTTTACAACAACAGCCCAGTGAGTTCCTAGGAATGGGGTCTAGGGAGAGTAAGATGTACGCAACCTTACCCGTACCCTAGAAGGGCTCATAAATTTTTATTTTTATTTGACGGCTAGCAACTTTATTAAGTATGCAAGAGCAGACCTGCTTTATCTTCAATGTTTGTGTAAAATGTTTGTTTCTATTATCTTTTTCTTTTGTACAACAACAACAAACCCGGTGTAATCCCACAAATGGGGTCTGGGGAGGGTAGTGTGTACGCAACCTTACCCCCACCTTGTGCAGGTAGAGAGATTGTGTATGCATGGCCATTGCAAAAGAAGTGACAACTAATAGCCAAAAATATTTGCTTACACTCTGTCAGCGTATCTGGGGTTTGCTTGATACTTTGTTTCTAACAGTCTGTAGATAATGTATTGCAGGAGAGAGATGCCAAAGACATAGAGATCCCAAATATCCGATGGGATGTTTTTGAGTTGATGATGAGGTAGAGTGCACTTTAATTACCATCACATCCTTGGTTCAGATTTTGGAAGTCAATCTTGCATTATTAAAGACAAATCTCTCTTGCTTGCAGGTACATATACACAGGATCTGTAGATGTTAATTTGGATGTTGCACAGGATCTTCTAAGAGCTGCAGATCAGTATCTATTAGAGGGCCTCAAACGTCTTTGCGAGTATGCCATTGCACAGGTGAGTGCTGAGATATTTTTTTTTTTTTTTTTTTGGGGGGGGGGGGGGGGGGGTTCTGTAACAATTTTACTAATGATTTTTGTCTTGTCTAGGATATATCTGTGGAAAGTGTCTCTCTCATGTTCGAGTTGTCGGAGGCCTTTAATGCTTTGACATTACGTAATGCTTGCATTCTATTCATTTTGGAAAAGTTTGACCAATTAAGTGTCATGCCGTGGTATGTCCTGGACTTCACTATCCTTAATTACATTATTTTTGAGTTCGGTGGGTGACGAACCAAACTGCATATCCTTCTAACCTTAATCTCTGGCCAGCCATTAACACACAGGTTTCACCTATTCTGTCAACCTGAACTCCTGAGTATCTGTAAAAAACACGGATTATGAAAAGGAAAAAAAAAGTACTTCAACTTGGTAATTTGTAGAATATGGACTGTTTATTGTTTTATGGTAATTATAATTAAAAGCTTGATCAAGTAAGTATAGCTAAACGCAAGGTGATAAAATGCTTTTTTGTCATTTAAATATTTGAAACGTAAGTGGTGATTATCAAGTTTTTTTTGTAGTAAATGATAAATACAAACTTATTTCATTATGAGGAAGTGTACGTCTATTTGGTGTGTGAAATCGCAAAGCATGTCATTCAATTTGAAGTGAAGATTCCCATAATGATTAGTATGAATATATAGTTCTCTTGTTATGTGTATTAAGGCATTATAATTTCATATGTAGGTATTCACATTTGATTCAACGTGTATTACCGGAGACTCGTAGTTACTTTGTAAGGGCGCTTACCAGGCCAATTCAAGCTGATATGCGGGTGTAGGTGCTTCAGATTCAGTTTTGTTCTTTTATTAAATTGTAACCACGGGAGAGAGTATGTACAGGAATGGGTTACTGTTGTAATAGTGTCTCAAAATGAGAGCTAATGTAATTCCTCATTGAATGCGCCAATTCCAGATCATCGGATGGTTAACTAGCTTATAAAGTTCACTTTCAATGCTTGCTATGTTGTTCCTAATGGTCTTTGATGAGGTGATAGAATTTCAGCATTCAATCGAAATTTTTAAGGTAGAATTTCTGTGGAGCTCTTCGGATATTACTCAAAATTTTATTACAACACTATCCAATTTGCTAATTTTATTATTATTCTTTAAAAAAATTCTAGAAATTTTTTACTTACCAACAAAAAACTGAAAATTTTCCAATAGAAAATGATTCATATCGTACCAAATACACTAGAAATCGAGCTAATTATGAAGAGTTGGAGATCACCACCTCCTAAATTGGTTAGTGACATTCATTGTCATAAAAAAACGAGCTTATACTAGCACCTTTTTGGTCAAAACATAATATCAAATTAAGTATACAGAAAATAATTTATAATGATGTCCAAGTGTTAGTTGGAACAAATAAAATTAAGTTAAAAGGTAAAAATAGTTCTAAGAAATTTGATTTTTGCTTATTAGGGAGAAATATTTTTTCCATTTTAATGTAAATTTTTTTATCTTAGTTGAAACATTAGAAAATGATTCCCTAAATTTATTTCTTGAAAAAAGGCTTAATGAAAAAAAATATACCAGTAAGACAAAAGTTTGAGTGAATTTCCTTCCACCTTCTAGTGTCTTGGTTTGACTAAAATATTCACAATTGAACATATGAAATTCGATATCAAGTTAAAATTAGTGCATGTTGCACATGGCAGTAGCGGGAAGAAAAGTTAAATATTTATTTTATTAGTCTTACCAAAGCAATTATCTTGTAGATATATTATAAGGTATAAGTCTTGAAGTATTTAAGGGAAAAAGAAAGGTAACTAGTTTTGAACTTGTCTTATCATAGAAAGTTTCTTTCTTTTACCTTCTAGTAATAGTTATTTCACAAAGAAAAAAACTATGATATTTAATAACTCGGAGCCGATGTATTCTTTGGTGGATAACAATATCCTACAGGAATTCAATGAGTAGTAACAGATCTTTGGAAAGTTTCTCCTTCCAAGTTATAATATAAAGTGAATGCGTATCTCTCTTTGGGTGTGTGTGTGTGTGTTGGGGGGGGGGGGGGGGGGGGAGATCTAACCTCCTAAAATATTCACGTTTCATCAAATAGGAAAAGTGTTTACTCCAAAACTCCACACCATCTTGCAATGTAGAAAATGGATTTTGGCAATTGCTTGCATAACATTTGTTGGCCTGCAGCCGGCTTAGTGAATAGTCATTAACATTATTTCTATCAAGAATCAATTTGTTTGGTTATTTAAAAAATGCCAAGCAAAACTATTTATGCAACTTCCAATTTAGTGGTAGGAAAGAGATGAAACTTTCCACTCAACTCGATTCACAAACGGAAGGAGATATATCTTTGGTTAATCCTACCTTTCTTTCTTTTCAAGAAAAGGGAGTCTATTTAGAATGCATTACGATTTGTGAATGATGGATCCTCTTTAGGAAAGATCTGGATTTACAGCGAGGAACATTGATCGGACAACAGATATGAAGCTTGCCATATAGAAAGAATTGGTAAGAGTTTCTTTGAGAGTGCAGAACAGCCATTCTTATAAAGATACTTTCAAGGGTTCCAACAGTTGTGTCCTTCCTTTTGGATACCCACTGATCTGCTGCTTGAAAAATATTTAAAACTCACATATACTTTTGAGCGCCACCAGGGCAATATTCATTCACTTAGTAGTTTCTTGTTGTAACTGGAGATCATATGTTCAAACTTCACTACCTGTTCTAATATAGGAGGGTATATGGGAAAAATATTTTCCTATTATATTTAGTATGGTATGCTCTCTCATGTCATTCCCCTAGGTATGTTGAGTCCCACATCATTTGTGAGATGTGGGATGGGCATTTGGACTCCTTCTTATATGGTCTTGCGCAATCATTACCTATGAGCTAGCTTTTGTGATTGAGTTAGGCCCAAAATTCATTTTGTTATCAAACTAGGGGGAGACCACCTGGAATCAGGTCATGGCCTTCACCAACTTTTATCTTTGTTCATTAATTCTTCAAAAATTTGCCTTTTATCTTTTAAAAATAGAGATTGTATAAATCTCAAGACAAGAGGGGTTGCTCTGATGGTAAGCAACCTCCACTTCCAACCAATAGCTTGTGAGTTTGAGTCACCCCAAGAGTAAGGTGAGAAATTCTTGGAGGGAAGGATGCCGAGTTTCTATTAGAAACAACCTCTCTACCTCATGGTAGGGGTAAAGTCTGTGTATACACTACCCTCCCCAGCCCCCACTAGTGGGATTATACTGGGTTGTTGTTGGTTGTATAAATCTCACATTATTCTAGGAGTTACATTAGTGTCAAGCAAGCCATGTTCTAAGCCATGTTCTACATAACTGCTGAATATTAAGCGGTGATTATTAGTGAGTTGGAATTTGTGTATGAGCTTGGAAGCAAGCTCTTAGTCTTGATAGTAACATAGCTGACAGTATAGTTGTCAGCCTGCTGATAAAGAGGTGTTTTGTTACATCAATTAGTAATGTCATGATGCATCGTTAAACTAACATTTAGGGATTATTTAAGAAAGAGTTTACATCGATACCGTAAAAAAGATGTACACAATCAAATCACCCCCCCAAAAAAAAACTACTTATAAGTTAAAGATTGCTACAATAGGTGCATTAATGTAAACAAAACTCTGCTGGGTACAGATGTCTAACTTGACTTGGTTGTACAAAATGATGTCTAAAAACACTAAGAAACTTATACTGTAAAGCATGTCTCTCAATCTATACGAACTCTTTAGGAATCAACATCCGTGGGAAATTTCACAGAACCTGAAAAAGAATGATACTGGTAACAAATACGGGGGGGGGGGGGGGGGGAGCCAGGGGTTCCTAGGTGGTACACTAATACATTAAAGAACACCTGCACAAGGGAAAAATGGGTAAAACAATAGAGTATAACAAACTACTACGACTATTTTCTACAACAATATAGTACAAACCCATCTTTTAGTTTCTTGCACGTCCGAAAGAATCTTTCAGCTTTGTGATAAATCTTCAACATTGCAAATTGTCATCTTGCAATTTGTGCACAGGTGGAATCGTCTTTGTTTGACCAGCTCTCGGTGATTCTACATGCCTGGATTGAATGCTCGATTGGGAGGCCTAGAGTGCCTTCTTTCTCCAGGAGCGAGCAATAGCTTCCAAATGTCTTGACATTTACATGAAGTCGGAAATCCAGTCCAAACAAAAATTTCATCTCCAACTTATTCAACTCTTTTGTGGTTACACCACCTACTCTTGCATAGTATGCATTGTTATAGAATCTGAAAATTATGCAGAGCATCATAAAGATTCAAGCAAATTCCTAGAAATGAAATGTTATTTCTCACTCTTGAGGGGGTCTGTTGGCTGTTGCTAAATAAAATATATCAAAAATCATTGAGCTTCAGGCAGTCAGCAGATAATGAACAGCATACATGCATGCATATAACAATTCCGGTGAGTCTACTATGTGTTAGTAATCCTAACGGAAAGCTTGCCGCATAGGGTGGGAACAGGGTTCAAGTTTCAGGTTGGACTCTTAACACTCAACTATCCAATTGATTAATAATCAGCATGACAATAAATCTCAAAGCATGTATATCTATCACTCACTCTGTTTCATTTTTATGTGAACAAGTTTGACTGGACACAGAAAAGAAAAGCTTTTGAAACATGTGGTCTACATTTGATAATAGTTGTGTGGCTATAAAATCATGTTATTAAGGGTAAAATAGGAAATTTAAAATTAAATTGTTGCCAAACTATAACAATGTGTCGTTTGTTTTGGAACAGATTAAAAGGAAATAATGTCGCAAAAAGTGGACCGGATGGAGTAAACAGTTGGGTAAGATAATTTGGTAATATAGATCATATCTGAGATAGACTTACGCATCATCAATGAATTTTGCTGCCACCATCACACTTGTGATTAGTAGTCGGTGAACATTGAGGGAAGTTAAATGAGCACTAGTGTGTTCAATGAATCGCTCCATGTAAATGTGCGCAACCACAAAGCATGAAGGGCTGCAACACGAATACTTAAAAATGCGATCCAAGTATTGTTCGATACCCAGCGAGGGGGCTCTTGATCCATGAAATATTGTAATCACATCTTTTCTTTGAGTACTTTCTAATAAGCTTTCGGTTTTTTGAACAGATCTCTCAAGAAGTGTTGAAAGAAGCGATAGAACTCTGGGTTTTCCTGATTTTTGCTTGCCAGATACCTTCAGCCCCAATGCTAAGTATTTTTCTGAGCATATGACCTCAGATTCAGGCGCCAGAGTTCCCATGTCCTGCAGATCATAGATTAAATTGCATCAATACACTTGAACATTGAAGAAGAAAGCATACTCTAGAATGAACACTACAGAAGAAAATATCAAGCGATTGAAAATTCGTAGGTGAAGATGGTTGTGTCGGCAACCAAGCAAGGAGTTAAATTGGGGACTGTATTCTGACTCTTAAACCTGAAGGAGTGGTCATGGTTAAGAAGCTCCTTTTACCTATCTCTCTCTCTCTCAACAAAAAAAAAAGAAAAAAGAAAAAGATAAAAACAAGACAGAAGTTATTTAAGAGTTTCATGTTAAGAACTTCAGGTTCTTCTTTCTCCACCAAAGAGGCTAAAGCATTTCAGACCTATATTTTTTAGGGGGGAAAAGGAATATCAATCATTAGAAGGTTTCGTTTTTTCTTCCTTTTTTAAATATAAAGGTGGTGTTCCGGCCAACTTGTGCACACCTCGATTATTCCATCGGGTACCTGCTATCTTCCACCAGCACAGGTATCGGGTACTCTATCCACCAAATCATTAGAAGGTTTTAGTCTCCGTCTCTTCATCTAGTATAAGAATGCTCACGGTTTCAATTAGAGTTTCCTTGATTAAAATCACAACAAAGACTAAACTTATTGTTTAGCAGTAAGCAGGATGGTGAACTTGAATTATAACAAAAACTCATTCCTCTTAGGTTTTGTGCAATGATGTGAACATTTTTTCAACAATAGCTGATTTCTTCATGCAACAATGTTTATTATCCTTAATGTGTAATCCTAAATATATAAGCAAATAGTGGAGGTCATCATTTATTAAAGATGGGGGATTAGCTGGCTCTTCAAACAAGGAAATATAGTTCATAGAAAGTAAGTCAATTTACCATGTTTTTGACACGCTCAATTAAAGGAAAGTCAAGCTTTTCTAGCTCAAACACTACATAGTTTTACAAATGGAACTTGTTAAATTAAGTGATTTTTTCTACCATTTGCTCATCATTGAATACAGTCAAAGAGTTCAAATGCTTATTAAACTAATAGTCTTAGCTTGTAATGGGAACAAAAGACCATAACCAATTGACTGGAAACATTGCTTTATCTGGTAAACAGAAAAGTAGAAATGTGCTGGATTAAAAGTAAAAAAAATTCAAAAGATGAACTTTAGTTTTCCTGATCAAAAAGAAGTCAAAAGATGAACTGACGAGCCATATTATCAAGAAATAATGACCTGTTACCAAATGAATAGTATCATACAGCACTCGAAAGACGCACTTGATTTTCAATTTTGAGAAGATATATATTTTCATGAAGAATATTCAAATGATTCTTTAGCTTACGGGCAAATGCACTAATTTCTTGAGAGCTCAACCATACTTTGGGATCTAAAATGAGTGTCACAATGTACAACAGGACTTTAAAAAAACACATGGGATACCTAATCCATATTCACCATCATCATCGAAACTGAAGTGTAAGAACAATACATTGGTCTAATTTTACCCCCATAAACAGTGGAATGAACCATAAATGTGTGATCCAGAACCTGTCTCTCATTGTTTAATACTAGTCACACTGAATAACTGGTTTACAAATTCATCAATTAGAAACTTCTACTCTGCAAGCAGCTTATAACAGATTTCAATACAGACATTACATTCAGTCTGTAAAGTGTATATTAAACTTAATTCACAGATCTAAACACATTGAGTCAGGATCTAGTAAAAGTAAAAACAAAAGTGTCTCAATTGAAAAATCTATCTATATAAACCAACAGTAGCAATATGCTTTGCTTCCCAAAAGGGTAATGCATCAAAACACAATATTGACAACTTCAAATAACCCAAGAATTATAAAGCAAAAGCATAGATCTTTATAACAAATAAGCACAGGAAAGAAGTAGCAAGAAATAGCCCAGAAAATAAATCAAATTAAAAACCCAAGAAAGATAGGGAAAGAGAGAGAAAGAGAGTTACAGAGTAGTTGTTGAGAGATCTGGTAAATTATCAGCTGGCACTTGAAGCTTCTACATGACTCTACTTAATGGGCAACTAACAAAACAATACTACAATATCAGGCGGGTAGTAGTTCCAGTCTCCTCTCTCTCTCTCTCTCTCTCTCTCTCTCTCTCTCTCTCTCTCTCTCTCTACAATACTACTCACTATCTTTCTCTTTCTTTAGGTCTGTAGCAAAATAATGGGTGACCAAAAAGAAGATGTGCTTAAATTTATTGAAAGAATAAAGAAGTAGCAGAGAGAGAGTAATGGGGTTTCTTCTTCTCTCTTTATTGTTGTAATAGTAGTAGTTTCTCTTTCTAGCTTCACAATACATTATAATATTGTATCTGTAGAAAAGCACATGTCAGCTTTGTATGTATAGCTGTGACAGTCGGAGTTTCTCTCATTCCTTTGTTTGGAAGAGTCGTATGTCTCTCTTCTCGCTCACTCTGTGTATGCGTGTACCAACAAAAAAAATTATATACTAAATTCTCAACCCATAGACGCCTTTATAATGTAATTTAACTTGTTATAAATTATTATTTTTAATATTGTATTGATTAATAAAATTATTCTATTATAATTTTTTAAGTGATTTAATTATATAAATATATTTTATACTATCAAACTTACCAGTGATAATACAGGGATAAACGTATGGGAAGTGTCGGTAGTCTTTAAATCGAATAAGTAATCACCATTGTTAAAGTTGGAAATTTGCTCTTTCATAGGCGAGCGGTGCGGCTTTGGTCCCCACCATATTTCCTTCACTCTTCTATCTCCTAGGGCCCATCATGTTTTTTTTTTTTTGTTGCTTTTTCAGTTTTATTTAATATAATAATGCATAAAAAAAGTAAACCAAAGTAAAAATAAAAAGAATATTTTCTACTTGTGTATTAAAAAAAAAGTAAACCAAAGTAAAAATAAAAAGAATATTTTCTACTTGTTATGAAAATCATAATCGATGAAGTATCTACTTAAAACTGTTATGAAAATTATAATCAAAGAAAAATAATTTGACTTCCAAGAAATAGTAGGATCATTCTATTTAAAACAGAAGCATAACATCCCTCCCCCCTCTCCCCCCTAATAAAAAACGAACTAAAGTATAAAGTAATAGTTCAGATAAAATTGTTTATCCATTGACTTTCTTATTCTTTTTATTTTTTCTGTGGTAGATAATCATATTTGTTACTAAACTATATTTGTAAAATAATTCTGGAAAAGATAAAATAACATATAAACAGAAATGTAAAAGAAATAGAATTTAATCCGAGCTCACTGAATTCACAGTGTTTCCTTAAGGAATTTAATCCTCTCCTAGTACCCAAGGTTGTGGATTATTTTCTCCCACGATAGAACGAATTACACACTGGTGTAGCGATACTTCAAACCCCAGTGTTTCAACGAACACAAAGTTAGGTAGCAAATCACACTTATTGTTGCTTTGTTTGTAGTTAAAACAATGCATAAGAAAGGAGGAGAAGTCAGAAATTCGTATGGAAAATCCGAGAGAATGGATTGGTATTTATAGCCAATGTTGAGCTCAAACTCAAGAGGTGCAACTCTTCAAAACTTAAGAGGTGCAACTCTTCAAATCTGAAGAGGTGCAAACTGTTCTTCAAATCCGAAGCACTGTTTCGGCCATATTGTAAATGTCTTTTACAAAAAGCGAACGGCATATAATATTCCGTTGGATTTAATATTAATATTCCGTTTACAAAAAAAACGGATATTTAATAACATTTATGTTAATATTTATTATTAACAAATAAATTTGGTCCAATAAATTAATCGATCAATCGATCATTTGACCAAATCCGAATCCGAAGCCGAAGCCGAAGCCGAAGCCGAGCCGAGCGAGCGAGCGACGACGACGGCGCAAGGATTGCCTTCTTCATAACTCTTTAAGAGCTAGAAGAAGTGCAATTGTATATATACCCATCAAACCCTTTTCCTCTTCCAATATAGAACAATGTCCCTTTGTTAAGGAGGGAAACTCAAATATTTTTAATTTCCCTCCATTTCCTATTCACCCTCTTTTAAGCTACATTTAAGCTTTAAAATCCAATAATTTTAAGCTATATTTAAGCTTAAAAACCCAACAATTTCCCACATGAATGGGAAATGGCTATATCACGAAAATATGCATGAAAAACTGTGTGATTCGCAAACAAGGATTAATTGCATCTGGATAAGTAGGTTTCCCTTTGAATTTTCCGTAGTGAACTTATGTCGGATATACTCGTCAATCGGTAGATTTGATATCTTTGAACCGCCGAACTTTGGTGTATACCTAGACAACCATAAGTCACACAACCAACCCTTAACCGTCTTTGGCTCTTATTGTTGTATTCGTTTCAGCTATGAACACCGCCTGATTTAATAAGTGCGTAGAGAATTGGCCTTACAAAATTCCCCTTGAAGCGACTAACACTTCACACTTACATAGGTGATTCCAAAACGTGTCATCCCGTAGATACACTATTTGATATACCCCATATCAAATTTAAAAATCATTAAAAAGCCTTAATGCTTTATCCTTGGTACTAAACATTGTCTCATCATGAGAATAGACCAAACTTTTAGTTGACAATGTTGAACCGCCATTAATGACTTTGTTTGATATCTTTGAACCTAGATCTTGGGATCTCCAGTCTTCTAGATAGAGTTACCGCCACAATGGCTTGTTCTCGGCCATAGTCCCATTCCCCTCGATGATTTCTCAACTACCTCTCTAGTTAGGCCTTTTGTAAGTGGATCTGACACATTATCGCTTGACTTTACATAGTCAATCGTGATAATTCCTCTAGAGAGTAATTGCCTAACGGTTTTATGTCTTCGTCATATATGACGAGATTTACCGTTATAAATCACGCCCCAGCCCTTCCAATTGTCGCTTGACTATCGCAATGTATGCATATTGGTGCCAACGGTCCAAGAAATTCCGGAGCCATTCAGCTTCTTCACCGGTTTTATCTAAGGCTATGAACTCAGCTTCCATTGTAGAGCGGGCAATACAAGTTTGCTTGGACGACTTCCAAGATACCGCTTCTCCACCAATAGTAAATATATATTCACTTGTGGACTTAGAATTAATTGAACCGGTAATCTAATTTGCATCACATTATCCCTCAATCACCGCAGGATATTTACTGTAGTGCAAAGCAAAGTCCTGGGTATGTTCTAAATATCCCAAAACTCGTTTCATTGCCATCCAATGAGATTGACCTGGATTGCTCGTGTATCGACTCAATTTACTTATAGTACAAGCTATATCTGGTCGTGTACACTTCATGATATACATTAAGCATCCCAACACACGAGCATAATCCAATTGTGATATGCTTTGGCCTTTGTTCTTTGCTAATGCAAGATTTACGTCAATTAAAGTCTTTGCAACTTTAAACCCTAAGTGCTTGAATTTTCCAAGTACTGTCTTAATATAATGAGATTGTGACAATGCCAGACCTTGAGGAGTCTTATTGATCTTAATCCCCAGAATTAAATCAGCAACTCCCAAGTCCTTCATATCAAACTTGCTAATTAGCATACGCTTAGTCGCATTTATGTTGGCAATGTCATTACTCATTATCAGCATATCATCTACACATAAGCAAACAATGACTATGTGATTTGGAATATTTTTAATGTACACACATTTATCACATTCATTTATCTTAAAACCATTTGACAACATTATTTGGTCAAATTTCATATGCCATTATTTGAGTGCTTGTTTTAGTCCGTAAAGGGACTTAACAAGTCTACATACCTTCTTTTCTTTACCTGGAACCACAAACCCTTCAGGTTATTCCATGTAGATTTCTTCCTCCAAATCTCTATTTAAGAAGGCCGTCTTAACGTCCATTTGATGAATTTCAAGACCACAAACTGCAGTTAATGCTACTAACATTCGTATGGACGTAATTCTTGTAACTGGAGAGTATGTATCAAAATAATCAAGACTTTCTCGCTGTCTATACTCTTTGACTACAAGTCTTGCCTTATATTTATCGATAGTGCCATCATCTTTCATTTTCCTCTTAAAAATTCATTTAGAACCCAAAGGTTTATTTCCAGGAGGAAGATCAACCAATTCCCATGCATGGTTGTTCAATATGGATTCTATTTCACTATTGACTGCCTCTTTCCAAAATAATGATTTCGAAGAAGATATAACTTCTTTAAATATTCGAGGCTCATTTTCCAATAAGAAAGTCACAAAATCTGGTCCAAATGAAGTAGACTTCTTTGACGTTTACTACGTCTTGGATCCTCTTAATTAAATATACTTTCTTTTGTTTCTTCCCGAGGTCGTTTAGATCCTTCACCAATCGACTCACATTCCTTTTTATACAGGTATATATTTTTAAAGAATTCAGCATTATCTGATTCTATAACCGTATTACTATGAACGTCGGGATTTTCTGATTTATAAATCAGAAATCGATATGCTTTACTATTGGTCGCATATCCTATGAAAACACAATCAACGACTTTCAGTCATATTTTTACTCTTTTGGGTTTAGGAACTTGCACTTTTGTCAAACACCCCCACACTTTAAAATAATTCAAGTTGGGCTTCTTTCCTTTCTATTTTTCATATGGAATGGATTGTGTTTTGCTATGGGGTACTCGATTTAGTATCCGGTTAGCCGTAAGAACGGCTTCCCCCCACAAGTTCTGTGGCAAACCAGAACTTATCAACAATGCGTTCATCATCTCCTTTAATGAACGATTCTTTCTTTCCGCAATCCCATTGGATTGGGGCGTGTATGGGGCCATTGTTTGATAAATTATTTCATATTCTAAACATATTTCTTCAAAAAGAGATTCATATTCGTCACCTCTATCACTTCTTATCATTTTAATTTTCTTGTTAAGTTGCGTTTCAACTTCATTTTTGTATTGCCTGAATACATCTATTGCTTCATCTTTACTATTAAGTAAGTAAATATAGCAATATTGAGTACTGTCGTCAATAAAAGTTATGAAATACTTCTTTCCACCGCGAGATGGTATTGACTTCATGTCACAAATATCTGTGTGAATTAAGTCTAGAGGATTTGAATTCCTTTCAACTGACTTATAAGGATGTAACATACTTAGATTCCACACATATTTGACATTTTGATTTGCCGCATTCAAACATAGGCAATACTTCCAAATTAATCATTTTTCGCAAGGTTTTGTAATTGACATGACCCAAATGTATATGCCATAATTCATTTGACTCAAGTAAGTAAGAAGAAGCTGAAATTTTATTATTATTCTCAATAACCATTATATTCAGCTTGAAAAGGCCCTCAGTGAGGTAACCTTTTCCTACAAATATTTTATTCTTACTTATTACAATCTTATCGGATACAAAAATACACTTAAACCCATTCTTAACAAGAAGTCCAGCAGAGACTAAGTTCTTTCTAATCTCGGGAACATGAAGGACGTTGTTCAAAGTCACCACCTTACCAGAAGTCATTTTCATAAATATCTTCCCAGATCCTTCAATTTTGGCTGTGGCAGAATTTCCCATAGAAAGCGTCTCTTCGGGTCCAACAAGAGCATATGTAGCAAACGCTTCTTTAACAACACAAACATGGTGAGTGGCTCCAGAATCAATCCACCACTCCTTGAGATTTCCCACCATGTTGCATTCAGAAAGCATAGCACACAAGTCATTGATATCTTCGTGCTTTTCAACCATGTTTGTTTGTCCATTCTTCTTGTCTTTCTTTGGAGCTGGACACAGATATGCAGATTGTCCCTTCTTCTTGTCTTTCTTTGGAGCATGACAATCTGCAGATCTGTGTCCAGCCTTTCCACAATTGTAGCAATTTTCGTTGAACCGCTTCTTGCTTGGGTTGCTTTTCGGTCCATACGCCTTTTTTCTTTTTCTATCCTCAACAATGTTTGCTCCCATTATTGTTGAGTTTCCACGGCCTTTCTTTTCAGCAGCTTTGTTGTCCTCTTCGATTCTCAACTGAACAATGAGATCTTCAAGGGACATCTCCTTTCGTTTGTGTTTCAAGTAGTTTTTGAAGTCCTTCCACAAAGGAGGCAACTTCTCAATTATTGCTGCAACTTGGAATGCATCATTGATGACAAGACCTTCAATAAAAATTCTGTTAGTAGAAACAATATAATTAATACTTTCAACATTAGTATTAATTTGACTTATACCTTCAGCAAGGAGATCGTAAAAAATCACTTGCAATTCTTAGACTTGGGTAATAACAGACTTGCTATCTACCATTTTATAGTCCAAAAGTTTAGCGGCAACGAATTTTTTTAACCCGACATCTTCCGTTTTGTATTTCCTTTCAAGCGTTATCCACAGTTGTTTTGACGTCTCCATATTACTATAGACATTATACAAATCGTCCTCTAGTCCGCTAAGAATGTAATTCTTACATAGAAAATCAGAATGCTTCCACGACTTAGTCACGAGAAAGCGTTCATTTTCTGGAGTTTCGTCGGGCAGAACAGGAACATCTTCCTTAATGAACTTCTGTAGACTTAAAGTCGTCAAGTAGAAGAACATCTTCTGCTGCCATCGCTTGAAATCAATCCCGGGAAATATTTCGAGTTTTTCTGACGGTGCCAATGTCGGTGTTATTTGGCTTGTCGATGCATTGACAGTCACCATAGGAACAGTCTGGTTCCCGTTGTCATTCGTCATTTCTGTAAACGAATGACACAAACTAACGTTAAAATCACATAGATTTTAATCTCCACTGGAGTAGAAAATCACACAGGTTTTAGTCTCCAAAAACAGTGAGTATAACACAAATACAGAAAATATTAAATTCCTTAAGCTTGTTACTAAACTGTATTTGTAAAATAATTCTTGAGAAGATAAAATAACATATAAACAGAAAATGTAAAAGAAATAGAATTTAATCCGAGCCCACTGAATTCACAGTGTTTCCTTAAGGAATTTAATCTCCTCCTAGTATCCAAGGTTGTGGATTATTTTCTCCTTCGATAGAATGAATTACACACTGGTGTAGCGATACTTCAAACCCCAGTGTTTCAGCGAACACAAAGTTCGGTAGGAAATCACATTTACTGTTGCTTTGTTTGTAGTTAAAATAATGCAGAAGAAAGGAGGATAAGTTAGAAATTCGTATGAAAAATATGAGAGAATGGACTGGTATTTATAGCAAATGTTGAGCTCAAACTGAAGAGGTGCAACTCTTCAAAACTTAAGAGGTGCAACTCTTCAAATCCGAAGAGGTGCAAACGGTTTCTTCAAATCTGAAGAGGTGCAAACTGTTCTTCAAATCCGAAGAGGTGCAAATTATTTTGTAAATGTCTTTTACAAAAAGTGAAAGGCATATACTATTCCGTTGGATTTAATATTAATATTCTGTTTACAAAAAAATAGATATTTAATAACATTTATGTTAATATTTACTATTAACAAATAAATTTGGTCCAAAAAATTAATCAATCAATCATTTGACCAAATCCGAAGCCGAGTCGAGCGAGCGACGACGACAACGACGACAACGACGCGAGGATTGCCTTCTTCTTAGCTCTTTAAGAGCTAGAAGAAGTGCAATTGTATATATACCCATCAAACCCTTTTGATCTTCCAATATAGAACAATGTTTCTTTGTCAAGGAGGTAAACTCAAATATTTTCAATTTTCCTCCATTTTCCATTCACCCTCTTTTAAGCTACATTTAAACTTAAAAACCGAATAATTTTAAGCTACATTTAAGCTTAAAAATCCAACAATATTAACATAAATTTTAGTTGGACCGGTGAATTTGCATATAATTTTAGTTCTATCCTGTGGACAATTGTAAAAATGAAACTTCATACTTCCGGTCAAATTGGAAGGAAAAGAATGAAAAACTAAGGATAGCTAGTTAAGTAGGAGTGTAGGATACTTCATCGATTCAAACGTAATTGTTCAATTATTTAAGTAAGGAATAAGGAGCAATAAGTACTTATTGAATTGCTGACTAGGCTCGAATTGTTTATTGGACTGTTGATGACACGAAAGCAGTTGATTTATTAACAAACTTGCTAGCCACATACCAAAAAGAAAATGTAAAGCAAAACGAGAACAAACTTTTTTCCGTTGAATGCACTAGTCCACTTCCTTTTTCATCCACTAAAATGCATACGATTTAAACTTTCAGACACCGTATTCGGTATCTGTACGGAAAACTTGACTAATTCGGATTTCCTCATTCATATATATATATATATATATATATATATATATATATATATATATATATATATATATATATTAAAAGAATAAAGTTACTATATATATATTTGGTATTATTGTTAAACCAAGTGGCAAGCTAGTAATGGTAACTTTATTATATATTTGACTGCGTTAATCAAATAGAAATACACGTGTGTGTGTATAAACTGAATTTGAATTAAAGGATAATTTTGAATTTATAGATTAAATTTTTAAATTTGAATTAAAATAAAAAAAGAAATTTATCTTTTGTTATCATGTTATCATACTTAATTCGGATAATGATCACATACAATCATGTTAGGAACGTTTGTTATCTTTTCTAATTATTTAAATACTACTTCGCCTCTAACAAAAAAGAAAAAGAACTACTCCATATAACTATAGAATCCTTTCACATTTAAAACCCTGTAATTATAGTTCTTTAAAACACTATAGTTAGAATAAAGTGAATTTCTTTTAAACTAAATATAATATATAGGGTACACGTCTATGTTTATCCAAATAACAAAAAAGAGTTTAAAAATCGAATAAAAATTTACTTACATATATAATAAAATAAACCTACATGCTGGAGAAAGAAACAACACAAAAATCAGTCAATATTCAAAAAAAGTTATTTTTTTCCTTTTTGAAGAATATTTGTTTGAAGAGTCAATTTGTATAAATGGACATCAAACAAATAACAAAAATTTGGCTATACAATTGTTATCATTAACTTCAATTTTGTCACGACTCCAAATTCCCTCTGTAGGAGGTGAGATGGCACATAGTCTCTAAGACTAGGTAAGCCTATCAATACGGAATAATCATAAATATCTGAAATAAATAAACTACAATTCAAATAATTACAACTCCCAAAATTCGGTAGAAATAAGTCACAAACTTCTAAAAATTTATTCTCAATGTCTTTATATATCAAGATCTAAAGAAAAATAAAGAAGCAACATAAAAATGATAGAAGTGGACTCCGGAGTCTGCGAACGCTGGCAGATATACCTCGAAATCTCCGTGCGCAGGTAACTCACTGACGTCTAGACTGGTAAGATGTACCTGGATCTGCAGAAAAAGATGTGCAGAAGCGTAGTATGAGTACACCACAGCAGTATCCCAGTAAGTGCCAAGCCTAACCCTGGTGGAGTAGTGACGAGGTCAGGTCACGCCCTACTGGAGAATAAATAATGACATAAAAAATGTTTAAACAATTTAATAAGATAAAATGATAATGAAAATGAATCAAGTAGTATGTCACATTTAATTACACAAAGTAATGGCAAATAAATACCTCGTTGAAACAAAACATAATTTCTTTTCAACTTTAAGAAAAATCACAATAAAAATCAAAGGCAACTACGGCCATAACTCAATATCAACAAGGGAACTACCGAGGTACCACCTCGTAGTCCCAAATCATAAATAAATTCACAATATCTCATTTCCTTATCTCACCGCGGGAGCCTTCACAATTTATTTTTAAAGAAAATATTTTTTCCGAAATAGCATCCCGCATTTTAGCCATCCTTATCACACTGCATGACTTCTAGTAGTTTTTTCTACTAGTCACGCGTATCAAGCCACCCTTATCTTACCGCATGCGTATTCATATCACAATATATCATAATTTGCACCTCAAGTGCTCAAATAATTTATCTTGCCAAAATAATTCAACAACAATATTTTTTCACAATAAAGAGCTCACGGCTCATGCCAAAATAAATTATCAATAATATTTTTTCACAATAAAGAGCTCACGACTCCATCACAATGAGTACAAAAATCTTACAAAAATATTCAAGAATAGATAATTCAGGAAAATAATATTTCAAAATCTTTAATACGTTGCTTCAATATCAAATTTAAAATGTCAAAATACTTCATATTAATAATGTTTAATTTAAAGAAAATCACCCTTCAAATAATGCACATAATAAAAGAAACCATGTTTCAACTAAACATGTATAACAATTAGCTGAAAAATGTCAAATAAATTTAAAATATATATATCTCAGATCAATGATGAAGAATATAACAAGATCAAATAATTTAATAAATGCGCAACAATGATTTACACAATTTAAAAGTACAAACTTTCACATTTAGCCCGTGTATACACTCGTCACCTCGTGTACACGACTTCAACACATTTCAATAATCACGTCAATATCAATTCTAGGAGAAATCCTCCCCCCCCCCCCCCCCCCCACAAGGTTAGACAAGTCACTTACCTCGACTTGCTCCAATTTAATCAAGTAATATGCTTTTCCTCGATTTTCCGACTCCGATCGACTCGTATCTAGTCATAATTAATTCGATACAGTCAACAAAAAATTATAGGAATCAATTTCATAAGAAAATATTATATTTTTCAATAAAATCCGAAATTAGCTAAAAAATTACGAGTCCAACCATTCAATTACGAAACTTAATTACGAGTCCAACCATACCAGTTTCACTCAAATCCGACTCCGGATCGACACCGAAATCTGAAAAAGTCATTTCTATGAATATTTTTTAAAAATTTCAAATTTCTATCTCAAAACACTAGTTAAAGGATGAAAATAATGATATATTCGTGTATATTGACCAAATCCGAGTTAGAATCACTTACCCCAATATTTTTTCTTGAAAATATATCAAAAATCGCCTCTGCTCAAGCTCCAAGTTGTTAAAAAATGGCGAATGGGACGAAACCCCCCCTGTTTTTATAACTTACAAATCTGTCTAGGCTGACCTCGATCACGGAGTATGATCCTAGACCTCGATCATGGGGAGTCCGATCATGGAGAGTCTGATCATGGGAGTCCGATCACGGGAGGAGTCCGATCATGGAGTCCGATCATGGGACTGCCTCAATCTTGGGCTACCTCGATCTTGGGCCGCCTCGATCACAGCCCAGAATTTCCAGCAGCAGAGAAAAATTACAGCATATGTTTTAAGTCCAACTTTTGATCCGTTAACCATCCGAAACTCACTCGAGGCCCTCGGGACCTCAACCAAATATACCAACAAGTCCTATAACATCATACTAACTTATTTGAAACCTCAGATTACATAAAACGACGCTTAAATCACGAATTATGCTCCAATTCAAGCTTAATGAAACTTAAAAATTTTCAACTTCTACATTCGATGTCGAAACCTATCAAATCAAGTCCGATTGACCTCAAATTTTGCACACAAGTCATAAATGATATAACATAGCTGTGAAAATTTTCAGAGATGGATTCCGACCCAGATATCAAAAGGTCAACTCCGCGGTCAAACTTCCAAATTTTAAATTCATATTTTAGCCGTTTCAAGCCTAATTTCACTACGGACTTTCAAATAAAATTCCGATCATGCTCCTAAGTCCAAAATCACCATACAGAGCTGTTGGAATCATCAAAATTCTATTCCGGGATCGTTTTCACATAATTCGACACCCGATCACTATTTGAACTTAAACTTTTAATTTTTCATCAAAATTTCATATCTCGGGTTAGGGACCTCGGAATTTCATTCCGGGCATACGCCCAAATCCCAAATCACGATACGGACCTACCGGAACTATTAAAATACTGATCCGAGTCCGTTTGCTTAAAATATTGACCAAAATCATCTCAATTAAGTTTTAAAGCTCTAATTAATATTTTAATCCATTTTTCACATAAAAACTTTCCGGAAAATTTTACGAATTACGCACGCAAGTCGAAAAATGATAAATAGTACTTTTTGAGGTCTTAAAACATAGAATTAATTATTAAATTTAAAGATGACATTTTGTGTCATCTCAAATTTAGCACCTTCTAGGAATTGGAGTGTATAAGCTGAAACCTCTTCATTTAGCTGCAGTCAAGCCTACATTGCAAGAGTGTAATATTTTTCTCGTTGAATAATATTAGTTTTGAATCATTAGATTATGTGAAAGATTTTTTCTCTCGAATTCAGCAAGAGAGATATTGGTTTCTAATTGATAGTTTCTATAGAGATTTTCAAGTGTAACAAACAGTATATATTTTTAAACAAAATAGTATGACGTGATTTTTTTTAAAATGTAAACAAATTGTTTTGAAATGGTATTATTTTTTAAAATATAATGTAATTTTAAAAATAAAAAGATAAGATATTTTTGAATTTTAATAGAGAGTTTTTAAAATTATTATAATAGAAGTCATGTCATGGATAAAATTAAGAAACCGAAATCTTATGAAATATTTACATAAATATCCGGCCAGATTTATTATTTACTTTTTATAGCTAATATACACAGATGATATGCCGACAACACACAATTATACACATATTATATATGAATTATATACAAAATTACACATCTTTTAATTTTTTTAATTTAAGTGGTTGTGTGAGCACCTATTTAGGTTGATTAGATAAAGCCAAAAGAAAAATATGAAAAAATTTTAACCAAAGACTAAAAATATAAATAAAATTCTTATGTAGACGATTTCAATTAAAACTCATCCTTTTATAGCGAAATAAATTAACTTTTTGTAATAAAAGAAAGAAAGACATAAAAAACAAGATAAAATAAAATAATACAGAAAAAATGTATAAAAATCTAAAAACTAGAAATAAAAGATGAAAACGGATTTCTAAATTTGTTTCATCTTTGTTGAGTATAAAAAATTTGGAAGCTGATCTCACTGATTTGAAATATTTTTCTTAACTCAAATACATAGATTATAAGATAAGGATATCTTAGATATTTTTTTTTACATTATGTGTCATTTTTTAAAATTTACTATTACTAACACACTGATATGATATTCGAATTTAAATGTAAATGCAATTTGAGTGGTTTGCATTGAGGTTAAGCCAAGTATGGTGTCGAGAAAAAACTACTTGGCAATTTTAAGACAATATATGTAATGTTATATAATAACAATCAACTAATTTAATATTTGATGATTCAAAGAACAAAAAATATGTATATATAGGATATTCAAAATTCAAAATATATGGCTAGAGATATCGATAAACTCAAAATGGAGTCATACTGAAATAAATTTTTACCGGCTAAATAATCATTTAAATTTTTAGATAGCCGATTAAAGAAAAATTTAAATTAAGGATAATATCTTTACTTGCATCATTATAAATATAATCATTATTGAAATATATATATAAAGTTTTAAAAATTGAAATTTCAAAATAGAAATATTTTTTGAAAGATAACAACATACCAAATAAGAGCTCAAGTCGTAGTAAAAGAGTCACGTCATAACCAAAGAATCGTTCATATTGTGTCAACATTTGTGCTTTGCCGTAAATACGAGTTATTATTTTGCTTTGTGGCAATTTTTAGGTTCCAATGACACCAATGAGAATGGTACAAAAATAAAATTATCACCACGAGATTTGAGAAAATATTAGTCTTTTTTCATGTAGTGTTTCTTAATTAATATCTAAGGGTTATCTATAATTATCTAGAAGGTTTAAATCTTAAAGTTATTTACATATAATTCAAATAACTCAAATATTTAACATGGTTAATATCAAATATCAAAATGGAGTCATACTAGGGAAAACAATTCACTGCTAAAGAATTTTTAAATTTTTTAGATAGCCGACTAAAATAAGTTTTGAATTAAGGATAATATAATTACTTATATTATTATAAAAATAATTGTTATTGAAAAATAAAGTTCTAGAAACTGAAATTTTAAAATAGAAATATTGTTTGAAAGATATCAACACACTAAATAAGAGTTCAAGTAGTAGTAAAAGAGTCAAGTCATATCCAAAGAGTCCTTCATAGTCTCAACGTTTGATTTTTTTGCCATAAATATGAATTATTATTTTGCTTCCTAACTATTTTTAGGATCCAATGACACCGACGAGAATTATATCAGAAAAAAATTATAACTAGGAGATTTGAGAAATGGTTAATCTTTTTCATGTAGTGTTGCTTAATTAATATCCAGTGATTATCTATATTTATCGAGAAAATTTAAATATTAAGATTATTTACATATAATCCAAATAACTCAAATATTTGACATGGTTAGTATCCGCGCATCTGCGCGGGTGCTAATACTAGTGTCTATTAAAAGGAAAAATGCTATTTACCAAAAAGCCTTCTATTATCAAAGAGGACGAAGGAATCATGTCCATCCATACCAACCATTATTTATGTTACTTACTATCTAGTAGTAGTAAAGTTAACTTCTGTTTTTTATCCTTTTAAACGCAACCTTTCATCTTTTGTCGCCTTATATTTGTTGGAATTTGTGGGTATCTTAAAAGCAAATGTCCCTTATTTTTATCAACTTTCTCTCATCTTGAAATAGTCAAACTAGCCGTTAACTAGCTGTTGGAGCAACACCTATATAAACATGGTGGAGAGCTAAAGACACAATTTTCTGAACCATGGCAATTAGGTAATCTTTTTCTTCCTCCTATATGATGGGTTTCTTTATTGAATTTTCTGCTAGTTTTGTTCCCAGTTTAATAATTGGAAGAGCTTGTCGAATCCTAGGGGATACGCCTAATTTATTATTTATTGTGTAGGTGAAATATCATTAAGGACAGTTTTCTTGACACGCCTCAAACTTTGATAAATCCTATTCTCCATAATCATTTTTTCCAATAATCTTAAGGATATTTCTTACACTGTTCTTATGAAAAATATAAATCTAATAGTTTCGCTACCTGATACTTGATCGGACCCCTAAAGCGTTGGTATCAAGTGTTATCAGAGCATAGGATTATCAAGATTTTAATCTTGATAATCTTGGGAGTTCCTTGAGCCGAAAGAAAAAAAATCAGCCCCAAAAAGTGTTGTTGCTCATTATTATTTTCAGAACTCAAGTATTATTTGGTTTCCAAGTCAAGAAAGAAAACAAGAAGAAGGGATCCTATTTCTTGAAGATTAAGGTAATTTCTTTCCTTATTCTTGTGAGTTTTGGGCTTCTTAAATTCTTTCCTTTTTTTATCCTACTAACCAATTCCTATTCTTTCTAGGTTTGGTCTTTCACTTAATTTTTTCTTTTTCGAACTTCATATTCTTATCGCTAAGGGTTGTAACTAGTAAGGTTTATTAATAAATCTAAAAATTAACGATCAAAAGTTGCTTTGAGTAGAAAAAGGTAAGAGAGGTGAGAGCATTAGAAGATACAAATAAACCAACCTTTTCAATAATTCTGGAAGTTTGAGAGATGACAAACAAATGGATATTATTATTATTATTATTATTATTATTATTATTATTATTATTATTATTATTATTATTATTATTATTATTATTATTATTATTATTATTATTATTATTATTATTGTTGTTGTTGTTGTTGTTGTTGTCATGACCCAAAATCCACTATAAGTCGTGATGGCGGCTAACGTCGCCGTTAGGCAAGCCAACGTTAATTTATAATTTATTTACTCATTTTATTACTTTCGAGATCATAATCTCCATTACTTAAATAGTATAAAATGGAATTTATAGGTAAAAGGATAATAACTATGTGAACTAAAATAACGAACAACCAATAGGAACCCCAAAAACCTGGTGCCATAAGTGCATGAGCATTTTCTAAGGAGTACATGTAACGACCCGACTGGTCGTTTTGAGAATTTGCACTTCGCTCGGTAGTTTACGGGAACGAGTAGCTCCGTATGATGTATTATGACTTATGTGAATCGTCCATTTTGGTTTTCAGGTTATTCGAAATAGATTTGAAAGAATGAATTTCATTGTTGAAGCTTAAAGTTGAAAGAGTTGACCAAGTTTGACTTTTTGTGAATTTGACCCCGGAACAAAGTTTTGATGGTTCCGTTAGTTCCTGATGGTGATTTTGGACTCGGGCATATGTTCGGATTCACATTTGGATATTTCTAGAAGGTTTCGCCACAAATTGGCAAAAATTGGGAATTTGAAGGTTTGGAAAGTTCAAAAGTTTGACCAAGAGTTGACTTGTGGATATCAGGTTCAGATTGTGGTTTCAGGAGTTGGAATAGCTTTGTTATATCATTTGGGACTTGTGTATAAAATTTGGGTTCATTCCGGATTGATTTGCTATGTTTTAGCACGAGTTTTGGAAGTTAAAAAATTCAAAGTTCATTAAGTTCGATTTGAGGTGCGATTCGTCGATTCGATGCTGTTATGTGTGATTTGAGGCCTCGAGTAGGTCTGTGTTGTGTTAGTGGACTTGTTAGTATATTCGGACAGGGTCCCGAGTGTCTTAGATGAGTTTCGGACGAGGTTCAGATCACTTTTGTTGCATAGTGCTTTGCTGAAGGTTGCTGGTTCTGGTGTGATCGCACTTGCAGCTGGTTTTGCGCAGGTGCGATGGCCGTAAAAAGTGAAAAAGGCTCGCAGAGGCGAGGTGAGTTCTGGGTGAGGAAGACCGCATAAGCGGAGATTTGGGTGCATATGCGGATGCGGAGGTGCGAAGTGATGGAGCGCATGAGCGAGGTATTTCGCAGGTGCGGATGGTGGCTCGCACCTGCGATGTCGCATATGCGTATATTTTATCCCCATGTGCGAGGTTCGAGTTCTCAGCTAATTCCGCACAAGTGAAGATTATGTCGCAGAAGCGGCTAATGTGCTGCAGGTGCGAAAATGCTGACAGAAGCTATAAATAAATGGTTTTTGTTTTTTCTTCATATTTTGAGATGCGGGACTCGGATTGAGGCAAGTTTTGGAGAAAATTTCATCACAATGATTGGGGTAAGTAGTCTACACTTGGCTTTGATCTTATTACACGAAACTATCTTCATTTTTGGCAATTGGTTGATGAATTTTAAAGAGAAATTGGGTGTTTTGGCCTAAAGTTTCATAAAACAAATTTTTGAGTTTTGAACACTGATTCAGAGTCGGATTTGAATGAAACTAGTATGGTTGGACTCGTAATTGAGTAGGTTGTTGAATTTTGTGAGTTTTTTCGGGTTTCGAGGTACGGACCGGGTGTGAATTTTGGTCGGTTTTGGGTTTTGATTAAGGATTCGGTCTTTATCATTTGGAATGGTTTTCTTGGGCTTTATTTGATGTATTTGATTTGCTTTTGAATAGATTTGAGCCGTTCAAAGGTCGGTACGCATGATATGACATTTTGGAGCATCGCTTGACTTGCTTGGTATTGGAATTGGCTTGTTCGAGGTAAGTAACACTTCTAAACTTAGTGCCGAGGGTATAAAACCCCAAATTACGTGTTATGTGGTCGATGTTGAGGTGACGTACATACTAGGTGACGGGTGTGTGGGCGTGCACCGTTTGAATTGTGACTCCGTATGTGGTACTATGTAGTTACCTAATCTTACCTGAACCATGAAATTTCTACGTTCTTGAGCTATTGAGCTGTGATCCATGTTAGAACCATGTCTAGGCTACATGCCTATCCTATTGGGACCCACTGAGGTCATTTCTGATGTTGAGTTATCTACTTTTATTGCATTATATACTTAGTCATACGCATTCATATGCATATCATATCTCAGTTTCTGTTGCTATTTACTGATATATCATATCATCATTTTCGGGCTAGTTTCATGACATTGTGAGCATGCGAGAGATAAAGAATGGAGAGATTGATGATTGAGTGAGGCCAAGGGCCTGATTATGAGTGACATTATGGGATCGGGCTGCATGTCGCAGTGGTTATACCGATTTATGATAGCGTTTGGGCTAAAGGAGCCCCTCCGGAGTCTGTATACACCCTCAGTGAGCGCGATTGATTTATATTGAGGGATGGATCTTCTCTAGACATGGATCTTGTCCGAAGCATTTATACCTGGGGATGGATCTTACCCACGAGCTGGATTGGCCCTACTCAGTACTGAGTGACTGATAATCAGTTGATGTATACATTTCGGGATGGATCTTCCCTGGGCTGGATTGGCCATATAAAGTACTGAGTGATTGATCAAGATGAGTGAAAAGTGTGAGCCAGTAAGATTGAGTACTCTGAGAGTGTGAGTACATGAGTTCATCTCTGAGATGTATTGCATTGACATGCACACATGATATACATGCATATAGATGTATTTTCCTCATATTGTATGGTATCACGTCATTCATGATTTCTCACACATATTGGCATATGGGCATAGGGATGTATTTTACATTGGCTATCTGGAAAGAAAATAAAACATCTTATTTATTGTTGAGAGGATTTTTGGGAAAGTTACTGTTTTTAAACTTACTCATACTTTTGGCAACTTCGGTAAACGACTTGGGTTTTCACTAATATACTTGAAAGGTAGAACTATTTTTCGGAAAACTATGAATAAGCTGAGCATTTCATCTCTGAATTACTTCTTTTATTACTTGGTTTACGTTGTTACGAACTGTTGTTGGCTATTGGTGTTGGACCCAACCTTGTTCCAACTCGTCACTACTTTCAACCTAAGGTTAGGTTTGTTACTTATTGAGTACATGGGGTCGGTTGTACTCATACTACACTTCTGCACCTTGCATGCAGATGTTGACTGATGATGTTGTTGTGTTCGACGGGAGTTGGACTTGAAGACGTACCCGTGTTCTGGTTGCAGCTGCCTTTTGTTCATGGTAGCCTTAGATTCATAAAACTCTATTTATGTACTTTTCGAATAGATGATGTATTTATTTCATACCACCTTTGTAAATTCTATTCTTAGAAGCTCATGATTTGTACTACCAGTCTTTGGGGAATGTATAAGATTCAGATAATCTCTTCTATTTAATTGTTTTATTAATTTCATTGGAATTGGATATTGTTAATTGGTTTACCTAGCGGGTTGGGGTTAGGTGCCATCACGACTAGTTGAATTTTTGGGTCGTGACAGATTGGTATCAGAGCTCTAGGTTCATAGGTTCTACAAGTCATGAGCAAGTGTCTAGTAGAGTCTTGCGGATCGGTATGATGACGTCCATACCTAACTATGAGAGGCTACATGGTATTTAGGATATATACTTCCCATCTTTCTTTCCTTATCGTGCAGAATTGATTCAGCTTGAGACATAACTCTTTGAATTTCTTCCACGCATTCGTATGCGCAATTGAGCGCTCGGTATCAGCTGTGCATCGTCGCTTGTGATTCCATGGATGAGGTGTGAGATGTGATTTCTGTGTGCTGATGAAGGGTCGGTCTGGAGGACTTGAGGCCGGGTTTTGACTGTAGGATGCACACGAAGATTTCGGTTGTGTGAGCACGTGCTTTTGGACTTATACATCCGGTAGTATCTCTATGAGTGGAATTTGTGACTAGATGAGTAGTTGTATGGCTATATGATGAGTATGGTGTGACTGCGGGATTTGTTCCGATAGATCGAATTTGACGAGAAGAGTTTGCTTGTGATGTAAAAAGGACTATTTGGTGCTTTATTTTGGTCCTGATTTGATGTACAGTCTCGGGTTATGAGTGTGTTGAAGGATCTTTCATGATGGTTAATTGTGGAACGAATTAGATTTCATGCCTTGTTGGTGAGTTCAGACTCAAGAAGATTAAGTGATTGCGTAGTAGTTGTGACTGTGAAAGGGTATAGAGAGATGTCAGTTGAGTCTAAGCATGTGGGTTATAACTTGCGAGGTGATCTACAGATGTGTGATTTTTATGATATTGTGTGGAGGATTTCTTATCCACCAGTGGGTTATATTTGTGCAATTTGAGTTTGGATCGATTGCAGTAGTTGATCTGACTGTCATAAAGGTGAATGTAAGATTTGCAGATAATTTGAAGTATTAGATGGTTTGCGTTACATGAGCTTATGAAGGATTTAGTTGAAGCTCGCTGCGGTATTATAGCGATTATAGAGTATGGGCATTATGAGTTATTGTGTGTTTTGATCTATGGTTTTAGGCCAAGTGGGGGAGTCTGCTATCGATAAATTGATTGCACGGTTATGTGTTGTATTGGTTTCGGTTTGAGGTATACTTGTGAATCAGTTATGATTTGCAGAGGTTGAGTTCGTAAATGTCTCGAGTAAGGAAATTTCTGGATACGGGTTATGTTACACTTTATGGGTATATGGGAAACATTTAATGATTGAGTTGTTATTCGTAAAGGATGTAGTATGCATGGAGTAGGGATTCACTTAGTTGCTTAGAAGTGTGGATTATACATTTCAGTATCAAGAAGGTGAAGGAAACAATTTTAGGTTCACATAAAGTCTTTTCAGAGGTGTCTCGGTTGTAGTGCTTTTGGGGTACTTAAGAGGGAATTCAGTGGCTTATGGGCCTTAGGGCGTTGTGGTTCTATGCTAGGGTTGGTGAGGTGAGTTATGGTTAAAGATCGTAGTGTTTTAGCAAGGAGAAGTATCAATTTGAAGACAAATTCGGAAGGACTCGGAGAAATAAGACAACTTGGTAGTAGGTTGGATCAGCACGATAATGGACATGATCGGTTCTTTGGGTGCTTATGATGTGGAGGATTTCTACAGGTGCTTTGTAGCAATACTCTTGGGTTTGGCGACCTGCGTGGCTTGGTTGAGTTAGAGAGATTCAGTTATGATGGCTTGATTATGTGCAAATGGATTCCAAAGCATTCTTGAGGATATCTACCATGGTTTGAGATGGATATTTCCTACCGGCATGAGAAGCATGTTGAGTATTGTGATTTTCTACCGGATGGGATCAAATGGAAGGCTTCTGGCTGATCGGATATGTATTCTAATTATGACTCAGAATGATTATGAGGTTCTCGCATTTTTCATATGATGACATGATAAATGCGGTGTGTTATGTGGGATTAAGGTTTGCGTGTGCAAGATCACAGTTTAGTTTTGAAGGGGAGGTCATAAATTCTTAGATGGCATGGACGGTTTTCGATGTTTAGATGACTACTATAACTATTTGGTATTGTGTGAGTAGAGTGTACATTTCAGAAGGCGCACTATGTTTTGAATTATGGATATTTCATAGGTATTGCGACACTCTCCTGGTTGATCGACTGTTGATTTTAAGATGTTGCTATGTAGCACGAAAGAATGGGAGAAGTATTCCTCGTGGGATGATCGTATATGAGAGATGTTTTAGACATTCGGGCGGTGGAGATGGGATCAAATATGGTGATTCGTGTGTTCTATGGATTTGGAGATTAGGAGTTTTCAAGAGCAGATTGTTTCATGGTTGTTGTCACAACCCAAACCGATGGGCCGCGACAAGCACCCGGTACCTTACTCAACCGAGTACCAACGTAACGTATCTTTCGTATCATACTATCATAGGTAATTGAGCCGGAGAGGCTGCCGTGAGATAAGTAGAACAAAACATGAGGAAATACTCAATATAGGGTGACCCAACTCTATATACCGACTTATACATATTACGTACTGGCCTATAAGGCCATACCAGTATCCGTATACATGACATCTGTCTACAAGCCCCTAAGAGTACATAAATATCATAAAGGTCGGGACAGAGTCCATCCATACCAAACAATATATATTCAAATCATACTGACCAAATAGGCAACTCCGGAGCAAGTGGAGTGCACAAACACCTTCTACTGAGCTGATAGCCTACTAAGAGAACTCTCAACCTATCTATCGGGACCTGCGGGCATGAAACGCAGTGTCCCCAAGCAAAAGGGCCGTCAGTACAAATAAAGTACCGAGTATGTAAGGCATGGCAGTAGTATATAAAAGACATGAAAGAAACATGGAGTAAAGAACTCAACCTGAAATTCTGAATAGCTCTGTGAGTCATGAAAATTTATAATATCATGCATGTGCGTATAAATGCCATACCATGCATAGGTATATGCGTACATAATATCATCAAGCCTCTGGGGACATCCCATTATATCATCTCAGCCACTGTGGGCAAAATCATCAACGTATACCAGCTGATCAGGTGGTGGCACGTATATAACGCCGTAACCTTTTCCCATATCCCGTATACATATAATATATGCATATATAATGCCTTCTGGTCATGGGTTAATATACATGTATAAATGCATAATAAATACGTTAATAAGATTTCTCAAATATCATAAAATCAATATGCCTTTCGGACAAACTTTATCAAATACGTATTTTTCTAAGACCCATGAATAGAGGATATAATAATAATTCACATGGGGAATCAAGAATATAGACACCCCTAGTATTTCTATGAATACAGTCATTTATAAAAGTTGCGTATTTTGCTCGTTTTATTTGTATCATTTGGATCATGCCAAAAGGAAAGAAGGGATAGCCTTAACATACCTTAACTCCATTGAGTCCTTAATAACTTCCAAGCAATTCTTCAAACAACTCAACTAAATCTACCATAGCATAAGGAGATTTAAAATCAGTGTTGAGTAAAGGCTAAGTCCGCAACTTAAACTAGTAGCTCGTTTACATAAATTTGGGCAGCATCTCCCATGTAACTAGGCCCTCCTCCAATACCATATACCAACAACAACAAGAGCACAACAATAACAACATGTAATAATAATTTTTCAACCTTATATCCATCACAATATACCACAAAACAGTCCACACACCCTAATCACTTCATACATAAAACGACAACCAAAGTAGTATCAAACAACTTAAAATAATGTGACGACGAACGACCAGCCCACCATTCCGTCATTATGTGGTGTTTATCTACATCATTTGTCCTCCAAAACTCCATTAAACAGTAGAAAAATATACAGCCCAAAGGCAACACGAAACAACCCACAAAACAGTCCACTACAAGTCAAATAACTCGAACTTACGGCTTCCGATCACCGTCCCGTGAGTTCTAACTATTAGAAAATAAATTTATCAACATTCCTTGATATTTAAACACTTAAATATAGAAAGTACACGTTTTCTTAACTATGAAGTACCTTCCAAAATTCAAACTGCAAATAAAAAGAGAGGCGATATAGCGATACTTACGTCGTAGGGATCGTTTTAATATTATCGCTTCTTAATTTCGTGCCCGAGATAATAATTTTGTTTGAAACACTATTAGAGAGCTCAAGGATAAATTTTATGGTGTTCTATGGTCAGGTTCTATGTAGAAATGAAGAGAGAGACGAGTTAAGACATATATATCAACTTTTGAAAAGTCAAAAGGTGCTAGCTTGGCACCCTCTCATTCGATCATTTTCCGACGCTTATATCTTTTTATCCATGTGTCGTATGAACAAACGGTTAAATGAGTTGGAAACTACATTTCAATACCTTCAATTTGGTATATAATATGTCCCAAAAAGACTTCATATAGCATATGAAATTTATTTCTCAAAAAACTCTGTTACAAAGCAAATTCTTAGTCTTTCTTTTCCGCAACTTTAATCCGATTTTTTTCAAACTTCATATTTTATATCCAAACATAATATATAGCCATATTATGACTTTAAAAGCATTTAAATCATGATTAAAAAGTCTTATATTCATTACGTCACCTTGAGACGCACATGGTGTAACAGTTGTGGACTGTGAAGTCGTGGCCGAAGCTAGCCAGATGATAGTATGTGTTATGATTCAGTTATTGTGGACTTACGGAGGGTTATTTATCTATTTGTTGGTGACCAGAGTTTATTTGGGGGTACATTGGTAGGCCCAATTAGGATGTGTATTCTATACCGAGTCGGATTGGTTGACTCCATACTGCTATTATTGAGAGATGTGCCATTCGGTTGATGTTGAGCTTATTCGTGTTCAGAAATGATCTGTGAGTTACTAGATTCTATGCTACGAGGAGTTGTGATTCATTGGTTATATACACACATGATGCGGTTCTATTGGGGGGCCTTATAGCGGAATTTGAGCGAGATGAGTATTTGGGTATTGCATGATTGAATGCGTATTGGTTATGTTCTTTCAAGTTTTGTGTGGCATTGTGTCATTTGCCTCTCTATGGTTATTGATTTTTAGCAGGGTGGCTCGAGGTATATAATATGGATCATCATTTGGATGGGGTCACGTATTGTAGTCGAGTTATGTTAAGGTATGAACCTTGTGCTAGAATCGTGGGATGGTTCTATGGTGTGTGATGGATTTTCAGCATTTCGTTATAGAAGTATTTGTTAATCTTGCAGGGCAGTTCTCTCATTTGAGTCATTTTTTATGACTGAGTACATTTGAATTGTTACGTATTGGTGCACGGATGGAACGGTTTGTGGCTTTGGGTAGTATTGGTGTGACATGTCAGTAGATTAGCTGATATTTGATAAGATGAGGTTGTCGGACCTAGAATGGGTGTTATCGGATCTGATTGCGGTATATTTGAAAGGATAATGTCGCTGATTGGCTTAGAAATTGGATATAGTTCTTGTCGAAGGAGAGGGAGCTCCATGACTTGTTTATCTGATGAATGTTATGAGTTTCTGTGTGTCTATTTCATCATCGGCAGTGTACAAAGGTTTTTGAGCGAGATTTTGTTTGATATGAGGTTTATTATCAACATTGGGTTATTTTGAGCAGCTACTGTGATTGGACATTTTTCCATGGGTATTTGAGTTATATGGTATATCCGGTGATTGTGTCTTGGGTTATGGTTATAGCTTGATGCAGTTTGTTCAGACTTATACAGTGTATGGATGCTAGATTCAGATCTTATAGGAAATTCCGGATGTTGGAAATTAGATTCCAAGGCTTATGGGCTAGGTCGAATTAAGAAGTTTCAGTTATGTTGTGTTATCAGACCTATATGGGATAGGGTGAATCACCCCCGGGTATGTGCACGGTAAGGTTACACGACGGTTTGATGGCTTTGGGAACAACTCTTGGCATGTTCGAGGACGAACGTATGTTTAAGTAGGGGAGGATGTAACGACCCGACCAGTCATTTTGAGCATTTGCACTTCGCTCGGTAGTTTACGGGCATGATTAGCTCCGTATGATGTATTATGACTTATGTGAATCGTTGGTTTTGATTTTCAGGTTATTCGGAATCGATTTGGAAGAATGAATTTTATTATTGAAGCTTTAAGTTGAAAGAGTTGACCAAGTTTAACTTTTTTGTGAATTTGACCCCGGAACGGAGTTTTGATGGTTCCATTAGGTACGGATGGTGGTTTTGGACTCAGACACATGCCCGGATTCGCATTTGGATATTTCTAGAAGATTTCGGCAAAAAATGGCAAAAAATGGGAATTTAAAGGTTTGGAAAGTTCAAAAGTTTGACCGAGAGTTGACTTGTGGATATCGGGTTTGTATTGTGGTTTCAGGGGTTGGAATAGCTTCGTTATGTCATTTGGGTCTTGTGTGCAAAATTTGGGTTCATTCCGGATTGATTTGCTATGTTTCGGCACGAGTTTTGGAAGTTGAACAGTTCAAAGTTCATTAAGTTCAATTTGAGGTGCGATTCGTCGCTTTGATATTGTTATGTGTGATTTGAGGCCTCGAGTAGGTCCCTGTTGTGTTAGTTGACTTGTTGGTATATTCGGACAGGATCCCGAGTGGCTCGGATGAGTTTCGGACAAGGTTCAGATCACTTTCGTTGCATAATGCATTGCTGAAGGCTGCTGGTTCTGGTGTGATCGCACATGCGGCTGGTTTTGCGCATGTGCGATGACCGCATAAGCGAAAAAGGCGTCGCAGAGGCGAGGTGAGTGCTGGGTGAGGAAGACCGCAGAAGCGGAGATTTAGGCGCATATGCGGATGCGCTGGTGCGAACTGCGAAGTGATGGAGCGCAGAGCGAGGTATTTCGCAGGTGTGGATGGTGGCTCACACCTGTGATGTCGCAGAAGCGGATATTTTATCCGTAGGTACGAGGGCCGAGTTCTCAGCTCATTCCGCAGAAGCGACGCCGTAGAAGCGGCTAATGTGCCACAGGTGCGAAAATGCTGGCAGAAGCTATAAATCGAGGGTTTTGGTTTTTTCTTCATATTTTGAGATGTAGGACTCGGATTGAGGCAATATTTGGAGCAAATTTCATCGCAAGGATTGGGGTAAGTATTCTACACTTGGTTTTGATCTTATTACACGAATCTATCCTCATTTTTGGCAATTGGTTGATGAATTTTAAAGAGAAATTGGGTGTTTTAGCCTAAAGTTTCATAAAACGAATTTTTGAGTTTTGAACAACGATCCGGAGTCGGATTTGAACGAAACTTATATGGTTGGACTCGTAATTGAGTGGGTTGTTGGATTTTTTGAGTTTTGTCGGGTTCCGAGGCACGGGCTCTGTGTGACTTTTGGTCTGTTTTGGGTTTTGATTAAAGATTCGATCTTTATAATTTGGAATTGTTTCCATGGGCTTTATTTGATCTATTTGAGTTACTTTTGGCTAGCTTTGAGCCGTTCAGAGGTAGGTACGCATGAGATGGTATTTTGGAGCATTGCTTGGCTTACTCGGTATTGGAATTGGCTTGTTCGAGATAAGTAATACTTCTAAATTTAGTGCAGAGGGTATGAAACCCTGAATTACGTGTTATGTGGTCGATGTTGAGGTAACATACATGCTAGGTGACGGGCGTCTGAGCGTGCACCGTGTGAATTTTGACTTCGTTATTCTGTGGTACTGTGTAGTTACCTGATCTTTCTTGTAACCATGAAATATCTACGTTCTTAAGTTATTGAGCTGTGATCCATGTTAGAAATTATGTCTAGGCTACATGCTTATCCTGTTGGGACCCACTGAGGATTTTTGATGTCGATTTATCTGCTTTCATTGCATTATATACTCAGTCATACACATTCATATGCATATCATATCTCAGTCTCTGTTGCTATTTATTGATACATCATATCATCGTTTTCGAGCTAGTTTCATGACATTGTGAGCCCGCGAGAGAGAGACTAGAGAGATTGATGACTAAGTGAGGTCAAAGGCCTAATTATGAGTGACATTATAGGATCGGGCTGCACGCCGCAATGGTTATATTGATTTATGATAGCGCTTGGGCTGAAGGAGCCCCTCCGGAGTTTGTACCCACCCCCAGTGAGCGCGGTTGATTTATATTGAGGGATGGATCTTCCATGTACATGGATCTTGTCCTAAGCATTCATATCAAGGGATGGATCTTCCCTAGACATGGATTTTGTCTGAAGCATTTATACCTGGGGTTGGATCTTCCCTACGGGCTGGATTGTCCCTACTTAGTACTGAGTGACTGATGATCCGTTGATGTATACATTCAGGGATGGATCTTCCCTAGGCCGGATTGGCCATATACAGTACTAAGTGATTGAGCATGATGAGTAGAAAGTGTGAGCCAGTGTGATTGAGTACTTTGAGAGTGTGAGTACATGAGTTCATCTCTGAGATACATGCATTGACATGCACACATGATATACAGGCATAGAAATGTATTTTTCTCATGTTGTATGGTGTCACGTCATTCATGATTTCTCACACATATTGACATATGGGCATATGGATGCATTTTACATTGGTTATCTGGAAAGAAAATGAAATATCTTATTTATTGTTGAGAGGATTTTTGGGAAAACTACTATTTTCAAACTTTCTCATACATTTGGCAACTTCGGTAAACGACTTGGGTTTTCACAGATATACTTGAAAGGCAGAACTATTTTTCGGGAAACTATGAATAATCTGAGCATTTCATCTCTGAATTACTTCTTTTATTATTTGCTTTACGTTGTTACGAACTATTGTTGACTATTGGTGTTGGACCTGACCTTGCTCCAGCTCGTCACTACTTTCAACCTAAGGTTAGGTTTGTTACTTATTGAGTACATGGAGTCAGATGTACTCATACTACACTTATGCACCTTGAGTGAATATGTTGACTGATGATGTTGCTGTGTTCGACGGGAGATGGATTTGAAGACGTACCTGCGTGCCGGTTGCAGCTGCCTCTTGTTCATGGTAGCCTTAGATTCATAAAACTCTGTTTATGTACTTTTCGAACAGATGATGTATTTATTTCATACCAGCTTTGTAAATTCTATTCTTAGAAGCTCATGATTTGTACTACCAATCTTTGGGGAATTTATAAGATTCAGATAATCTCTTCTATTTAATTGTTTAATTAATTTCATTGGAATTGGATATTGTTAATTGGTTTACCTAGCGGGTTGGGGTTAGGTGCCATCACGACTAGTTGGATTTTGGGTCGTGATAGTACAATAATAATACAACACCTGTCCTGAATGTAGTAAGACAAAATAAAATAAACAGTACAATTGAGACTCGACGGACTGCAACTCACATAAATTCTCCTCAACAGGTGCGCATGCGCGCCAAGGTGATCATCAAATGAACCTGTCAGATCCGGCACATTTAGTGCAGAAGTGCAACATGAGTACGTAAATAAACGTGTACCCAGTAAGTATCTAGCCTAACCCCGGAGAAGTAGTGACGAGGGGTCGACATCAACACTTACTAAATGTCCAATAAAACAATGTAACAAAACATAAGCAGATATGAGGCATACTGCAATGGTGGGGTAAACTTGTAACTTACATGATCTTCCAATTTCTTCTTTCAAAGCATGAATTTCTAAATCTTGCATTCTACCTTAATAGCTCAGAAAATAACAAGTGTCATTATCAAATAAATAAGGAATACCATATAATTTGTCGGGCATCAGTGGAGAGATTAGTTCGTTAATATTCAGACTACTAGCGATATAATGCACGATTCTGCTGAGGTCGTTCGGCCCAATCCAGAATAATGTGTACACTGCCAAAGGTCGAGCGGTACGAACCATAGATGCATCTATATATTACCGAGGCATTCGGCCCACTCCATAAGAAATGGAAGGAAGTTGTCGAATTACGAGACACATGTTAACAATACCGTACATGAGTACGAAATGGATATAATCTTTATTGTTTCTCAAATAACTCGCCCACAACTCAAAGTGTTAAGGCTTGGCCTAGTATACATATATTTATTTCTAAATCAATTTCTTTTATAACTTCAATTAATTAAGCTGGAAAAATAAGTTCTAATAATTCAAATATTACATGATAAGATCCTAAGTCTACCCGGACATAAACATGTTGTAGCTATGTACGGACTCTCGTCACCTCGTGCGTACGTAGCACCCACAACTAGTTGCACATAGCAATAAATATCACTTAGGGGTAGTTTTCCCCTCACAAGGTTAGACAAGAGACTTACCTCGCTCTGAAGTTCCATAACCGGCTCCAACGCCACTCAAACACCTCAACCTGATGCCCGTCTATTCAAAATTAGTCAAACAACGTGCAAACTAATCAAAATATATTCTAATATTCGTAATTAATCAATATAAGCAATTCCCACTACGTTGAAAAGTCAATAAAGTCAACCCTCGGGCCCACGTGCCCGGATTCCAAATTTTTTTGAAGATAAACCTTACCCATAACACCATGAACTCAAATATATAATTTATTCTCAATTCCATGTCCAATTGCATGGTCAAAATCCAAAAATACCAAATTCTAGGTTTTCTACCAAAATCCCAAATATTTCTAAATTTTTCCTCCTTAAATCCACATATAAACCTTACATTAAGCTCACTACAAGTGGTAAATCACTTAGCTTGTGTTACATGATGAAAACTTCTCAAAATCGCCTAAGAACCGAGCTCCTAAAACCCCAAATGAAAATGACGAAATGACCAAGTTCGATCCCCTTATGTTCTTCCCAGTTTTCTCTTCTGCGGACATATTTGCACATCTGCGACCTCGCTTTTGCGAGCCAAAAATGCGCAGCTGTGGAGTACACTGCCCAGCTGAGACATCGCATTTGCGGAAGCGTTTTTGCTTCTGCGCAATCGCTTCTACGATGGCCAATTGCGCATCTGCGGACCAGCCGTTTATGCGTCTTCATTCTCGCTTCTGCGATTCCGCAGGTGCGGGAATTTCTTCGCACTTGTGACCATTGCCTTGGCCCTTCCCATTTTGCTTCTACGAGCTCGGCCTTGTGTCTGCAATGTCGTTTCTGCGACCAAGACACCGCAGAAGCGATCACACCAGCTTCAGTATTTCTCAAGTCCAAAAATCAACTCGTTAACCATCCGGAATTTACCTGAGGCCCTCGGGACCTTAACCAAATATACTAACACATCCTAAAATACAATACGAACTTAGTCGAGCCTTCAAATCACATCAAACAACGCTAAAACCACAAATCGCACCCCAATTCAAGCTTAATGAACTTTAGAACTTCAAACGTCTACATTCGACGCCGAAGCCTATCAAATCAAGTCTGATTGACCTCAAATTATTCACACAAATTGTAATTGACATAACGAAGCTACTCCAAGGCTCAGAACCCCAAACGGACATTGATAACAAAAAAATCCACTTCAAACCAAACTTATGAAATTCTTAAACTTTCAAAATGTTAACTTTCCATAATAAACGCTGAAATGCTCCCGGGTGATCTGATACTCAACACGAACATACGCCCAAGTACGAAATCATCATACGAACCTATTGGAACCTTCAAATCCCGATTACGAGGTAGTTTACTCAAAAAGTCAAACCTTAGCCAATTCTTCCAACTTAATGCTTCCGAAATTAGAATTTTCTTTTCAAATCAATTCCGAACTTCTAGAAGTTCAATTCTAACCACACGTATAAGTCATAATACCCGAAGTGAAGCTACTCAAGGCCTCAAACCGCCGAACGATGCACTAAAGCTCAAAATGACCGGTCGGGTCGTTACATTCTCCCCCACTTAATTTCGTCCTCGAACGTGTTAGGGACTGCTCCAGAGTTGTCCAAAATCATTGTTTAACACCTCGTGCACCTACCTGTGCCACCAATATTCGGTTGAACACATTAGCTCGAGTCAGGCGGAATACCCTCCCTTTTTATTTAGTTAATAAGCCTTAGAACCAAATTCCAACCTCGGAATTTCTCTACAAGACCTGATTCAAACATACGAACACTGTATCAATCACTACACACTGTACCAAAACATGATTGTATACTTTTGTTGAATTCACACCCTGCACCGCATAATTCACATGCCCATAATACATCCTCCGACCATAACAACTGAAATTTCATGAATTTGCTGTCCGCAATACGCCTCATAACACATGTAAGCCCTGTTCCAATTCTCGCAATACTGCCGCGACGAAAGAGACGTGTAGAAACTCATAACCACCTACAATCAATAAATCATGGAGTCCCTCCTCCTGACAAGGACCATTACCTTATTCTGAACTGAATAACGATATTTGATCTTAAATATACCTTATATAAATCTGATTGCACTAATTTCAGGTCCAATAATCTCGTCTCACCCAGCACAAACTGCTCAAGCAATGAGTCACATCAACCACTGACCAAGATCTTATGCAACATCATCAAAGCGCCAACAAACTATCACTCGAATATAACTCATAAGGAAGAACGAACTCTGACAGGGAATTACCCATCCTGCGTAACGAATAAAACGGTCGAATAGATGCTATGAACCTACCTTATGGATGAAAAACAAGGCACACAAAATAAGTGTAAGCAACTATGCTCAACATCTATCTGTTGCGGCATGCAACCCGATCTAATATAACGTTGTTGCGACATGCAACCCAATCCAAATATAACAATATTACGACGTGCAATAACCCAATCCAAATAATATACCCGTGGAGGCGTGCCACCTGATCCGCATATAACAATCAAGAAGAAAACACACACACATCAAGATGTAACGCTTATATTTACGAAATGTCTGAATATCGACCACAAGCATGCCAAATGCATAATTCAAATCCTGGGGAGACGGATAGCACCATACGCAACGAAACCCAAGCACAACTAGGGTGCAATAAATGACCTGCATCTCGAGAGCCGTCCTGCTCACATAACACCACAAACTACACGGGACCTCAACACATGTGCGAATAATCAAACCGTTTCATAACTCACATGGAACAATAGAGATTTACATGGAATAGCTAACGACGGGAAGACATCCAATGTCCGACGACTCCTCTGTACCAATGCTATGACGAATGAACACATCCGAACTGACGTAGAGCACACATTCACATTAGACCCACCAACAGACATCAAATCGATGCTGATCATACCATACTAGGCCAATAACCTTCTAAGAATCCAAAATAGTCCCATTCATGACACACACGAGCAGTCGTCCACTCCGGGCCAACTCCCACAGTTCGCAACCAAAGGAATAGAGCGCCTTCCATGCGTAAACTCTCACATTAACGATAGTATCAAAATATTCGTACTTGGTTTAAATCTGTTAACAATCAGGTGACTAACGTGTCACACTCATACAAATTTCCCTATGGGATACGCTCCCACAACCTTCCACTCATGTAGCAAAGTCCGCACATCCATACCACCAACCGTTCTAATTCTGTAAAGCAAATTAAGAATCCGCAAATCAATACACAAAGCCTGTTACATAGAACGCCTTTCTCAGGTGACATTAAAGAAAATGCCAGCTTACTACACCTATCATGCTGCTACACGAGAGTACAAGAATTCTTCATAACCCCTATACTACTAATAGAATAAACACTTCATTGGCTGGAAACCTTTCACTTAGATCATTTCAGAAAAACCAATGCAACACGTAATGGAATTCCCAAACCGTAGAAAAAACAAACCTCAAGTCATGATCTAAACCGCCATGACTCCTCCGGAATCCATTTACACCACAAAGCCATTTGAATCAAATACCTCCCAAATCAATCAAGTTGTGGTGGTTGTCAAGACCACACGTACAACCACAAACCACATGTATAACTTCACACACCGAAAGAACTGGTCATTGCCATAATCGTGCCGATTCAACCATTACTAACCGACCCAATTCCTTTCAATTTACTCTTGACCCGACTTAGAAATAATAATAGTTCCATTCACAACATAACGAACTCAATCTGCACTCATCCCGAGTGACCCGAATCGTGAGACCACATCGTCTCAATACCCATGAATCATCTCATACTTCCTTACGCGCACAATAGCATCTCCAACCGGTGCACCCATTCTGCAAGACCTTCCGCGAGTCTGAAGCTATTTCTTCCTTTTCTCTAATACTGCACTTTAATTCTTGAACCCACTAGGACCGTTGTCGAGATTCACCCACTCTGACCTGGTCCCGAATATAACTAAACTCCAACGCTCTACTAGCACATGAACACCCTCTCGAAGAAGCAATCAGCTCAACTCTTTTCCTTGTACATCACATCCACAAAAGCATAAGCTCCGAGTCTACCCAAAAACTTGAACATGCTTCGACAAAGTCGAATATAGCACACATCCATCAAGTCCTTTGCTGAATTACCCCTAATGTCCTCTTTTCTTAGTCATAAATAATCCACCAATGCGCCGATAACCAGAAGCTGCACAAGCCAACAACCACGCGATCTGATCATAGATGGTGGGGCTCCCCCACTTAGATTTAAGCTACCATCACATAATGTAGAGCCTACAATGATTCCTTCTCTCATTTACCATGATCTTGTACCGTTAACCCGCCAAATTTCTCGAAGTCTTTTGTTAAGCTTTTCATGAACATTCTGAATCATCAGTCACAATCACATATTAGACCTCTTACTGGGTAGAAAGTAGTATTCTTCGTATAAGCTTTATCAACATCACGCAATCGCTAACTTGCTCACAGGAGATAACCCACATGTGGATTCCTTACTTACACCTTCCAACGACGTTGCATTGGTTACAACTACCACAAAATCAGTAAACTCTCCTAAGCCCATGCTCGACCTACCAACTATACAAGTCCGTCCATGCCCCATTGACATAAACTAAAAATGCAGCAACACATTCCAAACTCGAAGTCATGCTGCATCCCAACGATAATCAAGTTTTCACACCCCTCTTCATTCCAAGCAAACTCCTTTCCGATGTATTCAATCTTCCTTAGTACAGTAACTACCATCCAAAATAAAATCCGTAGACCAAACCACCTTCCATCACGATTCCCAAAATTTCTCTAAACTCTCTCAAAGCATGTGGTTATCCTACCACATAATCTATACGCTACTCTTCCACTCCCATTTTGGTCAAACCATCTCTTTCAAGCAACTTCTCAACCTCTGCTTTTCATACTTGACCTTCTAGTACTTCAACCACCACGAAACACTTCTCGCCATGTCCTTCCTCATACTTCGCTGCCCAAATGTTGCCTCAAATCAAATCCTTACTTGTAGCACCAGAACTAATTAATTGCTACCGACTCTAAACCTCCTAGAAGATCATCTTTCTCGAGCCATCAACACTAGAAACACCACTTCGATTATGAAACCTCGACCCACCGCTATCTCTCACAATCACTTCTTAGGCGCCACTTCCCAACATCATGCCCCAAAGGCAACTCGAAGAAGACCATAACATTGGCGATCCTTAATGTGTTCTAACAAGAACGACGACACCACCTCACAAATAAGAATTCCACAGCACTCGAAAATATCGAGGCTTGTCTCTTCATCGACCAAGGCCTGAACATCTATAGTCCGATTGCCTTTCCTTTGCTGGAATTAAATGTTGAACCTTTAAATCATGCACTGAGAAATACTCCTTTCAAGTTATTCACTGCGTGGACACATAAACAATCACCTTACCATTACACCAACATTGTGCAATAACAACAATTCGTGCACAGTCTTGAAAACCATAGGAAATACAGATACTCAGATGGAACAACAGAACATCCTTCCCCAAGGCGACGATAATAGCTTGTCCGAACACGCAGGGAAAAATATCCTACACCACGTCTGCAGTACCAATACCACTACTAGACGCCTAATTGATAACAAGTACTTTACGTCACATAAGATTGGCTATGAAGGAAATAAAGGCACAAGCCTCAATAGAATCAAACCGCACGATGAGGAAATCAAGAAAGGAAATGCTCCTAACAACCTTGTAGCCTCTCGAAGATAAGCACATACGTCTCCGTACCGATACGCAAGACTCTACTAAACTTTATCATGACTCGTGAGGCCTAAGTGAACCTAACGCTCTGATACCCAGCTGTCACGACCCAAAATTCACTATAGGTTGTGATGGCACTTAACGCTGCCGTCAGGCAAGCCAACGTTAATTTATCAATTTATTTACTCATTTTATTACTTTCGAGATCATAATTTCCATTACTTAAATAGTATAAAATGGAATTTATAGGGTAAAAGGATAATAATTATGTGAACTACAATAACGAACAACTAGTAGGAACCCCCAAAACCCGGTGTCACAAGTGCATGATATGATACAGATGAAACAAGCAAATGTACAACCGTCATAAATGACTATATTCTTTGAAGTACTAGGGGTGTCTATGTCTTGATTCCCCATGTGTCCTATTATTATATCGTCTGTTCATAGGTCTCAGAAAATACGTAAGTTGATAAAGTTTATGTCATGATATTAATCGAATGCATATTCATCTTATGATATTCCCAAGAGATCTTATTGACTTACTTTATTATGCATTGCATTTATTTATATATGTACATTGACCCATGACCAGATGGCGTTATATACGCGTATATTATATGTATATGGGATATAGGTAAAGGTTATGGCATTATATACGCACCACCACCTGATCAGTTAGTATACGTTGATGATTTCGCCCATAGTGGCTGAGATGATATGATGGGATGCCCTCAGAGGCTTTATGATGTTATCTACGCATATACCTATGCATGGTATGAAATTTATACATATATACATGACATTATAAAAGTCTCATGATTCACAGAGTTATTCAGACTTACAGGTTAAGTCTTTTACTCCATGTTTCTTTCATGTCTATTATATACTGCTTTTCATACCTTACATATTCGGTACTTTATTTGTACTGACGTCGCTTTTTACCTGAAAACACTGCGTTTCATGCCCGCAGGCCCCGATAGACAGGTTGAGAGTCCTCCTAGCAGCTATCAACTCAGCGGAATGTGTTGGTGCACTCCATTTGCTCCAGAGTTACTTATTTGGTCAATATGCTTTGGACATGTATTTATTGGTATGGCAGGGCCCTGTCCCGGCCTTTATGACGTTTATGTACTCTTAGAGGCTTGTAGACATATATTATGTATATGAAAGATTGTATGGCCTTGTCGGCCTATGTTTGGTGTACAAGTGATCATTTTAGTCTTATAGGCCCATATGTCATATATATAAGTTTGTATTACATTTGGGTCATCCTATGTCGAGTATTCCTTTCTGTTTTATTCTGGTTATCTTATGATGCCCCTTCTGGCCCATTTACCCATAATGGTATGATAAGAAAGATATGTTACGTTGGTACTCAGTTGAGTAAGGCATCGGATGCCCGTCGCGGCCCTACGGTTTGGGTCGTGACAAAAAGTGGTATCAAAGCAGTTCTGTTCTAGGGAGTCTACAAGCCGTGTCTAATAGAGTCTTGTTTATGGGTGTGTTGTTCACCACACTTATAAGCACAAGGCTACAGGGAATTTAAGATTGTCACTCTTTCTTGTTACTCTAGATCGTGTGGTAGAGATCAGTTGTAAGAATTCAAACTCCTAAATTTTACTTTATTCGTAATACAACGATACCTACATCCACAAAGACAGCTGGTAAGAGATTGAATGTGGTTGTGGAAGAGTTTAGTCAGAGGAACTCGATTTTGCATCATACTTATAATGAGTAAATGTGAGGTCTTCACCAGATCATGTGTGTATTAATACGTGTAAGCTTCTTGATAAGGAGCCCTAAGGCATGAATATTTATCCACCCATATGGTAAAAAGCAATAAGAGTATTAGAAGGAAGATGCAAGTTACAACAAGTAAAAGAAGCAAGGTGAAGAAGGGTACGAGGTACCTAGTTAGTGAAGATTATCAGTATTTATAATTCATGCAGAGAAATATAAGCATTCTGAGTTACTTTCAATAGTAACAGAAATATATACAATTGGCCATACCCATCTCAGTTATGCCCTATGGGAGCTAACAGATATAGTTTAACAGAAGGATGGGATATCGGGATCCAGTTGGGGTTAGAGTAACCCAAAATTGTGGATTGATTGTTATCATTAGCTAACATTTCCGAAGATAATGCAAATGTGATAATAGATCTCCTTGTGAGACATCCAGATGGTGAACTCCAGAATAGTACAGTCAGATATGAATACTAGAATATTTAGAAATTTCAGAAGATAGGCAGTGGGATCTTAGAAGGGATAAATATCTACCTTGGTATTACTTCAGCCCTTAGTAAAAAAAAAAAAAAAAGAATGTTAGGCGTCCCGAAGAGCTAGTGAGATGAAGCAAAGGGAGCTAAATGAGAAAGAATATTTTGTTGAAGTTTTCAGAATAAAGTGATACATAGAAATATTAGTCGGATAATAAGAAGAGAGTAAATAAAGCATTATGAGTAAGAGGTGATAAATGGGTGATAACGGTAAATCAAAATATGACATGACATAGTCTATAGTCAAGTGAAGAAAAAGACAAGAGGTGACATGTGTAAGGCCCCGTAAAATTTCGTAAAGGAATTTAAGGTTTCGTGGTGCCGGAGTAGGCTTACGTGTTTGAGGATTGTATGCTCGAACTTTTTGGATTGAACAGTGTGCTAGAAAGTAAAGGAAAAATTTGAGCAGAAAAATGCATTTTTCCGGCCCACTATGCGGTGCAAAATCCTTACACGAGCCTATTAGATCCTTTAAATTCCGGTTCCGAGGCCGTTTACTCAAAAGTCAAATATTGGTCAACTCTTCTATCTTAAAACTTATGATTTGAGAATTATTCTTTCAAATCAACTCCGAACTCCTCGAAAATCGAAACCAACTACACGTGCAAGTCATAATACATAAAGTGAAGCTAATCAATGGCTCAAGCCGCCGAACGATGCGCTAGAACTCAAAACGACCGGTCGGTTGTTACATTTCATTATTTGTTCTACTTTCCCGCAACATAAAACCGAAATATCAACCCATAAATTACCTTAATAAAGTACTAATGCCTCTTATATAAAAACCAACAGGACTTACAATATCTTCTATAGATAATTGTGAGAAGGCAAGTCAATTAGTTTAATAAAATTTGGTTAGTAGACTAGCTAAGAAGCTCCACCCATGCAACTACCAAAAAGAAAAGGAAATAGTTAGCTATGGAAACAATAGGGCTTACGATTAGATTTTAATAGAATTCTATAATCATGAAGATTATAGGACGAAATTTGTTTTATCCCAATCCTTCCTTTTTAAATTTATAAAAGTAGCTGATCACTTGTTCTAATAATTAAATTATTTCGTGAAGATTCTATCCGAACTACCATCTATTAATCCTTAATATCTTCTTTCTCAATACAAAAATCACGTAACCACATTGTTTGGGATTAATTAGTCGGCAGATACCAACACTAAACAACCAAAATGGACAGATTAATTTATTTTTCTCACAAGTTACTTCAGTTGTTTGCTTGTCCAGTTGTCCGATTGATGATTGTTTATATGTTTAATTTTGGGCTTAGTAGGTAAGTGGGATCTATAGGGGGTTCTAAAAACACCTCAAACTCTTCCAAGCCGACACCCTTATATTCCTAGAAAAGGAAATAAGAAACGAAATAAGAACATCAATTAATTTCAGCATAAAATTCTAAATTCATTGTTTGGTTGGTTGTAAAAGAAAAAATAATTGTTGGATAACAAATGTGTATACGGTCGAAATAGATTTCGGCCTTCGTACGATTGATCGGGATCGAAACATAATGGATCAAAGAAAGACTTCGTAATATTGAGATAGGTTCCGAAGGTGGTACAAACAAACTTCAGATTTCAGGTATAGATCAAACACCGAGTTCGAAGTCATTATCGAGCTCGGGTTCGAATCGAACTATGATGAGATAATTTCGAGCTTAAGGGGCAGAGGCCAACCGGGATTGAGTCCGAATTATCACCTGATCCCGAGTCCATATCGAGTTCTGGAAGCAATACCGACCAGCACCGAGGCCGATCGAGCTCGAGCTCACAGATAAGAGCCGTTGCAAACACACTAAGGGAGAGAATCTCGGTGAAAATTAGGGAAAAGTTGATTTATCATGGGTTCTTCACTATGTATTTTTAATTATATCTAAAGTAGGATCCTCTACTATAAAGAGGATGGCTACATTTCTGTAGAGGGCAGTTTTTGGCTTACATTGTAATTCAAGAACTACATTCTCCTATATTCAAGGATTATTCTTTTAAGTTTCATTAATTGGTTCATTGTGCTTAGTCCTAAAAATCATCTTCTTTCCAACCTTGTTTATTTTGCGCTCTTTGCAATCCATATTTGATATTTTTATTTATCCCTACGATTTGTATCAAGTTATACCACGTATCCTTAGAACTGCGTACAAATTCAACTCTATCCGTTTTTCGGGTAAATAGTTTTGCGCCCATCGTAGGGCAAAGGATAACAATGGTTATTTGAAATGAATCTGCAAAAACACACCATTTTGCACTTGTTTCCGAAAGTTTCTTGGATTTCGGATTAGCAACGACTAACTACCAATCAAATGGCCTCACCTATCGACAACGAAGCCGGTTTTCAAGATGAAAATAACAACTTGACACCCAGTACCGAAAGACCACTTGTCAACGCCATTGGAGCTCGAATCGAAGTGCCAATAGATATCAATTCACATGTGGCCATTGAGGCAAACCTACATTCTGAACCTGAAAATAGCATTCATGGTGACACTCGGTCTACAGCTCGAGATACCCACAACGTCGAGAAAAATGGCGTCAGCTTACGTATGATTTTTAAAATGTTGCAAGCCCAACCGGTAGCGATAGCTCAGTTGCAGAGCCAAACCCAACTGCCATGCAGACCGGAGCCCAGTCCACCCCGAGAAATTGCCCACAGAATGGAGCCAGCCATAGTGAGGTCAAATGAGCAAGAATCGGTGACTACTCCCGAAATCGCTAAAATACTCGAGGAGCTCACAAAGCGAGTCGAAGCCAATGATAAAAAAGTAGAAACATATAATTCCAGGGTCGATCCGATCCAGGGGGCTCCACCAATGATAAAAGGGTTGGATTCCAAAAAATTCTTGCAAAAGCCTTTTCCCTCGAGCGTAACCCCAAAACCAATTCCCAAAAAATTTCGTATGCCCAAAATTTTCAAATATAATGGAACAACCGATCCCAACCTTCACGTCACCTGTTACACGTGTCCCATCAAGGGAAATGATTTGGAGGACGATGAAATCGAATCTGTGTTGTTTAAAAAATTCGGAGAGACCCTCTCGAAGGGAGCAATGATTTGGTATCACAACCTACCACCGAATTCGATCGACTCATTTGCCAGGTTAGCAGATTCTTTCATAAAGGCACATGTCGGGGCCATAAAGGTCACAACGAGGAAATCAGACCTTTTCAAGATAAGACAAAAGGATAACGAGATGCTTAGTGAGTTCGTATATCATTTTCAAATGGAGCGAATGGATCTGCCACCAGTCACAGACGATTGGGTTGCTCAGGCTTTCACTCAAGGTTTGAACGAACGAAGTTTGACGGCATCACGGCGACTGAAGCATAACCTGATCGAGTACCCAACTATCACTTGGGCAGACGTGCACAATCGATACCAATCAAAAATTAGAGTTGAAGATGATCAGTTGGGGGCTGAATCCGCTGTTCAAAGGGATATTAATCGAGAACAAGGTCCGATCATGGATCGATATCGACCGCATAACGGAAACCACAGAATCAATGAATCGAGACGTAACCCTGGACAAATCAACAAAAGAAATGATCGAGGTCAAGGGTCTCGGGGGCTGATGAACAGAAGTGGGTTCGACAGGCCTACCGGATCTAAGGAAGCACCTCGGTTATCGGAGTATAACTTCAGCATTGATGCATCCGCCATCGTGTCGGCTATCGGACGCATCAAAGACACTAAATGGCCTCGACCCATACAGACCGATCCTGCTAGAGAAATCCCAATCAAATGTGTGAATATCATGGCACCCATGGCCACAGAATGGAAGATTGCAGGAAACTAAGAGAAGAGGTAGTCGGTTATTCAATAAAGGGCACCTTCGAGAATTTTTAAGCGACAGGGCAAAGAACCATTTCAAAAATAGGGATTTCGGGAAGCAAATCAAACAAGAAGAACCATAACACATCATTCACATGATCATCGGCGGCATCGATACCCCTCAATGGCCGGTGCTTAAATGCACTAAGACATCGATTGTGTGAGAAAAGCGATCTCGAACTCAGGATTACGCACCCATAGGAACTTTGTCCTTCAATGATGAAGATGCAGAAGGAGTCATACAACCTCATAATGATGCACTGGTAATAGTCGTACTTATGAATAAAACTAAAGTTAAGCGTGTGTTAATTAATCCAGGTAGCTCGGCCAACATCATTAGATTGAAGGTCGTACAACAACTCAGTCTATAGGACCAGAGCGTACCCGCGACCCTGGTCCTAAACAGATTCAATATGGCATGTGAAACAACCAAAGGCGAGATAATTATGCCGATAAAAGTGGCTGGGACCATCCAGGAAATGAAGTTCCACGTAATTGAAGGTGACATGAGGTACAATGCCCTTTTTGGAAGGCCATGGATCCACAACATGAGAGTTGTACCTTCGACCCTACACCAGGTTCTTAAATTCCCAACATCGAGGGGGGTCATAATAGTGTACAAAGAGTAACAGGCCACAAGAGAAATGTTTGCCATCGAAGAAGCGAATATGATATCCTCGCCTTCGCCAATAAAGGGATCGAGCTCAAAAAGGGAAAAAGATGCCAAATAGCAATCACATACACCAGCTTTAACCCAACCAGAAAATCAGAAGATCGATGAAGATGATGATCAAAGGATTCCTCGATCCTTCGTGCTTCCCGATGATTCCGACGCTACCCAATCAACGATCGAAGAATTGGAGTAAGTCATATTAATCGAGCATTTGCCCGAACGAAAGGTATACCTGGGAACGGGATTAACCCCCGAACTCAGGAACATACTTATTCAATTTCTTATCGATAACATAGATTGTTTTGCTTGGTCCCATTTAGATATAACAGGGATCCCACCGGATATAATGGCACATCGGCTAAGCTTGGACCCTAGGTTCAGGCCGGTGAAGCAAAAGAGAAGACCCCAGTCCGAGGTAAAGCACACATTTATAAAGGACGAGGTAACCAAACTTCTCAAAATAGGGTCCATTCGGGAGGTGAAATATCCTGAATGGTTAGCCAATATAGTTGTAGAGCCTAAAAAAGGGAACAAACTTAGAATGTGTGTAGATTATAAGGATTTGAAAAAAGTATGCTCCAAAGATTCTTTTCCGCTGCCCAACATCGATCGCATGATCGATGCCACGGCCAGCCACGAGATCCTTACTTTTCTTGACACCTATTCCGGGTATAATCAAATTCAAATGAACCCGGAAGACCAGGAAAAGACTTCATTTGTCACCAAGTATGGAACATATTGTTATAATGTGATGCCCTTCGGGCTAAAAAATGCAGGAGCTAGTTAAGTTCCTGCATGCAGAGGACCATTTGACCCATTTGCACGAAACATTCGAGATTTTAAGGAAATACAACATGAAGCTCAACCCCGAGAAGTGTGATTTTGGGGTCGGTTCGGGCAAGTTCCTCGGCTTCATGGTGTCAAATCGGGGGATCGAGGTTAACCTCGATAAAATCAAGGTCATCGAAGACATCGCCATCGTGGACCGCGTAAAAGCCGTACAGAGGCTAACGGGACGGATTGCAGCCTTAGGCCGATTCATTTCAAGGTCGTCAGAACGAAGTCACAAATTTTTCTCTCTACTCAAAAAGAAGAACGATTTCGCTTGGACCCCGGAATGCCAACAGGCATTAGAGGAATTAAAACGATATCTATCGAGCCCACCACTGCTTCATACTCCAAAAACAGACAAAAAACTTTGCTTGTACTTGGCAGTATAGGACACCGCTTACGGAAATCGCGGTACGCAGTGTCCTAGTTCGAGAAGAGCAAGGTACGCAATTTCTCGTTTATTATGTAAGTCGAACCTTAGGAGAAACAGAAACTAGATATCCGCACCTAGAAATATTGGCACTTGCACTGATAAGCGCCTCTAGAAAATTAAGATCATACTTTCAATGTCACCCCATATGTGTATTAACCACTCACCCGCTTCGTAATATTTTGCACAAGCCCGAATTATAAGGCTGATTGGCCAAATGGGCCGTCGAAGTTAGTGGATACGATATCGAGTATCAACCCCGTACGACCATTTAGTATCAAATTTTAGCGGACTTCGTGGCCGATTTCACGCCGACCCTCGTACCCGAAGTTGAAAAAGAACTTTTATTAAAATCGGGTACGTCATCGGGGGTATAGACCCTTTTTACGGATGGGGCTTCGAACGTGAAGGGGTCTGGGCTAGGCATCGTTTTAAAGCCACCCACGGGTAACACTATTAGGCAATCTATCAAAACTAGTAGGTTGACTAACAACGAGACCGAGTATGAGGCCATGATTGCAGGTCTTGAGCTAGCTAAAAGCTTGGGAGCAGAAGTCATTGAAGCCAAGTGTGACTCTTTGCTGGTGGTAAATTAAGTAAACAAAACCTTCGAAGTTCGAGAAGATAGAATGTAAAGGTATTTGGACAAACTGCAGGTCACTTTGCATTATTTCAAAGAATGGACTTTACAACATGTTCCACGAGAACAAAACAAGGAGGCTCGGTCGAGGAAGGCGAGATAAGCTCGGGGACTGTCGTTCAACTCTCGAGATCCATGATCGAAGAAGGTCATGCCGAGATAAATTCTACGAGCTTAATTTGGGATTAGAGGAATAAGTATATTGAATACTAAAATTAGCTCTCATCGGACCCTAAAATTTCGAGGGCCCTACGAACCAAAGCTACTCGATTCACATTAACTGTAGATGGAACGCTATACCAAAGGATATTCGATGGACCATTGGCAATATGCTTAAGTCCAGGATACACCGATTACATCCTACGTGAGGTGCACGAGGGCACTTGTGGAAATCACTCCGGTACCGATTCATTAGTCCGAAAAATAATCAGGGCATGGTATTATTAGATCGATATGGGCAAAGATGCAAAGGAGTTTGTTCGAAAATGTGACAAATGTCAAAGGTTTGCACTAATGATCCATCAGCCCGGAGAGTAACTTCACTCAGTCCTATCCCCATGGCCATTCATGAAATGGGGAATGGATATCGTCGGCCCTCTGCCATCGGCCCCAGGTAAAGCTAAGTTCATTTTATTTATGACTGACTATTTCTTTAAATGGGTTGAAGTATAGGCGTTCGTGAAAGTAAGAGAGAAAGAGGATATAGACTTTATCTGGGATCATATCGTATGTCGATTCGGGATACCCCCCGAAATAGTGTGTGACAATGTGAAACAGTTTGTCGGAAGCAAAGTGACGAAATTCTTCGAAGGCCACAAGATAAAAAGGATATTATCAACACCGTATCACCCTAGTGGGAACGGAAAGGCCGAATCAATGAACAAAACTATCATTCAAAACCTAAAGAAGAAGCTGAACGACGCTAAAGGAAAATGGAGAGAAATCCTACCTCAAGTCCTTTGGGCATATCGAACAACATCAAAATCAAGTACGGGGGAAACCCCGTTCTCCTTAGTATATGTCTCCAAAGCCTTGATTCTAGTCGAAGTCGGGGAACCCAGTGCCAGGTTTCGATATACAATAGAAGAGTCAAATAACGAGGCTATGAACACTATCCTCGAATTATCCGATGAAAAACGAGAAGCTGCTCTCGTCCAATTGGCCGCCCAAAAGCAGCGAATCGAAAGATACTATAATTGAAGAACCAAGCTTCGCCATTTTAAACTCGAGGACTTAGAGCTAAGGAAAGTCAACCTCAGTACCCGAAATCCAAACGAAAGAAAACTAGGACCGAACTGGGAAGGACCGTATCAGGTTCTCGAAAACATCGGAAAAGGATCATACACGCTCGGTATTATAAACGGCAAACAACTATCAAGCAATTGGAATGTGTCGCACCTAAAATGATACTACTGTTAAGGTACGATCCTCCCATATTCGTTTACATTTCGAAACTAACCCCTGCAAGAGTCCGATCAGGAGCTAGGATGGATCCTTCAATATGAAGCCCTAGGTCTGGAAGCACGCGTTGCACTCTTTTTCCCTTAGACCGGTTTTATCCCAAATGGGTTTTTCGATAAGGTTTTTAATGAGGAAACCAATGATCGTGCTAAACTTAGAAACAATTTGACAGTATCCAAGGCCACTTTACAATTGACCTCGAATACTGGGGGGGCATTAGCCCTCAAATATATCAAGTTCTGATGCAAGAAAGTTATTTTGTAACAACAGGGTTCCAATAGGGAAAGTTGTAAGAGCCAAATAGTCAAAACGAACCATGCTCATATAGTTGGCCCGAGCCCTGACGCAAAACATGAACACATGTATAATGACTTGCAAAGAAAGTTCTTTTCTTTACCGATATCTTATATCCAAGAAAAATTCCTCTATTTCGAGATTTATTATGCAAATAGAATTGAGATAAATCTCCGAGTCCGAGAAAGCACTCACTCGACCATTAAGCATACGGGCTACATTTCTTCGAGATCGAAATATTCACTCGACCATTACACCTACGGGCTACATTACTCCGAGTTCAAAATTTTCACTCGACTATTACGCCTACATGCTACATTACTTCGAGTTCGAAACATTCACTCGACTATTACGCCTACGGGCTACATTACTTCGAGTTCGAAACATTCACTCGACTAATAAGCCTATAGGCTACTCTTATTCCGAGTTCGAGCAAGCACTCACTCGACCATTATGCCTACGGGCTACATTACTTCGAGTTCGAAACATACACTCGACTACTAAGCCTATGGGCTACATAACTTCGAGTTCGAAAACATTCACTCGACTATTACGCCTACGGGCTACATTACTTCGAGTTCGCAACATTCACTTGACTACTAAGCCTACAGACTACATTACTTCGAGTTCGAAAACATTCACTCGACTATTATGCCTACGGGCTACATTACTTTAAGTTCGAATCATTCACTCGACTACTAAGCCTACGGGCTACATTACTTCGAGTTCGAAAACATTCACTCGACTATTACGCCTACGGGCTACATTACTTCGAGTTCGAATCATTTACTCGACTACTAAGCCTACGAGCTATATTACTTCGAGTTAGAAACATTCACTCGACTAATAAGCCTACGGGCTACTTTTATTTCAAGTTCGAGCCAGCACTCACTCGACCATTAAGCCTACGGGCTATATTGCTTCGAGTTTGAAACATTCACTCGACTAATAAGCCTATGGGATACTTTTATTTCAAGTTCGAGCAAATCCTCACTCGACCATTACGCCTACAGGCCATATTACTTCGAGTTCGAAAATAGTCACTCGACCATTACGCCTACGGGATATATTACTTCGAGTTGGAAATAGTCACTCAACTATTACGCCTACGGGCTGTATTACGCCGAATTTGAATCACTCAACTCGACTACTAAGCCTATGAGCTACCTTATTTCAAGTTTGAGTAAGCGCTCACTCGGTTATAAAGGCTACGAAGTCCAAATTCGATCAAATTGCCTAAATACTTGTGAAAACATTCATAAGGCATGAATAGAATCTTCACAAGGCAGGAAACAAAACACAAGCAAGTCGGCAAAAGGAAAAGATATTTTTATATATACAAGATTGTTTACATGATTGATTGCAATGTAGAAACTAAGGGCTAAGTTTCTTGGTTATCTCCAGGAGCGGTCTCTTCACCACCGGGCTCCCCCCATTCTTGGACCCGCTCTTACTCACATCATCATCATCTTCATCATCAGAAGCCAAGGCTTCAGCATCGGCTTCGAGTTCTTTAGCCTTTTTTATCTCTTCAGCGAGATCAAAACCTCGAGCATGGATCTCCTCGAGGGTCTCCATCCGAGATCGGCACTTAGCAAGTTTAGCGACCCAATGTGCTCGAGTATCGGCGGTCTCGGCTGCCTCTCTTGCTTGTACCTGAGCAGCTTTAACATCGTCCTGATAGATGGCCACGAGTGCATTCGCATCGGCCTTTGCCTTTTCAGCGTCAGATTCGGCCTTGGCAAGTTCAGAGGCCAACCGAGCCTCGAGCTCCTCTATTCTTTTTGCTTGAACCGAGCCTTTCTCCTTTATTTTTTGGAGTTGGTTTTCGACCGATGATAATTGGGTTCGAGCAGCTTCTTTCTCTACACCAAAGCAGTCCATACCTTCTTTCCACTTCAAAGACTCTGCTTTTATCACATCGACTTCTTCACGGAGTTTTCCGATCAAATCAATTTTCTGCTGCAGCTGTGAGACCGAAACATTAGCCATCATTCTGGTATCGAGCCCATAGGTTTTTAAAAGTATTATTACCTGCTCGGACATATCGGTCTGATCTTGGTGAGCCTTGGCCAACTCAGCTTGGAGGTCTTTTATTTCCTCTCCCCTTTGACCTAAGAGAGGTTTTAGGGAGTTCCTCTCCTCCGTAACCCGTTGAAGATCGGCCTCGTATCGACGCAGCTCGATTTGGGACCGAGAACATGCTTCTCGATGAACTGCCACGGCATGCAAAGAAAGAAAAAACAAAGTTAGTAAAGAAAAGCAAACATAAAGGCAATACAAACAAAATAATTTAAGGCTTACCTGATTCAAAGCTTGATGTACCCCATGAAAAATATCTGATGCATCACTAGTACCGGCAATGTCCTCGACACCGGTTAACAAGTCACAAAAAGGATCCTCTCCATCATCAGGCATGTCTAGTTCGAGGGCCCCCAAAGTTTGGGCTTCCCGAATCGCCCCTGCGGCAAAAGCAAGGAAAGTGGGCGAGTCTTCGATTGCTACTACCCCAAGTGAATCACTTGGAGCATTCTCTTCGGTTCGAAGAGATTCAAGAAGATCCCCTTCAGACATATCCCCTATCCATTGGCTTCGATGGGAAGCATCTTCGATCTCCAACAACTCGGGGACTCCGCCCGAATCTTTCTCCGATATATCCTCAGTTCGAGGCAGAGCCTTATGAACCACCATCGATCCAGCTGCCTGTGGAACATCGGTGGTCTTCTTCATTCGGGCCGCCAGCGCGGACCCATCATTTTCTTCTTCGTCGTCGTCTTCATCCCTTAGACGCAGAACTGATTCTACGGTCAAAGGAATGGTATTCTTGTTTGGCTTATGAGCCATCCTCTTCTTTGGTTTTGGATCTTTGGGAACAGATGCTCTTTTCCTCTTATTATCTTTCACCGGCTATGGGACAGAGGCCGAAGCCTCTTCCTCAACGGACTAAGGCCTCAAAACCGCATCTTGGCCCATACCTATATATGGGAAATTTTATTAAAGTATATGGAAAGCGTCTCGTTCGAACTACCAAAAAGTACGAGAAAGGGGCTTACCATGATTTTTGGCCTCTCATCGGCCCTTTGACAAATCACGCCATGAGCACTCGGCGTATGTGGAGGTCGAAGCCAGAGCTCGTACCCAGTTATTGAGATCGGGAACTGCTCCGGGCATCCAGGGAACTGCTGCATCACAAAAAGAGGAGTATCGGAGAGAAGAGAAATGAAAGGGCAAAATAGAAGGAAGTAGCAGCAGAATTACACTTACATTTCATATTCCACTCCTCGGGGAAAAAGGCATCTTTTCAGTCGGAATCAAGTCCGAAGTCCTTACTCGAACGAACCTGCCCATCCAGCCTCGATCCCTGTCCTCGTCAATGCTCGAGAATAGAGCCTTGGTAGCCCGACGCTGAAATTTTATTAACCCTCCTCGAAAAAGGCAAGGATGGTACAATCGGATGAGATGGTCGAGGGTGAGCGGCATCCCCTCGATTTTGTTCATAAAATATCGAATCAAAATAATGATCCTCCAAAAAGAAGGATGGATCTGGCCTAGGGTTATTTGGTATTGATGACAGAAGTCAATAATAACAGAGTTGAGGGGACCTAACGCGAAAGGGTAAGTATACACACTTAAAAACCCTTTCACGTAAGTGGTGATATCTTCATCAGAAGAAGGGATTATTATTTCTTTATTCTCCCAATTGCAATCTTTCTTTAGCTGTTTGAGGTGCCTCTCGATTATCGAATACATGTACCTCGATACTGACTCACATCGATCGGGAACCGATGAGACTTTATCGACCTTAAATCAGAGGTAAGAACACACGCCCCAGGAACGCACTCCTCAGGCCGTGGCGCTACCAATGTTTTGTCGGCGGCAGACTGTGAAGATGAAGCTTTCTCTTTTTGAGGAATGGTTTGTGATGTTTTTACCATTTTCGAATTTAAAGGTCGAGAATAGAAGAAAGTGACAAAGATTTGGTAATTTTGAAGAAGGGCTTTTGCAAAGAGGAATCACAGATTTGCGAATAAACTCAGAAGATACGAAAAAGAACTTAGGAAATTTGGAAGATTGAAGATGTAAAAGTGGTAAATGGTAAAAGGAAGGGCTATTTATAGATTAAAGCAATGGCGGTTCAGTGTCAGTGGTGGCCGACCACCGTCTCACATGCACTAAATGCCTTGAAAAACTAAATCGACGGAATAACTATCACGTGCGTCATGATCAAGCCCAATGTGAACGTCAACTTATAATCCAATCAAGCAATTGAGAAATCATATCGTTTCTCACCACATCCTTCCCGAGAAATGAGGGGACTATCTATATACAGTCGAAATAGATTTCGGCCTTCGTACGATTGATCGGGGTCGAAACATAATGGGTCAAACAAAGACTTCGTAATATCGAGATGGGTTCAAAAGGTAGTATAAACAAGCTTCAGATTTTGGGTATAGATCAAACACCAAGTTCGAAGTCATTATCGAGCTCGGGTTCGTATTGAACTATGATCAGATGATTTCGAGCTTAAGGGGTAGAGGCCAACTGGGATTGAGTCCGAATCATCACCTGATCCCGAGTCCATATCGAGTTCTGGAAGCAATACCGACCAGCACCGAGGCCGATCGAGCTCGAGCTCACACACAAGAGCCATTGCAAACAAACTTAAGGAGAGAATCTCGGCGGAAATTAGGGAAAAGTTGATTTATCATGGGTTCTTCACTATGTATTTTTAATTATATCTAAAGTAGGATCCTCTACTATAAAGAGGATGGCTACATTTCTGTAGAGGGCAGTTTTTGGCTTACATTGTAATTCAAGAACTACATTCTCCTATATTCAAGGATTATTCTTTTAAGTTTCATTAATTGGTTCATTGTGCTTAGTCCTAAAAATCATATTCTTTCCAACCTTGTTTATTTTGCGCTCTTTGCAATCCATATTTGATATTTTTATTTATCCCTACGATTTGTATCAAGTTATACCACGTATCCTTAGAACTGCGTACAAATTCAACTCTATCCGTTTTTCGAGTAAACAAAATGTCTGTTTGGTTGTTGTTATGAATAATATTTGTAATAAGTTATGTGAGAATTTATATATTTATTTTATGTAGACTAAAATACAAAATGAAATTACATGTATTAGCAATATGATATTTAAAAATACTTAAGGATAAAAATATCCTTTTAAAGTAAGTAGTTTATATATAATATTTTTTTTATTAAAATATTGCATGGCAATCACTTTATTATTACTCATTGTACAAATAATCTCTACTTCTCATTTTTGTTCTTGCCGAGGGTCTACGGGATATAGCCTCTCTATATTCACTGTAGGCGTAAGATTCGCGTATTATCTATCCTTCCAGTTGTGAGACTATATTGGATTTGTTGTTGTTGTACAAATAATCTCTGCATTGTAATACCTAAGTAGTATGTGAAACAAACGATTTCAATGCAAAATGGCAGAGTAATCGCATAAAAATTATAATCAGTGCGTTAAATTACAATTTAGTCCGTCAAAGTTTAATGTGAGAGAGAACAACATATACAATAGAAGTATTTTGGATAGATTCAAAAATGAAATAGAGATAAAATCGTAAAATGTTTGGTCAAACAAAAAGTGATTATAAGCTGCAAAACAATAAGTTAGGACCGAGCAACATATGACTTTTGGCTTATAAGTACTTGATTTATAAGCAGTTTTGATATTTACTAATCGCATTGATAAGTCAAAAATGTAAACACCCTCTTAGTAGCACAATAGATAGCTCATAAAACGTCTTTTACTTCAAATTAGACTCGGGCTTTTAATCAGTGGCGGAGCCACATGCACCAAAGGGGTGTCAACCGATATCCCTTCGCCGGAAAATTACATTGTATACCTCGGTAATTGTGTTTTAAAATATGTATATATATATACTATATAATGACACCCCTTGACTTCTTGGTGAGTTTATTTCTTTATATTTGTCTCCCCTTAATGACAATCATGGCTTCGCTACTGCTTTTAACGGGACTTTCTTCTTGACGAGCGCAAAACACAACACGGAATTAATGCTCGCTAGCCAAAGATTTTATAGTAAAATTATTGTCTCCACATTGGATTTAAATAATGTTCAAATAACCTATGATTTTGCTGCTATTCAAAAAAATCAACACTTAGATTTGAGGTAATTACTAACTACAATTAACTACTAACTAACATTACGACTAATTGAAAATGATCACAAAGATAACTTGGTTTAATCAATAATTCAAAAAGCTCTCTCGATTACCTAGAAGAATCACTAAATTAAACCAAACCAAATAATGCAAAGATAATCACCAAAATATTCCTCTTTCGATTAAATAAACCGGTGAATAATTTCGCAATCAATTCAAAGCTCCATGAACGTATTCAAACAATTTGGAGGAAAAAGAAAAACTAGAGTTAAATCTATAAACAACACTAAAAATACTATATCCGTCAAAATCCTAGGGAAGAACTACTCATAGATATGGAGAAAATCATCACAAATAAGTTTAAAAACATAGAAAACATCAAAGACAGTTTTGCACCGATTGCACCGATTATTGAAAAAAAAATTAATAAAATCTTCTGTTTTCAAGCCGTGGTAGCTCTCAAAACTCTCCAAAGTCGAATCCCTTTAAAAATATGTTTACGGTACATTTATATTTTATACCAAGTAGAAATAGTATTGGACCGAATCACCCTCTCTGAGCCGAACTCAAATAAATGGGCGAGAAAACCACTGGCGCCTCGCGCCCAGCGTCTCGTACGTGGGACTCTTCAGAAAGGTTGGCAAAACTATTGCCTGATGGAATTTTTGGCCAACTCCTAATCACTCACGTGGTAATAATGGCCAAGTTCGGACACTTCAATTTATAAAAGTTTGATAAACCACATGGTGTCATTTTCCGCACCGTGATAGGCCAGTTTACGGGCCTTGAGCGTTTTCTTTGCTTTTTCACATACTTACTCGGTCCTCGACCCCGTACTCGATTCCGACTTAATTTTTGAACTTTTACTCAGACTTTAAAGTTTTATTTTTTTAATATTTATTTTAGCTCCAAAAACGTCTTTTAGCTCGGAATCACAACCTACACAACATAAAATACGTAATTGTATGGGTCGAAATCTATCTCAATACTTGGGACTAAGCAGTATCCAGAAAAGAGTTGGCCGAGGTCGATGTCACGTCCCAAAATCGGAGAGCGCGACCGGCGCTCAACCGAGTGAACCCGGCCGAGCAAGCCTGCTAAATTTTCTTCTACCCAACTCATCCATGAGTAAGGATAATACATATTTTTGTAAATTAGACAATAAGGTGATCATGTCTACAATACCAATTCATTACCATTAGTTACTCCATTAATAAGTCTCAAAACACACACACACACACATTCATGGTTCAAAGTGGAACAAGTGATTTAATCACAACACAACTTGTTTAACATTCCCAACACCCATACACAACCCACACTTAGTCTATGGAGCCTCTAAAAATACCAAAGAGTACAATGATAGTGCGAAAAATAAGGCTCCAACTATACCTCAAAACACATACGAAACAAAAGATGCACAACCCCGGAATGAGAGAGGGCTCGCCAAGTCAGCCGGGAAGAATGAGCATTGCGGTCACTGGTCAGTATCCTCGGTTGTGGAACCACCTGCATCCATTAAAAATGCAGCGCTCCCGGTAAAAGGGACGTTAATACATGTCGAATAACACTAGTATGAAAACCAAACACCAATTTAAGAACTCATAAATATAGTATGAATATGATGAATCAAGGCGACGATAGAATAGCATAGATAGCAGTTTAAACCAAAGCAAGCTTATCAAGAGCTGTCATTAACATTTATAGAACTTAAGATGAGATCCTCTGTAACCATTTTCACACAAAGCGGCTCCGCCACCTCACCTCAATGTATGCAGGTGGAGGTGTAAGCACAATACCAAAACTCTACTCAAGCGGCCCTGCCACCTCACCCTAATGTATGCGGGTGGAGGTGTAAACACAATACCCATTTCACACAAAGAGGCCCCGCCGCCTCACCCCAATATATACGGGTGAAAATGCATCAATGATACCAATACCTACACAAGCGGCCATGCCGCCTATATATATATATATATATATATATATGTATGTATGTATATATGGGTGGTGGTGCAACAACAATACCAAAATCATACACAAAGCGGCATTGTCGCCTCACCCCAATGTATGCGTGTGGAGGTGTAATCCCAATCAGAATGTCTTCACAATTTAGCATAATAATTTCCATATATATAATGACTTGGAATCATAACATGTAGATACACAATCCGTAGTTTGGAACACATCCTCAATTTATAATACAATATGATAAGACCATTTGAAACACGAATTGAACATATATCTTTGTCACAAAACTTATTCGGAACTTGATTTGTAATAAATATCTTGGAACTTACAAGGATATTGGGGTTCCAATTCTTAAAGAAGAGTTTAGCCAACATACATCAATTGAGCTTCCTAAAACTCTAAAATGTTCCGAAAATCTTAGCAACTTCAATCTATTTTAGAGATATAACAAGTTGAACCAAAATTAAGAAGAAGATCATGGTTCTAGCTCATTTGAGCATTTTATCAAACACTAGGTGTGCATTAAGGTATCAAAGTCCTTTTATGGAGGATTCCATCACCCCACAACCCATTCTTTACCATTTTTAGCTCAATAATTTTCCTACACCCTTTGATAACACATGCATGCAAAATAACCAACTCCCATACCCAAGAATCATTTTACTAATTACCCAATTCTAGATAAAATTCGAAATTGAGGGTTAGGGTGTAGAATCTTACCTCTAGGATGAAGACCTAATGAGTTTTCCTTGTTAATCTTCAAAGATTTGAGCAACAATTGAAGGACAATTTGTTGAAGATCACTCTCCCACTCTAGGGCATCCTCTCACTCTCAAAATATCAGGTTTTAACTCAAAAATGGTACAAATCATCTATTTAACGAAGTAGGGTCGGATTATAAAAAAATCAAAAATGAAGCTCCGGAACAGGATATCCCATATAAATAGAAAAAAGATAATGAATAGGGGCATTGTGATAAGAGGAGGCTTTGCAAAAAGATACTCTCTCTCTCTCCCTCTTGAAAAGTTACAAAGAACACCTTTTTATCAAGATTCTTGTTCATATTATCCTGCACTTTTTCATCAGATCCGAGAAGATTTCGAATGTTCTAAGATTCGTATGTCACTCATCATTGTCATGAGGAATAATCACCTAGCTCATTATTTATTGGGTGAATCACTCCTCTTATTTACTCAAATATTATTTAATTTTTATTTGTTATTAGCCACCCTTCCATTATTGCTTATACTTTATGAATATTTAATACTTGTTATTGTCAACCCTTTACTGGATTTGTCCCACCTCATACACGTTTTCAAGATTCACATCTAGAGATATTATCATTAACTAGGTTTAACCCGTTATTACATAAATATAATAATTTTAGCCGAAAATTATACTTTTTGGTTAAACAATTCGGTGCCGTCTGTGGGGATTATCTAGTTAAATCTTTTAACTTCTTCTAGATCTACAACTGACACTGGCCACTAACGTAAAAACAAATAAGAACAAGATCCATTTTCTCTCTCCATACATAGATCTAATATGGCATGTAGTAGAGAAGAAAGAATGAGAATAATGAGTGGCCTCCCAACCAACCTCATGAACATCATCAATGAGAGATTTGAAGCAGTGGACGAGGACGCGACGCCCAATGCCTCCCCCAGGCAAGGTGGGTCACCCCCTCCTCACTACAACATCACAAAATATATTGGTAAGGGAGCCTCCACATCCGTGGCGGAGGAGGCACCACCAGCAATAAAAAAGTTCCTAGAGGCCTGGCTAACTGACACGCTGACCAGCATTCTCCATAATTCCGCACGGTATTTGGCTACAGAAAATGCGAAGACCTGCATTATACCACCAACGGATGAGTAGCATGATCAATTTCCTCCTCCTCCAACGACAGGTATTATTCACAATGTCACTAATGGTGCAGGTGCCGACACTCTCGTAGCCATTTTAAAAAGGATGGAGGAAATGAAAAATGAGAACAAAGCGCTTCGGAACCAAATGAGAGAACACCAAGAAAGGGTCAATAAGATACCAGGGGGCCCCAAGCTATTGCCGAAGAGAGATGCCGATCGGTTCGTCGAGCAGTCGTTGGGTGATGATGCCTCCCCACACACCATACCGAAGACCTTTAAAATGTTGCTTTATCTGAAAGTATATGATGGCACGACCGATCCCAAATACCATATGACTCACTACGTCACCGCCGTGAAAGGCAATGACCTCGCCAAGGAACAATTATCCTCCATTTTGTTAAACAAGATCGGCGAGACCCTCACCGGAGAAGCATTAACTTGGTATTCACAACTGCCTACGCGTTCTATTAAAACCATCGAAGAAATGACCGATAAGTTCATAACGGCCCATGCTGGGGCCAAAAGGGCAGAGACAAGAGTAAATGACATATTTGCTATTAAACAGTCTCCGGGAGAAGGATTGAGCGACTTCCTCTCCCGGTTCAACCGGGTAAGAATGACCTTGCCGAATGTATCGCAAGGGATGGCGGTCACAACTTTTCAAAATTGGTTGAGCAGAAACGATTCGAGGGCAACAAGAAAACTACTATGTCAGCTTATGAAGTACCCATCAACTACTTGGGATGAGATACACAACGCATATTGCACCGAATTCCGAGCAGACGAGGTTGACCTCAATGGGCCTACCCATCGACTGACCTCGGTGCAAGCAGAATCAAGGAAAGATCGAAGAAATGATATCAGAACAGATCACGTGGCCTCGCGACCCAACCGGGAACGGCATCTGCCATATGTCAGAACTGCCACTATGTCCTCATCCCGCCACGAAGAGGGTCCACCCCGATAAAAAACAGGGACTCACCGGAACGAGAGAGGCATGCCCTCTTTATTATCTGCTCACAAATTTTGTGTGTCACCTAGAGAAATAGTCTATGCCTTGGAGAAGCTCGGACCGAAGGTGAAGTGGCCACAAAACATGAGGTTAGACCCGAATACCAAAAAATCAGATGCCCCCCTACGAGTTCCATCAAGAACGAGGACATAAAACAGAATATTGAATCGCCCTAAGACAGGAGGTCATAAACATGCTACCACAGGGACACCTCAAAGAGTTGTTGAGCGACCGGGGAAGGACCAACTTTGCCAGAGGATGTGAACAACTTCAAGGGCCGCCAAAATAACCCTCGTCGACCCGTACCTTCCATATGATCTTTGGTGGCGACGATGATGCTTCCATCAACAGTGTGAAGTTCACACAACCCACAAGCTCAAATGGTCGATCACCCACAAACGGTATGATGAACTCGAAAAAAGTATCATCTTCGATAAGTCAGATACCAACGGTTTGGTTTTCTCTCACTATGATGCTCTTGTTATCACTTTACGAATTTTAGATACCGATGTGAGGCGCATTATGGTAGATGATGGGAGCGACGCATGCATTATCCACCATCGAGTACTTGCACAAATGAAACTCGAGGATAAGATAGTGTCGCGCTGCATCACACTAACGATTTTTAACAATGAAATTGAGCGAACATCCGGCGAGATCACACTCCTCGTCCTAGCTGGTGGCGTTACTCTGGAAACCACATTCCATGTCATGGACCAAGATACAGCATACAACGCCATAATAGGGCGATCGTAGATACACACCATGAGAGCCATCCCCTCCAGCTTATACCAAGTCATCAAATTCCCAACTCCATGGGGAATATTCAGTATACGAGGGGAACAACGCACATCCCAGGAATGTTATTGCCTCGCCCTAGACTGTACAGCCACCCAACAAATAAAGGACAAAGAAAAAGAAGCATAACAATTAATAGGGTTGAGGTCGATATGTGATGACAGCGAGGACGTCATCAGAGACACCGATATTGTTGAAGCTTCATAATCGACCTCAACCCCATTCAGTTAGACAATAACAACCACAGCAAGAGAGCTTACATCGGCTGCAAACTTCAGGAATTGGGTAATTTTCGTCAATTCTTAACTGTTAACGCGGACTTGTTTGCTTTCAGCCATGCAGATATGCCAGGTATCCCAAAAGAGATCGCCACACACAAATTGAACGTCGATATATCCCTCCCCCTCCCCCGGTGAGGCAGGTTAGGCGTAAGTTCAACTCCGCAATTAATGATGTAGTACGCGAAAAGGTAGAAAAATTGTTAGAAAATGGCTCCGTCAGGGAATCAAAATACCCCCAATGGGTCGCCAACATGGTCATCGTGAAAAAGAAGAATGTCAAATGGCAGATGTGCGTAGACTTTACTACCCTGAACAAAGCGTGCCCTAGGGATTCATTTCCATTACCCCATATCGATCAACTCATCGATGCAATGGCCGGGCATGAACTACTAAGATTCTTGGATGCCTACTCGGGCTATAAACAGATCCTCATAGAGGAGGAGGATCAGGAAAAAACCACCTTCATCACCCACCAGGGGACGTACTGCTATAGGGTCTTGCCCTTTAGGCTGAAAAATGCAGGGGCGACTTATCAAAGGTTAGTGAAGAGGATGTTCAAAGACCAACTCAGTAAAATGATAGAAGTCTATATAGACGACGTGCTGGTCAAATCCAAAAGGAAAGAAGATCATATCGACCACTTGAGAGAAACCTTCGGCATACTTAGTCAATACGGAATGAAATTAAACCCCCAAAAATGTGCATTCGGCGTGGCCTCAGGAAAATTCTTAGGTTTCCTAGTGTCACAGCAAGGTATCGAGGTCAATCCCGACCAAATAAAGGCCATCGAAAGAATACCAGAACACTTGACCACCAAAAAATAGGTTCAGAGGTTGACTGGTTGTATCACCGCCCTTTCAAGGTTCATTTCTCGATCATTTGATAAGTGCCATAAATTCTTCGGCGTACTCAAAAAGAATAACGGCCTCCAATGGACCCTTGAGTGTGCCCAAGCCCTAAAGGAGTTAAAGGTGTACGTGTCATCGCTAACATTGCTTTCAAAACCAGAACCGGGGCAGCACCTCCTCGTCTATCTCGCCGTGTCCGAGGTAATTGTGAGCGTGGTCCTGGTCTGAGAAAATAAAGGTATGCAGTCTCTCATCTATTACATTAGCGAAACACTAGTCGATGCCGAGACAAGATAACTGCACCTTAAAAAACTGGCTCTGGCCTTAGTCGTAGCTTCACAGAAGCTTAGACCATATTTCCAATGCCACCCCATCTCGGTCCTCACGACTTTCCTCTTAAGAAGTATTTTGCATAAACCTAAGCTATCGGGCAGGTTGGACAAATGGGCCATCGAATTGAGCGAGCACGATATCACATATCGGCTACGAACAGTGATAAAGTCACAAGTCCTTGCAGACTTTGTCGCCGACTTCAGCGCAAAAATAATGCCTGAAGTCGAAAAAGAAATCGTCCATGCTTCTCCCCAAATGCAAGAGCTCTGGGTCCAGTACACTGACGACGCGTCAAACGCATCAGGGTCCGGGCTGGGACTCGTACTCAAAGTCCCAACAGACGAAGTGATTCGCCAGTCCATAAGATGCCCGGATATGACTAACAACGAGACCGAGTATGAGGCCGTAATTACAGGATTAAGACTAGCACTCAAATATGGAGCGAAGCGTTTAAGACTGCACTACGATTCTCAACTCGTGGTCAACCAAGTCACAGGGACTTTCCAAATCAAGGAACAAAGGTTACAAAAGTACTAGAACAAAATTTGCAAGCTGCTACCCGAGTTTGATGAATGTCAACTCGACCAGATCCCCCGAGCACAGAATACCGAGGCGGACGGTGTCACCAAATTAGTCGCAGCCACCAAAAACATTGCAACTGGAGACAGAAGCATAGTCCATCTTTTCAATTCATCAATAGACCAAATCGAGGTAAGAACCATAAACCTGACTTGGGACTGGCGCAATCGTATTGTTACATACTTGTAGAACAGGATACTCCCGGTTGATAAAAAAGAAGCCAAGAAATTGCGGATTCAAGCAGCAAGGTACAACATCATTCACAACGACCTGTACAAGAGGACGTACAGTGGCCCACTGGCGAAATGCCTGGGCCCAAATCAGACGTGGCGCGTCCTTGAGTAAGTACACGAAGGCTACTGTGGAGCTCATTCCGGCAATCGGGCTTTGGACAGATGCCTCATATAGGCAGGATATTAGTGGCCCACCATGAAAAAAGAGGTTACGGATTTCGTGAAAAGATGTGGGCAACGCTAGAAGTATGCCCCAATGATTCACCAAGTAGGCGAACACCTACACTTAGTGACTTCCCCTTGGCTGTTCATCAAATGAGTAATGGACATCGTGGGCCACCTCCCGGCAGGACGAGGTAACGTACGATTTCTTTTGATTTTAACTGACTATTTCTCTAAATAGGTAGAAGCAGGAGCATTCGCCCAAATATGCGAACAGGAAGTGATCGTCTTCATATGGAAAAACAACATATGTTGTTTCGGTCTCCCCAAAGAGATCAGCTGCGACAATGGACCCCAATTTGCGAGAAAAAAGGTCACTGAGTTTTTTGAAAGATGGCACATCAAAAGAATACTCTTAACGCCATACCACCCCGCGGGCAATAGAGAAGCGGAATCCTCCAACAAGTCGATAATGAACATCATGAAGAAGAAACTCGAAGACACCAAAGGATTGTGGCAAAAAATATTACCAGAAGTACTCTAGGCCTACCGAACAACGCCGAAGACGAGCATAGGAGAGACGCCTTACTCATTGGTCTATGGAACTGATGCAGTAATATCGGTCGAAGTCGGGGAGCCCAACTTAAGATACTCCCACGAAGGCGGACCCAGTAACGATAAAAGCAGAAGGCAGGAGCTCGACGAGGTCGAAGAACGAAGAGATATAGCCTACATAAGGATGATCGCCCAAAAGCAGCAAGCAGAATGCTATTCTAACAAAAAGTCAAAGATCAGGCCACTCAAAGTCGGGGACTACGTGCTTAAAGCTAAAACACAAGCGAGCAAAGACCCACGAGAAGGTAAACTAGGAACAAATTGGGACGGCCCGTACAAAATCACGGCAACAGCGAACAAAGGGTCATTCCAACTAGAAACAATGGAAGAAAAGCTACTACCAAACAACCGGAACATTGCACACCTCAAGTACTTCAACTTTTAAAAGATAAAGCGTCCTCAAAGTCGTAATCTTTTTCCCTCAGTCGAGTTTTATCCCAATTGGGTTTTCTCAAGGAGGTTTTTAATGAGGCGACAGAGGGGACACTTCAGGTTGAAGTGCGCACATGCCAGCTAGTTCATTGCTCGACCTCTCAATACTTCTCCAGATCGACCAATAAAAGGACTGGATAGACTAGGACTGAGATTGAAATGCCAGCCAACTCCCGAAAAAATATGTAAATTTCTCCAAGTATACGAAAAAAGCACAAATACATGAAGTCTATTTCTATTTCTCTAAATGTACAACCAAGGCAACGTTGCCTTAAAGATCACAATGCTTACAAATGCCGCACCTAGGGGCATACCTAATCGGCCCTCGGCCATAACTGAGTATAGGTTATATTCGACCTCGTTCGAATCAATACCTAATCGGCCCTCGTCCATAATTGAGTATAGGTTATATTCGACCTCGTTCGAATCAACACCTAACCGGCCCTCGTCCATAACTGAGTATAGGTTATATTCGACCTCGTTCGAATCAACACCTAACCGGACCTCGTCCATAACTAAGTATAGGTTATATTCGACCTCGTTCGAATCAATACCTAACTGAGTATAGGTTATATTCGACCTCGCTCGAATAAACACCTAACCGGCCCTTAGTCATAACTGAGTATAGGTTGTATTCGACCTCGTTTGAATTAACACCTAACTGGCCCTCGTCCATAACTAAGTATAGGTTATATTTGACCTTGTTCGAATCAACACCTAACCGGCCCTCGACCATAACTAAGTATAGGTTATATTTGACCTCGTTCGAATAAATACCTAACCAGCCCTCAGCCATAACTAAACATACAATATGTTCGACCTCGTTCGAACTAACATCTATTGGCCCTCGGCCATAATTAAACTTAGGATTTGTTTTGACCTTGATCGAACTGACACCTTTTGACCCGCGGCCGTAATTAAACTAAGGATATGTTCAACCCTACCCGAGCTAAGTGATTACAACCAAGCAACAAGATTAAAAAGTATACAAGCTCAAACCGAAGAAAGAGAATCAGGTACAAATAACAAAACTGGTATTTCATACTTAGAATATTTTTTTACAAAGGCTCGAAAAGACGCCCACAAAAAGCGCACAAGTTTGCGGCAAAACAAAAAGAAGGAAAAGAAAAACTACTTATCGCCGCCAAGCCTAGCAGCGCAATCGGCTTGATCACCTAGGCCATCCCCATCTGCCCCTTCACCATAACCATCACCCTCGGGATACTCATCCTCATACCAGGCGTCTTCTTCAATCCGATCCACATCCACGTACCCCTCATCGTCACTGGCCTCCGGTGTAGCAGAATCATATCCACAAGCGACCCAAGCTACACGTGCCTTAACACAAGCATCCTCGAGGACGGTTTCTGAAATGGTTCCCACCCTCATCAGATCTCTAAATATATCCAGCTAGGCCTCAGTGTGAATCTTCTCCTCGTACAAACCTCGAGGAACACCAGGCAAATTAGAAGTGCGGAAACAGGATGGTCAAGCCAGTAATTGTGCCTTCTCGGCCTCAAGAGCGGTGACTCGATCACAAAGGCTAGAAGCCTCTTTCTCTAATTCTCCAATCTGTTCATCAATCCACTCTTCTTTGAGTCTGGCCGTCTCTAAGACACACTCTCTCTCTCGAAACGAAGAGCACGGATTACGATCTTCAAAGACTCCGTCTTCCTCATAGGCCTCGACCGAGCTAACTCTGCCTTAGCGAGATTCCTTGCCTTCTCTGTGACCTCGCCACTTAAAGCATCTGCTTTGAATTTACACTTCTCAAGCTCGGCGCGCAACGAGACCACCTGGCTTGGAGATCGTAGCACTGAGCTTCAACCCACCTACTAACCTCAAGATCCTCTTCTTTATCTCTTAATGCCCCCTTAAGAACGTTGCATTTTTCAATGACCCTCACTAGCTCGTCATCCTTTTCCTTAATTTTGTCTCGGAGAGCCAAGAAATTGCCGCTCTCACCAAACCGCCTACAAATCTCGCGGTACTTGCCACGGTACTCGCGGTATTTTCGCTCCATCTTCATAAAAATTACCCTATGCATCTCCTCTCTTCGGGCTTAAAGAGAGGGGGGGAAATGGAGAGCAAGTACAAAGCCTAAATGTTGAACTTGACAAACAAAAACGAAAGAAGTCGAGAAGCTTACCCAAAAAGAGAGGCCGGCTATTCTCCTTGATAAGGTAGCGTCATCCAACTTTTCAAGGGCTTTACCCTCCACGTCAGAACAGAAGGGACCAAGGGAAGGAACCACGTTCTTTGTATTTACCAACAAATATCAATCCATGGGGATCGCAATGATCTGTGTGGACCCCTCAGTCTTACTTCAAGTCGGGTAAAACCCTCCTCCATCATCCTCACCTCATCGGCGTCAATATCAGAGACCGTCTAATAGCCATCCTCAGCAATGTTTTTTCCTTTCCTGTCGGCCAGCGAAGAAGGACTATCAACCGGCCGCGAGGCCGATGGCTCATCTTGCCGTAAAATATCAGAGATTCTCGCAGATGGCCCTTCGGTTTCCCTCGTGACATCGGTAAGGTACATTCCCTCTATGACCTCAGCCGATGGCAAAATCTCAAACAACGACTCGATGTTATCTTCAAGCACTATTGTCACCATCTCACGGATGATGAAATCGCCCCTTACTGAATCCACGGCCAGGGAGACCCAGTCACCGACATCCACCGATCTTCCTCCTCATCCACTAGATGATGCAAAGGGGATGTCGGAAGCTCTGTTGTCGATATGTCTGTAGGCAGATAAGAAACCGATGTTGAGGTAGCAGCAAGTGGGACCGACGACTGAGTAGACCTGGCCGCGGCGGAAGAAAGAACAGAAGTAGACGACCAGGCAGGCTTGGCCGTGGTCACAATGGGAATAGACGCCGAAGAAGAGGCAGCCTTCCTCTTACGAAACGCAGGAGGAAGAGCCCTCGGCCTCCTCGAAGATCCTTGAACTGAAAAAGAAAGATTGAAGATTATCACCACTAAGAATAAACTGGAACGAGCAAGCGACCATGAGGTCAAGATAACAAAACTTTATACATATGAGTTTGCCGGCCAAGGAAGAAGCAGGCCCGAACTTCTTGAAAAAGCCCGGCCATTCACGAATCCCCACAATGTGAGACAGAACCCGGCTAACCCAGTTTGAAATTGCCCTGACCAAAAGAGACGGCGTTGTCTTGGCTATACAAAGAAAGGACAAAATGTAAGAACCGGCGACTAAGACAAATCAAGTGCTTTTAGCAAAAAATAGATACTTGCGAGTGTAATTACAAGCCTCAAGGAAGCCGTTCTCATTGGTCACCACATCTTCGGTTTTGACAAAAAAGTAGTTGAGCCAGAACTGACGATTTGACTTGTCATCCATCTTCACCACCAGGCATTTACTTCCTCGGTGGTGAAGGTGCAATATCGTCCCATGTAGAAGCTAGGGGCGAAGAGATGCATCAGATGGCAGAGTGTGACCTCGACTCCTACCAGTTCTGCAAACTTTGTAAGCATCCTAATAAGCTTATAGATGTATGGAGAGAGTTGGGCCTGGCAAATGCCATAGTAGCGGTAAAATTCCTCCGCCAGCGGGAGAAGGGGAAGAGTATAGCCAATATGGAAAGGGTATGCATAGAACGTACAATACCCGGGGTGGTGGATTTGTACCATATCGCGCCCCACTAGGACCAGATCGATGTGGGCAAGAATATTGAAATTTGCCCTAAGTTTAGCTAGATCGACCTCTTTCATCGCTAACTCCGAGACCTCGGGCATGCCTTCAGGCGCCTTCGAAAAGTTGGACCTAACTTTCTTACTACAAGGAATTATTTCTTCCACCATGAGAAAATTCTCATCTTCAACGACGACAGAGACGCCATCAGCGCGAGGGGGCATAAGCACCGCCAAGGGGACAGGGATAGTTCTCGCACCAGAACCAGAGGGTAGATTAGCCTTTTTTTTAAAGAAGATATTCAGGCAAGAAAGTATGAGAGGTAATAAGAATCGCTAAGACCATCAAAAAAGAAATGCAGCAAGGGAAGAAGAAGGCATAAGGTTTTTTATGAGAGAAATGCGTAAGGAGCAAATGAATGTCGTTGCACCTCTCTTTAAAAGAATTTAGGCACCAAAAGCAAGAGACTATGCCATCATTATGTGGCACTGCAATCGAAACGGCAACCCCCAACTAACAATCGCACGGGAAAAATGCAGAGCATCGGGAAAATATGCCATAATGACGCATGACATCGTGACGTCATTCTGGTGCAGAAGCGACACAACCCCAAAAGTTACGGTTCACGAAAGTTCATGATTCCATCTCATCCGAAACATCACTGCTCGACTCGCTCGTCCAAATTTTGCCAACCGCATTAAACATGATCAGCTCAATAAGGTCGCTGGAGGCCAGCCATAATAAGTGGAGGGACAAACTGTATGGGTCGATATCTGTCTCAGTACTTGGGACTACGCAGTATCGAGAAAAAAGTTGGCTGAGGTTGGCCAGGAGATGGCGAAGCCCGTGGTCGAAATATAGAAGATGGCCGGTGTCGAGCGCCGTAAAAAGAGCTGTAATGGCTAGTTTATTAGGGCAGGATATTAAATAAAATATTCCATTGAATATTCTTTGTATTTGTACTACTAGGTTTATTGGAGGTATGTCCCATATAAATAGAAAAAGGATAATGAATAGGGGCATGTGATATTCATTATGATAAGAGTAGACTTTGCAAAAAGATGCTCTCTCTCTCTCTCTCTCTCCCTCTTGAAAAGATACAAAGAACACCTTTTTATCAAGATTCTTGTTCATATTATCCTGCACTTTTCCATCAGATCAGAGAATATTTCGAATGTTCTAAGATTCGTCTGTCACTCATCATTGTCAGGAGGAATAATTACCTAGCTCATTATTTATTGGGTGAATCAATCCTCATATTTACTTAAATGTCATTTATTGTTATTTATTATGAGCCACTCTTCCATTATTGCTTATACTTTATGACTATTTAATGCTTATTATTGTCAACCCTCTACTGGATCTGTCCCACCTCATACACGTTTTCAAGATTCGCATCTAGAGATATTATCATTAAGTAGGTTTAACCCATTATTGCATAAATATAATAGTTTTAGCCGAAAACTATACTTTTTTAGGTCAAACAGTAATGAGTATAAATTGTCCATCTTTTAACTCAAACACAATTAAAATGTAACAAATAATAAGTGCAAAGTAGTCAAAAATTCAGCATTCTAGCCAACCATAACTTCTAAATATTAGTTGCCAATAAATTTTAGTCTAATGCAATGATTAAATAATGAGAAAGAGGATATGGTGGAAAGAAGAGAGAAGAAAAATGAAAGTTTTGCTGAGACTTAAGAGGTCGTTTGGTACGCAAGAGGTCCCAGGATAAATTTATATTGCCAATCAAATATGGTATAAATTTAATCCCACATTTAATACTTGATATACCATCTTATCCCACCTTATCCCATCAAACTAGGAATTATTTTACACCACCGCCCAGGTGCGACAAATTAGTCCAGCGATTATAATCCCAGAATTATAATCCCGAGATAATTTAGTCCACATACCAAACGACGTCTAAGTCCTTTGTAGAAGCTTCCCAAATTGAAGTGAAAGTTGAGGGGCGGTTTAATTAGAAAAAGCATTGTCTCCGATTCAAGTCTTGAATATGGAAAACGAATCTGATAGTATGAAATATTTTCTCTTCTATGTGTATGAATAGTTCTCGCAGTCTCATGGAATAAAACAATATATGTGTATACAGTTAAAACCAACCCCCCCCCCCCCGATTTTACTATTTGACTGAAACCGGGAGATTGTATCGAAGGACGGCCTCGTAACGGAACAGACTAAATCATAAGAATTAGATACCAAATTCAGAACCGAGGTACATGTTGAGATCGAAGCTAGTAGCGATCGAATCCAAACGAGAATGAAATCGAGCAAGATTGAAGATAGCACAATAATAGAAAGGCGAGATATCCGTGACTGGTCGAGGATCACGGCATAAACCTCGGTGACTAGTCGAGAATCATGGCGTAAATCTCGAAACTGATCAAATTAGAAACGGTTAATTAGCTAATCATGGGATTTCCTTCTGTAATTAGAGTTATACCATAAGTAGAACTCCTCTACTATATAAAAGGGAGTATTGACCATTTGTAAGACACATTGTTCTCGCATAAAAAGCCAATAAAACTCTCTCTCTTTAGCTTATACTTTCTTGTCCATCAACTTGCTTTATTCTTAATTGTTTTGGTATCAATCAATTCGATGGCATCCTAGCTCGAGGGTCGAATTCCATTTCAACACTGGTTCGCTTTACTTTATAGTTCATTTTTGTCATTAATCTTCATATTTATCTATTGGTATTAAGTGAAATCACATTTCCTTATAACCTCATTATAAGTTTAATTGTTATCCAATTTTAAGGGTAAACAGTTTTGTGCCCACCGCGGGGCCTAGGATAATAGTGATTGCTTAATAATGATTCCGATAACACACACAGCTTTACACTTGTTCTCGTAAGAAACATTATTTCCAGGATAAACATGTCAAACTCACAAGCAGTGCCTACACATGGTGACAACAACCTCGGATTTCACAGGGAAAATGACAAATAGTTGCCCCAGGAATCGAGGTGCCTCAGGCCGACCTCGAGGGAGCACCAATTGCAAATCCCGTCGATCTCAGTTCACATGTCGCCCTAAATGCAAATTTGGGCGTTGAGCCCGAAGGTAGTATACGCAGGGAAGATCGATCAGGTGGTCAAGGTATGCAGGGCAGAGAAGATGGTGGAGTTAGCCTCCAATTGATATTCGAAATGTTACAGGCTTAACATGCCGCTATAGCACAACTACAAAATCAACACCGAACACCGAGTAGGATCGAACCAGAAGTCGTTCAAAGGACCGAGCCTGTGCCGGAAAGGTCAAACGCCAACGAATCGGGGACTGACCCCGCCAATATGAAAATATTCAAGGAGCTCACTAAATGGATTAAATCGGGAGAAAAGAAAATCGAGGCAAGTGACAAGAAAGTAGAGGCATACAACTCCCAGATTGACCAAATACCGGGGGCACCGCCGATTCTAAAGGGTATGGATTCAAAGAAATTTGTACATAAGCCTTTCCCTCCAAGTGCGGCACCGAAACCCATTCCGAAAAAATTTTGAATGCCAGAAATTCCTAAGTACAATGGGACCACCGACCCTAATGAGAATGTCACTTCTTATACATGCGCAATAAAAGGGAATGACTTGGAAGACAATGAGATTGAATTTGTTTTACTGAAGAAATTTGGAGAAACCTTGTCGAAAGGAGCAATAATATGGTACCACAATTTGCCGCCTAATTCCATCGATTCCTTCGCCATGCTCGCAGACTCCTTCGTAAAGGCACATGCCGGAGCGATAAAGGTTGCAACTAGGAACTCAGACCTCTTCAAGGTGAAATAAAAAGACAACGAAATATTGAGGGAATTCGTATCTTGGTTCCAGATGGAACATATGCAACTACCACCGGTCATAGATTATTGGGATGTTCAAGCCTTTACTCAGGGTTTGAACGAATGCAGTATAGCTAAAATAGAATTTAATTGAATATCCAACGGTAACCTAGGCCGATGAACATAATCAGTATCAATCAAAGATCAGGGTCGAGAATGATCAATTGGGGACCCCTTCCAGTTCCGTTTATCCAAACAGGCCTGTCGGCAGAACTCAAAGGGATATCGACAGAGAACCCCTGTCGAACAGAGATTGGTATCAACCATACAACAGAGATCGTAGAAATAGCGGCCCAGGATGCAATTCCATCCGAAATGATCTAAGGAACGATAGAGGACATAGATCTCGAGGGCTCATGAGAAAAAGTGGCTTCGATAAACATGCCGATCCCACAGAAGCACCACGATTATCATAATAAAACTTCAGCATCGACGCATCAGGTATTGTGTCAGCCATTGGGAGAATCAAAGATACTAGATGGCCCAAACCCCTACAAACTGATCCATCGCAAAAAAAAACCCAATCAAATATACAAATACCATGGTATAGATGGTCATAGAACCGAAGACTGCAGACAACTAAGGGAGGAGATAGCTTGTCTATTCAATGAGGGTCACCTTCGAGAATTCTTGAGCGACCGAGCTAAGAACCATTTTGGAGACAAGGATGCAAACAGGAAAAACGAGCAGGAAGAACCATAGCATGTGATTTACATGAGTGTTGGCGGGGTCGATAATCCACAAGGGCCCGTGTTCAAACGCACTAAAGTATCAATCACCAGGGAAAATCAAACTCGAGACTATGTGCCATAAGGCACTTTATCATTCAATGATAAGGAAGCAGAAGGGATCTTACAACCCCACAATGATGCTTTGGTAATCTCTATCCTTATGAATAAAATTCAAATTAAATGTGTTTTAATTGATCCAGGAATCTCGGCCAATATTATTTGATCGAGGGTCATGGAGCAGCTCGGCCTACAAGATCAGATCGTACCCGCAGCTCGGATTCTCAATGGTTTCAACATGGCCAGTAAAACAACTAAAGGCGAGAACACCCTACCAGTAAATGTAGCCAGAACTATTCAAGAAACAAAGTTCCATGTAATCTAGGGCGATATGAGATACAACGCACTGCTCGAAAGACCCTGGATTCATAACAAGAGGGTGGTCCCCTCAACCCTTCACAAAATGTTGAAGTTAAAAATAGTGTATGGGGAATAGCATGCTGCAAAAGAGATGTTCGCGATCGATGAAGTAATACCGGTATTAGCACTTTCGTCAACAAAGGGATCGGAGTCCAAAGGAAAATAAGAAGCTAAATAGCAACCACAATCACCAGCCTCGACTCAGTCGGAGAAGAAGGGAACAAACGAGGATGATGACTACTGGTTCCCTCGATCCGTCATAATCTAGAGGATTCTGACGCCACCAAATCGACTGTCGAGGAACTGGAGCAAGTCATACTGATCGAGCATCTATCTGATCGAAAGGTATACTTGGGTACGGGGTTAACCCCCAAGCTCAGGGAAAAACTCATTAGATTTCTTATCAATAATATGGATTATTTTGCTTGGTCCCACCTAGATATGACAGGGATCCAGCCCGAGATCACTACACATCGACTGAGCTTGGACCCGAAGTTCCGCCCGGTAAAACAAAAGAGAAGGCCTTAGTTCGAGGTAAAACATGCATTCATCAAAGACGAGGTAACCAAACTTCTCAAAATAGGATCTATTTTGGAGGTAAAATATCCCTAATGGTTAGCAAACATAGTCGTAGTCCCTAAAAGAGGGAATAAACTTAGAATGTGCGTAGACTATAAAGATTTAAATAAATCATGTCCTAAAGACTCTTTTACTCTGTCGAATATCGATCGCATGATCGATGCCACGGCCGTCCATGAGACCCTTAGTTTTCTCGATGCCTACTCTGGGTACAATCAAATACAAATGAACCCAGAGGATCAGGAAAAGACTTTGTTTATCACTAAGTACGGTACCTATTGCTATAATGTAATGCCGTTTGGACTAAAAATGTTGGTGCCACTTATCAACGCTTAGTAAATCGAATGTTCGAAGAACAAATAGGTAAATCAATGGAGGTTTATATTGACGATATGCTAGTTAAGTCCCTGCGAGCAGAGGACCATTTGACACATTTGCTGGAGACCTTCAATTTACTAAGGAAATATAACATGAAGCTCAACCCAGAGAAATGTGCATTCGGGGTCGGCTCGGGCAAGTTCCTCGGCTTTATGGTATCAAATCGGGGAATCGAAACTAACCCTGATAAGATCAAGGCAATCGAAGACATCACGGTCGTGGACATTGTTAAGTTCATACAAAGATTAACAGGGCGTGTAGCCGCCCTAGGCCGATTCATCTCGAGGTCTTCAGATAAAAGTCACAAGTTCTTCTCGCTGCTCAAAAAGAAGAACAGTTTTGCATGCACCCCGAAATGCCAACAACCATTGGAAAAATTAAAGCGGTACCTCTCGAACCCGCCACTGGTTCATACCCAGAAAGAGGACGAGTGACTCTACTTGTACTTAGCAGTCTCGGAAATCGCGGTAAGTGGGGTCCTAGTTCGAGAAGAGGAAGGTACACAATTTCTTGTTTACTATGTTAGTCGAACTTTAGGTGAGGCCGAGACTCGGTACTCACACTTAAAAAAATTAGCGCTTGCCCTAATAAGCGCCTCTAGGAAATTAAAACCATAATTTCAGTGTCACCCAATCTACGTGGTGACTACTTATCCTCTTCGCAATATTTTGCATAAGCCCGAACTTTCGGGCTGATTGGCCAAATGGGCCATCGAGATCAGTGGGTAAGATATCGAGTATCGACCCCCGAACAGCCATTAAGTCTCAAATCTTAGCGAACTCCATGGCCGATTTTACGTCGGCCCTCGTACCCGAGGTCAAAAATAAACTATTAATAAAGTCGGGTACATCATAGGGATGTTGACCCTCTTCACAGACAGTGCTTTAAATATGAAGGGGTCCGGGTTAGGCATCGTTTTGAAGCCACCCACAGGTAATACAATTAGACAAGCTATCAAAAGTGCCAAGTTAACTAACAATGAGGCCGAGTATGAGGCCATGATTGCAGGTCTCAAGCTAGCTAAAAGTTTGGGAGAAGAGGTCATCGAGGCCAAATGTGACTCCTTGCTTGTGGTAAACTAAGTCAACAGAACCTTCGAGGTTTGAGAAGATCGAATGCAGAGACACTTGGACAAACTACAGGTGACACTACATCGGTTTAAAGAATGGACCCTATAGCATATGCCTCGAGAAAAAAACAGCGAGGTCGATGCCCTCGCAAATTTGGGGTCATTAGTCGAAAATGACGAGATTAGCTCGGGGACTGTTGTACAACTTTCAAGGTCAGTAATCGAAGAAGGCCACGCCGAAATCAACTCTACAAGTTTGACCTGGGATTGAAGGAACAAATATATCGAATACCTAAAGAACGGGAAGCTTCCATCGGATCCTAGGGAATCGAGGACTTTACGTACGAAGGTCGCACGATTCACATTGGCCAAAGACGGAACACTATATAGAAGGATGTTCGATGGACCATTGGCAATATGTTTGGGACCGGGAGATACCGACTACGTCCTACGAGAAATCCATGAGGGCACCTGTGAAAATCATTCTGGTACCGAATCATTGGTTCACAAAGTCATCAGAGCAGGATACTATTGGGCCGATATGGAAAAAGATAAAAAAGAGTTTGTTCGAAAGTGCGACAAATGTCAAAGGTATGTGCCGATGATTCACCAACCCGAAGAGCAACTCCACTCAGTCTTATCCCCATGGACAATTATGAAATGGGGAATGGATATCGTCGGCCCTCTACCATCGGCCCCAGGTAAAGCTAAATTTATTTTGTTTATGACTGACTATTATTTCTCGAAGTGGGTTGAAGCACAGGCTCTCGAGAAAATTAGAGAGAAAAAAGTCATAGATTTCATCTGGGACCACATTATATGTTGATTCGGGATGCCTGCCAAGATAGTATGCGATAATGGAAAGCAATTCATCGACATCAAAGTGACAAAGTTTCTCGAAGATCACAAAATAAAAAGGATCATGTCGACAACGGACAGGCCGAATCGACAAACCAGACCATCATTCAAAATCTAAAGAAAAGATTAAACGACGCTAAGGGAAATGGAGAGAAATATTGCCCGAAGTCCTTAGGGCGTATCGAACAACGTCAAAATCCAGTGTGGCGGCAACACTGCTCTCTTTAGTATATGGCGTCGAAGCTCTGATCCCAGTTGAAGTCGGGAAACCTAGCGACAAGTTTCGATATGCAACAGAAGAGTCAAATCATGAGGCTATGAATACAAGCCTCTAATTGCTAGATGAAAAATGGGAAGCCGCCTTCATTCGGATAGCCGTACAGAAATAGCGGATCGAAAGGTACTACAATCAAAGAGCCAATCTTCGACACTTTAAAATTGCGGACTTAGTTCTAAGGAAGGTCACCCTCAATACTCGAGACCCAAATGAAGGAAAACTTGGCCCGAACTGGGAGGGAGCGTATCAGGTCATCGATATCATCGGAAAGGGATCTTACAAACTTGGCACGATGAACGACGAACAGTTAACAACCAATTGGAATATATCACTCCTCAAATGATATTACTGCTAAGGTAGGACCTTCTCCATTTTCATTTATATTTCATACTAACAATTTGCAGGTGTTTAATCAAAGACATCGAAGGATTCTTCAAACACAAAGTCCTTAGGTCTGAAAGCACGCGTTGTACTCTTTTTTCCTTAGACCGGTTTTTGTCCCAAATGGTTTTTTATGGCGGGTTTTTAACGAGGCAACCATTGTTCGTGCTAACTTAGAGCAATTCAACAGTATTCGAGGCTCCTTTACAATCAACCTCGAATACTGGGGGCATCACCCTCTGATAGGAAAATACTTCGTGCCCACAGGGTCTCGATAGGCAAATTTATTAAGGGTCAAATGGTTGAACAAACTGTGCCCGTGTAGATTACTCGAGCCCTAATGGCAAACATGTACGCATATTAATCTATTGAAAAAATATTTTTCCTTGCCGGATATTTCATGCCTTAGAGAAATTTTTACTTTACAATGTCGTGCTTGTGATCTATTGTGGAAACTAGCTTAAGGGTCGGTAATAACTAAAGTTCGAACAATTGACCCCGCACTCGGCGACCACCATCAGAAAAATTGACATGATCGAATTACTAAAACCTCGAGATCGTAAGACCTTAAAAAGGCAACCCTTGATTTTATAGGCCACGGTCACCTCACTCGGGGACTGATACATTGAAAAAGTTCGAAGTATAACAGGGGAACAATCCTAAAAGACGAGTCCCAAGATAAAGGCTACGGTCAAATTAACACGGTTCAGAGACGTCTGATTTTCGTTATAAAACATGCCTTCGAATATTTTCAGAAACTGGTTAAAAAAGCTACACTCGGCTGAATTATTAAGGGTCTCGATAATATCGACCCTCGAAAACCCTAATGGGTACAAAGTCGTTTGAACTCTCGAACAAATTCTTTATTTCATGCTAAGGCACAACAGATTTTAAATGATTAAACAATAAACTTTTCAAGCTGAAAAGGGGGAGAAGGTCATTCTTTTTACTATGGCCGTATCGGCCTAATTCAAGAGCCTAAAGGGCTATTTTATTTTTGAGTTAGAGAAACTATCCTCACTCAATTAAAACCTAAGGGTCACCCTACTCCGAGTTCGAGGGAATACTCACTCGATTATAAAAACTACACTAGTCTGGCTTCGATCAAATTGCCTAAGCCTCGAACTTATGAACAAAATTTCATAAGGCATGAATGAAACAAAATTTTCACAAGGTAGAAAATTAAATAAAGACAAGTCGGAAAGAGATCTTTATATATATGAGAATATTAACAAGGTCCGATCAAGATCCTACACACAAAAAATCAAAAGTAAAAGAATCCTAAGGTTCCTAATTTTCTTCGGGGGCAGCTTCTTCTCCATCGAGGTCCCCCTACTCTCGGAACCACTCTTGCTCTCGGTGTCATCATTATCATCGGAGGAGGCCAGCACTTTAGCATCAGCTTCATGCTCTCTAGCATTTATTATCTCGTCGGTAAGATCTAAACCTCAAACATGGATCTCCTCGAGAGTTTCCCTCCGAGATTGCATTTGGCGAGTTCAGCAATCCAATATGCTCAAGTTTGAGTGGTCTGGGTTGCCTCTATCGCTTGAACCTGAGCGGCTTCAGCATTAACCCGATAGATGGCCACGACCGCATATGCCTCGGCTTTAGCCTTTTCGGCTTCAGATTTGGCCTTTGCAAGTTCGGAAGCCAACCGAGCTTCAAGCTCCCCTATTTTCTTTTCCTGAGATGAGATCTTCTCCTTCATGCCTCGAAGCTGACTTTCGGCCGATGACAATTGGGATAAAGCAGTTTCTTTTTCTGCAACAAAGCGGTCCATACCGTCTTTCTATCCCAAGGTCTCCGCCTTCATCAAATTGACCTCCTCGCGGAGCTGTTCGATCCTCTCGACCTTCTGTTGCCGCTGTGATATTGAAATGTTAGTCACCGTTCCCAAATCGAGCCCATGAGATTTTAAGATCTTCATTACCTTCTCGATCAGGTCGGTCTAATCTTGGTAAGCCTTGGCCAACTCGGCTCGGAGGTCCTTGTTCTCTTCTTATTTTTGCCCACAGAGAAGTCTAAGGGAATTTCTCTCCTCCGTGAGCCCTCAGAAGTAGGCCTCATACCGACTCAGCTCAGCTCGAGATCGAGAAAATATTTCCTGATGAAGCGTTGAGGCCAACGCAGAAAGAAGAAAAGAAGTTAGACAGGAAGAGAAAAATGAACACAAAGGGAGTTAAGGCTTACCCGATTCAGAGCTTGATGCGCTTCATTGAAAAGGCTCGATGCCTCGCCCGAGTCCTTCCTCGAGACCTCCAAATCGCTCAGGCCGGTAGCACCTTCTACCCAGTAAGCAATCGCAGAAGGGATCTTCCCTTCCATGGGCTCCTTCGATGGAGAGGGTCTTCAAGGCCCGAGCCTCTTAAATCAACTCCTCGGAAAACGAGGGGAGCAACGGGGAGCCTCCAATTTCTATTGCCCCAAGTGGATCACTTGGGGCGTTCTCTCCATCTCGAGGAGCCTCGAGACCAGCCCCCACAGTCGTACCCACTGTTGGCTCATTATGGTGGGAGACATCTTCAATCCTCGATGACTCGGGGACTTCACCCAAGTCTCTTTCCGAGACCCCCTCATCTCGAGATGGAGTCTGCAGTCTTTACCGATTCAGTGGCTTTTGGGGCCTCGGTGCTCATTCCCACTCAGGCCACCAGCCCGGAGTCATCTTCTTCCTCTTCTTCGTCTTCATCCATTAGTCACCGAACAGAGTCTTCGGTCAGGAGGATGATGTTCTTCCTCGGCTTACGAGCCTTCTTCTTAGGTTCTGGATCCTCGGAGGTTGAGATCTTTTTCCTCTTTTTGTCCTTCGCCAATTTTGGTGCCGGGATCGAAGTCTCCTCCTCACCAGATAAGGGCCTCATGACAGCATCTTTGACAAGGCTTGTATGATAAGAAATTAAGTAAGAAACACTTTAACAAAATCACCAAAGACGTGGAAAAGGGGCTTACCATGAGTTTTGGCCTCCCATCGGTCCTTTGATAAGTCACTCCATGAGCGCTCGGCATACGTAGAGGTCGAGGCCAGGTCCCAAACCCAGCTCTTGAGGTTAGGAATTACACCGGGCATCCAAGAGACCTCTACATCACGAAAAAGGATATCGATGAGAAGAAGCAAAGAAGCAAAATAATAAATAGGAGATAACAGTGGGATTGTACTTACGCTTCATATTCCACTTCTTGGGAAATGGTATCTTCTCGGCCGGGATTAGGTTGGAAGTCCTCACCCGAACGAACCGGCCCATCCAGCATCGGTCCTTGTCCTCGTCTATGCTTGAGAACAACACTTTGGTAGCCCGGCATTGGAGTTTTATTAACCCACCTCGATAGAGGCGGGGGATGTACAACCTGATGAGATGGTCGAGGGTGAAAGGCATCCCTTCGACTTTGCTCATGAAGAATCGGAGCAGAATAACAATTCACCAAAATGAATGATGGACTTGGCCTAGGGTTATTTGGTATTGACGGCAAAAATCAACGACGACGGGGTTGAGGGGGCCCAGCATGAAAGGGTAAGTGTAAACACTTAGAAACCCTTCCACATGGGTGGTGATGTCCTCTTCGGGGGTCGGGATCACCACCTCTTTGCCCTCCCAGTTGCAGTCTTTCTTTACCTTCTTAAGGTATCCCTCGGCTATCAAGCATTATACCTCGACACTGGCTCGCATCGACCAGGAATCAATGAGGCTTTATCAATTTTAAAGTCAAAAGTGAGAACGCACCCCCCGGGAATACACTCCTCAGGGCGCGGCTCCATCGGTTTTTTTTCACCGCCGGCCGTGATGAAGAAGCGTTTTCCTTTTGAGGAACAGTTTTTGACATTTTTGCCATTTGGATTTGAAGTTTAAAAAATGGAGATGATAAGATTTGGTGTTCTAAGAAGAGGTTAGCAGTAAAAATCGTAGATTTGCAGATGAAGAACTTAGAAGATGTAAAAAGCTTTGGAGATTGGAAATTTGAAAGTAAAAGTTTGAAATGGTGAAGAGATGAGCTATTTATAGATTTCACAATGACGATTCAAAATTGGCGATGGCCGACCATAGACTGACACGCATTTAATGCCTTGGTAACTATACAGACGGGACGTTTTCGGTGAATTTCGTCTCTTACGTCACGAGGATGACGTCATGATAGGTCAAGGTAGAAAAATCGAAGGCTCAATTCGTTTCTTGCCATTACACTCCAAAACAATGAGAGGACTATCTGTATACGTTTAACCCCCTCCCCCCCTCTCACCCCCCCCTCTATTTTACTATTTGTCCGAGACCGTGAGATTGCATCAAAGGACGGCTTCATAACGGAACAGACTAAATCACGAGGGCTAGGTACCAAGTTCAGAACCGAGGTACCTGTCGAGATCGAGGCTAGTAGCGATCGAAGCCAAACGAGACAGACATCGAGCAAGATCGAAGATATCACAATAACAGAAATGCGAAATATATGTGACTGGTCGAGGATCATGGCGTAAACCTCGGTGACTGGTCAAGAATCATGGCATAAATCTCGGAACTGATCAAATCAGAAATGGTTAATTAGCTAATTATGGGATTTCTTTCTGTAATTAGTGTTATACTATAAGTAGAACTCCTATACTATATAAAGGGAAGTATTGACCATTTGTAAGACATATTTTTCTCGCATAAAAAAGCCAATATAACTAGGGGTGGGCATAAAATCCGAAAAATTGAATTCTAAACCGGACCGAATTAACTAGGTATTTCGGTTTCGATTTTTTCGGTATTTCGGTCTAATTCGGTATTACATTTTTGGTATAACGGTACGGTCCTCGATATTAGGATTTTGAAATTTTGGTATATCGAAATACCAAATTTTAAGTTGGACCTATAGCTATAGTGCCCAGCCCAAGTTGTATATCTAATGACTAATGCCCATTGCCCAGCGCCCCACCCCTAGCCTAGACCAATAAGGCCCTACTAGTCTTTCACTTATCTGATTAGGGAATTAGAATTTAGAAAATAGAAAGGGAGAAAGACAGAAAGTCAGAAACGGCGATTTAGGGTTCTTTCAACGAGAAGACCTTTGAAGGTTTTAGGGTTTGCAGTGCGTTCACTGGTGCGATTTAGAGTTTGTTGTTGTGACTTCAAAGAATCAAAGGTATGTTTCTAGTTTCTTCAAAGGTATCTTTAGTTTCTTCAAAGAAAAATGGATATTACCTGTTTTTGGATGAATTAGATGTATTTGGTTCGAGTAAAGACTACATTTTTCTTTTATCTTTCTCTACAGTCATGTCTAGTGATTTGCTGGGTTTTTGTGGGGTTTAAGATAAGTCGAAACCTGATGTTTACTAGGGTACATTGGCTTGATGTTGCTTACATTGCATATTTTAACAGTTTGAAGTTGGTTTTTCTGTAAATAAATTAAATATCATAAGATTGCTGGAGTTTGTGGAAGGAGTCAATATGAAAAACAGTTGTACAAGTGATTTTAATTTGTAATTTTAAAGCTTCGATTGAAAATTGGTTTTGGTTGCAAAACTCATAGGTGACTGTAATTCATTAGGATGTATTTCTTCATTAATTGATGGTTTTAGCAAATGCAGATCATACTCAGAGTAGCCATTGCCTTATTGGTTTGTACAAGTTATGCCTTGCTAGTATTAACACTACCAAATTAACTATCTGTTGCACAATGTATTATCTAGATCCATGTGCTCACAGTAACTCATCTAAAATGATTTCTATTCCTGCTATATTTGTACTAGGCAGTGGCTAATTTTGAAGCATATTTATTGGCACAAGAGTCCAACTTCAACTAAAAGCAATTCACGTGAGTATGGAGTTTGCCTAGGAAAATCCTACTTGCCATCCTAGTAAACTAAGTCTAATTATAGGAAGTCCAAACTAATTTGACAAAAAATTTAGAAAATTGAGTAAGGTTCATTTCTTATTTTGAAAAATTAGACAGATTTCTGTAGAGATTTTCTTTTTCACACAAACCAAAACTTTTGTTGCTGGTTGGAACTAATACATGACAAATAATAATTCAATAGCTTTTATCATATAATACCAACAACAATAAATATGAGTTGTAAAAGGTGAACTATACTAGTTTTATCATATAGCTTTTGAGTTGTAAAAGGTGAAATTAAGTCTTAATTTGTGTTTATATTTATTTTAATTTTATATAGATGGCATATGAAAGTAGAGTAAGTGATGCCGGTTCAACTGAAAGTTTACCTATTACTGAAGATAGCAACACCAACACAATTGATACTCAAGATTCTAAGAAAAGAAAAGCCATGCAACCTAGATCCGAAGTTGGCAACATTTTGATAAATTTGAGGTAAATGGGGTCGGTAAAGCAAGGTGTAGATATTGTAAGCAAGCTTATGTTGCTAATACATCTAGGAATGGAACAATGTGATTGAAAAATCATTTGGCTAGATACAAAGAATACCCACTTAACATTGATAAAGATAATAGTCAAACAAAGATAAATTTTCAATCTTGCCAAAATGATGGAGGATCACTTTGAAAATTTAATCAAGAAGTGGTTAGGAGGGCCTTAATTGAGATGATAGTTATTGATGAACTACCATTTAGCTTTGTAGAAAAGGAAGGCTTTATGAAGTTTATGAGAATAACTCAATCACTATTTCGTCTTCCTTCTCCTAAAACAATAACAAGGGATTGTTATGAAGTTTACGGTGAATTGAAGCAAAATCTAAGAAGGTCTTTTAGAGAAGCACAACCAAAAATTTGCCTCACAACAGACACATGGACTTCATTGCAAAGAATAAATTATATGTGTTTGACAGCCCACTTCATTGATAGGGAATGGAAGTTGCATAAAAGAATACTAAATTTTTGCCCTATCATTAGTCATAAGGGTGAAGAGATGGCTAAATCTATTTCTAATTGTTTGCTTGAATGAAAATTAGATAAGGTGTTCACTATTACCATGGACAATGCTTCTTCAAATGATGTCACAGTCAAAGAATTGTCTAAAAAGGTAGATATGTGAAAAACTAATATGATGAGTGGTGAACACCTTCATGTGAGATGCATGGCTCATATACTAAATCTAATTGTGCAAAATAGTTTGAAAGAAATTGATGCTTCTGTCACGCGTGTTAGAAATATTGTGAGATATGTGAGATCTTCGCCTGCAAGGATCTTAAAGTTTAAACAGTATTGTGCATATGTAAAGGTAGAATGTACCAAAATATTATGTTTGGATGTTCCTACTAGGTGGAATTCCACCTATTTGATGTTAGATACGGTACAAAACTTTGAAAAAGCCTTTGACAAGTTTCATCTGTTTGATGATGGATTTTCTGCTTATCAATGTTCTCATCTTTGTGAAGATGGTTATAGTGCAAGTCCTCTTGAATCTGATGATTGGGTGAATGTGAGGAATATGATAGAGTTTCTTGCAAGATTTCATGAGCTCACCAAAAAAGTTTCAGGTTCATGTTATGTCACTTGTAATTCTCATTTTGAGAATTTATCTGAACTTTATTGTCATTTAAAAATATGTTTAATTAGTGAGGATAGGCATTTGAGAAAAATGGCTGAGCGGATGCAAGAAAAGTTCAAAAAGTATTGGGGTGAGCCTGAAAAGATGAATAAAACGATTTTTACTGCTTCCGTCTTGGATCCACGTAACAAATTTGAATTTGTTAACCTTGCACTTGAAGAGCTTTTTGGGGAGGAAAAAGGGAAGAAAATAAATGTTGAGGTGTATGCTTATATGAGTTCTTTGTTTGAAAAGCATCTAAAAAAGCATTCAACTAGATCTTGTTCTCAATCTCCATCTAGTTCTACTTCATCTAATAACGCATCTAATACATCTAGTGGGAGTGTTATAACTGCATCATTAATAAGGACGAAGCTTCACTTGAAGAAACAAAAGGAAGACAATGGAAGTGGAGGTGTTAAATCGGAGTTGGATAAATACATTAGTGAAAAACAATAGCCTTTTAGTGAAAAAATTGATATCTTAAGTTGGTGGAAAACACATGCTCTTAGATTTCCGATTCTTTCATAGTTGGCCCGTGATGTGTTGGCCATTCCAATATCTAGTGTAGCGTCGGAATGTGTGTTTAGCACCGGTGGCCGTATTCTTGACTCATTTAGGAGTTCATTGACTCCTAATTGTGTGCAAGCTCTTGTTTGTGTTCAAGATTGGCTTAGAGAAGATAAGAATCATATTAGTGGTGAAGAAGACTTGGAGTATCTTGAGGAACTCGAGCTTGGTAAGCTTTAATATTTTGTGTGTATTTTAGTTCAAAATAATATATCATACTTGTTTATTTGTATGACATATTTGGTCGAATTATCTTTAGATATGGAAAATAATGGAAGCAATATTAGCATTGTTTGATGTATAGTTGCAACTTGCAACTTATGGTAAGTTTAATACTCTATTTGTTTGGTAATATACTTTTGTAGTTTTGTTTTATTATCATCAAAAAATAATATTCTAACTTATGATTTTTTTTTTAGGTTCAAGTGCAATCATGCCCCGTGCTCCTAAAGTACGCTCTCATATTTGGGAATATTTTGCGGTGAAAGAAGATAACTTAGAAGTTCGCAAAATAGAGTGCAAGCATTGTGGTCGAGTCTATAATGTTCATCCAAAGAGGGATGGCACATATAGTTTAAGGAAGCATATTAGGTGTTGTCTTGAGCGTCTTCCTGAAATCCGTATTTAAGAATTAAGACTAAGTTGATTCGAGACTATTAGTGTAAACTTGAATTGAGTGATGCCCTCTCTGTTTTTTTGTTGCACTGTGTTAAAGTCTGCTGTTAGAGTCTGATGCCCTCTTTGTTTATGCTGCTGTCTTAAATCTGTCTTAATGTTGTGTTTTGATTTTGTATTTGACTTTCTTTGCAAAAGCTCGTGACATTCTTTGCTGAATTGTGGTAACATTCTTTACAAAACAGTGGTAACATTCTTTGCTAAATTGTGAATGCCAACGTTCAGGTGTTTCCTCTATTTGTGAATGGCCTTTTTTCGAATATAGAAAAAATCTAGTATAAGTGTATAACAAAAGCTCATGAGTTGCGAAGTGAAGGTTTCAAGTTGATCTCACAATCAGTGGACTGTTTCCTTTGTTTTTGAATGCCAACGTACTTGTGAATTCATTGAGTGAATTGTGAATTCATTGATCAGTGAATTGTGATTCATTGTGAATTCAGTGAAGAATTGTGCACAGAGAGAGGCAGAAGGTTGTCAGGCGTCATAAGTTTATTTAGAGATTATTAAACCGAAATCGTACCGAATCAAAATAAAAAAAATACTAAACTGTACCGAAATAATTTGGTACGGTATTTGGCATACACAATTGATAAACCGAATACCGAACCGAAATATCGAATGCCCACCCCTAAATATAACTCTCTCTCTCTTTAGCTTATACTCTCTTGTCCATCAGCTTGCTTTATTTTTAACTGTTTTGGTATCAATCAATTCGAGGGCATCCTAGCTCGAGGGTCGAATTTCCGTTTCAACACTGGTTCACTTTAATTTATAGTTCATTTCTGTCATTAATCTTAATATTTATTTATTGGTATTAAGTGAAATCACATATCCTTAGAACCTCATTATAAGTTTAATTGTTATCCAATTTTAGAAGGTAAACAATATTGATGTTGGTTTCCAACAAAAACAGAGAATCCCAAATACCATTAATTTGACTTCATATAAAAAACCGAAGTTAGGACACAATGCTTCTTTAAGATCGACCATGTTGATGCAAACTGGCAAATGCCAGCTAACAGTGAATGTACTCAAGAAAAGTACATTATGTTTGGTCCCTGCTCCATAAGGCAAGATATAATTAACAAACAATAAAGTGTGCGGTGCTCCATTCTCGTCTATTTTGCGTCGGTGCACAAAAAAAGTCTTGAAATCCCCCCTTTTAACAAAATATATGAGTTTTTAAAAACATATCAGATATTTACCATTTAATTGCATATGACTAAGATCCACTGCAATGACAACTAAAAGTTTTAAAAAAAAATTGTTAAGTTGACTTATTTTATTCCCCACGTTAGTATATATAATAGTATTAGTAACTAATCAATAGCAATATCCAAATATAGTAAGCAAGACCCGCCAGACACATTGTTAAATCTTTAACATGAGTTATACGGGGTATGAAAGTTTAATGAAACGTGCAAAGATAATAGGAAACTCACAATGATTCAAAATTTCAAATAGATGGCGCTCTCCTGATATATAGATAATCTAGTAAAGTGATCGCGCGAAATCGTAAAAAATATCAATGAATTTACTAAGAATGCAATAGAATAATATTATTAATGGATTTAGATATCATTCTCTTTTTCCATGAGAAAGAGAACACTTTTAGATAATATACATTTGGGTTAATTCAGAAATTTTGCTTATTTAAAGTAAAACTTAAATTACATAAATGTCATTCTAAAACTACTAAGCACACAAATAAAGGATCACGACTATGCAATGTGTTTCCTTTTTTCTTTTTCCAGTTATACTTGTTTATTGAAACAATTGGGTTAATTTTACTAAGGACATCCAACTAATACTCAATTTTGCAAACGCCACTTATCTATTTTTATCACTTAAACGTCACTAAATTTTATCATTATCACCTAAAAATCATTCGGTTTCAAATTCCATAAAATTCCTACAAGAATTCTGATATGGTATAAAATTTAATTAGAAAATCTGAAAATATATACCTGCCACGTTAACTTAAATTGGACCATACCCAATTTAAACCTATTTTCTCGTAAACTCGATTTGGACTCATATCCTAAATGGAGAGCTACAAAATTAGTTTGTGAAAATGGGTTCACATATATATATATATATATATATATATATATATATATATATATATATATATATATATATATATAATGTATCTTCTATATTATTATACAGGCAGAATGATCTAAATAACACATATACTTGTGTCACTTTGTCATGTCAGTCCCCAAACTTAACAATTTATCAATTAAACACTTATACTCCTTTAAACCGTGTATAATAAAGCTTATGACAGGAAGCCGCCAGTGCATGTAATACAATCTCCTACACGTTGACGCCATGTCAAGAAAATTAACCCACGTAGGCTTCAGGTCATTTATTATCGCCACATATTAAAATAAAACGAAAAATGATTATTAACCCCCCAAACTCAAATTTTCCCCTCATTTTACACTTACCCGCTTAGTTTAGGGGTTAGAAAGTATCGAACCACTTCTGTCTCTCCTCTCTTCTCCGTCATCATTGTCATCGCAGTTGTTATCGAAGTTTCTGGGATAAGTTTCTTCATCTTTAAAGAGGGAGAAATGGGTTGGTTTCCCTGTTCTAGATCATCGAAACAGACCTCAAAGAATAGGAAAAAGAAGAAAGCCTCGACCAATGCGGTCCAATTTGGTTCTGGTAATTAATAATTCTGCATATTTATCATATAAGTAGACTAATTTGATGATTCTCTGAGATGGTTTTGTTGTATTATTGTCAAAATTCTAGGTTTTTATGCAATTTAAAGCTTCAAGTTATCAACTTTTAATGAATCCGTGAAATGAGTTTGTTCGTGACATTTTAAGATCTGCAACAACTCCATAATAACACAAAGATTCCTTCTTCATTGCTAAAGGAGAAGACTCGGCAGTAGCTTATTTCTTGTCGGAGAAGAAGAAAAAAATCGACCTTCAAAAGAAAAGGAGATGGCAGAAATTGATGGGCAATGAAGAATCCCAGCAAAGAAATTCTATTTTTTACTGTTGAAGCTAACACGAGAAAGAAGAAGGCATCAGATTTGGATAGAAATCAGCTTTTATAATGTTCAACAATGGAGAATAAGGTAGAAAGAAGAAGATGGATGTTAAATAGGCTACATTATTACCGTTAAGGCTTTTTCAACTGCCCTCACGCCCCTTACGGGCGTGTGAATCACGCACTAAAGCCAAATATGACACATAGGATCGGCCTCCTGTCATAAATATTTATTATACACGGTTTGAAGGAGTGTAAGTTTTCAATTGGCAAATTGTTAAGTTTGGGCACCGGCATGATAAAGTGGCACAAGTATAAGTGTCATTTAGGCTAGTCTGCCTTAATATATAAGCACGAATAAGATGTTGGTTTACAAAAATATTCTTATAATATTTAGCACAATACTCACGATGAAAGGATATATTTGGAATTCTAGGTGTTAGTCTTGTAACCTAGTAGTTTAATACTACAGTATGAAATTCTACATGATTACCTTTATGAATCCTATTAATATAAGAAATAGACATATTTTTAACAATGTAATCTTATTAGGATTTGGAAATATCCTTTACCACTTTTACTATAGTTAAGAAAATGCAACAACCATTTTTTAACATCAAAATTTTCCAATAATTTTTTCTCTTTGCAATATGCCAAAAAATTCACCGATGGATCATTATTTAGTACTTTTCTTTTCACTGATTTAGAAACTTACATGTAATTTCCCTTTTTTATTAATGTACTTAATAAGTACTTTATAACTTACATATACTTTGTATTTAGTTTTTTTTATTTTTCAGACATAGTTTGCATTCTGATCCACACGAAGGCATCAATACTGATATGAAACAATAAGAGGGAGATAATAGTTACTTATGAAAGGTAAAATACAATTACTTAAGCTATTTAATATCTTTCTTACTTAACTAATAATAGATTGAATGTTAATTTTATGTAATGTAACTAATACTTTTTCTAATTGTCAAATAGGATGATCGTAAAACTATGACCTTGTAGGGTGATTTAACTGAAAAATATGGTGAGACACTGTGTGAATTGATTAATGAACATCCCGCTGTAGTATTTATGATGTGGGAGGGTTGACTTTTCAAAGTAGTATATCAATGTTTTATATTCGCAGTTAATTTTTATCAATTTAATTTGCACTAAGCTTTATTTCGTCTTTTCTAAACAGAAGACTATGTAATATCTATCATTCTTATTAGTAGTGTGTTGATCAGCTGATCAACTCAATATTGCAAAACGCAAAAGAGTGGCAAAATTAGTACTATACTATATTAGTTTTGTCACCTCACTTGAATATTACAACTTACAATAAAGTTATGAAACATCTAATAATCCTTTAAATTCTATGCTAAAATGTAGCCATGATAATATAAAAGCTGAAAATAAAGATATTAAGTTAATTCCAAATAAACTGATTGGAGAAGCCAGATGAATGAAGATTGCCGATATCATAAATGGTTCATCTACATCTGTGAAGGTAAACTATTTTAAAATAATTATACTTCCTTTTTGAATGTGTAAGAAGAACCCTCCATAGGAGGTGTGCTTCTTAGATCCGTTAGGAAAGAATACAACTTGAGCTAATTTTTGTGTTTGTTTTCCTTTTGAGAACAGCTGGTTGTCATGTAGCTTTGCTGTGATTTGTACATATAATTTTGGTGAGTAATATAAAAAAGTTTAAAATAATTAACTTTTATTTATGTGCAAGATTTATATTATAGATTCAATGCACAAATAATAAGCTTTATAAATAAAGATGGTCCGTGGTATTCTTCTTACAAAATTTACTGCAAAAATATGGTGAGAAATAGGGTGATTTAGCTGGAAAATATGGTGAGATACTATAACGAGCCGACTTGTCGTTTTGAGCATTTACATCCCGTTCAACAATTTGAAGTCTTGAGCAGTTTCGTAATATAGATTATGACTTGTGTGAATTGTCAGCTTTGGTTTTCGGATGATTCGAGATTAAATTGAAAGAACAATCCTAGTTTAGAAGCTTAAATGAAAAAGAGTTGACCAAAATTTGACTTTTGTACAAACGACTTCGGAATTGAGTTTTGATAATTCCAATAACTTTGTATGGTGATTCTGGACTTAGGAGTATGTCCGAAAAATTATTTGAAATAACGTAGTTAAATTAGGCTTGAAATGGCAAAATTAGGAAATTTAAAATTTGGAAGTTTGGCCACCGGGAGTTGACTTTTTGATATAGGGGTCAGAATCTGATTTTGGAAATTGAAATAGGTCTGTTATGTCATTTATAACTTGTGTGAAAAATTTGAGGTCAATCGGACTTGATTTGATAGGTTTCGGCATCGAATATATAATTTAAAATTCATTAATTTTTATTAAGCATTGAATTGGGGTGAGATTCGTGTTTTAGTGTTGTTTAATATAATTTGAGGCATCGATTAAGTTCGTGTCATGTTATGGGACTTGTTAGTATACTTGGTTGGGGTCCCATGGGGCTCAAATGTGTTTTGGAAGAGTTTGGTATTTTGAGCATAAGCATGTAATGATCCAAATGTCTATTTTTAGTTTTAGAGATCGAAATTCGATTTTGAGACTTTCAGGAGTTTGACAATGAATTATATGAATGATCTGGAATGTCTAGTCTAATTTCATCAAGTTGCGGTTGGGTTTTTAGCGCGAAACATGAGTTAATTGATTAACGAGTAAAATTTGTATCACATAAAGCAAATGAGCTCCAAATTCAGTGTTGATTGAAGAATTAGATCCGTATTGAAATTACGGAGCCATAGCAAAAAGAATCATCGAATTCGGATATCGTATGAGAGAGTTATTCCTATTTCCGGACGAAATAGAAACGGTTTTCCATCACCAACGCCCAGGGTAGTGTGGGGCGCTGAGATTTTGAGGTTCTGGAAACTGGGCCACAGATAGCGCCCCACGCTACCCGTGGGGCTCAAACATTAATCCCAATAAACGGGGAATTTCGCCATTTTTGACATAAACAGAGTTGGAGAGCTCGGTTTGGGCGATATTCAGAGGCAAATTTTACCACACAACTTGGGATAAGTGTTCTTGACTCTCTTGTGATTATATTTCATCAATTAATCTTCATTTTCGGCGTTAGATTATTGATTTTTCAAGAGAAATCAGAGAAATTTTCTACAATTCCATAAAATGAATTTTCGAGCTTTAAACACCGATTCAGAGTCGGATTTGAATGAAATTAGTATGTTTGGACTCGTAATTGAATGAGTTGTCCGATTTTGTGAGTTTCATCGGGTTCCGAGCCGTGTGCCCTGATGTTGATTTTTGAGTTGAATTTCGGATTTTTATTGGAAAATTTAGCATTTTCATATAGAATTGATTCATACACCTCGCGTTGATTGTATCGAATTATTTGTGACTAGATACTAGGCATTCAGATGCCAATTCGCGAGGCAAAGGCCTATTGAAATAAAGAATTACACGATTCGAGGTAAGTAATATTTCTAAACTTGGAGCCGAGGGTATGAACCCTGAATATACGTGTTATGTGATTTGTTTGGGGGTGACGCACATGCTAGGTGACCGGCGTTCATCATAGAAATTGTGATGTAATTAATTTCGTGGAATTGTGTAGTCAAATAGTATTGGCATTGTCCATGTACTTTCATGTGTTAAAGAAATCGAGATGAGAATCATGTTAAAAATCATGCCGAGGCTATATGTCAGTATTATTGAGACCCACAAAGGTCATGTTGTTGAATTATTTATTTAAATTGTAATTTTCTACTCAGTCATATACATTCATTGCAAATTATATCTCAGTCTCTATTGTTATTTATTGATACATTGTTTCATCATTTAAGGCTAGTTTCATGACATTGTGAGCCCGAGAGACTAGAGAGATTGATGACTAAGTGAGGCCGAGGGCCTGATTGTGAGAATAATTATGGGATCAGGTTACACGCTGCAGCAGGCCATTTTGACTTTATATATTTTATTATTATGAGATTGGGATACACAATGCATCATGTTTTTATTTATTTATGCCTGGATCTGGCTTATTACAGCGCTTTGGTTGAAGGAGCCCCTCCGGAGTCTGCACCCCCCCCCCAAGTGAGCGCAATGGATATTATATTTGGGATGGAGTTCCTTGGGCATGGAGTTGTCATATATATTCACTTATGAGATGGAGTTGCCTTAATCATTTATATTTGGGGATGGATCTTCCCATGGGCATGGATCTTGCCCGAATCATTCATATTGAGGGATGGATCTTCCTTGGGCATGGATCTTGCCTGAATCATTCATATCGAGGTATGAATCTTCCATGGACATGGATCTTTTCCTAATCATTTATATTTGGGGATGGATCTTGCCCGAATCATTCATATTGAGGGATGGATCTTCCCTGGACATGGATCTTGTCCGAATCATTTATATTTGGGGATGGATCTTTCCCTTGGCTGGATTGGCCTTGTACAGTACTGAGTGACTGACCCTGGACTGGATTGGCCATATACAGTACTGAGTGACTGGAGTGGAAATGCGAGATATAGAAATTGAGTACTCTCAGAGTGTGAGTACATAAGTTATATAAGTTCATCATTGTGCTGCATTGCATTAGACATACACATTTGATATGTAGGCATAGAGAAGTATTTTTCATCATGCCATATGATAATGAGACATCTTGCCTGCCGTTAAAGGTTTTGAGAAAAATCACACATTTTAGACTTACTCTTATTTTCGATGACTTTTGGCAAAAGATTTGAGTTTTACTATTATACTTGAAAAGAAAATATTTATTTTCCAGAACTATATACAATCTGAGCATGTTATTATTGAGTTATTACTAGTGCTGCTTTAAATTTCATTGTTATGAGATGTTATTGGTTATTAGTGTGGACTCTAACCTTGGTACAAGCTCGTCCTAAGGTTAGGTTTATTACTTATTGAGTACATAGGGTCGGTTATACTCATACTACACTTCTGCACCTTGTGTGCAAATTTCTGATGTTGATGCTGCTGTGTGGCGGGAGTTGTCATTAGAGATGTACATGCGTTCCGGTCATAACTGCCTATTGATCTTGGTAGCTTTAGATTTAAAAATCTGTTCATGTATTTTCAAACAGATGGTATTTTATTTCACACCAACTTTGTAAATTCTAAATCTTAGAAGCTCATGATTTGCACTATCAGCCCTTAGGGAGTGTATTAGAGTCAGTTAAACATTAATTCAATCGAATTGTTGTTATTTGGCTTATCTAGAGGGTGAGGTTAGGTGCCATCATGACTAGTTGGATTTCGGGTAGTGACAAGTTGGTATCTGAGCTCTAGGTTCATAGGTTCTACAAGTCATAAGCAAGTGTCTAGTAGAGTCTTGCGGATCGGTATGATGACGTCTATACTTATCTTCGAGAGGATACAAGGCATTTGGGATAATTTTCCATTTTTCTTTCATTATCATGCAAAATTGATTCATCTTGAAACATAACTCTTTGAATTCCTTCCACACATTCGTGTGCGCATGTGAGCGCTCAGTATCAGTTGTGCATCGACGGCTTGTGATTCTATAAACGAGGTTCGAGATGAGTATTCAGTGTTTTGGTGATGGGCCAGTATGGAGGACTTGAGCCCAGGGTTAGACCGCTGCTTAGGCTTGGTAGCTTCAGCTGTGTGAACTTGTATATTTTGACTCATATGTCTGGTAGTGTCCCTATGAGTGGAATTTGTGGCTCTATGAGAGGTTTAATAGATATATGATAAGCATAATGTGACTGCGGAATGTGTTCATATGGTTTGACATGACGAGGATAGTTTGCTTGAGATGTAAAAAGGACTATTGAGTGCCAGATTATTGTCTTGATGTGACGTATAATCTCAAGTTATGAGTGTGTTGAAAGATTTTGCATATTGACTAATCGTGGAACGAAATAGATTTTTATGTCTCGTTGTGAGTTTAGACTCAGGAAGATTAAGTAATGGCATAGTAATCGTGGCAGCAAAAAGGGTATAGCAAGATGCCAATTTGAGGCTAAGCAGGTGGGTTATCTCATGCAGAGTAATTTACGGATGTATGATCCCTATAATGCCGAGTGGAGAGTTTCTTTCCTACCAGCGGGGTGTATGTGTTGAGATTTGAATTTGAATCTGGTTGAGAAAGTTGACTTGACTGTCAAGAGAATGAATGCGAGCTTAGCGGATGATTGAGGTATTTTATGGTTTGGGTTATCTGGGCTTGTGAAGAATTTTAGTTGAGTTGACTATGGGATTATGACAACAATAGATTATGGGTATTGTGAGTTATCGAGTGTTTTAACCTATGGCTTTGATCCAAGTGGGGGAGCCTGCTATTGACAATTCAATTTCATGGTTATATGTTAAATTTTAGTTTTGGTCCGAGGTATACTTGTGGATTAGTTATGACTTGCAGAGGTTGAGATCGAGGATGACTCGAGTAAGGAAATTCTTGGATACGGGTTATATTGTATTTTATGAGTATATGAAAATCATAGAATATGTGAGTTATTATTTGTGAAGGATGTAGTACGCACGGAGTATGAATTTGATCAGTGGTATTAAAGCAGGGTTACTTCTTTGAGTGTTGTCGTGCTAATGAGGCACGTGTCTTTTGGCTCGTTTGGGCGGAGTAATTTAGATTTGAGCAGAGTGGATGACTCTCAAGAAGGTTGTAAAGAGTTAAAGATTTATATGTAAGCAATTAAGAATTTTTTAGATTTGTATATTGCTAGAATCGGTTAGTTACATTGGAGGGTGTCGGGACTTGCGGTAATTCTATATGACTATGGATTCTACATTTCAGTATAAGAAAGGAAAGAGGAACAATTTTAATTTCACATAAGGTCTTTTAGAGTGGGTGTCTCGGTTGTGGTATTTACGGGAGTGCTTAAAAAAAATACAACGGCTTATGGGCCTTAGGGCGGTGTGGTTTTATGTTAGGATGTCTTGTAGTGAGCTTTGGGTAAGGATCATAGAGTTCTAACAAGGAGAAGTATCAACTTGAGGGTAAATCATAAGAAACTTTGAGAAAATAGGACGACTGGGTAGTAGGATGGACCAGTATGGTAATGGTATGATCGGTTCTTTGGGTAATTATGATGTGGTGAGCCTCTACAAATGTTTGGTGGCAATATTCTTGGGTTTGGTGACTTGCGTGGCTAGGTCGAGTTAGAGGAATTTAGTTCTAATAGCTTGGTTATGTGCAAATGGATTTCAAAGTGTTCTTGATGGTTTCCACCATGGTTTGAGTCGGATATTTTCTACCGGTGTGAGGAAGTGATTTCCTCATGGAAGGGCGCAAATGGAAGATTTCTAACTAACTGGGTATGTAATTTGCTGGTGACTCAGAGTTGATAATGAGATTCTCGTGCTTGTCACATTATGGCATGATAGATGTGGTATACGGGATTAAGATTTACATGCAAGGTGGCGGTTTAGTCTTGAAAGGAAGGTCACGAATTCTGGACAGAATGGTCAGTTTCAGATATTTAGATGAATGTTATAACTGCTCGGTAATCCTTGAGAAGGGTGCGCATTTCAGAAGGCGTATTGTGTTTTGACTTACGGATGTTCATCGGTATTGCGGTACTCACTTGGTTGATAGACTGTTGATACTCCAATTATTGTTATGTGTCACGGAAGAATTATGGAAGTATTCCTCGTGGGATGATCATGCATGAAAGATGTGTTAGTCATTCGAGTGCTGGAGTTGGGACCAGTTATAGTGATTCATGTGTTCTATGAATTTGGAGACTGGGAGTTCTCAGAAGCATATTGTTTCAGTGTTGTTGCATGTTTGAGGTAAGCATTTTAAACTCAATGGAGACACTAGTTGCGTTAATTGCTTGTGATAGCTACGCGCTACGAGTGCGTATATATGTGAGGTTTGAGCCCATGTATGGGCATCGGGGCAAGTATTCATACTCGGAAGAATGCTTGGGCCATGATATGCCTAGAGTTGACTATTAAGCGTAAAGTTATAATGTTTCTCGTATTCGTACCTTTGTGGAGAACTATCTAGGCTATACTTGAGGTTACAAAGAGGCTAATTCTCTAAACAAACTTGGTAATTACTATTCCTGTGATAACTTGCCGAATTGAGTTGTGATAGCACACTTTGCACATGCCTACTCTATGGCATGTTATTTATACCAGTCCAGGAGCATAAGAGTCTTATTTCATTTATCATATACATGTGTACTTATTTGATTGCTCATGTATGATATGCTTGGACTGGAGGCCTGTGACCATGCCAGGCGGATTATGTTATTGGCGCGTGAGTTGTTCGTGCAGATCCATAGACTGATATTATTGGCACGTGAGTTATCCGTGCGGGTCCATATATTGATACTATAGCACGTCAGTTGTCTGTACGGGTGATACTAATGTGAGCTCTAGGAGAGGTGATTACCGTTATTTTCGTGGGTCTTGGTTTGACTATATATGATGAGCTCATAACATTGTGGTTGAGGTGGTGCTTGTTGAACTTGCAATACGGTTCTCTTCTTTGAGATATTTTCTATTTTTGGGTACACGGATTGCGCAGTTGTGGCTTGAGTTATATTAGTGTGGCATGTATGTGGGATAGTTGTGTTTAATAATGTAAGGTCATTGAACCTAGAATGGGTACCATCAGGTTTGATTACGGTATATTCAGGAGGATAATATTGAAAGTTGGCTTAGAAAGTGATTGTGGTTTTAGTTGGGGCGAGAGAGCTCCATGACTTGTTGATCTGATAAGGGGTTATGGGATTCCGCGTGTTTCTTTCATTATCAGCAGTGTACGAATGTTGTTTTGGAACGATGTTTTGTTTGATATGGGATTTAATACTTGTACTGGGTTGGTTTTGAGTAGTTACTGTGATCGGGAATAGTGTTGTGAGTATACGAGTTGTGTAGTATGTTATGTGATTATATCTGGGGTTATAGTTATGGCTTGATAGAACTTGTTCAAACTTATACAGTGTTTAGATGTGAGACTCGGGTCTTGTAATAAATTCTAGATGTTGGAAATTGGGTTCTAAGTTTTACGGACTAAGGTTAAAGTAATGATCTTCAATTGTATTGTGCCATCAGGACTATGTGAAATAGGGTGGCGTGGAATCGCTCCTGGGTACGTGCGTGGTAAGATGGCATAGAGATTTGAAGGTTTAGGAACAACTCTTGGAACATTCGAGGACGAACATATGTTTAAGTGGGGGAGAATGTAACGACCCGACTTGTCGTTTTGAGCTTTTATATACCGTTCAACAATTTAAAGTCTTGAGCAGCTTCGTAATGTGTATTATGACTTTTGTGAATTGTCGGCTTTGGTTTTCGGATGATTCAGGATTAAATTGAAAGAATAATCCTTATTTAGAAGCTTAAATGAAAAGAGTTGACCATAATTTAACTTTTGTACAAATGACCCCAGAATTGAGTTTTGATGATTCCAATAGCTCTGTATGGTGATTTTGGACTTAGGAGTGTGTCTGGAAAATTATTTGGAAGTCCGTAGTTAAATTAGGCTTGAAATGGCAAAATTAAAAAATTTAAAGTTTGGAAGTTTGACGACCGGGAGTTAAATTTTTTATATCGGGGTCGGAATCCAATTCTGGAAAATGGAATAGGTCCGTTATGTCATTTATGACTTGTGTGCAAAATTTGAGGTTAATCGAACTTGATTTGATAGGTTTCGGCATCGAATGTAGAATTTGGAATTCGTTAATTTTCATTACGCTTGAATTGAGGTGCGATTCATTTTTAGTGTTGTTTAATGTAATTTGAGGTATCAACTAAGTTCATGTCATGTTATGTGACATGTTAGTATACTTGGTTGGGGTCCCATGGGGCTCAGATGAGTTTTGGAAGAGTTTGGTATTTTGAGCATAAGCATGTAATGATCCAAAGGGCTATTTTTAATTATAGAGATTGAAATTCGATTTCGAGACTTCCGAGAGTTTGATAATGAATTATAGGAATGATCTGAAATGTTTGGTCTATTTTCATCAAGTCGCGATTGAGTTTTTAGCGCGATAATGAGTTAATTGATTAGCGAGCGAAATTGGTATCACATTAAGAAAATGATCTCCAAATTCACTGTTGATTGAAGCATTAGATCCGTATTGAAATTACGGAGCTATAGCAAAAAAGAATCGTCGAATTCGGACATCGTATGAGAGAGTTATGCCTATTTTTAAACGAAATGGAAAAGATTTCCCATCACCAACGCCCAGGGTAGCGTGGGGCGCTGGGATTTTTGAGGTTCTAGAAACTGTGCCACAGGTAACGTCCCACGCTACCTGTGGCGGTCAAACATTAATCCCTATAAATGGGGGATTTCATCATTTTTGACATAAACAGAGTTGGGGAGCTCGGTTTGGGCGATTTTCAGAGGTAAATTTCACCATACAACTTGGGGTAAGTGTTATTGACTCCCTTTCGATTATATTTCATAAATTAATCTTCATTTTCGGCGTTAGATTATTGATTTTTCAAGAGAAATCGGAGGAATTTTCTATAATTCCATAAAATAAATATTCGAGCTTTGAACACAGATTCAGAGTCGGATTTAAATGAAATTAGTATGGTTGGACTCGTAATTGAATGAGTTATTGTATTTTGTAAGTTTCGTCGGATTTAGAGATGTCGGCCCCAATGTTTATTTTTGAGTTAAATTTTAGATTTTTATTGAAAAATTTAGCATTTTCTTATGGAATTGATTACTACACCTCGTGTTGATTGTATCGAATTATTTGTGACTAGATACGAGGCATTCAGAGGCCAACTCGCGAGGCAAAGGCCTATTGGAATAAAGAATTACGCGGTTTGAGATAAGTAACATTTATAAACTTATAGCTGAGGGTATGAACCCTGAATATACGTATTATGTGATATATTTGAAAGTGACACACATGCTAGGTGACGGGCGTGTGGGCGTGCATCGTAGAAACTGTAACGTAATTGATTCTGTGGAATTGTGTAGTCAAATAATATTAGCATTGTCTATGTACTTTCATGTATTAAAGAAATCGAGTTGAGAATCATGTTAAAAATTATGCTGAGGCTATATGCCGGTATTATTGAGACCCATAGAGGTCATGCTGTTGAATTATTTGTTTAAATTGTAATTTCGTACTCAGTCATATATATATTCATTGCATATCATATTTCAACCTTTGTTGTTATTTATTGATACATCATATCATCATTTAGGGCTAGTTTCATGATATTGTGAGCCCGAGAGATTGGAGAGATTGATGACTGAGTAAGGCCGAGGGCCTGATTGTGAGGATAATTATGGGATCGGACTACACACCGCAGCATGCCATATTGGCTTTATATATTTTATTATTATGGGATCGGGCTACACGCCGCAACATGTTTTTATTTATTTATGCATGGATATGGCTTATTATAACGTTTGGGCTGAAGGAGTCCTTGGAGTCTGCACCCCCCTCCCCCCACAGTGAGCGTAATGGATATTATATTTGGGATGGAGTCCCCTGCAGAGGCGGATCCAGGATTTAAATCTTATGGGTTCAATTTTAAGATTTTTAACACTGAACCCATTATATTTTTAAAATTATGGGTTCATACCTACTATTTTTGTAATTTTAATAAATTTTTATATATAAATTTTTACTTCGCGTCGAAAGTTATGGGTTTAGTTGAACCCGTAGTCAGTACACTACATCAGCCTCTGGTTCCCTGGGCATGGAGTTGCCATATATATATTCACTTATGGGATGGAGTTCCCCGGGCATGGAGTTTCCTTAATCATTTATATTTAGGGATGGATCTTTCCCTGGGCATGGATCTTGCCCGAATCATTCATATTAAGGGATGGATCTTCCCTAGACATGGATCTTGTCAGAATCATTTATATTTGGAGATGGATCTTGCCCGAATCATTCATATTGAGGGATGGGTCTTCCCTGAACATGGATCTTGTTCGAATTATTTATATTTGGAGATGGATCTTCCCCCTGGCTGGATTGGCCTTGTACAACACTGAGTGACTGAATGTCAGTTATTATGTATATGTATTGGGATGGATCTTCCCTGGGCTGGATTGGCCATATACTGTAATGAGTAACTGGAGTGGAAATGCGAGATATAGAAATTGAGTACTCTGAGAGTGTGAGTACACGAGTTACATGAGTTCATCACTGTGCTGCATTGCACTAGACATGCATATTTGATATGTAGGCATAAAGAGGTGTTTTTCCTCATGCCATCTAATAATGAGACTTCTTACCTGCCGTTAAAGTTTTTGAGAAAAATCACAGATTTCAGACTTACTCTTATTTTCGGTGACTTTCGGCAAAAGATTTGAGTTTTAGTGTTATACTTGAAAAGAAAATATTTATTTTCCAGAACTGTATACGAGCTGAGCATGTTATTACTGAGTTATTACTAGTGTTGCTTTAAATTGTATTGTTATGAGATGTTATTGGTTATTGGTGTGAACTCTGACCTTGGTACAAGCTCGTCACTGCTTTCAATTTAAGGTTAGGTTTGCTACTTATTGAGTACATGGGGTCAGTTGTATTTATACTACACTTCTGCACCTTACGTGCAGAATTCTGTTGCTGATGTTGCCGTGTGGCGGGAGCTGACATTGGATATGTACCTGCGTTCCGGTCATAGCTTCCTCTTGATCTTGGTAGCTTTAGATTTAAAAATCGGTTCATGCATTTTTAAACAGATGATGTATTTTATTTCACACCAACTTTGTAAATTCTGAATCTTAGAAGCTCATGATTTGTACTACCAGTCCTTGGAGAGTGTATTAGAGTCAGTTAAACATTAATTGAATCGAATTATTATTATTTGGCTTACCTAGTGGGTGATGTTAGATGTCATCACGACTAGTTGGATTTTGGGTTGTGACATATATTGTGAGAAATGATTAATGAGCATCCCGCTGTAGTATTTTATGGTAAAAGACGTTGATTATGAGGAAAAGGCAAACATATAAAAAATATTCACTTCTTTTCGTTTTCTTTGTATTAAATAAGTTTTTAATTTATCTATTTAACACTTTGTACATACTGTTTAAAACTTATGTGTTGGATGGCGAGCGATAGATCAATGTTACACTTCTTTGATGCTACAAAATACTTGTTAGGTTGTGATGTTAAAGAATATATCTAATCAATCTCTCAAAAGATTATCACCTTTCAATTTTATTTTTAGTATATCAAATATATAATTGAATGACAAATTGGATATTGCAAAGAAACATTAAGTGTCATTATTAACGTGCAACACACGTTAATAAAAACTCATTTTAAAACACGGCCCACTAGTTCGACTTGTCATAGCCTTGATAACTTCTAATTGGGTATGGAGACTGTATCGGACAAAGGTTTCACAAAAAAAAAACATGGCCCCCAACTCGGGCCCTTAAGGGTAGACCCGTTCGGTCCGAAACCGAGATCGATATGGCTCATCCTTAAGGGGGTGGGGTTAGGCCCGATAGCCTAGTTGACAATTTACATTAAGGCTATTATGTAACAGACAAGGAAAGAATTTTATGCCGATGTAGGTTAATCGAGTTTAAAAGGGAATGCGCTTAATAACCTATTTGGCCAAGCTTCTAAGAGTTTGTTTGGCCAAGCTTCTCGGAGGTTAAAAGTATTTTTTTTTGTTACCAAAAAAGTACTTATTTAGAAATATGAGATGTTTGGCCCAAACAGAAAACTACTATTGAGCAGAAGGAGAAGCAATTTTTCTGCTTCTGGGAAGAAGCTACAATTACTTCTTCCAAAAAGCAAAAGCAGAAACAGAAAATTAATTTTTTCAAGACAAAGATACCATTACTGTAAAATTATTATTTTTTGATCACCCCTTATTAATTAACCCTTTATTTTTTTTTATCTCTACCAATCCCTTTTTTCTCTTTTTATTTGTAACGTATTTTTATTCTTCTTCTCTTATTCCTATTTTGAATAATCTCTCCACTATAAATAAATCTCTTTTTTTTCTTCCGTCATTTTTTTTTGTCTCCTATTACTCTTTAAAATAACAAGGTTGATTACCAGATTCAAGCACTTTCTTCATATGGTGATTTTATTTTTTCTTTTGTAGTATACCAATGTTATACGATCTTCAGTTAGTTTTATTTATATTTTTTTGATGTGCATGCATATAATATAGTTATTTTTGGTAAAAGCATATAATATAGTTGACATAATGCAATACTACCTAGTTTGTTGTTTTCTCAATAATTAATAGTCTTTTTCGTATTGTAAGCATATATGTTCTTACCAATATTATTGCTTTTACATACTTATATTTTATATTGATTAAAATTTTTAACATATATTACTTTATATTTTATACTTTAATTACGTAAAAATAAAAACTATTATTTACTAAACCTTTAATGTCCTTTTGTCGTAATGATACTCAAAAATATTTTTTGGAAAGATTGGCCAAACATAATTTGTTTATCAAATATCGCAAAAAATACTTCTCAAACGAATTAGCCAAACACAAACTACTAATTTTCAAAAGTATTTTTTTTGAAAAGTACTTCTGAACAAAAGTACTTTTCAAAATAAGTAGTTTTTGACGGCTTGGCCAAACAAGATCTTAAATTAGCTTATTTTAAAAAGTAATTTTAAGTTGTTGTGACATAATTTTTTTAATTTTCTAATTAAATTTTATGTCATGTCAGATTTCTTGTAAGAATATTTTTGGATTTAAGTCAGAATGATGTTTAAGTGATAATAATAAAGTTTAGTGACTCGTAAGTGACAACAAATAGATAAGTAATTTTTGTGAAATTAAACATTAGTTGGATAACTTTTAGTGAAAGATTCGAAACAATTACATTGAAAAAAAACAATATAAATAATATTGTGAAACTGTAATGGAAATTGTATAAATTACAGAAATAATAATTGTCGCTAAAGAAAAGCTAAGGAAGTTTTCTCGGAAGTCGGATCTCAAAGTGAGGTGAATAAGGTTTCATAACTTTAAGTTTTTTGTTTCCGGATCTCAAAGTAAGATAAATGGTTTTGTTGACCCCAAAAAATTGGTTTTAAGTGACAGTTTTAAAACCGAATTCCAAGTGACATTCTTTCATTAACCGATTTCAAAGTGGCAGTTTATTGATAACGGAAAGAACTAATAGGATAAGTGAGTCTTGCTTAGTTGGTAAAAGTACCTCCACTTACGATTATTAGGTTCTGTGTTCGAGTTATGCTTGAGGGAAAATATGAAAACATTATAGATCCTCATAATTTGTGAAGGGTTTTAAAAAATAAAGTAGTATATTTTTGCAAAATGTATAGTACGACAGTACCACGAGGAATAATTCTGTTTTTTTTGTTCAACTGACAAATAGTTTAATTTCTAAAAAATATATTTAGTGTTTAATTGAAGAGTAAAGAATATTTTAAAAAAGAAGTATTTACTACATTAAATATTAATAACAATGTTAGCAAATTAGATGGTTCCGAAGAAACTCGATATTATTAAAAAATTGACAATAATGTGTTAATTGAAATAATAACTTAAATTTAAAAGTTGAGATAATTTATGAAATAAAAGATCTCCTCGTGAAATCATTTTTCTGCATTTGATTAAAACAAGTAAACACCAGACAATAACCTATCTTTTCGTAAAATAGTTACTGTCAATAATGTCGTAGTCACTAATTCACTATTGAACAGTTTCGAATCGTGAAAAAAGGTGACTTAAAAAAGGGGGTAAGCTTTCCCTCCAAATTCATTCCTCAAAAATTTCAGGGCATTTTGTTCTGCACACAGCATTCGACTATCATCATGATTGCCACCACAAACTAATTCTTTCAAATAGTATTATCCCTTTATCTTTACTCCAACTCTCTCTATTTCCTTCTCTCTCTCTCTCTCTCTCCTCTTTTCTAGGGTTTTTTTCTGGATCTCTCCCTCTTATCCCGCTTCGCCATTTCTAGGGTTTGTTCCAACCAGTAAGTTCCTTTACTTAATATCTCGTTTCTCTTTACATTCGTTTATGTTAAGAGTTCTATTTGGTTTCTTTCGATCTGATTTAGGATTTTCCTTTTTTTTTTTAATCCCTGTTGACTTTCGACTGCGGAATGAGGACTTTCGGTTTAACTCTCTATTTTATTTTATTTTATTTTATTTTGTATTACTTCATCTGGCCATTTGTTCAATTATGGTTGCATTTCTCGCTTTTCATCATTTGAATGATTTTTTCTGCTCTGTTAAGCCAGTCTTTTTTTATTAAGTGGTTCGTTTTGATGAGTAATGAGATTCAGATTTTGTGTAATGAATCAAAATGTGGCTTAGGTTTGTACAAAAATAGAGAGCAGTAACCATTTGGATGGAGTTTATTTGTTTATAAATCAACCAGTTATGCCTCAGTTTAAAATAGTTGTGGTCGACTATGTGAATCATTTATCTTGTTCCGCTCTGTTCAGCCATTTTTCATTCTGTTTAGTATATGCATATACAGATATTGAACAAGAAATGCATACTTATTGATGGCCTACCAGGATAACTATGTTCGTGGACTTTATTTGTATGTAAAGGGGAAATGTGATACAACTAGAAATGTAAACTCCAAGTCACTACTTAGGTGGTTTTACTTATACTCTAAGACCATCAGTAGCTTTGACAGAACCCTTGTCTTTCCAATCTTCTCCTGGTGATCTGCAGATAGGTGTGACTTTGTAATGTCCCAGAGATTTTAAAGGAGACCATTCTTAATTCTTGATGGCTTTTGAAATAACAAATATTGAGCACCTCCTTGTATCTCACAACACCAGGAAATTGAATACAAAATGTCTATTGTTTAGAGAAATTCTTTACTTTAAGAGGGAGGGAGGAAGAATCAAAATATGGAGACTCTTCTTAGCCTATGACTATTCTGAAAATGTCCCACTAATAAATGCAAAATGTGAAGAAATCTGTCTCTTGTTTGCCTTTGGAATTGTATTCGAGTTATTGCTTGATGCAAGGGGAAAACTTAAATGATACAAAGTTACAAACTCAGAAGCTTTGAGATATGCCTCGAGCATAGTAACTTTTTGCGTGGTATTTTACTGACAAGGTTAATAAAAAACTATGAGAAGTTTAATCACGGATAGTAGCTTATCATAAATGCATTTCCTTTTTTTGTGGCGATGAGATGTCAGCGAATTCGGATAAATTTGTTCACTTCCTTTTTGAGCTTTTTGCCCCTTAACAAAAGAGAAAGAGTAATATTTTAAAGCATAAACAGAGCTCCTAGTTTTCTAATGAAAAGACTATGGGTTTGCTTAACTGACAAGAGATATATAACTGTTAAAAGTCTGAATTCAACGTGAATAGCGCATGATGGAGTTTGAGCTAATACTTCCAAACAGAACAGTGACCTTCTTTTGTGGCTCAAATATATGATTTGCTATTTTTCTTAAATACATGGTATTTGGTGTACAGGTGAGATGTTATCGGGAAAAAAAGATTTCCTTATTGCACTAGGGGCTAGGACGCTTATATGTAATTGTACCTGTGGTGGATGTTTTTGCAGCTTATGACCATGATCTGAATGTCAATATGCACCAACCTTACTCATGCAATATGACTAATTACCCTTTTAAAAAGGTCTTGCATTTATCAGGCAAATGCTTATTCTGTTTTTCCAGTGAGATAAAATTAATTGTGTTGCATCATTTGACCAGAAAATAGCAAATTGCGTAGAAAATAGCAAATCTTGGTTGAAACCCAACTATGGAACACAACTGTGTAGAAAATAGCGTTGTGTTGCTGATAATGCGTTGTAGCTCATTGTTAGCCCTGTTTATAGTTATTGTTTCTTATGAAAAAGGTACCTCTAAGTCAATCTTATCAATGATTAAACCTTTATCGAAAAAGGTTGAAATAGGAGTAGTCATTATAGTAAATGGCATCTTTCATTTGATCTTCTTATTGTGATCACACAGATGCTTTGCCATTATCTTTTTCACTTATTTTGATATTCCATGTGTCTGTTTGAAGGGAAAAGGAATGTTTAAAATAACAAGGAAACATTTTTCTTCAAGTTCTGTACACATTTTGCAGGATTTTATCTAGAGGGAATTTTTTTGTAGGAAATGTTTTTACCATTTTTCAGACAACTTTCCTGAATGCAAGTTAGTTGACTTTCTAGGCACTTTTCTTTTCATTTCTTGGCAACATATGGTACCAAAGTCTGAGGGGATTCATAATTGCACATGATCAATTGTTGATGTGCTTATCTACTGATGTCAATCACGAACACGCTGAAAGCATAAACATGAACCAAGCACATTTGTTATTGTTTCCCTTGGTCTTAGCTGCCTTATTTCAATATTTCAGTATTAGTGTAGCAAAAGCTCAGAATTTTTTTTTAGAGGGTGTCCGTGAGGAATGATTTGCAAAATTTTAAATGGCATATGTAGTGGATCATTTCCTTATTCTTCTTTTGTTGACAGAATAATCTTCTGACTGCAGCTGCTTTTCCGGGCTATTGAAGATGGATTCTGCAGGATTCTCTATGAAGCTGTGGCCCCCAAGCTTAAGTACCAGACTTATGCTTGTGGAGAAAATGACCAAGAATCTTATTACTCCATCCATCCTATCCAGGAAATATGGCCTTTTGAGTAAAGAAGAAGCTGAGGAGGATGCCAAACAAATAGAAGCTGTGGCTTTTGCGTCTGCCAATCAACATTTTGATAAGGAGCCAGATGGAGATGGAAGTTCTGCGGTGCAACTTTATGCTAAGGAATCTAGTAGGCTTATGTTAGAAGTTATTAAAAGAGGCCCTCAGACAAAGGAGGAATCTGCAGAAGGTGTAATACCTGAGAAGGTTAAAGCATCTGATGAAACTACTGTTTTTGATATATCCAAAGGTAGACGGGATTTCATCAATGCAGAAGAGGCTGATGAGTTATTGAAACCACTAAGTGAACCGGGGAATAATTATAAAAGGATATGTTTCAGCAACAGAAGCTTTGGTGTGGATGCTGCTAAAATTGCAGGACCCATTTTGTCCTCTCTTAAAGATCAATTGACAGAAGTGGACCTTTCAGATTTCATAGCGGGTAGACCAGAGGAAGAAGCACTGGAAGTCATGGAAATCTTTTCTTCTGCTTTGGGTGCCTGTGACTTGAGGTATCTCAATCTTTCTAACAATGCTTTAGGTGAAAAGGGCGTAAGAGCTTTTGGGGCACTTTTGAAGTCACAACGGAACTTGGAGGAGCTCTATTTGATGAATGATGGCATCTCCGAGGAAGCAGCACAAGCAGTCTGCGAGCTAATTCCTTCAACCGATAAACTTTGTATCCTTCATTTTCACAATAACATGACAGGAGATGAGGGTGCACTTGCTATTTCTGAACTTGTGAAGCATTCTCCTGCATTGGAGGATTTCCGGTGTTCATCTACAAGGGTAGGATCTGAAGGTGGGATTGCTCTTTCACAAGCTCTTGGAGAATGTAGGAATTTAAAGAAACTTGATTTGCGTGACAACATGTTTGGTGTGGAAGCTGGAATTGCCTTGAGCAAAGTACTATCAATCTTTTCTGACTTAACTGAAATCTACCTTAGTTATCTGAATTTGGAGGATGAAGGGTCCATTGCTCTTGCTAATGTCCTCAAGGGATCTGCTCCATCCCTTGAGGTTTTGGAGATGGATGGAAATGATATCACAGCTAAAGCTGCTCCTGCTCTGGCAGCCTGTATAGCTGCAAAGCAATTTCTTACCAAGTTGAGGTTAGCAGAGAATGAATTGAAAGACGAGGGCGCTATCTTAATTGCAAAGGCATTGGAGGATGGTCATGGTCAATTAACTGAACTGGATATGAGTACCAATGCAATAAGAAGAGCTGGTGCCAGGTGCTTGGCACAAGCTGTTGTGAGCAAACCTGGGTTTAAGGTGCTGAACATCAATGGCAACTTCATATCTGATGAAGGAATTGATGAGGTTAAAGATATTTTTAAGAATTCACTTAATGTTCTTGGGCCTTTGGATGAAAATGATCCTGAAGGAGAAGATTATGATGAAGAGGCTGATGAAGAAGCAGATAATGAATACGAGTTGGAGACAAGGCTCAAGGATCTTGATATCAAGCAGGAAGAATAAGCTTTTAAAGAAGCACAATATGGCCTAGTCTAAATTCCCGTTATACTAGGTCATAATTGCCAGATTGTGCTTAATAAGCTAATCTAGCTTTTAGTACTATCATAATGTAGGTTAGATTTCAATATCATTTCTTGCCATTAGTATCAGGTTCAAACTCTTCTGTCCAACCTGCGCTTATGGAGGCTGAGAATTGTTCTTTAATAGTTGTTATGACTTTATTAAACTTCATTTGTTGCTTGCATTGTTAGTATAATGTATTGAGTATATTTTCCCAAATACAACCTACAACATGCCAAACTTAGTTTATAATATAAGCTTTTCCCTTTCTCCATTTTTTGCTGGATCAACTGATCAAGTATTTCGCTTACCTGATAACCAACTTAAATGCCATTAACAATAATTGATCTGGTGGAGCATGCATGAGTAACATAATCATGTTTAAATGTGATAGTCTGCAGATATGCCTGGTCTATTTTAGTGCCAATGATGATAGAACCAAAACGTAGATTTTAAGCTCAAGTATTATCAGTAGCGAGACAAATGTTCGAAATTTATGAATGGGACTAAAGGGTGCAGAAAGGGAGCAAGTGTAATGCAGCAAGCCTTGGGCCAAGCTTGTCATTCAACATAAATAACTTTGCACATAACGTGCTGAACAGTTTAGATCATATATCTCGATTCTTGAACTTGATCATTTTCTTACAAAATTTAGAGAAATTGTAGGGAAGAATGATAGACATGCACCTTCTCTATAAATAGCACAAATTTAAAAAGTTGAATGTAAAAATATGCGGGATGAGGTTAATCAAGCAGCAACTGGTACTTTTAGAGCTTCTAGTATCTTATCGTCTAGTTCAAACTTCATTTGTTTCTTATCTCTGCCAATCTTCACGTACTCATCATATCGCTCCTTCAAATCTTCCGGTAGGTTAGTCGTAGCACTCCATCCCAGAATCTCCTTCGCAGCTCTAGGCTCAGAATAGAAATGCTGCAAAGAAACACCAGAGGAAATTAAGATCTGATACAGATAACAATGCCTGGAACATGAATAGGTCTATCATTTGAAAATAAATCATGAAAATTTGTAAAGTGAACACTCAATGCACTTTCCACCTTACATTGACAAGAAAATGTGGATACATACCATGTTGCGGAAAGGGAAAGCTTTTTTTGCATCAACTCCCACTGCTTTGGGATCATAATGCACAATCTCAACAGAGAGTCCAGCAGCTTTAGCGCATAATTTGGCCATTCCATCCAATGTCACAGCACGGTCACTAACACAGTTGAAGATGTGACCGCTAGCAGCAGCTGGATTCTGGACAGCCGCAGTAAGCATGGATGACAAGTCCCTGACATGTGCTATGTTGGTTAGCTGCATTCCAGATCCAGGTATTGGAACTGGTCGTCCACGAACAATACCTGTATGATACGATTAAAAAAAGAGACACGGACCATTAGTAGAACTCAAAAACTGGCTGCAATCAAAATTATGCTATTTGAATCTGAGGTAACCTTCACATGTCACTAGTGTTTCTAAATGGTTATCCAATTATGCAGTGCGGATTCAACAATGGTTAGCGAGTTCGGCAGAATCCAGGTTTACGGAGTCAAACCCGATATATATACATTTCAGAACTCACAACATTTAAATTCTCCAGTTGTCACTTCAATTATGTCATAAGTTATTACTAAAGTGATCTGAAAACTAGCAACAAAAACACAAAAGCAGTGAAACACCAGTCCTTTTTTCAAATACTAACAAAAACTGGTACTGTTTATATTATGCAGGCTTGTTTACTTACGATCAAAGAACCATTCCTCACAATCCTTGTTATTGCCAGAGCCAATCATATACTGGGGACGGAAGCTTGCCCAACTATCAAATATCTCGGAGATGTATTTCTCGACTCCCACATGGCCAGCATCAGCTTTCACAGCATCCTGTAAGGTCGAAAGTTTACTTGACAAAGAAATTTCTGTTTATACAGGCGACAGCTAAACATTAATCCTACCCCTTCAACATGAGGAGGCTCATCAGTTGACTTGTAAATTCCAGCGCTGCTGATAAACAAAAATTGCTTCGCACCTGAACTCTTGGCCCAGTCAGCCACAGGCCTACAGAAGAAATTTATTAGAAAACTTTGATTAACTACTTATGTTGAGATTGCTACACATCTGCAACTTTCATCAAATTATATAACCAAAGAGGGTAAAATACTGATGGTACTTATGAAGAGTACATAAATGCTGAAGCTTTTTGGTTTGGGAGAATGCTCCGGTCAAACCAATATCAATCAAAAGTAGTATAATTTCTTCGATTTCTGCAAATTGCCAACTTCCCAATCCTCCTAACTTTATGTATTTATACATTCAAATTCACTAGCAATTGCAAATACTGTAGCCCAAAGATGAGCTAGCATCGACCATACAGCTGCTTAATGGATCTAATCCCATTTGGAACTTGTCTAATCATGAAACTGCAATCATTCTTCAAGAAAAGAAAGCATTATTAACCCAAATATGTAAATAAACAACCCCACCTAACTAAACGAGATATTGTCCTCTATTTCTAGTACTTTAGCCAATAGTCTATTAATCCTACTACAGTATCACTGCAGAAAACAAGAAAAGATTATGTGATCAACAGCTTCTAATCCGAGCGTTTGATTCCGCAAGCATTTGTCCACTACCTGAGGCGTTAAGAAAAACTTACTTAACTAAAGCTCTGATTTATTGTTAGAACAAGGGGGAAAAAAACAAACCTTACAGCATCCAAGTCTTTACCGTTGTTGTCCAAAACAGCATCAAATACTTCCCCCTCTAAAATCTTCCCAACATCTGCGGGATCACCCCATACTGTTCGACCACCAGCACCGGTAATTTCCTGAAAATTAGGCGATTTATAGACAAAATTAGATCCAACTTCAGATTCTAAACTCTCCCAGAAACCGTCAATTCAATGTTTGAAGTTCAAAATCACTCACTCCGTCCCTATTTATATGACACTTCCTATTTTAAAATGTTCAAAATGTTTCACACCATTCCACTTATATACAATTTTCAAAATTAGATAGTTTCTCTATCAAACTAATCTTTCAACCATTGCTTCAATATTTTCTCCCATGAGTAGTACTAACATAACAATCCCTCCGTTTTGTTTGATATGACAGTAAAAAAGAAAGAAAGACCTCTGACACAGACCAAAAGTAGGATTTTAAAGAGTGTCACATAAAATGGATAAAGTATTTTATAACTCTACTCCGTGGTCAATCAATTAATATTGTATAAAAAGACAGTAATTCTTAACTGAGAATCTGTTGAAAGGAGTTTTCTTCATCTTATCAGAGCTCTCTTCTCCAACAGTAAGAATGGTAACATCATGACCAGAACCCAGCAATTCTTTAGCAAAGTAGAATCCAATGACTGCATGACCACCGCTGTTTGTATTAACAATAAGCACCTTCTTCTTCTCAGCTGCACTTGCCTGGACAGTGAAGTACTGGGAGATAGAAAACCGCGTAGAATTAGTTGTTGGGTATGCAAGGAAAGATGGTGAAATCGAAAGAGAAGAAGACAGAGAAGAAAAAGAAGAAGAAAGTTTAAGAGAGAAGCGTGAAACAGTGGAGATTAATGAAGTTGAAGAAGAAGAGTTGAAAGAAGAAGAAGAATGGAGAAGAGAGGACGAAGAAACAAGAGTAGCCATTGGAGGAGAGTTTGAGGATTGTGGACTTGATCTTACGAGAGCCAACAATTTATATTGATACTAATGTATGGAGATAACTCAGATAAGTGATCAGTTGATCTGGGCGCTATGTTTGGTTACAATGAGAAATAAAAAAGGGAAGTGGGAATTATGATTTTTCGTTGGGATTTCTTTTTTTTATTATTTCTCAAAGCATATAAAAGGAAAATAGGATACAGAGGATAGGAGAGAAAATGATCAAATAATCTTTATGGCCAGGGGTGTTCATAAAAATCCGAAAAATCGAATCAAACCGACCAAAAAAACTGATACCTCCGGTTTGGTTTTGGTTTTGAATTTTAAAAACCGAACAAATTTGGTTTGCTTTTTATTTTAATAAAAAAATAACCGAAAAACCCGAACCAAACTGATTATAGAAGTAGCTATTTAAAATTTATTATTACACACACACACACACACACACACACACACATATATATATATATATATATATATATATATATATATATATATATATATATATATATATATATATTTATACAAAGTTTCTAAAATTTTATGGTACATATTAATTATCTCCTTTTAGTTTAGTTCTTTGCTATATAATAATCTTTACTAAGTACGAGAATCTATTTTATTTTTAAAATAATTTATTTTTAATTGAGCGCCTAAATTATTCTATCACTATTTGATTCAATTATCATCAATATATCTTCAGAAATGATAGATTTCTCAAAGAGCAATTGATTTGATAGTGTTACGTTGAAAATATAATCGCCGAAATATGTATTTGGTAGTGTATCTCTCATCTTTAAGAAAAAACGGACAGAAACTGACATAAACCGAATCCATAAAAACCGACTTAATTGGTTTGATTTGGTTACAATATTTAAAAAATCCGACTTACTTGATTTGGTTTCTTTTCAAGGAAAAATCGATTCAAACGGAACTATGAACACCCCTTCATATACTTATGGTATATGGGTTATCTTATTTTGGTCCTTCATATATACCGCTCGATAGATGAAGTCCTTAATATATGTAAAGAGGTGACCAATTTAGTCCCAAAATCTAATAGAATTTTCAAGTAGGATTCTTAATAAAGTACAAAATATTAGTTTTTTTTTCTTTCAATTGTTATATAATCTATTTAGTTTTTGTGTGTTTTAATATAAAATGAAATTTTATCTTAACTTTAGTATATTATATCAATATATGGTGCTACAACAAGCTAGAATTAAAAAGGAAAAAGTATAGGAGCAATATTATTGGTAAGATTTAAATTATTGAAATCATCTTAAAATTGTCTAATTGTGCAATAAATAGTTTCCATATAACTTTACCGTTGAAGATATAAACACAAAGTGATACATTCTTTTTTTAAAGTATTATTTTTACTCAAATTATTTGATGGTCAAAACTTAGATATAGAAGTTTCTTATTTGAATCATGTTATTCAAATTACAATTTAATGTGATTAGTATTTTTTGATACTGTCAGCTCATTGCATGAGTACTAATACTAGTATTTGTAAACAAAGAATATGTCAAACCAATAACAAAAATAACTATTTTAATTATTTCTAATTTGATAAGTTACATTAAAACTTACTACTTCATGCTACAAAATTTATATGACTCTTTCCGTATTATGATATGTATAATAAGTCAAAATGTTTGTCAACATTATGTTCTTATAGAACTTTCAGAAATGTTCAAGAATTTCAATTTATTAAACCATTCAAAATTAAAACTTTTCTATACTGATTTTTTACCAATTAAATCATGAACAATTATATTTCTTCCACTACTATTAATACTACAAATCAAATTATTAATATCTTAATTTTCATTCTAAAAGCATCACATTTTACAGAAAAAAAGAAATTACTTTCTCGTGATTATGATGATTCGGTTTAAAAGGACAAAAAAGAGATTTGATTTTGAATTATAAATCTAAGCAAAAGAAGTTGGTTACTTGATTTTAGAATTGGCGCTTTACTTGAAGCTGCTCCACTGGTTCACACTTCACTCTGAGCACATTATAGATAAGATAAGGCCTCTCCGTCATTCCTCCTTCTCTTTCACCGCCGTGCTCCACCGTCAATTCCGTCGTCGCCGTTACAAAAACAAAGTTTCGTGCACACAAAAATTCGTTATTCTCTATGGTATCTCTACAAACTCCAAACTCCACCGTCCGTTCCACGCCGTGCCCTCTCTTTCCCCATCCCACGCGTCGCCAGTGTTTGCACTTCTGGCGTCGCCGAAATAACTACTCCGTGTACTCCTCCGCTCGGGTCAATGTCAAGCTCGTGATAAACAATCTAAACCGACCCGAACAAACTCCTAGAACGCTTTTCCCCGGTGGATATAAGCGGCCGGAAATCAAAGTGCCCAGCCTAGTGCTAAAGCTGAGCTGCGAAGATGCGTTGGAAGATGAAACCGTTATTAATGAGATAGACCGGGCGGTTTCGGGTCGGGTTGACATTGTGGTGCTCAGTGGCGGTGGAGCAAGCGGCGGGAAGTTGTACGAGGCTGCGTGTTTGTTGAAATCTGTAATTAAAGGCAGGGCTTACTTGTTGATCGATGGACGTGTCGATATTGCCGCCGCGATTAGTGCCAGTGGAGTTCTGCTCTCTGATCAAGGTTATGTTCTGTAACATGGTACTTATCGTTTTGTGTTGTGTACTTCACCTTACACGTTGAGTTTGTGCTATGATGGGTTGTCTTATAATTCGAAATGAATATTGTGCAAAGTGTAGAACTACTTGGCCATCTTAATAGGTGATGATCTTAATTTAGCGCCAATTCACCATTATAGCGAAACCTACTAGTTTGGGATTGAGGTGTAGGTGATTGATTGAGTGATACCCTAAGACGTTCATGTTAGTATGTTTTGTTGCATAAAATTGTAATCTCAGATAACCAAGACACGAACTTTATTTTATTTGTTACATATAGTTGCTAGTACTGGTAACTTTTACTTATTAAAAAAATTACGAGTACTAGTTGCAATAGGGTTATTCATGATGGTGCGTTGAATGAAGCTGTTTCCTATATAATATATATCTGTCCGGTCATGAGATATCGCTAAGTGTAATATGTTGATTATTACATACTGAATGAAACAAATGTTGATTATTAGTGTCTACGGTGGTTCATCCTGAAACTAACTGTGTATGAATCATAAGTTCAAACTTCGCTAACTTTGGTAATAATCTCTAACCAACTTACAATTAGCCACCACTGACTCTCAGTTTTAGGTTCACTCATTTGGCTTTGGTTGAATGCAAACTTTGAAAAGATTTGTGGTTTATCTTTTAGATGCAAGATCTGTTGTCTAAAGTGAGTGGCCTGCTATGTAAATTCGTTGCAGTTGATAACCTATTCTCCTTTGTAACAGATCTTCCTGCTATCGTGGCCAGAAACACTATGATGGATTCAAAATCTGAAGAGTTAGTAGTTCTTCCTTTGGTAGCAAGAATTGTACAAACACGTACTGCTGCAGTGAATGCTTCTAATTCTGAAGGAGCTGATTTTCTTATATATGACGTCGGTGGCAATAGCCAACATGAGGAGCTGGTGAGCTCAGTATTTGAGCATGTGAAAATTCCTGTTTTTGTCATGATTGGTTCCCTTGGCGATCGCAAGTTGTTCAGTGAAGCACTAAATTTTCTTGAATCAGGGGCTAGTGGAGTAGTTATTTCGATGGAAGATTTGAAGTCTGTGACTGATGATGATTTTGGCAAACTGTTTTACAGTGCATATGCATTGAAGAACAAAACAGAGGAAAAAGTTCAAAGTAACAGTCAGCTTAACGTTTTGGACTTGGGGAATGGCTTTCCTGGTAAGAAGGCAATGGCTGGCTTTACCAGTTTACATGATAGGGAGCAGCAGTTGCTAGAAAAAGAAAAACTGGTTTTGCGCGAGGCCATACATGTTATTGAAAAAGCAGCTCCAATGGTGATCTTCTTTTGTCAAAGTTTAGCTGCTGAATTGTGCTACAGATAAGAATTCTTCTGTCAGTGGTTTGCTTGTTTAGACTAACCTGGGCTACTACTGGAATGGCAGATGGAGGAGGTCTCACTTCTCAGTGATGCTGTTTCTCAACTTGATGAACCATTTTTACTGGTTATAGTGGTAATTGTGCGCTGAACTTCAGCAAATTCTGGTTCCAGGGATATGCATGGGTATTAGCTCTGAATTTCAAATGAGTATTTCCTTCTCTGGTCCAGTCTAAATTTTAAGCTAATGCATAAAACTAAGATCTTGTAGATGCGAAAATTCTGTTTATACAAGTTTCTTTTTACGTCTTTTTTGCACTATTTCTTTTTTCCACTTCTTGCATTTGTTACTTCTTATCTCTGTCTCTTTCTGTCTGTCTCTATCTCTGTTTGTCTGTCTCTCTCTCTCTCTCTCTCTCTCTCTCTCTCTCTCTCTCTCTCTCCATATTATTGTTTTCTTAAGACCATATAATATACCATATTCAGCATAAACATTGTTATTAATACTTCATCCCCTTCTTTCTTGTGAATTCTTAATTTCCTGATAAACCAGGGAGAATTCAATTCTGGAAAATCTACTTTCATCAATGCTCTTCTCGGGAAAAAATACTTGAAAGATGGCGTTGTTCCTACAACAAATGAGATCACCTTTTTGCGCTATGCTGAGTCGGATGTCGATGAGTCGCAGCGTTGTGAAAGGCATCCAGATGGTCAATATGTTTGCTACTTGCCGGCTTCAGTTCTTAACGAAGTAAGTTTTCTTGTCTGAAATTGCTACTACTTCCAATTGTACATTTCATCAAGGAATTTAAATAGATATCTCGTTCATGTTGGATAATTGTATGTGCAAGTAATAATGTTGATGAATATGTCAATAACGCCGGCATATCACAGGGCACTATTGACTTACCGTTTTGTGTTTCTCACTTATTGACTATGTCTTTTGGCCTGATTTGAGACACATTTTAAAGTTGGATACTTTGTTTTCTGTTGGTTTAATATGCAATTTTTAACCTTTTGTAAGATCATTTATTACATTTTTTTTTGATAAATAGAAATTTTATACAGTCTTCACAGAAAGCCCAATCAAGAAAGAAAACCTGGAGTTGGACAGAAGGCCCCAAGCTCCAGTATTCATCAAAACTCCTATCTGCTACTCAACTAGCTAAGGATAAATATTTAATTGATCTAATCTTCCTGCCAGTTTATGCTTCAGCTGTCCCCTACACAAAACCTCTTGAATCACTTTTTTTGTTAGCACCTTCAGTTCCCTCTGGTCCCCTTGAAATTGCCTGCAATTTCTTTCTTGCCATAGATAAAAAAATACATCCAACTAAGGACATTCTACAGACTTCAGCAAGTGGCTTCTTTCCATTCATATGTGATATAGCCCAGAGCAATTCATCCTGCAAACTCTGAATGTTCCTTGATATCCCTTGTCATCTAAGTAAACTACTCCAGATCCCAGCAGAATAAGCACACTCAAAAAACAAATGAGCTATGCTTTCATTTTCCTCTTTGCACAAGGTATACTTCTGGCCCTCTATTACCCCCCATCTATGTAACCTGTCCTTGGTATAAAGATTTCCATGAGCAACTATATTATTTCCTCCAATGGACTTTAGGGAAGCTGCCTCTTAATTTCTGATACATGGAACTAACAGACAAGGACTTAGTTTCCTGCAATTCAGCCATACTAATGCCAGCCTCTTCAACATATTTCATTGCCTTCAGTATCTTCTTCTTGCCTTCAATGTAATAGCTATGTACCCTTTGAACCCATACTTTATCCTTTTTCTTGCATAAATTCCATAACAACTTGCAGATAGCAGCTTTATTCCATACTTGAATATCAATGACATTAAAGCCCCCTGCAGATTTTGGTTGGCACACTTTCTCCGATTTATTACATATTGTGATCTGCAAATGTTTGTTTAAGTTTCAAAAATTTATTGCACATATGCTTTTCACACCAATTGTTACTAGTTTTAGTTTCGAAGGCTTATTGCACATTTACTTTGATGCCAGTATTCGGCACATATTTTGCTGAATTTTGTTCTTTATGCGAAATTTAGATGCTTTCTAAACTGTGTGCATTTAAACGCTCTATTTTGTAACTAATATGGGTTAGTTGTGATCTAGATTAAACTTTAGAATTGGACTTCAAATGGGCTGGAGTAACTCTCCACATGCCTGGTCGCAATTTCTTTGCTCCCTTGTATTTTAGCTTTAAGAACTTAGTCCCCGACTTTGAGTGGCCTGATCTTTGCCTTTTTGTTACACTAGTGTTTTGTTTGTTGCTTTTGGGCAATCATCCTTACGTAGGCCATATCTCATCGTTCTTCGACTTTGTCGAGCTTCTGCCTTCTGTTTTCATCGTTACTGGGTCCGTTTTTATGGGAGTATCTTAGGATGGGCTCCTCGACTTTGACCGGTATTACTGCATCAGTCCCATAGACCAATGAGTAAGGTGTCTCTCATGTGCTCGTCTTCGACGTCGTTCGGTAGGCCCAAAGTACTTCTGGTAATATTTCCGGCCACAACCTCCACTCGGAAGGCGTGGGCTATAGCACACGAAAATATGGGAATCGCGCGGAATTCTAGTTTTTTGGCCGAAAAATGCAAAACATGAGGAACGATCATGGCGGGGCGGTAAGTATGGTTCCCTAGGACGTATTTGATGGCCCCAAAAAATTTTGGGCGATCCCAGTCAGGGGGCCTGGCCCACTCGGAAGGCGTAGGCTATAGCGCATGAAAATGTGGGAATCTGGCGGAATTCTAGTTTATTGGCCGAAAAATACAAAAAATGAGGAACGATCATGGCGGGGTGATGACTATGGTTCCTTAGGTCGTATTTGAAACTCTTTGAAAGAAAGTTAAATTATCTGCTTTTGTATTTGGATAATCTAATATTTGATTGCGTGTATAAGCTGCCTCACTACTTGATTTGGGTTCTTAGTTTCCATGCTCTAATTTCTTATTTGTCTGTTCTGGCAGATGATCATTGTTGATACTCCAGGGACCAATGTGATTCTTCAAAGGCAACAAAAGCTGACGGAGGAATTTGTGCCTCGTGCAGATCTGCTTCTGTTTGTCATGTCTGCTGATCGACCATTAACTGAAAGTGAGGTACAGTTTTGTCACTTTTATGATTACCAGTTCAGCGTTTTTAAGGTTATAGAATCTGGGACCTTGTCTGTCTTAGGCCTGTGTCCCGCAAGAATGAGGACATTTGGGTTTATGAGTTTAAGGTGGGATTGCATATGGTTTCACTTTTTCACGACAAGATTACCCAATTTTGTGCTCTCATCTCAATCAATCTACAGTACAAGTGAATATTTACCATTGCAATTGTCAGATAAGGTTATGTGTCAAAATAACTTATACAACAACAACCACGCCTCAATCCCAAGCAAGTAGGTATCGGCTATATGATCCTCATTGTCCACGTCACTCTATTTAAGCTCATATATGTCCAAGATTATATATAATAAAATTAAAAATAAAAACAACAAGTAGTAAAAGTTCTATATATTTTCTACTTACAGATATATTTCTCGGACTAAAAGACTCCTAGAAAATAACTTATCAATTAAAAAAAAACGTTTTGCGTTAAAATAAGGCAAGAAACTGGGGCGAATTGGAACATGCCTCTTTGCATCTTAGTGCCTAAATACAAACTTATTACGAGCATTGTGCTTTTGGTGCACTATGAAACAAAGGGACAACCTTTTTTGTCTCAGCCGATCTGACAACACTAATAGCCTGTTTGGCCAAACTGGAAAAATCAGCTTATTTGAGAAGTGCTTTTTTCAAAAGTGCTTTTCAAAAAAGTACTTTTGGAGAAAAGCAGTTTGTGTTTGGCTAATCAATTTGAAAAATACTTTTGAACAATAATTTGTGTTTGGCCAAGCTTTTCAAAAAGTGCTTTTATGTGTCAAATTATAAATAAGGAAATGAAGAGACTTGCTTAATAGTTAATATTATATAAGTAGATAAATAATTACAAATATTTATTATTAAAGATAATAATTAAGTTTTTAATTTTATTTAAGTAAAATATAAAAATAAAATTGAAAAGTACTTTATTCCTTCAAGATAATTTAAATATATCGAAAAATCATCCAATAAATATGAAAATTCATCCCAAAAGTCATTTTATATTACTTAATAGTTTAAACTAAGTAAGGTTATTTTGGTACATATAAAATTTTGCAAAGGGTATTTTTGGTAGGAAGAAAAGTCAAAACTGCTTCTGCTTCTGGAGAGAAGCTACTTTTTTCTGATTCTTTAAAACTGTTTCTGCTTCTAACCAAAAGCACTTTTTTTTCAAAAAAAGCTTGGCCGGATAAAGGCACTTTTTTTGAAAAAAAAGCACTTTTGGCATGGTGAGAAGCTTGGCCAAACATGCTATTAAGTGTCATAGTTGTGGCGAGGGTGGAAAGAGCACCTCCAATTGCGAAGGAGTAAGGGAAGTATATATTTTGTGGTAGCACTGGCCAGCTACCTTTAAGCAACCTTCATTTTCATGCTTAAATGTTGTAGCTAGATTGGATTAGGATAAGGAAATTGTTCATTTATTGGAAGGGTTTTGGTGCTTGAGGAAGCTAAGGACCGGTCTACCGGATATCTTTTGGACGTCACTAGAGCTTCATTGCAACAACAATACCTCCCATTTCCGATAAGTCTCGGATTTGATTATCCCACTCTATAGTTCAAATGTGTTACGTGCTGTAGTATTCATAAGGATTTATGAACTGTCTTTTATGATTTAATTCTTGCCACCTGCTTTATTTAATGACTGTAAAAGAGCATGTGATGTTCCTGATGCTCTTTTGCTTTTAGCTTTTACCAATCACTGGAATTTATAGTAAGTACTGATAACTAGGAACCGTTAGTTGCACACCTCACACCTGTTAGTGCTAATGCCGGCCACTGTCATATTTCTGTTTCAGACCTGTGAGGCTAATGCCGGCCACTGTCAGATTTCTGTTTCAGGCCCTAAAAAGTAATTTTAATTATAAATTTTTCGCGTGGTATTCTTTATGAGACAGTCATGAATTAGCATGTAGTCTTTGGGTATTCTTTTCTCCAGTCATACTCCAAGCACCGATTAGACCTGACTATTAAGAAAACTCTAACACAGAAAATTATTATGACTGAAGCTAAATGAATTTTCAGTAGTCTGGCTAGTTCTTTGAGGGATCATCTGGATGTCCTGTTGTTGCTACATTTCTATGAGCTAGAAATTAAAGATTGGGTAATACTCTCTTCCAAACAGATCGAGTTTCTTTTGCATGTTAAACATAGAGATAGTCTTTCCTGAGCTTTGATTATCATAAACTGATGTCTACTTAACTTGGGTGGAGACCTTTTTCTTTCACCACATATTACCTCTAATATTGTACTAATGTAAAAGTTTATGAGACCCACTTTGTCTCATAAATATCAAACTCATCAAAGTAATAGTATATAGTTCTGAAATTACTATTTAAGATCTTTCAGTAGCGAAGTAAGGCAGCAAAATGGTGGAATAAGTACAATTCTTTGTCCAAAGATGATCCTTTCCTTTTACCCCCCCCCCCCCCCCCCCCCCCAAAAAAAAAAAAGTCATAAAGGTGGATGAATTCAAGCCGTTAGGTGTTGAAGGAGCCTTAATGAGATTATCACTTCTAAAGGTTTAATATCTCGGGCTTGCTGATATACAAAAGACAGTTCAATTTCATGTGCTTTTCGTCATCTCTCTAGCTTGTCTTTCTTTTGGTATACAGTAGGCTCTTATCATGTTTATTTTAGGTTCTTCTTCTTTTGCCAAAAGTTAACCTCACATGCACTTATGGTGCTTATCAGGTTAATTTTCTGCGTTACACTCAGCAGTGGAGTAAAAAGGTCGTGTTTGTGCTGAATAAGTCTGACATATACCAGAATAAGGGCGAGGTTGGTCATACATTCTTGCTGCTGTGATAATGTTGAGTGAGGAAATAATTTCTTATTATCCGTGGATATATCAGCTGGGCCATTTTGATTAGTCTTGTATTATTATTATTATTATTATTATTATTTCTTCATGCTGTAGTTGGAGGTGGCCATTGGATTTATCAAAGAAAATACACAGAAATTGCTGAACACAGATTGTGTAACACTGTATCCAGTTTCTGCACGGCTTGCTCTTGAAGCGAAGCTTTCTACTTTTGATGGTGCTCTCAGTCAAAGTAATCGTAGTTCAAATGATAATTTTCATTGGAAAACCAAAGGCTTCTATGAACTTGAGAAGTACTTGTATAGCTTCTTGGATGCATCAACAAGTACCGGAATCGAGAGGATGAAGCTGAAGCTTGGAACTCCAATTGCCATTGCAGAACAACTAGTTTCAGCTTGTCAAGGACTTGTGAGACAAGAATGCCAGCAAGCCAAACAGGACTTGCTCTTTGTTGAGGATCTTATCAATAGTGTAAAAGAATGCACAAAGAAGCTGGAAATTGATAGCATTTTGTGGAAGAGGCAAGTTCTATCTATGGTATGTGCTGCTTTTATTGTGACTATCACAGTATTATTATAAATTTTAACCAACACATGGCATATGCCCTTGTATACCTTTGTACTAATATTCGCTGCGTACACTAAAATGCAGATAAACTCTACTCAAGTACGTGTCGTCCGGCTTGTAGAATCAACATTACAATTGTCAAATGTTGATCTTGTCACTTCATATGTATTCAGAGGAGAGAAATCTACTCAGATGCCAGCCACCACTAGTGTCCAAAATGACATACTCGGTCCTGCGGTTCTTGAAGGACAAGTGAGTGCATCACTCCTTACTGTTCTTAATTAGAGTCAACTCAATTATCTGTTTTTCTTCTTTGTTATTGTTGAAGTATGTGACCATCTCATCTAAAAGCTTAAGCTTTAGAGAGAGCACACTTTATTTACTTAATTTTGTCTTCAACACGCTCTTCCACATGCGGGCTTGATTCTTTTTTCATGGGCCAAGCATGTGAAAATTCTTTTTGATAATGGGTGGTGGTGAGACTCGAACTCAGGACCTTTGCCTGCTGTGATGTTGAAATATGTGACAATGTCATCTAAAAGCTTAATTTAGAGAGGGCACACTTTTATTTACTTAATTTTGTTTTCAACAGTTATCAAAAAGCCAAAGTTACGTTTTTGGAGTTTAACTCGGTCATCCTCAGCTATTAGAACGTTGGAAGCATGATTGAAATATTCAGGAGTAGTTTATTATTTTCCCTTCTGTTGCCACGATGTGAAGGTGGATATTTCCAGAACTTGATTTTTGCAGGTTATTCGATGGAGAAGATATTTTTCTCTCCACGTAACTTGGAAAAATTGACCTCCAATTGATATTCACTGTGATTATCTGTGTGTGTGAAAGAAAAAAACCTCTTGAATGGGCCCAACGCTACAAACTTGCCTTCTTATTTAGGAAGTAAAGCAATTGATGAGTGCTAAGCAACCATGTGAAATTGCCCTTGTACAAGTCAAATTATAGTATAGAGAAGTTATCGTTTTTCAAGGATTGGTTTCTCCACTAAAACATGATTATGCTAGATTACTTATTTGGGAAATTGTAATTGGTGTTATAATTGGTTTAACGAAATAAAGAAATTATATTAGACGTAATTAGAAACCAAAGGAAGGAACACAAGTTAGGTTGGACTTAATTCAATTCGGAAAAAAAAAGTCGAAAAAGATGAGAATCGTGACTTCACTTGATGAATAATGTAAGACAATCAATTAATTCTATCAATTAAGAGACAAATTTTGGATCATATTCTTCAACCTTCTTGCTACTGCATCTTTAGGAAAACCGAACACTGCTTTGTGGTCTTCTTTTTCTTCACCCTTTTCTTCTACCATATGATAGTCTTATCCTAATACAGAAAATTTCATCGAAAGATATTTTCTTCGATATCTGTAGCTTTAATTTGTGTGTATATATTTGTTAATTATATTGTTTATGTTAGTTTACAGCATGTATATAGTGTAGTATTGTCCCACATTGGTAGAAGAGTAGTATGTCCTTGTATAGTATAGCTATAAATAAGGATCTCTTGTATTGTATTGTTCATCTAATATCAATAATATATTTTCTCCCGTGCCTTCTCACATGGTATCAGAGCAATTGTGAGAGACTTATCGCTGTGCATAAATTCCAGCGATTCCGGGAAAGAGAAATCAATACTTTTTTAAGGTTGTTTTCTATCTGCTTCATTTCTGTCAGTGTTGTGCAAAATCCAACACTACCACAAGAGTCGTCACTGTCCGGCGACCAAACCCCAGTGAAAAACTCCGGCAGCAGCCTCCTCACGCGCCTCCACGCGCCACCAGAAGCTCACGCGCGTGAGCTCACGCACCGGCGCGTACGACCACTTCCGGCCATTTTTTGAAAATCTTCCTTCAGAACAGTTGGGTCGCTTGGTAATTCCGATCCTACCCCTACTGTTTTCATTTCATTCCGAAAACTTTGAGTTTTTTCCGGCAGCTACAGTACTATTCCGACAGCTACAGTAGATTCCGGCAGCTACAGTTTCAGTATTCTGTTTCTGTGTTTCCGTACACTGTTTCAGTGGATTACAGTTGATTCTTTCTCCTATTTGGTAATAATTTGCAACAATGTCTTTGGGATTTGATGCTTTTGGGTCTAGAAACATGCGTTCTGGAAGCTCTAGTGCTATTATTACCTCGGAACCTTTAATGGGAGGTTCAAACTACTTAGCTTGGGCTTCATCTGTCGAGTTATGGTGTAGATGTCTAGGTGTTTAAGATCATCTAATCAAACAGTCTAGCGATGGAGATGAAAAGGCAATAGCACTTTGGGCAAAAATCGATGCTCAGTTATGTAGCATCTTGTGGCGATCTATTGATTTCAAGTTGATGCCCTTGTTTCGTCCATTCCAGACATGTTATTTGGTTTGGGCAAAGGCACGCACCTTATACACTAATGACATATCTCGCTTCTATGATGTGATATCACGGATGACAAACTTAAAGAAGCAGGAATTGGATATGTCTACTTACTTGGGTCAAGTACAAGCAGTCATGGAGGAATTTGAGAAGTTGATGCCAGTTTCTGCTAGTGTGGAAAAACAACAAGAGCAGCGACCGAAGATGTTTCTCGTTCTTACCCTCGCTGGACTTCCTAATGATCTTGATTCAGTACGCGACCAGATTTTGGCTAGTCCGTCTGTCCCTACAGTTGATGAATTATTCTCTCGATTACTCCGCCTTGCTGCAGCACCAAGTCCACCAGTGATCTCATCACAGATACTTGATTCCTCTGTTCTTGCATCCCAGACAATGGATGTTCGGGCATCTCAAACTATGGAGCATAGACGAGGAGGAGGTCGTTTTGGAAGATCTAGACCCAAGTGTTCTTATTGTCACAAACTTGGACACACTCGTGAAATGTGCTATTCCTTACATGGTCGTCCACCCAAAAATGCTTACATTGCTCAGACCGAGACTCCAGGTAACCAAGGATTTTCTTTATCTAAAGAAGAATATAATGAGCTCCTTCAGTATCGAGCAAGTAAGCAGACATCTCCACAAGTAGCCTCAGTTGCTCAGACTGATACTTCTGTTACTGGTAATTCTTTTGCTTGTGTTTCCCAGTCTAGCACTCTTGGCCCATGGGTCATGGACTCCGGCGCTTCTGATCACATCTCTGGTAATATATCACTTTTGTCAAATATTGTATATTCACAGTCTCTTCCCACTGTTACTTTAGCCAATTGATGTCAAACTAAGGCAAAAGGAGTTGGACAAGCTAATCCCTTGTCTTCTATCACTCTAGATTCCGTTTTTTATGTACCTGGCTGTCCTTTTAGTCTTGCATCTGTTATTCGTTTGACTCGTGCCCTCCATTGTGGTATATATTTTATTGACGATTCTTTTATTATGCAGGACCGCAGTACGGGACAGACAATTGGTACAGGACGTGAATCAGAAGGCCTTTACTACCTTAACTCACTCAGTCCTTCCACAACATGTCTAGTTACAGATCCTCCAGATCTAATCCACAGACGTTTAGGACATCAGAGTTTATCCAAACTTCAGAAGATGGTGCCTAGTTTATCTAGTTTGTCTACATTAGATTGTGAGTCGTGTCAACTTGGGAAACATACCCGAGCTTCCTTTTCGCGTAGTGTTGAGAGTCATGCATAGTCTGTCTTCTCCTTAGTTCATTCTGATATATGGGGCCCTAGTAGAGTCAGTTCATTCTTGGGATTTCGTTATTTTGTCAGTTTCATTGATGATTATTCAAGTTGTACTTGGCTTTTCTTAATGAAAGATCGTTCTGAGTTATTTTCTATATTCCAGAGTTTCTGTGCTGAAATCAAAAACCAATTTGGTGTTTCTATTCGCATTTTTCGCAGTGATAATGCCTTAGAATATTTATTTTCTCAATTTCAGCAGTTTATGACTTCTTAGGGAATTATTCATCAGGCATCTTGTCCTTATACCCCTCAGCAAAATGGGGTTGCTGAGAGAAAGAATAGGCACCTTATTGAGACTGCTCGCACACTTTTAATTGAATCTCGTGTTCCGTTGCGTTTTTGGGACGATGCAGTTCTCACAGCTTGTTATTTGATTAATCGGATGCCTTCATCTCCCATCAAAAATCAGATTCTGCATTCAGTATTGTTTCCCCAGTCACCCTTATACTCTCTTCCACCTCGTGTTTTTGGGAGCACGTATTTTGTTCATAACTTAGCCCCTGGGAAAGATAAGTTAGCTCCTCGTGCTCTCAAGTGTGTTTTCCTTGGTTATTCTCGTGTTCAGAAGGGATATCGTTATTTTCCAGATCTTCGTAGGTACCTTATGTCAGCTGACGTCACATTTTTTGAGTCTAAACCTTTCTTTACCTCTGCTGACCACCATGATATATCTGAGGTCTTACCTATACCGACTTTTGAGGAGTTTACTATAGCTCATCCTCTACCTTCGACCATAGAGGTTTCATCCATACCAACCGTTAAGGAGTCTAGTGTTGTTCCCCCTAGTTCCCCAGCCACAGGAACACCACTCTTGACTTATCATCGTCGTTTGCGTCTTCTATCAGGCCCAACTGGTTCTCATCCTGCACCTGACGCTGCTCCTGCTGCGGACCCTGCTCCTAGTACACCGATTGTACTTCGGAAAGGTATACGGACCACACTTAACCCTAATCCTCATTATGTCGGTTTGAGCTATCATCGTCTGTCATCTCCCCATTATGCTTTTATATCTTCTTTGTCCTCGGTTTCCATCCCTAAGTCTACAGGTGAAGCGTTGTCTCATCCAGGATGGCGACAGGCTATAAGTGACGAGATGTCTGCTTTACATACAAGTGGTACTTGGGAGCTTGTTCCTCTTCCCTCAGGTAAATCTACTGTTGGTTGTCGTTAGGTTTATGCAATCAAAGTTGGTCCCGATGGACAGATTGATCGACTTAAGGCCCGTCTTGTTGCCAAAGGATATACTCAGATATTTGGGCTCGATTACAGTGATACCTTCTCTCCTGTGGCTAAAGTGGCTTCAGTCCGTCTTTTTCTATCCATGGCTGCGGTTCGTCATTGACCCCTCTATCAGCTTGACATTAAAAAGGCCTTTCTTCACGGTGATCTTGAGGATGAGGTTTATATGGAGCAACCACCTGGTTTTGTTGCTCAGGGGGAGTCTCGTGGCCTTGTATGTCGCTTGCGTCGGTCACTTTATGGTCTAAAGCAGTCTCCTCGAGCCTGGTTTGGTAAGTTCAGCACGGTTATCCAGGAGTTTGGCATGATTCGTAGTGAAGCTGATCACTCTGTGTTTTATCGGCACTCTGCTTCAAGTCTCTGTATTTATCTGGTAGTCTATGTTGATGATATTGTTATTACTGGCAATGATCAGGATGGTATTACCAATCTGAAGCAGCATCTCTTCCAGCACTTCCAAACTAAGGATCTAGGCAGATTGAAGTACTTTCTAGGTATTGAGGTTGCCCAGTCTAGCTCAGGTATTGTTATTTCTCAAAGAAAATATGCTTTAGACATTCTTGAGGAGACGGGGATGATAGGTTGCAGACCTGTTGACACTCCGATGGATCCGAATTCTAAACTTATGCCAGGACAGGGGGAGCCGCTTAGCGATCCTGCAAGCTATAGGCGGCTGGTTGGAAAATTAAATTATCTCACAGTGACTAGACCCGACATTTCTTATTCTGTGTGTGTTGTAAGTCAGTTTATGAATTCTCCCTGTGATAGTCATTGGGATGCAGTTGTCCGCATTATTCGATATATAAAATCGGCTCCAGGCAAAGGGTTACTCTTTGAGGATCGAGGTCATGAGCAGATCATTGGATACTCAGATGCTGATTGGGCAGGATCACCTTCTGATAGACGTTCTACGTCTGGATATTGTGTTTTAGTAGGAGGAAATTTGGTGTCCTGGAAGAGCAAGAAACAGAATGTAGTTGCTCGGTCTAGTGCAGAAGCAGAATATCGAGCAATGGCTATGGCAACATGTGAGCTAGTCTGGACCAAACAATTGCTCAAGGAGTTGAAATTTGGTGAAATCAGTCGGATGGAACTTGTGTGCGATAATCAAGCTGCCCTTCATATTGCATCAAATCCGGTGTTCCATGAAAGAACTAAACACATTGAGATTGATTGTCACTTCGTCACAGAAAAGATACTTTCAGGAGAGATTGCTTCAAAGTTTGTGAGGTCGAATGATCAACTTGCAGATATTTTCACCAAGTCTCTCACTGGTCCTCGTATTGGTTATATATGTAACAAGCTCGGTACATATGATTTGTATGCACCTGCTTGAGGGGGAGTGTTAGTTTACAACATGTATATAGTGTAGTATTGTCCCACATTGGTAGAAGAGTAATATGTCCTTGTATAATATAGCTATAAATAAGGACCTCTTGTATTGTATTGTTCATCTAATATCAATAACATATTTTCTCCCGTGCTTTCTCACAGTTTATTAGAACCAGGACTAGTGATTTGTTGTATGTTTAAATCTGATGATAGGGGTTTGTGTTGCAATAGAGCTAATTTTTTGTATTCTCAATGAAATTATCTTTGGATGCAGAACCTTCTCGGTGAGTACACTAAGTGGTTACAATCAAAGAGGGACCAGGAAGGACAATTCTATAAGCAGTCTTTTGAGAAAAAATGGACTTCATTTGTTAATCCGTCTGACCAGGTTGAGCTCGACGCAATCGGCATGTTGGAGAGAAAATCTGAAGTTAGCAGAAGAGTGATAGAAGATTTCAGTGCTGCAGCTGCTTCAAAATTGTTCGAGAGAGAAATTCGTGAAGTGGTACGTTTTTCTGCTAATGTTAACTGGTTTATGCCTTCTGCTGGAGTTTGGACCACGTTGCCGATTTTGCATGAGTTTAAAGTCAGCTATCACATTTTGCATGACTTTAGACTCTATCCTTTTCTTTGCTTCATTCCCCTGCCCCACTCCTCCAAACACCCCACCTCGCCGAAAAAAAAAAAAAAAGAAAAGGAAATCTCCATCATATAGTAATAGTGTTCTGGCCTCAGTAGAAAATTAGGTATGATTCACAAGTTGTTGACTATCATTCTGTCAAGACACTTCTTTTGCCTGTTCATTCTTTATTTTAACCTTTGAAAGAGGTGGAATCTTTCCTTTTTGGGAGTGGAGGATCAGGTAAAATGTGTAGACACACTTCATTCATGGTAATAGATTTAGACAGAGGTCTGTGGGGCTTTCCTGTTTTCTCTCACAGACAAGGGAGAGGGAGAATTCTGTTATATTGTTGTAGTTCTTTTCATAGTGTCAAAAGAAAGATGCCTTTTCTACATTCACTCTTAGCAGTTGAAATTCTTTTAGTTCAATGCTAATATTCGTTGTTGGACTATAACTTTTTGAACAATAGCAAAAAAATACGGAGGTTCTTGTGCATCTGGAAGACCAAAACAGATGCTCTTTTGGGAAGTAATGATTGGCACTAATCCTGCCCTATTATTTTAAGCTCCTCTATCTATTTTATTCCCCAATAAAACCACATTTCACCATTCTATATCCAGTTAGGTGATAGATAATATTTCATACCTTCTAAGAGAGTTTGACGCTCTTTTCAGGTCCTAGACTGATTCGAGATAGTTAGGAGTGGAAATCAGTCACAAAAAAGTTCATCTTTTGCTTGCTAGGTCTTTGGCAAAGCCATTTGTGGGGTGTGCAATATGACTTGTATAGGTGTCCGTAATTTTGAAGGATGCATATGTTATTTAAGATATGATTTACCCAAAACAAATGTCTGAGGTGCTCATTCCCTTTTCAGTTCTTGGGTACTTTTGGTGGTCTTGGAGCAGCTGGTTTATCAGCATCACTTCTAACATCTGTTCTTCCAACGACATTAGAGGATCTCCTTGCTCTCGGCCTTTGTTCCGCTGGCGGGTAATCCTCATTTTTTAATTTAAATATTGCTAATATGTTCTTTAATTTTCTCAAAGTGGTACATCTTTATTTTCATTTAATAGAATTTCCAAAACTTCTTGATAGCGGCCACCTTGCTTGTAGTTGGGTACAACCCATGCTTTCTTATGATGAATCAATTCATAATGTTACTAATAGCTCTGATTTGCATTCTGTTATTTGAGAGGTAATGTGCTTTGTTTGGCACAAAGATCACTAACCCATTGAAAATCTTAGGTTGTCTAATCAGAGCATATTGCATGTTTGGTTGATTTAACTAACATTAAGTCAGTTAGAGCTTCAAGTTTTGTTTCAATATGTTGTAATTGGACATTAACTGCTGGCTCATTGAGGTTAACGATTTCTGTCTCCTGGCGTTTGAATGTTAAGCGAGTGTACTAAATTGAGCATATCTTAATGCCATATGGCCCTGTAAAATAATGCCATACTGTAGATCCTGATCTGAGCAAATATATATAGTTGTTCCTTTTGTTCCAATTGAAAGTCTTTCATTGTTGTCCTCGTATGTGTCTGATTGGCTTTTAAATGGGGAATCACTTGATAAAGCGTAAGTGCTAATGAGATGTAAGATTTCCTCTGAAGAGGAAAAGAACAGAGAAGAAAAGAGAGGTGTCTACTAGGTCCTCCACTGGTTGTGTGAACTAATTATTTCCTGATGAATATCTTTATAATTATTTGCTCATTGAGTTCTTGCATGTCTGGAGAAGTGTTACACATTATCTTTATTTGAAAGGAATTTGTTTCCTTCTTTCAGCATTTGTTTGATTTCTTCGTCATGGATAGTATCTTAACTAAAGCTGTCTTTAATAGTTTATTAGCAGTGTCCAACTTCTCAACCCGGAGGCAGCAAGTGGTAGATAAAGTAAAGAGGACTGCTGATGGCCTTGCACGTGAACTTGAAGAGGCTATGCAGAAGGATCTCTTGGAGACAACAAGGAATGTGGAGGACTTTGTAAAACTCATTGGCAAGCCATATCAAGATAGAGCGCAACATAGACTGGATAAACTTTTGGCCACTGCAGAAGAATTGACAAATATTGAGAAGAAACTGAAAGCATTGCGAATTGATATCCAAAATCTTCATGTCTCATAACAGGCAAGTGCACTTTTTACCTTTTCTTTTTTGGAGCTCATAATTCTTCCACATAGGCTGTTGTAATATCTATATATAGCATTCGCTATTGCATGCCAGGATTGTAATTAGTATTGTATAAGCACAATTGATATTTCTCAAAAAATTAGCTATGTATAAGCAATTTGATTAGACTGAAAGAAATAATCTGGAATCGAATGGAATTTTAATAATAAGCGTTTGATATTATATGATGTCAACAGTAAAAGGAGTAATTCATCTATGATAAAGATTATATCGGAACTCTGATATATTTGCTCGCTTATTGGGCTGGAAGTTTTTTCACGATTATACTTTGCCTGGTGTAGGGTCTTTATACCATTTCTATTCCTGGTAGAAGCATAACATTTGTGATCACTGTCGTCTATCCTAAAATGGAAGCCATGACATATTGTATACATTTATTCAAAACCATACAAATAAAATTACGGAGAAAAATATGATGGAGATCAAAATAATATACAACGATCAAAGACACTCATAATCATTTCACCCATTTGAGCTGGCGTTTAGAAATTGTTTCATAAAGGTAAGCTCTAGCTTTTAACCAAATGTTAATATTGTGTGTATTGTCGCTGGCTTGAATGATTGATTATAGTCCTTGCTAGCTAGTGTGAACAAGCCTATAAGAGACATGCACGATTATTCGAACAAAAGAATGGTGGGGGAGTACTAAGCACTTTCAGGGAGAGAGGATTTAAGTTGATGGTGTAAAGATTGTTTACGCTGTGCATGGAATTAAAACTCAGAGATAAAAAGGTAATGAAGGGCAAACCGTTGAGTATCGACAGGCGTCATTCATGAATGGGTTCCTTGATCTTTATATTTGAGGCCTTTGGAAAAGTGTGTCTTATTTTAAGTTTTAATCAAGATCCAAATGTTCATGCATGTGTTGCTTGAGAGAAAAGGCCGGGTGCTGCAACTAGGTTGGACTTTTACCTGGTCGGCCAGTATGATTTTTGGAAAAATTCTCTTAATAAAACCATCAAACCTAAAGGCAAGAGGTCAAAAGGACGGATATTGGTGGCGAATTAGTGAGTAGTGTTGTATATTAGCCCAGCTTTTTAGAGTAGGAGAGAATCTTACCAGCAGCCTAAACGGGTGTAATATGCTCCATTCGTTCACTTTTAAGTGTTCATTTTGAATTTTTCACCTTCTTTAAGAAACAACAAATAAAATACATAATGTATCATGATACTCATATTAATTGATGCATATTTTTAATGGATTTGAGAAAACAATTTGAAATGAGTAATTAATACTGTAGGTATAAATGAAAAAAAAAAATTGTCTTATCTTGATATGCTAAAAGTGACAAGTAAAAGTAAAAATTTATTTTTAGAATACTGGACAAGTAAAAATAAACGGATGGAATAGTTGTACTGGTATATAAGTAGAAAATTTGGAGCGACACAATTATTTTTAGCTATTTTTGCCTTTTTTTTATGCACTTTAACGAGGCGGTACTATCTTTTTCTTCTCTATAGTTTTTTTTTTCCGTGATCTTCTCGATAGGTTTACTTAGCACTTAGCAGCAAGCACTTAGCAGGAAACGGAGAAGAATATAACCTTTTCTTTTCTTTTTCTATTTAGATATTTTGGTGTGTTTCGTTCCATCTTTTTCTCTCACGAAACTTTTAAACCGAGTAAACCATAATTGTTATAAATATATTATATTATGGATGTTCATTTAGTACTCCGTTGTAAATAAGCTTTCTGAAGAAGTTTATCCATATGAGACTCCGCCGTAAATATGTTTATCTATTTAGTACTCTATTGGAAATAAGCCTCCTGAAGAAACTTATCCTTTCGGTACTCCGTTATGGATAAATATTACCCACGGTAGAAGATTATCTATATCTGACACAACAACTTAGAGTAGCAGCTACACATCAGCTTACAAACAGCTTACACAACAGCTTCCTTTCTTCTATAAATAGAGGAGAATTCAGTTCATTATGTACATAAGTTTGAAGTTTGAATAATATATCAGTTTCTCTCTATACTTGTCTTTACTTTACTGTCTTTATTTTATAACACGTTATCAGCACGAGACTCTGTCATCTCGATAAAATACTTTGAAAGTATCACATGTACGAACTTTCTTTTTCTAAATAATGTCAAATCTTTCTAAACTTGAGTTTGTAGCCCTGGATATATCAGGCAAAAGCTACATGTCTTGGGTGCTTGATGCCGAAATTCATCTTGATGCGATGGGTTTGACAGACACCATCAAAGATAAAAATCAGGCATCAAACCAAGACCGTGCCAAAACAATGATATTCCTACGCCATCACCTTGATGAGGGCCTGAAAATAGAATATCTTACTGTTAAAGATCCAGTCATACTGTGGAATAATTTGAAAGATAGATATGACCACCTGAAGATGGTCGTTCTTCCACAGGCACGTTATGATTGGACTCATCTAAGGCTACAAGATTTTAAATCTATCAGTAAGTATAGTTCTGCTATCTTCAGAATTATTTCCCAATTGAAACTATGTGGTGAAAATATTACTGATCATGATATATTGGAAAAAACTTTCACCACTTTTCATGCCTCGAATATGCTCCTGCAGCAGCAATATCGAGAGATGGGATTCAAAAAGTATTCTGAACTTATCTCACATCTTCTTGTAGTCGAGCAACATAATGGGCTATTAATGAAAAATCATGAAAGCCGACCTACTGGTACTTGTCCATTCCCTGAAGTGAATGAGACGAACTTCCACCAAGCTAAGCGTGGAAGAGGACGTGGCCCCAGTCGTGGTCATGGCCGTGGTCGGGGAAGAAACTCTAATCGTGGTAATAACAATGCACCAAAGAACCCTCCTCACCACCAGCAGTGGAAAAGGAAGGAACAAAAGCATGAAGCGGATCAAGCAGCAAAGCCAGAAAATGCATGCTATAGATGTGGAGGAAAAGGGCACTGGTCACGTACATGTCGTACGCCAAAGCACCTGGTTGAGCTGTATCAAGCCTCCCTGAAGAAGACAGAGAAAAATGCTGGAGCAAATTTTATTTCTGAAGATAATTTAGACTTCATGCATTTGGATGTAGCTGATTATTTTGCACTCCCAAAAGGAGAAACAAGTCATGTGATCGGTAGTGAATCTGTAGAAATGTAAATATTTTAATTTTTGTTGTTTGTAGTAGATAGTATGGTTATGTAATTGTTGTACATAATTAAAAGTTATGCTTTGAAAATGATGTTTACTATCATATTTATTTTGTTTATGTCATTTTGAAGAATATGGATAATCCTCAAATTATGTTTGGATCAAAGACCAATCATGAAGATATTTGTGTAATTGATAGTGGAACAACTCATGCCATATTCAAAGATCAGAAATACTTTTCTTATTTGCATAAGGAAAAAGTAAATGTTTCAACAATTTCTGGTAGTATAAGTTTGATTAAAGGCTCCGGAAGAGCTACTGTATTTCTGTCTAAGGGAACAAAACTTATTATCGACAATGTATTGTTCTCCTCCAAGTCCCGAAGAAACTTGTTGAGTTTTATAGATATCCGCCGAAATGGGTATCGTGTTGAGATAATAGATGAAATGAACGTGGAATATCTTTGTATTACAAAGAATATTTCTGGCCAGAAATGCATTGTAGAAAAGTTACCAACTTTATCTTCTGGCTTATACTATTCAAAGATTAGTACATTTGAAGCACACTCTATCGTAAACTAGAAGTTTACTGATTCAAATACTTTTGTGCTTTGGCATGGCCGTTTGGGCCATCCTGGATCAATAATGATGAGACGAATTACTGAAAATTCGAGTGGGCATCCATTAAAGAACCTGAATATTCTTACAAATGATGAATTTTCTTGTGATGCTTGTTATCAAGGCAAAATGATCACTAGACCATCACCAATGAAGGTTGGCATTAAGTCCCCTACCTTTTTAGAACGTATACATGGGGATATATGTGGACCTATTCACCCATCAAGTGGGCTGTTTAGATATTTTATGGTCCTAATAAATGCATCTTCAAGATGGTCTCATGCGTGCCTACTATCATCTCGCAACCTGGCGTTTGCAAAGTTATTAGCCCAAATAATTCGATTAAGGGCACAATTTTTAAATTACCCTATAAAGGCTATTCGCCTTGATTATGCTGGAGAATTCTCATATCAAGCTTTTGATAATTACTGCCTATCAGTTGGAATAAAAGTTATACATCCTGTAGCTTATGTTCATACTCAAAATGGCCTTGCAGAGTCATTTATTATACGGCTGCAATTGATAGCAAGACCACTACTTATGAAAACAAAATTGTCCACTACTGTTTGGGGCCATGCTATCTTGCACGCAGCATCACTTATCCGTCTCAGACCAACACATTATAATAAATATTCTCCGTCACAATTAGTTTTTGGTCATGAACCAAATATTGCCAATCTATGAATTTTTGGATATGCTGTATATATGCCAGTAACACCACCACAGCGCAGTAAGATGGGCCCCCAAAGAAGGTTAGGAATATATATTCGGTTTGAATCACCCTCTATTATTCGCTATCTTGAACCATTGACGGGAGATTTATTTACTGCTCGATTTGCAGATTGTCGATTTGATGAAACAAATTTCCCACAATTAGGGGGAGAGAAAAATGAAATCAAAAGAGAAATTGTATGAAAAGTTTCATCATTATCTCACTTTGATCCATGTACCCCTATATGTAATCAGGAGGTCCAGAAGATCATCTATTTACAAAATATAGCAAATCAAATGCCAGACGCATTTACTGATTTGAAAAGGATAACTAAGTCGCATATCCCTGCAGAGAATGTGCCTATCCGAATTGATGTCCCAGCAGAACCATCTACTAGCATGAGAGCTAGTGAACCTAAAGCACACCTGAAGCGTGGTAGACCTTTGGGTTCTAAGGATCGAAATCCTAGAAAAAGAAAATCGATAAATGATTAAAATGATATTATGAAGGGATCTCCTGAAGAGACCCAAGATCTGATTAGTTCTGAGATTCCTGAAGAAATCAATGAACCCGAGATTCAAGTGAGTGAGGAACTTTTAATAAGTTCTACTGGTGATGGGATTAATTTAAATCGATCTGAAATAGTGGTGAATAATATTTTTGCTTATAATGTTGCACTTAACACTATGCAAGATAGTGGGGATTTTGAACCCCGATCCGTCAAAGAATGTCGACAATGATCTGATTGGCCAAAATGGCAAGAGTCAATTCAATCGGAATTGAAGTCACTTGCTAAAAGAGAGGTCTTTGGACCAGTAGTCCAAACACCTGCTGGTATAAAGCTAGTTGGTCATAAATGAGTTTTTGTGCGAAAAAGGAATGATAAAAATGAAGTTGAAAGATACAAGGCCCGCCTTGTTACACAAGGATTCTCACGACCTGGAGTCGATTATGAAGAAACATATTCACCAGTTATGGATGCCATAACATTTCAATATCTCATCAGTTTAGCCTTACGTGAAAGGCTTGAAATACATCTAATGAATGTGGTTACAGCTTATCTGTACGGGTCACTTGATAATGAAATTTACATGAAAATCCCTTAAGCATATTCAAAATCTCGGGAAATATACTCAATCAGATTGCAAAAATCTTTGTACGGTTTAAAGCAATCTGGGCGCATGTGGTATAATCGCATCAGTGAATATTTGCTGAAAGAGGGTTACATAAATGATGTTATTTGTCCATGTATTTTTATAAAGAAAATGGCTTCAGAATTTGTTATACTTGTTGTTTATGTTGATGACATAAATCTTGTTGGAACTTCAAAAGAGCTCCAAAAGGCAATTGAATATCTTAAGAAAGAATTTGAGATGAAAGATCTTAGAAAGACAAAACTTTGTCTTGGTCTGCAAATTAAACATTTAGCAGACGAGATCTTTATCCATCAATTTGCCTATACAGAAGGGGTCTTAAAATGCTTTTACATGGACAAAGCACACTCATTGAGTACACCAATGGTTGTTCGATCACTTGAAGTGAATAAAGATTTGTTCTGACCTCCAGAAGAGGATGAGGAACTCCTTGGTCCCGAAGTACCCTATTTCAGTGCAATTGGTGCACTAATGTATCTTGCTAATGCTACAAGGCCTGACATAGCATTTTCTGTTAATTTACTAGTAAGATATAGTTCTTCTCCTACACGGAGATATTGGAACGGGATTAAGCACATATTGCGATATTTAAAGGGAACTCTTGATATGTGTTTGTTTTATGCTAACAAAGATAGTGCAGATCTTGTTGGTTATGCAGATGCATGTTATTTATCTGATTCCCATAAAGCTAGATCTCAAATCGGGTATGTTTTTACATGTGGAGGTACTATCATATCATGACGTTCCACAAAGCAATCTATTGTTGCTACTTCTTCAAATCATGCTGAAATAATAGCTATTCATGAAGCAAGTAGGGAATGCGTATGGTTGAGATCAATAATTCATTTTATTCGAGAAAAATGTAGTTTGGAATGTGAGAAAAGACCCATAATTTTATACGAAGACAATGTTGCATGCATAGCCCAATTGAAGGGGGGATTTATAAAAGGAGATATAACGAAGCACATTTCACCAAAATTATTCTACACACACTATCTTCAGAAAAATGGCGACATTGATGTGCAACAAATTCGTTCAAGTGAAAATCCGGCAGATTTATTCACTAAATCTTTACCAACTTCAACTTTTGAGAAGATGGTATACAAGATTGGAATGCGGAGACTTAAATATTTAAAACAAGGTTTTCATCAGGGGGAGTAAAATACGCGATGTACTCTTTTTTTCTTACTAAGGTTTTTTCCCACAGGGTTTTCCTTATAAGGTTTTTAATGAGGCAGCTAGCAATGCGTATTACTAAATATGTGTACTCTTTTTCCTTCACTAGGATTTTTTCCCACGGAGTTTTTTCCTAGTAAGATTTTAATGAGGCACATTACCTTTTAATGAATATCCAAGGGGGAGTGTTATAAATATATTATATTATGGATGTTCATGTAATACTCCGTTGTAAATAAACTTCCTGAAGAAGCTTATCCATATGAGATTCCGCCGTAAATATGTTTATCTATTTAGTACTCTATTGGAAATAAGCCTCCTGAAGAAGCTTATCCTTTCGATATTCCGTTATGGATAAATATTACCCATGGTAGAAGATTATCTATATCTGACACAATAGCTTAGAGTAGCAGCTTACAAGCAGCTTACACAAAAGCTTACAAGCAGCTTACACAGCAGCTTACACAGCAGCTTACACAGCAGTTTGCAATAGCAACTTACACAACAGCTTGCAGTAGCAGCTTACACAATAGCTTGCAGTAGCAGCTTATACAACAACTTCCTTTCTTCTATAAATAGAGGAGAATTCAGTTCATTATGTACATAAGTTTGAAGTTTGAATAATATATCAGTTTCTCTCTATACTTGTCTTTACTTTACTGTCTTTATTTTATAACAATAATGATAAACTCGGGTCATTCAAATCATATATATATATATATATATATATATATATATATATATATATATATATATATGTGTGTGTGTGTGTGTGTGTGTGTGTGTGTGTGTGTGTTATTCGCAGATGATATTGTACTGATTGACGAGATGCAAGACGGTATTAACGCGAGACTAGAGGTTTGGAGACAGGCTCTTGAGTCTAACGGTTTCAAGTTGAGTAGGACTAAAATAGAATACTTAGAGTGCAAGTTCAATGATGAGACCAATGAAACATGCATAGATATGAGGCTTGATACACAAGTTATCCCCAAGAGAGATAGTTTTAACAACTTGGGGTCTATAAGCCAAGGAAATGGAAAGATTGACAAGGATATTACGATCGCATTAGTGCCGAGCGGGTGTAATGGAGTTTCACATCCAATGTTTTATGTGATAAATATATGCCGCCTAAACTTAAAGGTAAGATCTACAGAGTGGTAGTTAGACCGCCTGTGTTGTATGGGGCAGAGTGTTGGCTAGTCAAGAACTCCCATGTTCAGAAGATGAAAGTAGCAGAAATGAGGTTGTTGAGATGGATATGCGGGCATACCAAGATACTAGCAGGAATGAGGATGTTGAGATGGATGTGCGGGCATACCAAGATTGATAAGATTAGAAAATGAAGATATTCGGGTCAAGGTGGGAGTGATCCCGTGGAGGACAAAATGCGGGAAGCGAGACTTAGATGGTTTGGGTATGTGAAGAGGCGAAGCACAGATGCATAGTAAGAAGGTGTGATTGGTTGGCCTTGGTGGGTCTGAGGAGAGGTAGAGGTTGGTCAAAGAAGTATTGAGGAGAGGTGATTAGGCAGAATATGACGTTACTTCAACTGATTGAGGACGACCCTTGATAGGAAGGTGCGGGGGTCGAGAATTAAGATAGAAGGTTAGTAGGTATTCGAGTTTGTTTCCTTCCTATTCCAGTGATATTAATGTCAGTCTTATATTTTATTATTGTTAGATTTTTATCACTACATGTTGTTCATTTCGCCTAGTTTTCTTATTATCTTGTTGTCGTTACTGCTGCTTTATTTTCATCTTTCCTTACGCCGATGATATATCGAAAACAACCTCTCTATGTTCACGGTAGGGGTAAGATCTGCGTACACTATACCCTATCCAGAACCCACTTACGGAATTATACTGTATTGTTGTATATATTGTTGGGAAAGAACGACTATTAAGCGTCTATCAGATAGAACCATTTTGGTAAGCCTTTGCTCGTCTATTTTTGGTAATGTTTTGTATTTAGGGATTTCGATGTAACTCTTGTTCACAAATAGAATAAAAATAGTAAAACAGATATTTGCACATCTTATGAGAGTTGTGGTATTGAAAAGTTCTTATGATAAGATTACTAGGAGATTTATAATCAAGATGATGATCGTAAGGGAAACATTTTTACAGTTGAAAAAAATAAGAGGGCATGATTTTCCTTAATGATTATGACATTTGGTGGTCCTGTTTTTGACTCAAACGAAGAAGAAATTGCTAACGGACGGTTTGTCACCAAACGCAAACAGTACAATGGTCAAAAAGTCTCCTCCAATCTCTATTATTATGAATTTAGACCTGTTTAATTGTATTGTTACGAGTTTGACACATATAAGCCTTCCTTTTATCTTGTTAAATATTTGTAAAAAAAATAATAATTAACGAGTTCGCTAAGGTTGGAACAAATTGTGATTTGTGTTAGCATTTTGTAGTGATCAAACATTTATTGCGATTAGGCTAAGCAGTAAGCAGTATAACAAGTGAAAACTGACTGAACATAAATGGTATGGTAAAAAAATGCCTACAAGTCTTTAATTAACATACTTTCCTTTTGCACATCAAGAGTAGAGATTAATTATACAAGTTATTCTGTGCTACTCGAACTAAAATATATGTTAAGCACAGTGACGAACTCATAATTAGCATAAAAAGCACTTCAAAGTGGAAATCTAGAAAGGATGGCGTGGCTAATTGGTAGAAAAAAGACAAGCTGACCATGTAGATACAGTAGAGGACAAAAGGTCAAAAAAAAAAACACTGATTGGGAAATACAAGGTTGCCTGATTCTTACTGGTTAATATTAAATATTAATGAACCAATCAGATAAAGCATTAGTGGGACAGAATACTCTACTGCACCTCTCTAAATAAGTTTCTTACTTTAAAGTCTAAACAAATTAAACGAAACAATGTTTATTTAAGTGTTGGCTTTCCATACATTTTTACATTTACTATAATGAGCTCAAAGAAAAGATTGACCAACGGTGAGCTGACATTCAAAAAGTAACGAAGTGTTGGACCCTTAACCCCTCAAAGAGGCCATGTTTGCAATCTTTAATAGGGGCTGAGAAAGTTTGGAGGATATATCGTCGAAAAAACTAGTGTATTTTGTTTTCTGCAGTTAGTGCTAAGAGGACATCATTTGGTCGGTGACTTAAATAAGCTTTTTGCGATACTTATGCTATGAATAATATTTATGACAAGGACATCTTGATTCTTGTATTTCCTTTACAAAATCATTGTAATTTCACTAGATGAGTCTGATAAAGGTGTATACGCAAATATTATTCCTACCTGAAGAAGATAGAGAGTTTTACTACAGTAAAAGAACTTCTATACGAGTATATTATTTAAAAAATAATTATAGGTAATTGCATTATTAAATTGAATTAGTTACCTAAACAAAAAAGAAGGCAACCAGTTATAATATGTTAAATTATATTAATTGTGTAGATTTCTTTATTAGCCAAAAGTTTACGTGGCGTGGCTCCGCGTTTGCTTGATCTTTAAAGAATATCTCCTGTTTTAACTTTGTTGCCAAAATAGCCCTCGCATGTTTATTAGGCGAGCCAAATGACATATATGTCCTATGGATATAACATATAAGCTTGTGTTCTCGCGCCATTCATGTAAATAAGTTGATTATAATAGAGCTAAATTATGCATATATTGGTAGAATGCATATACTTTATAGTCTATCATGTTGTCTTAGCTTGTGTAAAGTTAAATAAACGAGTAGTTTGAGTTAAGCTCTGCCAATTTGGTAGAATTTTCTACCAAATGAATTATTGTAATATGATCAATATTACAATAGATCAATATGATCATAACTTGTCTCTTACCGGGGGTATTTGCATGAATTTTAATAAGCTGTGTAGAAACTTATAGAAGAATGAGAATAAATAGTTATTATATTTGTAGACAAGAACTAGTCTTAGTCCATTAGTTTTGTTGAGTCTTAAGTTAGAAAAGGTCCTTAGATCAGGATTACTTCATTACAATTACCACAGAGACTCCGTCAAATATTTGCCAAAAATATGTTCTAGCTAAGGTTCAAACCGCCAACCTTTTAGAGCAAAATCAGGCACATAACCAACGCGCCAAGAGACAATCTATGTCAAGTTGTGTCACTTTGTTTTAACTTATTTGTTTTCTCACAGTATTAATACATATATAGTAAAGTTTTCTGACGAAGTAATGTCGCGTGGCACCGCTTCGTTGAACGTGCGTCCGCTCTTACCTACTACCCTTATCTATTTGTAGATTTGAAATTATGATAACCCGGTAGAGTTTGTGCGTTATGCAATTGGATAGCTAGGTTTAATACAACATGAAGTCCTACCAATTTGTCATAACTTTCCTGTCACCCTTCTAAAAGGTATTTTTTTCTCTTTTTGTTTGTAACTTTAAAATTATGACAACCTGGTAGAGTTTGTTTGTTATGCAACGCGATATCTAGGTTTAATGCAGTATGAAGTCCTGCCAATTTATCATAACTTATGTATGGCAAAGTTCACCGATTTTGGTTGCTCTTGCCACCATCTTTGCCGCTCAACCTTAGGGTATTTTAGTTCGATTGTTTTTCACTAAACGAGCATCTGTACATATTGGGGCCATTTTTGCAATGTTGTTAATTCCGGAGATAAATTTTCTAGACCAGCCCTAAAGAATCCCCTTTGTGTCAATCTCCCTTTATTAGCAGTGCATATAAATTAAATCTCGAACAAATTATAATTTTGGTTCTCTTTTTTTCTTTAAGTAGTTGGGAAGGGCCATAAAATATCGAAAGATAAGAAACTTAAAGAGATTGTTGCACAAATAGCCGGTCAAATTCATTCTTTACTTTTTCTAACCGGTATACATAGATTATACATATTTATACATATATCATATGTGAATTATATACTATATATTATACATCCGTCGGTTATTTTTAGTTTAAGAAATTAGATGAGCGATTGTTTGGCTTAATTCTTCCAACTTTTTAAAAAAAGGAAAGACCATTTGATGGATTAAAAGCCTGCATCCATGCAGTGTAGGATAAAATACAACCACTAGATTATTATAGTTTCAACTCTATTCGAGTTTTTGTTCATTGCTCAAATGATGTACGACAAATTTTAGGTTTTCAACCCTAGTCAAAGTTAAAGAAAAGAATAGGTTAAGTGGAGGTTGAAAAGCACAAGTGAGAAGGGGGTGAAAAAAGCAATATCTATCAAAAAATATTAGAACGAATCCTTTTTGTTGGCTCACTTTGGGATGGCAAAAGAAAATGACCCTCCAAAATCCACACGTTATTTAATCATTCGTTTTAAAAGTAATTCTTAAACTCACCAATCAAATTTTAGCTGTTGTAACCAGCCAAAATCAATGTCTTCTACCTAAAATTGTAAAATAAGAAAAAAGAAAAGAATAAAAAAGAGAAAGAGAGAAAATAATACACAAACAAAAAGGACCAATGAGCTTTTGTCCAACTTCAAATTATTTCTAGCTTCCCATTTTTCTTTGATCCTTTTTTCAATTTATTGTGTGGCAGAGTGAAAGCAGAATAATTCCAGTGGCACCAAAAGTTCAACTCCTCCTCTTTGCAAATTGAGAACCTCTTCCCCCACCCCCAACCTCCCACACCCACCCAGGCCCCCCCCCCCCCCCCAAAAAAAAAAAAAGAGAAAGAAAAAGAAAACCCCTCAAGTGGTTACTTTTTAGTCCTATAAATTCAACCTTGCCCCTTTCACTTCTCTTTCATGTTCTATCCATTCTCTACCTTCCCTTTCTCTATCCTTGTTTTTTTTTTTAAATTTCATTTTTACCTTCAATTTGCCACCCTCATAAGCTTTATAACCTAGGTACATTTTAGAAACCAAAAATGGCTCAATGACAGAGATTATTTATCCTCATTTAAGCATATGATTTTCTCAACGCTAAAAAAACTTCACATTTCTAGTTTCTAGTTAAAAGTAGACCAAATCCTCTGTTTTCCCCTGTTTCTGCCGTTCTTGCTCTGTTCATTTATTTATTTGCATATTGTTCTAAAACAACAATGACCTCAACTTCCACTCTATATCAAGGTCTGCAATCTTGTCTAGAGCCTACACTTCTTGAACCACATGTCTTAATGAACAAATTGCCTCCTCTTATATCAAATTACCTACAATCTACCACATTGCTTCAAATGTCTAATACATCTCCACAAGAAGCAGAAACTGAAGAAGAGAATGAAGTAAATGGCCTTAGTTTCAATGAACTGCAAAATCAACATGACAATAGTGACATGGGTTGTGGATGGAGCTTCATACAAGAACTGGAAAATCCATGTCAATACCCGAAAAAAGGCTATTTAGAGGACGAAGAAGTTTATGTTCATCCTCTGGAAAAGTTGTGTACTCTCAACACAAAGAGTTTGGAAATGTGCACTGAAAGCTTAGGAAGCGAAACAGGCAGTGACATTAGTGAAAGCATGGAAGAATTCTCTCCTTTCTTGTCCGAAAAAGAGACGAATTTTCACCGATCAAAAAGTCGAGAATTCACGAAAAAATTCAACAGGGCAAGTAGTTTTCCACCTCCTCTAACATCAATGAGTGGAAATGAAGGTGTTCAAGTTAGACCTCATCGCGAAGGTGGTCGTTTAGTATTAAAAGCTGTGATAATCAATTCTTGTAACTCTTATTTCCAAGCTGAACGTTCAGATGGTAGGCTTAGGCTTTCCTTGTTAAGACATGAAGAATGTAGCTATGGAGAAGAAGATGATGAAATTAGCCAAGAGAATGAAGATGAAAATGAAGATGATGAAATTTGTAGTAGAAAATTAGGAAGTCATGATATTGGGATAGGAGAGTATGCAAGACCAAGTAGGTGCAAAGCAAGTGAGAGTAGGAATAAAGTAATTCCAAGCTGGGAGTCATTTTGGGTGGCTATTTCCTAAATGCTAGTATAGTACATTAGTACTCCTATTATTTATTTCTCATCATTGTTGCTACTATATTAATATTATGTTTTTCTCATTTTTAGTTTTCTGACTTGATTATGTAAACGGTAGTTATTATGGTTATTGGACATGCGATTCAATTTACTCTATTGTTAATTGGAACGCGTCTATAACTTTTTATTACAACTTCTTTTGTATGAGTTGCAACCATGTGAGGATACTGACCAAGCAACAATATTATTATTATAGTATTTCATATTTCTGTCATCACGAACCAACTACCATAACTGCAATGCATGAAGGTGAGGGTGGGGGAGAGCTGGGCGAGAGCATCCAACGTTTGAAATCATTGGTCCCAATAATTCAGACTCGCGTTGCATAGGGTTTATTGATGGGAAATCACTTCCTATTAGGAATTTGTTTATTTCCAAAACTCAGATGAAGGGATGAAGGGTTCCATCTAATATCCCACCACACTTTTTGGGGTAAAATTATCAATGGTCTCATACACATGAAAATAGCATATTCCATCTAACAATTGGTTCTAATAACTGTTTCAAACATGGGAAAAGGGGGAAGAGGGCCCTTTTTGTTACTTGTTATAATCATCAAGATTGTACTAAGATGACTTTTCCCAACTAATGGCGTCACTTTTCCATCACTGATCAATAATATCTGTGAATATATCACATGCATGTCCATTGGTCCATTCCCACTATAGTACTCAATAGGGAGCTAATTTGGGACAGTTAACTAAAACATATATGGCAGCAATGTCCCTCATGGCTAATGCAAGTGGGGTTTTGTACTAGTGGTGTGTACGTAAGCCTTGTAACTGTCATTGCTTATACCACATTGGACTGGCATCATAGTCTGATGGCAAAATATCACATGTCCATGTACTCTAAACATTCGAGACCTACTAGGGTTTTGATAAACTTTGGACTGCATGTCGGATAAGTAATGCTTTTTGGAGGATCCAACATGGATTTAACAGCATTTTTTGAAGAGTACAAACAATATATTTGAAAATTATACTGCAACAATAACAACAACAACCCAGTATAATTTCACTAGTGGGGTCTGGGGAGGGTAGTGTGTACGCAGACCTTACCCCTACCCTGGAGTATATAGGCTGTTTCCGATAGACCCTCGGCTCCCTCCCTCCAAGAACTCCCCACCTTGCTCTTGGGGTGACTCGAACTCACAACTTTTTGGTTGGAAGTGGAGGGTACAAACAATAAATTGTTGAATTCTCCGTGCTATTGTGGCTCAAAAATATTGCTTTAGCGTGCATGTTTGAATCCTAGGTATGCCACTCTTAGCATTCCTAGCTCCTCCACTGATTGTGCAGGCATGGGCGGATATAAGCTAGAAGCTAACTAGTGTCTTTAGCTCAAACACTAGATATATGTTTAAAAATCTACTAAAATAAGTAAAAGTAAAAGATTTCGAACTTGATAAATCAAATGGGTTAGATAGAATTTCGAACTCGAATCCATAAAGTTGAAATTTTAAATCCGCTTTCTGTGGAGGTGGTCCTGGAGGAAGAAGCAGTAGGGTTGTTACTAGTACAAGAAGTTAGGTACTAAGATCAGACTGTTATCTTATAAATGTATGTGAATGTACAATGGGCCATTAAAGGGCAAAGGAAGAATGCTCCATATCTTTGGAAAGAGGACCTAAATGCCCGAGCGTGGACTCAAGCCTTCCATTCATTAAGGTTCCCTTTGATAGAGAAAGGAAAGCTCTTAACAAAAAAAGTTACCGCGAAGAGGAATATGCCTAACTGGTTATAAATATACTGATATACAAGTAAAAAATCTAGACGCCAATATCAGCATCTCTGCCTAATATTATCTGTTTATTTCGTTATGCAAAAGAAAACGTTGTTTCAGTATATAATTAAAATGGGTTGGCAACATACTTCTAAAAAATACAGAAAGCATGGCGGTAAACATGGTAGTCGTTATGCAAAAGAAAACGTTGTTTCAGTATATAATTAAAATGGGTTGGCAACATACTTCTAAAAAATACAGAAAGCATGGCGGTAAACATGGTAGAATTAATTGCAGAAACATGAATTGAAAAGGTAAATCAATCATCACAGTCCATAGATCCAACTACCGTGAAAAAAATCACAGTTGGTTGCTCTTGGTTCTCTGAGTGACTGAAAAGCATTATTTATAATATTGTGAAGTACAATAAATCTCGTAATAAAATTAGTATTAAGTATCATTAATATAAAGAAAAATTGATTTGCAACTGAAATGTTTCATTAATTGTTCGTTTGGGTAATAGTCGTGACTTTTCGGATTGTTGTAGTCTGGACCAACGTTTACAGTGGTGTCTTTTGGGCTTTTACAAATATCACATAAATAAATCAAAATAAAGGAGAAAACAGCAAAAATTTGGGAAAAAAGATAACTGTGAATTCTGTGATTATAGCATGCCACATCACCTCCCCAATGCCCCTCAATTATATAAATATATAGATTACTTCCAATAAAATAGCAATCTTTAACATAGTTAAGTTCGCACTCTTCGTGAGATATTTTGATCTCCAATTTCACATCAAAGGTTTATTTAAGGTAAACTAACGGATTTTCATGATAGAAAACACTAAAAAATTAAATTATCAGTTGAGCAGCACACAATTAGGTCAGGTCTCTTATCATTTGTATGTCTGCTTTCTCTGTAAAGTGATTACCTAATTTAGAAATTACTAGCTTTAAAAAGGGACCCCATTTTATGGTCATGTGACCAGTCCCCAGGCGTTCATATGGTTGGGCAGAGGTTTCCATCATATACCAGAAAATTCGAAGGGACCAATAACAATTAAGTGGTCCATCTACTAGTACCAACTCTATATTTATTAGATTTAAATTATATACATCGACAATATTAATTTTTTTTATATCGTAGCACGTTAGTTGCCTCAATTTTCAGGTTATTAATTTCATACTTATTATAAACAATTACTTTTAGTTATATTTTAAATGTTTTAATAGCTATACATTATCAGTTTATGAAAGTTAATTAAGCTCCTTCGCCAGCAAAACACTAATTAGGAATTTCAGTTTTGCCGAGCAGGTCAAGACAGGTTTTACAAATTCTCAAACTACAAAAATCTCTGTTCCAATTTGTTTGCCATAGTTTGACTCGGCCTTCGATTTAAGATATTAGAGCACTCTGTAATGGCGGAGAGGGGTTTCGCCTCTAATCCAAACGATTTCTCTTCTTCTCTTAAGATATTTCTAACTTAATCGAGGGGAGTAGATTGAAGGAATTATCTCTTCTCCTACTGCTGCTCTCGGCCCCGTCCCGCAGTCGATCAATCTGCTGCCTTAACTTTAGAAAGATCGTTGTTGTTCAACATTTTTTTTCTAGAAGGAGGGAAAGTAAGAGAAGCGTGATTTAAGACCCTCACGGAGCGGTAAGGAGATTGATGAGTCTTTAATCTTCTTCTTTATGTATGAAATTACAGACATATAATGAATGGACGAGCCTTCAACTTCGAAGCAACTTCTTTTGTACTCGACGTTTAAGAAAGAAAATAAGGCTTTTAAAACTTGTGTCTTAAATGTCATAATATTAGGGTTGCTATAAAACTTTTAAAATTTGTGATCTTTAACTTGCCATAATAATATTTGTACTATTATAAAACTTCTCATTAAAATGTATAAATATATATATATATATTTGGAGTGGACTAATAAAAAATAGGGTTAAACAAAGTGGAATTACATATGAGCATTGCTTTGGAAAAGGCAAAAGGGAAGCCTTTCTACAAAAAGTAAAGAAAAGTTGAAAAAGCTTCAAGAAGTTAGGGTAAGTGCTGGAAATTGGACCCATCTAACCCTCTGAAGATAGTTTTGCATATGATGTTGGTTAAGTTGTGAATGACATGTGAAGGGTGTAAGGAGTTGTTTTTTGAATTTGTCCATTGGGATACTTAGAGAGCATGTTACAAAGGATTTTCACATGTGAAGTTGCTCAATCTGATGGCATTCCCTACTGCACATTGACGCTTTCCTAAGAAGGGAATTAAGCTTCTTCGTCTTTCATTTGAAGACATAATAAGAAAAAGATCAAAGATAGATTATACTGACTTTATGACTTTGCAAGAGTAGTTTCATTAGTGGAAGGGAAGGAGAAGGTTGTTCGACTGAAGCCCGACCTCTACGATAGCTAATTACTAGAAGTAGAACATATTTATCTCATATGACTTAAAAAGAAATAAGAAAACGGAAAATAAGTATGATAAGGAAACTGTCCAACATATATTGCTATTGTACTATCCGAATTGTTCAATTTTACTTAACATCGCGCTTTCTATTCATTCATACTTTTATCATTAGTAAATCGTCTTTTATTTGCAATTATTATTAATAGAGCTTCAGCATGAAATAGGTGGACTCCACGTGTCTGGTTTTTTTTATTTATTAAAAGGATACAAAATTTACCCTTCAGCTTTTGACTATATTCTAAAATTACTTTCAGGTTGGAACTCCGTTAAGGGCCAAGGACAAAATTATGATTTTTTTCCTTATGGCAAGAGTAATGTTAGACCAAAAATTTAATGAGAGAAAACTTTGTTCAACTTCAAATTAAATAGTACAAGAAAAGTTTAACCCTTTTCCCTGTATATTAATGTACAATGTCAAGTAAACTTTGCTTTAAACAGAAGAAGGTATCTGGGTTGTGTTGCGTCTAATTTAGTCATAATCGTTGAATTGTATGGCTACTTTATATAAAAGTTTAAATTAGACTGCTTAATTATGTTTTCAATAATACGTTCCTCACGTCCGTGTTTGACTTAAATCTAATCTCTCTTTCTTATTTGATGCTATGTAAACTTGTGTGACTATACTCATTTAAAAATTTAAACTTTTAAAGAGTACACTTATATTTATTTAATTTTGATTTCAACAATACTCACGTTAACCAAGCACCGTACCTATATATATGAGGTATTATCATTTTTACCCCGTACCAGAAACTATTTACATTCGCTAGTTGAAAAAGTATATGAAATTTGTATAATTTTTGTATATGACATACATAATGTATATATACAAAAAATATACATACATTTTTTCGGTTATTATTTTGAAAACGGCTATACAAGTCATTTTTCTTATATATATATATATATATATATATATATATATATATATATATATATATATATATAATGGATAAACAAGACAGCAGTAGGACGTCATTTTTCTTTTTGTAGAACGATTAAGACCTCATGAGAAAGAAAGAGGAAACCAAAACTAAGTCGTTATGGCAACGGGCATTGGCTGCTGATTTTAGATATTACGCAGCAGCACAAAGAAAATAGAGATATAAACAAAGGGATGACATCCGAAGTAGACGACGTTTGACTGGTTCCCCATTTTCAGCAAAAGTCATAAGTACATTAATGTTTGTAAAATTAAGCTGTCACTGTCCTAATATTCAGGATAACGCATCCCATATATCAATATATACACCCACAGGTGTATTTTGTACGACGGATCATTACGTACTTAGGTAACACTCAACCTATTGCAATCTCTTAGATAAAATTGTCTGTTTTAATAAATTAAATTACAAAGAAAATTTGTACGATCAAGATATATAGTTGACCGAAATAATTCTTTTGAAAGAGGCAATATGATAAGTATATGGGGGACGTGGTCGAGGTCATGGCGCGACCAACACAGCATATCTTACGTGTTTTACTTCATTTCTCCCCACAAATATAAGCTAGCTAGCTAGTTTATTTCTTGAATTTGTTTCAACTTTACATATTCTAGTCACGATCCTTTGGGCTTTAATTTGCCCACATTAACTGGATTTTTTTATACTATATACATGTTTATCAATTTCAATGTACTGCATATGTGACTGTCATCAGTCTAATCCACTCTCTCTTAGTAATCCTCCAACTCTTTGCTTGGTCAGCACAAGCAAAACTTATAGTACTAAACTCCGATTCTGACTAGGATTGGTATTTCCAACGTCCTTCTTGAAACAGATACTTTAAAGTTTAAAGTTCAAATATTTAGATAAATGAATTGGTATATATTTCCTATTCTTCTTCTTTCTGTCGTGTGTTCACCGTTGGCCGACAGACACCTAGTGATACATAACATAGAGAGAGATCCATTCAGAATATGAAATGGGGGACCCCAACCCCCCCCCCCCCCCCCCATTTCTTTGAAGCAATTCATGATTTTTGGAAATCTTTTCAAGCTTTTTGGGATTTAAGAGATTCTCTTGTCTTCTCTTCCTCCCAATAATACTCCCTACTTAAGCAGCTGTAGTAACCTTCTCTACACCATATAAAACATCCTACTTCAGTTTTTATTCTCAACTGAAAAAACGTGTGATCCCTGCGTTAGGGATTAATGTAAGATAAAGGACCAACTATGCAAGTAATTAATTCAGTCAAATTAAATGAGAATCTGGAATATTTAATCAATTTTTAAGCCCACAGCTGGTAAGTTTCTATATGATTTCTTTTGAGTGGATATAAATATGTTGCAGCATGTGATGCTTTTAGAGGGGGTAGAATCCCCATGATTGTGGTACATAAACAAAATGCAGTGGAGGAGGACATGACCACGACGTAGATAAGCTTGTCCTAGATGATTTATATGCTCAACGACTAAGATTCTTGGAAAAAACTTGCTAGAAATTGGTGCTTATACTAAATCAACGATACCGTGATAATTGTTTTTTACATGCACTTTTATCACTTAACTATATATAAATAAGCCTGTCCTAGATTATTTATATGCTCAACGACTAAGATTCCTAGAAAAAACTTACCAAACATTCGTGTTTATACTACATCAATGATAACATAACAAGTGTCTTCTACATACACTTTTATCACTGAACGATATATAGTTAATTAATTATTGTATATTTTTCCTTAATTTATTAGTTAGCTACTATGTTAATAGTATAATGTTTTTTGGTGTAAACATCACTTACACTCAACAATACGTGAAAATAAATACGAAGATGCAGCAAATGAAAGGACAAGGTCAGCTTTTTTGGGAAACCAGTGAAGTGTGTTTTCTAATTGTAGGAGAGATCCATTATTCTTCAACAGCACCTGAGAATACGTTTCGTGTTCCAATTGGTTTTACAACTGTTTTTTTCCTGATGAGACTCCCACAGAGACAAGGCTTGTATTTCTTCTCCTAAATGATTATTCGTACCTTGGGCAAATTATAATCTTTACATCAGTACATGTATGCATCAAACGTTTTTATTGGTCAAACGGATAATAGATGTCGATATCAATAGTACACGGAGGGATTCTTTTTAGGTATAAGCTTTACCAACAAGTTAGGATTACATGTTGGTAAATATTTAGTACGTACCCAGCGACAAATGAATACAAGATGCGTATTTTTCATGCACGTATGTACTTGTAGCGAAGTTAGGAATTTTCTTAAGGGTATTCAAATTTGAAAGAAGTGAAAAAATAATTCTCGACAAAGGGTGTTCAATATGTGTTATATACCTCTAAAACGTAATATTTTACTTATATACACAGTGCAATATTTCGACAAAAGGTGGTCAGTTGACCACCCTTGTGACCATGTGACTTCGCCACTGCGTATGTACCAATTAAACTTGATAAGTGATTCTTTTATTTTAACTTTGTTCAATTTAAATTATTTGATTTGGTGTAAATAAATATTTACCTTAAAGATTAGTGTTTCTCAATAGCTATACCAGTGATTTGGAGGAGATCTCTCAAAAAAGTATTTAGTACACACTTCGGTCAACTCTCCATCATCTTTCTTTGTTTGAGCGGCATGTATTTCCACGGTACTTGTTTTTCTAATTATGAAGCGTGGCTAAGTAATCCAACTCACATTGAGCGTAGTGCTCAGGTGGTTTGGCCAATGATGGGCCAAGAAATATTAAATGGTGACGTAGGTGAGAGTTTCCGAGGAAATCTAAATGGCTCATCTTCGTATTTATTTTTTATTTCAATTTAAGCATATTGATTTATGCCTAGTTTATTCCTGGGGAGTTATACATTTGTGTATTCATAAGACCGTTTACTCTTTCTTGAAGTTCAATCTCTCCCCCGGATGAACCATATAGCCAAGAGAAATCATGAATCAGAGTAGAAAAGCTTGTCCCACCCATGAGTAATCCTATGAAACTTTTGATTTATTTAGAGATTTTAGATGGAAATTAATGTATTTATGTTAGAAAATCCTAAATTTGTCTCAATTATATTGACAATTGAATGAAAATGGTAGACATAGAGTAAAATATATAAAAGATTAATTCATTTTACAAGCCCACCTAATAATTTGGCATTACGACCTAAAAACAACGATGGTTGTTGTTGTTCTGTATTGTATCTAGCCCCAGAAAAATCCTTTACAAAAGTATCTGAAGCTTAAGAAAGTAGAGTAATATATTATAGTACATAGTTTATCCTACGAGAAAACCAGTGGTGGAGCTAAGATTACAGCTTCCACTGTAGGACATGTGTTGAAATGAGTGCTTTAGGTAGATAAGCTTCAGCGCTCTCATCTTGGTTTGGTTCGTTAGGATATGGCTCTGCATTCTTTACGATCATAAGCTCGATCACGAGGGTCCAAATCAAGGTCTCCATCTCGCCTTAGTGATTAACTAAGTTCGTGTGACGACCCGCTAGGTCGTTTTGAGTACTATCCCTTATTTTGTGTATTCCGAGATCTCTAATAGTTTCATTTGATATTTCTTGATTTGCATGTATAGTCCGTGTTCAATTTTTACATAAATAGTTGAAGACAATATAATTTTTGGCTTTAAAAATAATGTGAGTTGACTATAGTCAACATTTTGGGTAAACGACCCCAGATTGGTATGTTGACGATTTCGGTAGGTTCGTATTGTGATTTTGGACTTGAGAATATGCCCAGAATTGAATTCGGAGGTCCCTAGGTTAATTTGACTTGTTTTACCAAAAGTTAGCAATTTGAATGTTTGAAAATTTTCTAGATTTGACCATAGGTTGACTTTATGGTTATCATGTTTGAGTTTTAGTTTTCGGACTTGGAATAAGTACGTTCTTCTATTTGAGATCTGTCTGCAAAATTTGGTGCAATTACGAGTTGGTTTGATAGGAATCGAACGCTTGATTATGTTTTTAGCTACTCTTGAGTTTTCTTTTGTATTTCATGTGTTTTGATGTCCGATTCGTGGTTCCGGATGTTATGTTGGTATTTTAATCACGCGAGCGAATTAATAAGATGTTATTACACTTGTGTGCATATTTGGTTTGGAGACCGAGGGGCTTAGACGAGTTTGGGGGTGTGTATCAAATGAGTTTTGGATGATTTGAGTTAGCTGGTGTGCGTCCAGTTCTAGTGTTGATATGCAAATCTTGCATTTGCGAGGACTGGCTCGCAAATGCGAGCCTCACTTTTGCAATCAAGACATCGTATTTGCGATCATGGGCTTGGGTTGGGTGACCTCGCATTTGTGAGGAAAAGGTTCGCTTTTGCAAACTGACTAGGGTCGCATTTGCGACCACTGGAAATCTTGGACATATTTGCAAATGCGAAGGGCGTATCCGCATTTGCAAAGGGGGAAAGTTTGCATTTGCGATAATAATGTCGCATTTGCGACTTCTGAGAATCTGATACACTGATCGCATTTGTGATCCGTGTGTCACATTTGTGATGTTCGCAATTACAAACAAGAGTTCGCATTTGCGATACCTGTAGCTGGGTAAAAAGGTGATAAACGGGACTTAGCTCATTTTATACTATTTTTCAACCCTAAACACTCTAGAGGTAATTTTTCAAGAATTTCTTCTTCCCAAAATCATTGGTAAGAAACTCTAATCCACTTTCTTTCAATTGCCCATTACTTTTCATGAGTTTTTAATATAAAATCTAAGATTTCCATGGTAGAAATTAGGGATCTGGGTAGAAATAGAGAATTTTATAAAATTGAGATTTAGACCTCAAATTGATGTCGGATTTCGAAACAAATCACATAACCGGGCTCGGGGGTGAATGGGTAATCAAATTTTGGTCTGAACCTCAATATTTTACCAAGCGGGACCGTGGTTGAGTTTTGTTTACCTTTTCAAATTCATCAAAGATTGAACCTTTTTTCATTCGTGGATAATTTCTAAAACTTAGTTTGAATTGTTTGATCAATAATTGGCTAGATTCGGTTGGTTTAGAGGCTTGTTCGAAAGGCAAAGTCGTGGTTGATTGTTGAGTTGGTTGTGCGAAGAGATAAGTGTTGTGTCTAACCTTGACTTGAGGGAATTGAGACTTATTGGCCTATTTGCTATGTGAATTATGTGGGAAAACAATGTATATGCGAGGTGACGAGTGTATATGCTCCGTCGTACGGTTAAAGCATGTGTGATTATGCTATTTATTTCCATGTCTTCTTTTATTCTATGTTATCTCTTGTCATATGCTTTAGTTTATACATGTTCTTACTTGTTATCCATGCTTTATTGTTACTTATTGTTTAATTGTTACTTATTTTGATTTGTACATTTCTCACGCAATATCTGCTTACCTGCTGCATGCTTCTAATTGTATTAATTGCATATTTTTGTTGTCTTATGTTCTAGTTGCTTTTACCGTACTTATATTGCTTGAAGTACTTTGTTATGTCATTCCGTTTATGTGAGCCATCTAGCTATTTCGGTATTATTGATTTGCCAAGGTTTGGGATTGCGAAGTATTGGCTATTCTTCATTTCCTTATTGTTCCGCACGTTTCATTTCCTTTTTATGTTCATATTTCTTAAATACTGGTGTTGAGTTATTTATGCTAATAAAATAATATTGGGGGATTGGATTGCGCACCGCAACAAAATGAGAAATGATATGATATTGATATTGGAAATGAGTTGTACATTGTAAAAGATCTTGTGTTGAAACTTGGGATCGGGTTGCATGCCGCAACGAATTTGATGTATTGTAGTTGTTTGTGGTTGTAGTGTTTATTCTTGGCATTGTGGTATGATATTTGAGATTATGTTATTCTGAGGCCCTCTAGTAGTTGACCCTCGGGTCCGTTTATATCAGTTTAATGCTTTATTTATGTTACTGTTTTCTGTCATCATTATTTCGTACAGGTTATTTGTGAGTGACTTCCCATAGCCTCGTCACTATTTCGCTGAGGTTAGGCTCGACATTTACAGAGGACATTAAGTCGGTTGTACTCATGCTACACTTCTGCACTTCTTGTGCAGATACCGGTGTTGGTCCTGATGGCGCGTAGCTGAGACTGCTCAGATTCAACTGCTTTTGGAGACTTGAGGTAGAGCTACTGGCGTTCGCAGTCCCTGAAGCCCCTATCTACAATATCTTTACTGTTTTCCTTATTTCGAACAATTGTAATTCATTCAGACTTTATCTGTAGAATTCTAGTATGCTCATATATTCGTGACTCCAGATCTTTGGGATATGATTAGACTAACGCTAGTTGTATTTATCACATCTATTTGAGACTATTGTAGTATCGTATTATTAATGTTCTATTTTAAATTGTTTAAATTGGTTAAGTAATTAACTAATATTGGCTTGCCTAGCAAGTGGAACGTTAGGCGCCATCACGACCCTAAGATTGGGATTCCGTGTCGTAACAGTTCATGGCCGAAAAGAATAGAGGAGTAGGATCCGAAGCGGTGGCTGTTACAAGAATAGAATATTCCAAAGCATTCGCTTCTGAAAGAATTTGAACTAATTGTGCCACAGTTGAGCGTTTCTGTTCAATCGCTATATAGGCACAATACAATGTCTCACTCTCAGAAAAAGAGATAATCTATTATTTTTCCTTTTAGAAAATTCAAAATTCAATAAAAAGAAAATAAGTAAATAAGAGACTGGAAATGAAAGTCTCTTTCTCGGATCTATTCTTCATCATACTGTTGGACAAAATAAAAATACCGGATGCAATGACATTGAAATATTTGGTACATGAAGTCACGATCTGATATATATATATATATATATATATATATATATATATATATATATATATATATCGAAATCTACAATCTACTTAATATATAGATAGAAATTAATGATGAAATTAATCTTTGATCTGGAATCAAAGAAAGATAATGAATGGATCTTATGTTGTGACTTGGAAAAAAATATTTCTCTGTAGAGGAGCGGCTGGATTACCTCCTATTCAGGGAGAGTTAATACTTGTTGGGTATTTTGGTTTGACAATGCTTCACATCCCCAAGAAAAAAGAAGGGAGCTACGTCTGAGTTAAACTTGGAGATGGAAGTCTTCTTTCCTTTATCGACGGTGAAGTAAGACCAAGATCATGATCTTATTATACTAGGTCGAAACAAGTTGATAGGACCTCATTTTATACGTCCCCATGTTGCCACATGCTAGCACTCCTCGTTGCCTTTGTTTGCATGGTCTCATCATTTAGTGGTCTGATATGCAATTAATTTCATCTTATCTAAGATGCTCCATTGTGTCATGAACTACAAGTTAACTGCTGTTTATCCTGTTTAATGGTATTGGACAAAGTTAATTATTATATATGATGGATAAGATGAACATAACCAAAACTATGACTAAATCTTGAAACTGTTGAGCCACATGCTTTCTATGGAAAACTCGAGACTCTTTATAATTGTGAATTTCTAGTTATCACACGCACTTGGTGCTTGACTTTCTTCAAAATTCATTTTTAACCAAGTGTTCAAATGACACTTTTGGGGTATTCTGAGCCCGTAAGCCAAAAAAAGTTTGACTTGAACCTACCTATGCTAAGAGAAGGGAAAGACAGATTCAAACAGTTGAGCGGCTGCCGGCCAGCAACTTCCGTGCACAGAAATAGATTCATTCTTCATACCTGGTCTACCCTCACAATTCTTTGCGGGTTAGTAAGAAGTCAGTCTTATTTGATAAGATGGAGTTGGACAAAGAAAAGAGAGTGCTCGACCGGAACGAGGAGAGGGAGTTGGCTGTAATTTAGATATATTTTTCGAGATTGTTAACCACTTTTTTAACCGTAAACCATCATTGATGGACGTTGCACATGATACGATCAGTTCAACTCAAGGTCTGACGCTAATAGAAGTTGCTTACTTTCATATTAGTGAAGGAAAAAGCAGGGCTTTTTTTTTGTTGTAGTTCCTTACTTTCTATCTTGTCTAAGCTTGCTGGATTTTCCTATTCTGTTGTATTGAATCAAATCCTCAGTAGCCATACCGAAAATGAACCAATGCCGACCCCCCTCCATACCCACAACAAAGAGTCATTGCTCCAACATCCGCACTACAACAAAAATATCGGCTGGTATTAAGGTAATATTCTACTTCTCCTACATATACTTGAGTTCACACTAGTTGTAGCTAGATTTTTCGGTTGATAACTTGTGAAATAAAGGTCGGAAATCGTATATGATGTTGTTGTGAGTTGCTGGACTATTTTGAATTTGTTCTAAGTTATTTTGCGACTGATTTTTGAGATTTAAGGCAAGAATCTTGTTCTTCTTCATATATAAGAGATAGTTTAGGTGCTTGATATGCTGGATGATTTAAAACATGCAAGATGTCGACTAGAAGTTGTAAACTCGATATTGAATATTGTCATGTCATATTGTTGAGCTGCTTAGGTGTGTTGTGGTGCTGGAAGTATATAATTGAAGGTTGTATGTGTTATTATTATTTTTATATACTCTAAAAGTAAGAAAAATGGGGGAGATGTTGTCCGATTTTATATAGAATAAGCTCACTTTCAAGCTCATAAACTTCAAACCCTAACTTAGTCTCTGTAGAATCTACTGTAAATTTTTGCTAGCATATTTGCGACTTTGTTGCTTTCTCCTAATTATTAACCTCCAAATTGCAGTCATTGGTAAGTACTGTAATTACCACCTTTTGAATCTTCTTAATAATTGCTCAAGAGTCTAGGCTTATTTCCAATGGCGTAAACTTGTGTTGAATAGTGTTTACCCATAAAATGATACAATTAAATTTATACATGGTTTCTAGATAGGTGAATTAATTTGATCCTGAAATAATAAAGTAATCGAAGAATTATGCAATACTTAGCCTTATGATATAGACGAAACAACATAAGCAACAATTCCGGTAATAGGATTTCCGGGCAGATCAACAATGAAATCAAAAAAGTAAGAAGATAAGATTGTATTGAGCTTTGTATAGAATGTAGCGTAAGTCTGCCAGAAAATTCGTGTCCTCTACAATGATAATAGAGCTTACTATTTATAGCTACACCTAGGATTAAGGTCCTAGGATCAAGCCCCTCTTTAATGTCAATTATGAGGACATTAATGAGAATGTAACAGTGAACATAAATGCCAAATTACCTGTAACGGGTAATTATTCTTAATGCCACAAAATATTCTCTATTAAATGCTACCGAGTGAAGAGAATTTATCACATCTTTATGAGCGTTATTCTTTCCGGTGACAAACGAAACAGCTGCCTTCGGTCTTTGGCCATCCCCTCATCTTGTGTTCCATGTGTCCTTTTTTTGGATGGCCACGTGTCATAGCATATTTTACCCTATACAGATAGTCCCCCTGCTTTCCAGTAACATAACTTTGTGTTACCGGAAAGTTGGTAAAAATACTCTTTTGGCGGGAATTACTATAATTCCCTCTCAAAGATTTTGATGATTGATTAGACGCACGTTTCTCCGCATTTAATGCCTTTAACACGCGTCATCCCATGATTCAACATAACTTTTATCGATTATCGAGGTAATCATGTCCATGAATTTACCCGCTAAACCTTTACTTATACGTATCAAATTTCTCCCTTATACTTCATAATTTTTCAAGCTTTCCTTGTCTAACTTACATCTTGCTCTTCATCTTTTCTTTAATTATCTTCAAACAAAAGAACCTCTCCTTCTTCCATATAATGGCTTCTTCCTCAAAGCGTACCGGTTTTTCAAAAAGTAAGAATAAGGCTGAGGACTCTGCTCCTCCAATAGTGGGCTCCATCATCCCTAGAAGTCTTATTACCACAAAAAACTTCGAAGAGAAATTCCCTACTGCTAACTCTCGAACATGGGCCACCAGTAGATAACCTTCTTCCTTACGTCCTTCTAGCATTCCTGCTGTGAAGGAAGATTTTTGCTGCCATGACTTAGATATTATTGCTCCTGATCTATGGAGTGGGTCACCCTACCCAAGGAGGATTTTACATATTTTTACACGTATCTCTTTACTTTGGGTGCGTTCTCCTTGAGCGGAGAGCTTGACTCCGTGATTGCGGAGTTTTGCCTTCGCTACCAAGTAAGTTTAGCGCAAGTAAGTCCTTCTATGTGGAGGATGGTACCTTGCCTTCGGCGTTTGTGCTAGGAGACTGGAGAGCAGCTAATCTTAGCTCATATGATGAATCTCTAGTCTCCCAAAATCATCCGCGGGGGAATGATAAACCTCTGCAAACGTGGCCACCATGCTTTGTTGTCTAACATGGATGATGAAAACGACCGTGGGTGGATGGAACAGTTCGCTGCAACTGCCACCAATGACATCATTCCAGCAATGGCTCCATCCTTTTCGGCCGTTTGGAACTGCACTCGTAAGCTTTTTGTTTAGTATTTCCTTTTACGAAATATTTTTCTGTAGCCGTGTTGATCCTCTATCATTCGCCCGTTTCAGCAACTTGATGGATCCCTCTGGTGGTTGAAGGTTTGGACCGGTGGGTACAAAAGATCTTGGACGTTACGACGCTCGAGACTCGCTTGTGGAAAGAGTTGGCCCCTAAATACAGGTGGAAGGCCAAGAATCATGGTAATTCAAACTCACCTTGTTTCACTTTTTCATGTGAAGAACTTGATTGATCCCTTCTAACCTGTCTATGAAATTAAGTCTACATGTGGGCTCTGTTGCTGTTCCCGAGGAGGATTTTTTGGCTGATCCCACTGATGCAGCGAGGCTCCTTTAGTAGGCTCTTACTCGAACAGGTGGCTCCGGGCATGCTTCGGGAGCAAATGTTTCTTTACGGAGTCTCCGGACGAAAGACAAACAATCAAAGAGAAGACGCTCCTCTGAAGCTGGGGAAAAGAATAAGAGGGAAAGGACTGATGCCCTCGAGTCATCTCCGATAGCGATGGTGACTAGTTTTCCTCCCGGGTCAGTCATAGACACCGTGATGATCGACGATGATAAAGAAGCTAGTGATGAGGGAGATTATCTACATAGAAGACGACAATCCTCATCATCTCAACAATATGCTAGACCTGCTGAGAGAGGTACACCAACTCAGGATGATACCTCAGCACTTTGGAGAGAGTTTGATTTTGTAGATAATGTCAACTCCCGTTTTTAGGCCCGAATTGTTGTGTCCGGTACTGCGGGGCTAAATACCGGGTCCCTTCTGTCTTTGGTTGGCGAGCATCCTACGACCAACACTACATTAGATGCAGCTACTGTCACGCCCCTACCTCGGGGGCACGACCGGTGCTCAACCGAGTGAACCCGGCCGAGCAAGCCTGCTAGATTTCTTCTACCCAAGCTCATCCATGAATAAAGAGGAGATGCACTCTATTAATCAAACACTGAAAAGATTTCATTAACAACTCCCATTTCATTTTCATTAGTAGCTTCATTCATAATTTTCAAAATATTACAAGTTTATAGATATAATGAAAAATATGTTTTCCAAATACCAATATTTCTAGTTCAATTCCCCACATCAAATACCACACACAACCTGTCTACGAAGCCTTAAGTACAACAGAAGAGTAATATGAAAATTTCGGCAATAAGGCCCCGACTATACCTCATAACACAAGGTACAACATCAAATGATATCAGGCCCGGAATAGAGTAGGGCTCGCCAAAACCTGCTGAATAGGAAGTAACTGCTAACGAGGACCAAAGTTGCCCGCTCATGAACCATCTGCATCCATTGAAGATGCAGCGCCCCCAACAAAAGGGACGTTAGTACATATGGAACAATACTAGTATGTAAAACTAAATGTCCTCTTTCAAAATAGAATGCCCATATATGAAAGGGAAAACCATAGAAACATCAAGTCACAATCAACCATATCCAATTGTCCAGTTAAAACATAACAATTTTCAAAATACGAAATTAATATATATTTTTGGTTGGGAGATCATTAGCACCGATATACCACCGTATTGTTAGCACGGAGTCCGATCACGCCCGATCGGCTATGCCATCTCCCCACGAACAATGTGGTTTGACATGTGATGCGAAAAAGGTGTTACCAAGAGTAGTACCACCATGTGCGCAACATGGCATCCGATCTACACCCGATCAGCTAGGCCGCGTTCCTACATATACCGTGTGGGTTGACTTTTCCAATTCACAACTATTATCAGTTTCATCCCAATTAAGGGGAATAATATCAACCTATCAATCACATCCCAAATAAGGGAAATAATCACAATCCACTCCTACACTGGCATATGTAGTTTTAGGTGTGGGTTATTACAACCCACCCATTCTCGATTTGCTAATGATACTCCCAAAAATATTATTTTTATTTTTACACACAAAGGTAACATAGGTACAAATGTATTTACCTCATCATATTTCACATTGTATAAATCTCCACTAGTATTTTCAACCAATCACAAAAACAATATTTTCTTGGCTCTTTTGGCCATTCACAAGATTCTTTATTCAAGACATGATGGACGTATTTTATATTCCACACTTTTATATCTTTCCTTCCATGGATCATCATCATAAATATCAACATCTATAATATTCCGGAAATCACAACTTTAAGTTCGTTAGAAATGAAGGCTTTAAACACAATAGATTTCTTTCCAAGAAAATGGAGTAAAATGATTGGCAATCGAAGAGCAAGTTAAAATCATAAACAAGCAGCACACCATTTATTCTTGAAATACTTTTTCCCAAAAAGGGAAATACACAATTTCCACTCACGAATATGTAAGAACGCAAAACACATTGAAAAATACTTACAAAGCATAACATTTGTTAAAATAGCCACATATGGGCACGACTTGAGTACATAAGCTTTTAGGCAATTCTATTTTCGAAGTTATTTTAAAACAGTTGAATCAAGGCTTATTTCTTAACCTCTCTCACATCATCTAATTTCATTGGCACCATTAGCCACAAGTATAACTTTCATTCTTGGCATGTTGGCCACACCCTATATCCCTAATTCACTTATTTCCTTTTCAAGCATCTTTATAAATTACCAACAACAAGACATTTTTAATCAAGACCTTAGGTACACATATGAGCAATTAAGAGTCATAAGCATATCGAGTTTTTCTCACACAAGTTGGCATACTACCTTTCATTTGAACACGACTCAAAGCCATAACATTTTAATACGCAACCCATACTTTGAACATGTATCTTTTGACATAAGGCTCATTCGGAATAGTCAAGTTTATAAGGGAAAACCCGGAACATAGGAATTAGGAACTTGAGCCAACCATACTTGAAACTTACGAGAACATTATGAATTTTGATTCTAAGAGAGAAATTTTAGCCAACATACCTCGCTTTGAGCTTTCCTTAAAAAACTACAATGTTCCGGAAATCCTAGCAACTTACAATCTATTTTGAGACATAACAAAATTGAACACAAATTAGGAAGATATTCATGGTCTCAGCTCATTTTAGCATTTTATCAAACACTAGATGTGCAAATTTGATTAGAAGATTCTTCCACAACCCAATCTTTACCCATTTGAGCTCAACAATATTCCCACAAACCTTATTGGTACATGCATGTATACATAATACTTTTACTCCCAAGAATCATACTCCCAATTACCCATCTTTTACCCCAAACTCGAAATTGAAGTCTACGATTAGAACCTTACCTCTTGAGTGAAGATCTTGTGAGATTTCCTTGTTGGATTTCAAATCTTGGACAAGATATTGATGAACAAAGCACTTGAGCTTCTTCCTCTCTCTAGAACACTCTCACTTCTCTCTAAAAATATCAGATTTATGCCTTCAAAACGAGCCCCAAAGGCTATTTATCAAAATGGGGCCGGATTATAAAAATAGGAAAATAAACCCTCCGAACTCAGATATGCGATCGCAGAATAGACCATATAATAGGTATGCGGTCCGCAAAATTGACCGCGAAAGTGATGCCCAAAAAACGGAAATGATTTGGACAGGTCTGCAACCGATATGCGGTCTGCATACCTATTCTGCGGTCCGCATAATGCAACTGCTACATCACTTCCATCTTTATCCACTTTTCCACTAGCAGTTGCTACATCATCTCCACCGGCCGCACCTGACCATGAAGAAGGTGTTCCTCTTCCCCGGTCCACAGTTCATGGGAATTTGGGGCAAAAATTATGCTGCCCCTTCTGAAGTTCCACAAAGGAGGAGGAATGTTACTCTTTCGATTTCTATCAGATGTAACTTGCTATCTCGATAGGTGGAGCTTGCTAATTATCTGAAGCCTTTGGCTTCACAGAAAGACTGGGAAAAGATTCAGGAACTCTTAGGAGAGTGTTTGTTGAACAACGCCATGCACAACGTCGCAACAGTACGTTCCTTTCTTCCTTTATTACTCCTTATATTTTTAGGTAGGAACATATTTTGAATTTTACCCTCCTTACTTTGTAGGCCAACGTTCTTGCATCCGAGGGCCTTCAGAAGCTGATTTTTGAAAAGTAAGAGATTACCTCCGCACGAGATCAACTTTTGGCAGAGCAGGGGCAACATGTCGCTCGCCTTTCGGAACTGGAAGCCAAAGCTGCTGAGGCTGTTGTATTGGAGGCTCGTTTGTGGCAAAGCGAGCAAGAAGTGGTAACCCTTAGCCAAGAAATTGGCCCGCTGATGGTTAGATTTGACGAAGCCAGGGCTGAAGTCCATAATGTCATTCTTGCTGCAACTGAATGCAAGGCTGCCTCCGCTGAAAGAGTGATCAACTTAGAGGCATCCTTGAACTCCAAAATTGAAGAGCTTGCTGCTACGGGGGCAAAACACGCCCAGTTGGAAGAGAAGTACAGGAAAACTATCGAGCATAATAGGCTTTTTAGTTAAACTATCCATGACCTTGACGTTAGCCTCAAATCTGCTAGGTCCGCCCGGGAAAACCATTTTGCCGAGGAACCCAACTCAAACAAGAACTTAAGTGTCGAGCGACTTCCCTCATTGTTGAGAAAACTTACGCTATATACAGCATGAGGAGAAAAACCTTGGAAGAGGCCAAAGATGGTGTCATTGATTTTGATGCCGAAATTGCTAAGGCCTGTGAGTGTGAGTTGGCTGCTAAAAGTGGACTCCCAGCAAGGTCTGATGCACCTGATCCTTTTGGTTCTGGTTCCAAGTTCTCGGGAACTGAAGAAGAATCTGAGGATGACGATACTGAAGGCCAGACTGGTGAAAATATTGGGCCATCGGTGGGTCCGTCAACTTCTCCCGGGGGCACGGACACTTCTCTTCCTCCTGGTTTTGGAGATACTGCAACTTAGCTTTTCTTTTCTTATTCCAATTCTTGTACCTATGCCATTTTAATGTGTTTTTGTAAATAAAAACATCTATTGCTCAAGTATTATTTGAGTCTTCCTTTCGTTTGAATAGTCATGCAAGTCTTTAATCCTTGCATTTTCTTCCTTTTGCTTAAGAATTTTGTGCAAGCTTTTCTGTTTTGCATCTTATTATGTGAAGCCTTGGGTGTATTCTCCCCGAAAGCATTTTTGGCATCAACCATTTTTTCGTGAGGGCTTTGATAAGTATTTGCGCAAGTTTACATTTTGCGTCTTTTCGTATACGACTTCGGGTGTATCTTTCTCCGAAAACATTTTGATTCAGGGCATAAATTCTTCCGAAACCAACCCTTTAACGTGAGGATTTTTGTAAAAGAGGGCCCTCTTATGTTTACAGTACTCTTGAAGAGAACATCTCTTGTTCATTATGACACTAGCATTTGAAGTACTTGTTTAACCTTCAAATGACAAAGTTGATTTATCGTTCAGACAAGAAACAAGATAAATACAATAGGATTTCATTTTATTCCTTGTATTTTCAAAAAGTACATAAGCATTTGCTGTGCTGTAAAGAAATTGCCATTACTTGTGGCTAACTTATATAACTTGTTTCTACGGGCTGGCCGCGCAGTCCCCGGTCCTGATGATGCAATTATACTTCCATTTTTTTGTTTCTCGGTCGTTGTGGCAGTCATTGTTGCCGTATCCTTATATCATTCCCCCTAGTGTTCGAATACGAAGAGTGCGAATTGGAACACTGGAAGTCTTGTATCTTCGAAGATTCCACTAATGCATTTCTAGATAATCCTTAATTTGGTAACACACTTTACTTCCCCTTAGGAATTTATGCTATCGAGCGAAGGACTATCTAACAACCCTCTAGTGATTTATGCTCGTGAACAATCAGATAACCTTTGTTCAATAGAAAACTTAACTTCCGATGAGAATTTGCTATAGAGCAAAAGATTATCTAACCATCCCCGAGTGGATCTTTGCTTGTGTGCCTTGCTATTAAATGTCTTATTGCTGATGTCTTCGTAGTATGCTTTCTGTTACTGCCTCGTTAAAAACCTTGTCAGAAAAAACCCAATCGAGACAAAAACTGAACGAAGGGAAAAAAAGTGTAGCACATACTTTCTGACGGATCATGTTCATCAGCAATAATATCTTTTGAGGTGTGCCACGTTCCAATTGCTGGGAAACGTTTCTCCATTTTGGTTTTCCAACTCGTATGAACCTTTCCCGGAGATAGCTGAAATCCAGTAGGGGCCTTCCCATGTCGGACCTAGCTTCCCCGCGTTTAGCTCCCGGGTGTTTTGAGTTACTCTCCTTAAGACCAAGTCTCCTACTTTGAAATAATGGAGGTTGGCTCTTCGATTATAATACCGCTCCATTATCTGCTTTTGAGCTATCATTCTTACATGCACCAAGTCCCTGCGTTCATCGAGCAATTCCAAGTTGACTAACATTACTTCGTTGTTCAATTCTTCATCTGCCTGGAAGTATCTCAAGGTGGGTTCCCCTACTTCTACCGGGATTAAAGCTTCTGCACCGTACACGAGGGGAAAAAGGGGTTTCCCCTATGCTTGACTTGACGGTAGTTTGGTATGCCCGTAGAACTCCGAGTAATTCCTCGAGCCATTTACTATTAGCTATTTCCAACCTTTTCTTGAGGTTTTGAATAATCACTTTGTTCGTCGACTTTGCTTGACCGTTTGCAATTAGATGATAGGATGAAGATGTGATCCTCTTTATAATCAAATCTTAGAGGAACTTTGTAATTTTTGCGCCGATAAACTGTGGGCCATTGTCGCATGCTATTTCTTTTGGTATTTCGAACCTGCAAATTATAGTTTCTCACAAGAAATCCACAAATTCGAGTTCTCTGATCTTCTGATAAGGCTTTGCTTCCACCCACTTAAAAAAATAGTCAGTCAAACTTACAAGAAATATTACCTTTTCGACGATATCCATCCCTCATTTCTTGAATGGCCAGGGGGATATAACTGAATGTAAGAGTTCTGCTGGTTGATTCATCAGTCGTGCATAGCGTTGACACTTATCACATTTTCATACGAAGTCTTTGGCGTCTTGTTCCATGCGGGGCCAATAATATCATGTCCTTACCAACTTTAACACTAAGGAATCTGCGCCTGAGTGATTTTCGCATATCCCTTCGTGAACCTCTCTCATGACGTTGTTTTCTTCAGATGCCCCTAAGCATCGGGCCAACAGACCTTGAAAAGATTTTCTATATAATTAGCCTCTCTTGAAGCTATATCGCGCTGCTTTGGCGCATAGTGCCCGGGATAGTTTAGGGTCTTCAGGTAGCTTCCCGTGTTCGATATAATCAATGATTTCATTCCTCCAGTCCCAAACTAGATTAGTCGAATTTACCTCACAGTAACCATTTGTATCCAAAACCGAGTTCATCAGTTGTACTACAGTCCCAGACTTTGATCCCTTTATTTCTATCGACGATCCTATATTTTCCAATACGTCTACTTCTGCGTTATCTTCCCTTGGGATATGAGTAATTGACCCTCCCGGAATCATGCTAACAGAGCTTGAACCTTTACCATATATTGTTGCAAGCACTCCTCTTTGGTATTGGAGATCCTGTAGACCTGATTTACCACCAGCTGTGAGTCGCATTTAATTTCGATGACCTCGGAGTCAAGTCCCTGGGCCAACTTGAGCCCTGCAATCAAAGCTTCATACTGTACTTCGTTGTTAGTTAAATGGACCATCCTGATGGCTTGCCTTAGGGTTTCCCATGAAGGCGTGATTAAGACTATACCGAGCTCGAACCCTTTTACGTTGGAAGCTCTATCCGTAAATAAGGTCCAAATCTCTGATGTCGATTCTGACACCATTATTGCTTCCTTGGATGCTAGAGGCAATAATCCCTGACAGAAATCGACCACGAAGTCAGCCTAGACTTGCAAGTTAATTGCAGTCCTTGGTTTATATTCTATGTCGAATTCACCCATTTTGATGGCCCACTTGTCCAATCTGCCCGATATCTCGGATTTATGGAGGATATTCCATAAGGAAAAAGTAGTCACCACAGCTATCGGGTGGCACTGAAAATAAGGCCTCAACTTCCGAGCGGCGACTACCAGAGCTAAGGCCAGTTTCTCCAAATATGGGTAGCGAGTTTCTACTCACGTTAAGATTTTACTAACATAATAAATGGGAGATTGCGTACCTTTGTCTTCTTGGACTAAAACCGCACTTACTGCAACTTCTGAGACTGCGAGATAAACCAATAACGTTTCACATTATTTTGGTTTTGAAAGCAATAAAGGGCTTGACAAATATTTCTTTAAATCCCTCAAAGATTGATGGCACTCCGGGGTCCATTCAAAATTATTTTTCTTTTTGAGCAGTGCGAAGAAATGATGACACTTTTCCGATGACCGGTAAATGAACCTGCTCAAAGCTGTCAATCTCCCTGTAAGCCTTTAGACTTCCTTCACGTTTGATAGTTGGTCTGAGATATCTTCTATGGCTTCGATCTTATCAGGGTTTACCTCAATTCCCCTTTGTGATATCAGAAATCCCAGAAACTTACCAGAGCTGACCCCAAACGTGCGTTTCTCGGGATTAAGTTTCATATTATATTTCCTTAGGATGTCGAAAGTTTCTTGGAGATGTTTAAGATGATCACATGCATTTAAAGACTTAACGAGCATATCATATATATAAAATTCCATAGTATTTAATATTTGATTTTCAAACATCTTGTTCACGAGCCGTTGATAAATGGCTCCGGCATTTTTCAACCCGAAAGGCATCACATTGTAGCAATATATACCGTAATTTGTTATAAATGAAGTTTTTTCCTGATCCTCCGGGTTCATCTTAATTTGGTTGTACCCAAAATAAGTATCGAGGAAACTCATTAACTCGTGCCCGGATATAGCATCAATCATTTGATGGATGTTTGGTAGTGGGAACGAGTCATTCGGGCATGCCTTGTTAAGATCTTTATAATCTAAGCACATGCAAAACTTATTGTTCTTCTTATGAACTACTACTACATTTCATAGCCAGTTTGGATATCTTACTTCTCGGATCGAACCGATATTAAGTATGCAGGTTACCTCTTCTTTGACGAATTTATTTCTGGTCTCAGCAATCCGGCTTTTCTTTTGTCTTACCGGAGGTATGCCGGGATCCAAGCTTAACTTGTGTACTACTATCTCTATCAGGATGCCTGTCATATCCTCATGGGACCATGCAAAATAATCAGCGTTAGATTTAAGGAATTTAATAGAGTCGGACCTGAGTTCTGGGTGTAGTCCTGTCCCCAAGTGGAATTTCCTTTCTAGAAATTCTTCGAACAATGCCACTTGCTCCAGCTCTTCCGCTGTGGACTTCGTTGGATCGGTCTCCTCTGGAACTTGGAAATATCTTGGCACCTGATAATATTCCGATGCCTCTTCCCTCGGGTTAACTTCATCTTGTTCGGGAGTAGGTGTCGGTCCCTGTAATTGCTATGACGCGTGTTCCTTTCCTTTGCTAATGGAGACCAAAATTGCACTCATCTCCCTTGTCGCCGGTTGATCACCCCTTATCTGCTTAATTCCTTTGGGCGTTGGAAACTTCAACAATTGATGATAAGTTGATGGTACAACTTTCATCTCGTGCAACCATGGCCTTCCCAGAATGATGTTATATCCCATATCACCATCCACTACTTCGAAGAGAGTTGTTTTCATTACTTCTTCAGCATTTGTGAGTAATAAAATTTCTCCCTTGGTTGTCACACTTGCGAGGTTGAATCCGGCGAGGAACTTTGTGGCCAGAATAATGCTTCCGGTGAGTTTAGCTTGCTCATATACTCTCCATTTTATGATATTAGCTGAACTTCCTGGATCCACTAGAACACATTTAATCTTAAAATATAGCACATTTAATGAAATTACCAGTGCGTCATTGTGTGGTAGCAGCAATCCGTCTGCGTTTTCTTCTGTAAAAGTGATATCGTCTTCCCGAAGCCTTTTGCTATGCGTTATTGATACTATCATCTTCTTTGATAATGAAAAAAGTGACCCCGTTAATCTCATTCCCTCCGAAGATCATGTTGATTGTTTGATATGGGGGATCTTCTCCTGTTTTTGAGGGTTCCGCATTGTCCCGATTATGACTATAATTGTTCTTAGCTCGGTCACTCAAGAATTTTCTGAGCTGACCCATCTTCAATAATGTTGCCACTTCTTTGCGGAGGTGTCGAAAGTCCCATGTCCGGTGGCCATACGTCCCGTGGTATTTACACCACAAGTTGGGATCCCTCTAGCTGGGATCAGATCTTATCGGTTTTGGGAATCGTGCTTCTTTGATGTTTCTCATGGCCAAAACCAACTCCACTATACTGACGTTGAAGTTGTATTACAATAACTTAGGGTAAGAAGGGTCCCGTGATCTTAATGCTTCTTTCTCCTGCAGTGATTGATTGTTCGACTGCGATCAGTCCTATTATCAATGGCGAACCTGTCCGCTGTCCAGAAACCTCTGTTGCAGCCTTCGGTCCGTTCGTAGGGCAAAAATTGGCCCCTCGAAGTCCGCATGTCCTTGTCATAATAATCCTTTGATTTTTCTCTATTCTTTTCTCGTCCCTTGGTCGACGATGGAAAATTAACCTAATCATCCTCGATTCTTATTTTTGATTCGTACCAGTTGTGGACATCCGCCCAGGTCGTTGTTTGAAACTCGAGTAGGCTTTCCTTCAATTTTCAGGAAGCATCTGAACTCCTCGGATTCAATCCCTTGGTGAATGCTTCAGCCGCCCATTCATCTGGGACAGCCGTGAGAAACATTCTCTCCTTCTGGAATCGGGTAATGAATTCCCGTAGTAGCTCAGACTCTCCTTGCGCAATCCTGAATATGTTAGCCTTTCAGGCCTATACTTTTCTAGCCCTAGCATGAGCCTTGATGAAAGAATCTGCGAGCATTTCAAAGAAGTCTATAGAATGCTCGGGTAACAATGAATACCACGTCAAGGCTCCCCTCGTGAGGGTTTCTCCAAATTTCTTTAGCAATACTGATTTAATTTCATGAGGCGCTAAATCATTTCCCTTTACTGCCGTTGTGTAGGTGGTAATATGCTCCTGGGGGTCTGAAGTTCCATCATACTTTGGCACTTCAAGCATTTTGAATCGCTTTGGGATTAACTCTGGTGCCACATTTGGCTTGTATGGCAATTAAGTATACTTTTTTGAGTCCAGACCTTTCAGCACTGGTGGCGCGCCCGGGATCTGGTCCATGCGGGTGTTCACTTCCCTCTTGAAACGTAAAAATTCATTCTTGAAAGGATCATTCTTGTTGTTGAGGCTGGATCCATTCCCCCTGCCCCATCTAAGCCAATTTCACCCCTGGGAGTGTTGTTGTCGACCCTCTGCATTGTTTCATTCATTGGAACCCCGGGAGGAATCAGATCTCGTCTGTTTGCATTATTTGAAGCTCCCGACAATGCCTGCTTCGACTCCGTCAAAACATTATCCTGTCACATGAGGTGACCTAGAATGATACCCTATTGCTCTTGCAAGACCCTTACCACGCCAACGACATGTTCCTCATCAACATCATCGGGACTGGTCTCCCGAACATATTGAGGATATTGCTTGTCATGCACCGGTGTAGCGTCATTCTCCTCATTATGAGTGTCACTGATTGAGTCCTCAAAATGAGGCTGATCCTCTCGAACCTCGGGGTTGTGCATGTCATTAAATAATATCTGCCATTTCTTATGATTTTTTCTAAGACAAAATAATCAAAACACGTTAGTAAAAAAGACAAGGATCAATTTAATTACATGACTGTCTAGGCCCCACGGTAGGCGCCAAACTATTTACCCGTAAAATGGTACAATTGAATTTATACGTGATATCTAGACACGTGAATTAATTTGATCATGAAATAATAAAGTAATCGAAGAATTATGCAATACTTAGCCTTAGGATATAGACGAAACAACAGAAGGAACAATTCTGGGAATAGGGTTTCCGGGCAGATCAACAATGAAATCAAAAAAGTAAGAAGATAAGATTGTATTGAGATTTGTATAGAATGTAGCGTAAGTCTGCCAGAAAATTCGTGTCCTCTACAATGATAATAGAGCTCACTATTTATAACTGCACCTAGGAAACAAGGTCCTAGAATCAAGCTTCTCTTTAATGTCAGTTATGAGGGCATTGATGAAGATGTTAACGGTGAACATAAATGCCAAATTCCCTGTAACGGGTAATTACTATTAATTCCATGAAATATTCTCTATTAAATGCTATCGGGTGAAGAGCATTTATCACATATTTATGAGTGTTATTCTTTCCGGTGATAAACGAAACATCTGCCTTCGGTCTTTGGTCATCCCCCCGTCTTGGGTTCCACGTGTCCCTTTTTTGGATGGCCACGTGTCATAGCATATTTTACCCTATACAAATAGCTAATTTCAATTACTGTTGGAATTATACAACCAGGTCATGTACAATGTAATTACAAGTATATTTCTATAATAAGCATTAATTAATAGTCTGATAATAAAGATAGATGAACTATTATTATAAGTTAAAAGCACATTGATAATATAAAACAAAAAATACATTGTTCAATGTTCAACAACTTGATCACGAAACATATTAAATGACTCACCAATTCTTTGTTATCTCACGACATCATCACTAGCTATGAGCTTAAACTCA